>NC_081415.1:404602304-405352304 GCF_030272615.1 Cryptomeria japonica | reverse complement strand
TGGATATTCGAGGATGTTGAGATTTGTGGTTATGACATTGCTTGGTAGGATATACTTGATCAGTATGAGCCATTACCTTGTGTTCTAGCTGGATTCATTGGGGGGTTTTCTATGTCCCAACCATAGGTCAAAGGGACTGTCAATTGGTTGGGGATGAGTGCTAGAAAGCATGATCACACAGAGTAATTGATATGCACGAGGTTCCTACATGTTAGCACATTTGTATCATGACTTGCATCGAGTGGTATACCTTGGTGCTACTAGTTTATCAGCTGGGGTGACACTGCTGCAAATATGGGCATGGGAGCACATAATTATTACTTGCCCATTGGTTGAGAGGGATCAATCGGTTGGGAGACCCTATGTCTTCACATATGTAGGTATTGTTGTCCAGTGTAAGCTAGAGAAACTAGAGTACTAGAGACGGGCTCTAGATGTTTTAGACACAGTCATATGGAGACCCTACTTGGATTGCGAGCCTTGGCCCAAGGATGGTGCTAAGATGCCCTATGTTTTTACTTCACGTTATCTCATTGGAGGGATGCCATTTATGATTGAGAGATCTATTCATACGAGAGTGTTCCAACAATATGGTAGGATCCAGGGATTTCCACATGGTGTTGCACTATATGCATGGAGATAATAGGATGTACCAGACTGGGATCCTACCATTTCTTATGAGACACCATGTACAGAGTAATTTTCACTTGGAGATCAGACATGGGATCATTAACCAAGTACTACAAATGGAGGGATGACTATAGAGTACTCCCATCATTTCATGATATATTCAGTTTTGAGGCTGTCTCATCCTGATGAGACATTGCCTATATTAGATGATGAGGAGGATAGACCACAACAGAGGAGCCCTAGATGAAGGAGGGATGAAGATGATGGTGGAGATGGTAGGGATGGTGGTAGTAGCTTTGGTTAGTAGAGAGATCAGGGGGAGTTTCTTAGCGAGTAGGAGACCAGGGTAGTTTGGAGAAGATCTCAGAAACCTCTTGCATAGGATATAGGTAGGGAAGATGCCCCTTGTTAGGGTGCAACACAACAACAACCAGTTCAACATTAGATTCAGATAAGAGTTCCATCGGATTAGCAATAGGCACAAATTAGTGGGTTGTAGTCTTTGATACAATAGTTGTAGGGGTAGCTTACACAGGTATAGGTTCAGTTTGTTCAAACACAAGTCCATATTTCCTCTTTGACTACAAAGAGAGATTCAATGATTGAGCTTTATGGACATGTTGAGGCCCTTGCTAACAGATTAGAGAGGGCTGCTACTGGGACCATTACAGGAGACACCGTTCGAGAGATCTGGTATTACTAAAAGTTATATGAGGATATGGTTCCTGTTGATCAATGTGCCCCTAGCTATGCATAGGTTTTTAGGACATGATCTGGACGGAGTCGATTGTAGACAGAGAATAGGGGTGTTATAGAGTCATTTCGTAGAGATCCAGATATTGGTCCCTCTGAGGGAGCAATAGGAAGTTCAACTAGACCAACAGGGTTTGGAGGGAGCACAACATAGATTCATGTGCCTTACTATTATCTTGATGTATACATGCCTTTGGAGACATTTGATGTTTATTGCTATTTTTTGATGTATCTCTCATATTATATGATATAATTGTACACTAGACATTGATTATTTATTGAGTATATGAGATGTAGTGGATACTATTGGTGGATGCCATTTATATGTTTTTATGGTGTGATTGTGCATTATTTACATGATGGATGCACTTTCTTTACATGTTTTATTTGGCCTATATGGATATATGCATTTGTGCGATTAGATGATCCTATGATGTGTTGCTTATGATTTTGGATTATGATATGTATAATTTTCATGTGACCTATGATGCCATATGGGATATTCACTGGATGATGAGATGCATGAGGATTATTTTTACAATAATGATGATGCAACGATTTATGTTGTGATTTGTGTGCATATGAAAATAATGTCATGTTAATGACCTACTATGTGATGCATCTTATGATGTGATGATATGATACATGATATGAGTATGATTTTATTATGTACAATGAGAATAATATTAAATTAATTGAAATGCAAAGGCGATGTAATGGAATGCAATACATAATGAATGATACGTGAAATGATGTGGAAAATGATAAGTGAAATGCAATATTTACAAAAATGTAATGATGTATTTGAATGATGTATGTAATATATAGATTAACTAAATGAATGACATAATATACAATAATTTGATTTCTTGAAATGAATTAAGATATAATGAAACTATATGAAATGATTAAAGGAATGTGATTATATACACAAACATCTAATGCAATGCTGAATCAAATGCAATTACATGAAAATGATGAGGGTAAATGAAATGAAATACCTATCATGAATTACAATAATGAAGTGAAATGGACTAGAAATAAATATGAATTAGTTATTTTTGTTAACGTCCAATGCACTCAATCCTTTACTAAGAGAGAAAATTATTTTAAAACCTCAAGGCTTGGAAAAGTAATGCAGGATATGAATGAAATGCATATGCCAGACACACTATGCATGCAATCTATTTTAAATATGCAAAAGCTAACTAATGAAATGTTGTCATTTGATTGGCCATTTTTTCATGCTTTTTATCATCATTGAGCCTTTAAAATGTTGTAAGTTAGTACAAATATCGATGGTATAATTAGACCATGATGACTCAAGTACTGCTTACATGGATTTTGATATTCCAAGTTAATACAAGAATCGAGGTATAACAGAACCAAATTGATCTGATTATTGCTTGTATAAAACAGACAAGAGTTAATCCTTTTCCCATGCAAATATGAAATGTCCTCGATGATACCTTGTCGATCACATCATGCACCAATTTGCACAGTATTAATGATTAACTCATAGACAATAGACAAAGAAAATACCATGCTCCTTCCTTGCTCCTCTAGTTCAAAACATCCTTGAGTCACTCAGAAGGGATGATACCAAAAATCAAGATACAATAATTGAACATTCATGCTAAAGTGATAAAACCATAATTTAGAAGAATTCATCCATTGATTTTTTTTATTGATTTTGATGTTGAGTTTGATAGTTGTTTTCCAAAATTATTTGGTCAATGTTGAATCTCGTGATCTTTGTTTTACAATTGTTTTCATACTATTGTTTGTTTGTTGTGTTGACCTCAATGTAGATCGTCCTAACTAGGTTTAGGATTTTGCTCCCAGCCCAGAAATACCTTTATTATGGATATATACAATGATCACGAAGCCATGGCGAGATGCTGCTACAATGCCTGACTTATTTACACAAGGATTTATTATGGATATGTATAATGATGGCGGATTTGGATGAAATCGGACAAATGCATGCACTAATAGATGGAAGAGATAGTTTACAAATAGCGTGTGTTTCCAGGTTTTCACTATTTGTTTTATTGCAATTTTTTTCATATTTGATTTTTTTTTGCATTTTCTTGCGTATTCTGATTTTTTGTATTTTTTGTTTTTTTGCTTGTTAATTTTTTTTTTGTATTTATTGCTTTTTTTGTATTTTTGTATTTTTTCGTTTTTGCTAGACATAATTTGTTTTGAGATGGAAGTTGTTGATAGGTTCTTTAAGTAGATCCCCTTCGAGTGTTGATAGCGGGTAAGCATTAGACCCATATGCAACCACTATAACAAAAGGACCCAACCAATTCGGTTCAAAATTCCCTTTCTTCTCATGATCCTGCCGATTACGTGGATTCTCCTTCAATAATAGATCTCCCACTTGAAACACACTAGGTTTGACCCTGTGATTATAGCTCCTTGCCATTCTCTATTGGTATGCTTTCAAATGGTCAAAAGCATCCCGATGACGCTCTTGCAACTCCAACTCCTATAGCTTGGATGCTCGATATTATTCATCTAGAATGAGACCTTTTAATGACACTCACAAGGAAGGTATCTCAACCTCAATGGGCAAGATTGCTTCAAATCCATAGACAAGGGAGTATGGCATGGCTCCAATTGGTGTGTGGATACTGGTACAGTAGGCCCACAAAGAAATATTAAACTGAACATGCCATATTCAACCAACATCGTTGACTATCTTTTTCAAGATTTTTAAGATAGTTTTGTTAGACGATTCAACTTGACCATTTCCCTAAGGATAGTATGGTGTAGAAAATTTATGCTGGATATGAAATCTGTCACAAAGTTATTTTATATCCCAATTCTTAAAAGGTCTCCCATTATTAGCGATAGTGGAGATAGGAATGCCATAGCAACAAATGATGTAATTTAGGATAAAAGGAGGCAATTTGTTTTTTGACAACAGTTAGAGGAATGACTCTAATCCATTTTGTGAAATATTTTGTTGCTATGATAATGAACTTGTGGTCGTTTGAGGAAGGGGGATGAATCTTGCATATGAGATTGAGACCCCACTGATAGAAAGACCAAGACTTTTCCAGAGTGTCCATCTCTTGAGTTGTTACCATGAATTTGACATTGTTTACATTTCTCGGCAAAATGAAAAGTGTATTTCTCCATAATCGACCAATAATAGCTCAATCGCACAAGTTTCTTCACAAGAGTAAGACCACTTGAATGAGTACCACAGATACCTTCATGGAATTATTTTAAGACCTTCTCAGATTATTCATGTTCATGACACTTGAGGAGAGTACCATCCAAACCTCGTTGATAAAGTGTATCAGTAATGATGGTATATATAGTAGATTGTCGAATAAAGTTTTGTTTTTGATAGGTCAAGGGAAGGGTATTGTCTTTCAGGTATTTATAAATCTAACCATAATGAGAGGAATTAGGTCCCACAATGTGGTAGATGATTTTGGTATTAGGGCAATCATAGGCAAGGTGAAACGATTCTTCCACCAGGAATTCATAACGAGCTTGGTGTTTCTAGGTTTGTAGAAGAGAAGTAATTGTCACCATAGCATTTGTAGCTTTGTTGTCACTCCTTGGAATTTATTCAAATGTGATTTCAATAAAGTACTTCTTTAAGTCATTAATCATCCTTTTGTATGACAGTGAATTGTCATCCTTTATTTGATAATCATCGTTGACTTGATTAATCACCAATTGAGAATTGACATAAACATGTAGTTCTACGATATTCTATTTGATTGCCATTTTGATCCTAGTAACTAATGCCTTATACTCTACCATGTTGTTGGTACAAGGAATCTCAATATGTAATATTTTAGAATCGTATGTCCTTGAGGTGCTATGAACACTATGCCGACTTCTAATCCATGTTGAGTATAAGAGCCATCAAAATACAATTTCCATGTTTGCTTTGTAACTATGAGAACATTTGCATATGGAAATTTAATGTGCAAAGGATTGTCATCATGCAATAGTGCTTTAGCTATTTGATATGCAATTACCTGACCCTTGATAGCATTTTCATCTACATTCTCAATATCAAATTCACTCAAGATCATAACCCACTATGTTAATCTCCCTGTTAGTGTTGCTTTATTGAGAAGATACTTCAATGGATCTATCTTAGCTATCAATTTTACTGAATGTATCAGTGTATAGTGTCATAGTTTTTGAGATACAAACACTAAAATTAAACATGCTTTTTCAATAGATGTGTAGTTGAGCTCATACCCAACTAAGGTCTCACTGATGTAATAAATAGACTTTTCTTTTACTTCATGGTCTTGTTGTGCCAAAAGAGCAACCAATGATACCTTTATGGCTAATATGTAGAGGAAAAGTGGTTTGTCTTCTATTGGTGACATTAAAACATGTAGATTCATCAAATATTCTTTGAGTTTGTTGAAAGCTTCTTCACACTTGTCATCCCATCTGAATGGAACATTCTTATGTAGCCGATGAGTAAATGGTTGATACCTATCTACCAACTGAGAAATGAATCTTTTGATAGACTATAGCCTTCCTTGTAGAGACCTTAGTTGATTGATATTCTTAGGTGATTCTATTTCCATGATTGCTTTCACCTTTGTTGGATCCACTTCTATGCTTTGAGCTAAAACATTGTATCCTAAAAGCTTGCTAGATGTGACTCCAAATGCATATTTCTTTGGCTTAAGACACAACTTATATTTTTCAAGACATTGTAATTTTTTATCTAGGATCTCAAGATGTCCTTCGTTGGTGGATAATTTTTCTAACAAGTCATCAACATAATCCTCCATGTATACATGCATCATGTCATGAAAAATTATCATCATTTCTTTTTGATATGTTGCACCTGTGTTCTTTAGTCCAAAGGGTATGCCATTCTAGTGAAATGTACCCCAAGGGCATGTGAAAGATATCTTCTCCTAAGTCTTAGGTGCTATCTTTATTTAATTATATCCCAAAAACCCATCCATTAAGGAAAATATAGCACGTCCAACTGTTAAATCCACAATAATATATGTTTGGAAAAGGAAAGTCATCCTTTGGACAAGCTTTGTTGAGATCTCTAAAATTTGTACATATCCTAATACTTTTATCTGTTTTAGAGATAGGCACGATGTTTGACACCAATTTTGGATACGTAACTAGTCTTGTGAACCCCACATCTAATAGTTTCTTCAATTATGTTTTTACAAGTAGAGCTATCTGAGGATGCATCTTTCTCAATTTCTTCTTCACTTGTTTAGCTCTGGGAGATACATTTAAATGATGCATTATTAGATCAGGATCTAACCCTGACATATCTGCATACAACCAAGCAAAGTTTATTTATCTCTTTTTAAAAAATTCAATATAATTTTGCTTCTCTTATTCTGACAGTAATGTTGTTGGGTGTATGATCTTTGGATTGGCTTTTGTACCACTATTGACTGATTATGTTGGATTGATCAATATTGGAGACCTCTCTTGATAATACTCGAGAAGAGTGTCAAGCCTCTCATCCTCTGACACCTCAAGGAGGTTTTCACCATCGAATACATCCTTTCTTTTTACTTTTTCTTGATCTAATGTTGCCAATAAATGGTTTTCAACATTAGATTTGATATTTGATTTATTTGTTTTACTTTTGTGACTGAGATACTTGACACCCCATTGACTAGAAGTTGTTTCATTAAATTTGTTGGTGAAAGATGTTTTAGGTTCTACAACATTGAGATATTGAGCAATAACATAGTCATTAGGAAAAGTATTTATCTCAATGGATCTAGTTTGCTCCCAATCAATAAGCTCTAGGTGTACCAAAGGTAAAAGGTCGTTTGATTGGTTAGTCTCAAAGGTGGTAAGGGTCATAATGGAACTGTCAACGTTTTCAATGGTTACTTCCGGGTCTATGATGTTACTCTCCTCAGAATGATCTCTCTCGATTAATCTCTGATTGTTCTCGCTAGAGTCATAATCGATATCATGTAATTCTAATATAAGTGGTCTATACTCCGACGTTTGTCTTGCACATGAGTGAACTACAACAACATTGACATCTTTTACATAACAGAATCCTTCAGAGGATTCCTTAGACTAATATGTGTCCTACTCTCATTCATTGGAGTTCATTTCACTGGAAGCTTCTAATCTTAAGAGTTGTTCATAGAGATTATGGGTATCTTCTTCTCTTTTGTGGGCAAGTTATTCTTGTTTTTGAATATTCTTCTCTTCTTGTTGCTTGTGGACTGCTTCTTTTTCTTGTTGCTTGCGAGTTGTTCCTTGTTGTTGTTATTTAGGTGTTGTTTTTCCTTCTTGTTTATAAATCTATTTGTCCTGTCCAAAACCTACTCCCATATTTTCCTTGGCATGTTGAGAAGGAATCTGTATAGGTTCTAGAATACCTTGTTTTCTTTTTCCCATAGGACACTTGCCGCCATTTCCCATTTTTTATAGGATATAAAATCCTTTTCCATATTATTCTATTAATATGCTGATATTGTTTACTTATTGTTGGGATTCCTCTTCATCTTTGTTTAGCCACTATAGGATGTCTTTATCTTCGGCTTCTTCATATAGAGTCCCCGCCTTGACGAATGATCCATCAAATATTTTGAGTGGTTTTGAAACATATTGTTGCTTTAATGTTGATGGTTTCCCATATGATCTAGGAGAAGGTGGCAAACCTGATAGAGAATATTCTCCTATTCCTTCATCCTTCAGTTGCAGCTTTTTCTCAAAATTTGCCAAAGTGGATGTAAATGAACTCTCCTTAAGTGGTGATCTAGAAGAAGATGCTTCTTTGTTATGTAGAATAATGGTATTTGTTGTAGGTTTGACTATGTTACAATATGGAAAAGGGTTTGAATCTCCAGGAATTGTGCATTCTTGGTCATTGAAAGGAAATTTGAAATACTGATGATAAGTTGATGGAATAGCTTGCATATCATGGATCCATAGTCTGCCCAAAAGTATGTTGTAAGATAAATTCAAGTCTAAGACTTGACACACTGTATCCTTTTGCATAGGTCCCACTCTGATTGGGAAACACCACTACTCCTTTAGAAGAACGTTATTCTTCATCATATGACTTTATTGTGATCCTTTTCTGAGGATCGACTGGCTTTTCAGAAAATCCCAATGCATGAATAAGACTTAATGGACAAATGTTTAAACTGACTCCTCCATCTATTAGGACACGTTTGACTCACATTTTATGAATGAGGATTTTAATATGAAGAGGAGAATTATGTGGATGCTAGAAGGAAATGTCATCATCTTCTGTAAAATATAAAGGATGAGGCACCGTTAAGTATCCTACCATGGCTTGGAATTGATCAACACCCAAATGATTAGGGATGATGCTATCTAGTAAATTTTTTTCTAAAATTTCTTTATCTGTTCATGAAAGTTTTAAAATCTCTAATATGGATATTTGTGTGGGCATCTTTTTCAATTGATCCACTATGTTGTATTGTTTGGAAGTGGATGGCACATCGATTGTTGGACTTTTCAAAGTTACCTTAACTTTACTTCTTGTAATCATATTTGCTGGTTCAAGTTGTTATTTCTCTTTAACCACAATGCCATTGATCACATTGTCATACATGTGAGAATAATTAATATTTTCTTTTCCTTTGTTATCTTTTGATGTTGATGCTTCACCCTTTTCATAATTTTGAAGTGGAGTTCTAAATGAGGTATGTGACTCATTTGTTTTAGGTCCATCCACAATTATTATTCTGTTGTCTATTAAGTCTTGTATAACATGTTTCAACCTTTGACAATCGTTTGTTTTATATCCCTTACTTTTGTGGTAATCACAATAATGATTGTCATTCCACCATGCCATTCTGACTTTAGGCTCAAAATCTCTTGCTTCCAGTAATGTGATCAATTTATTTGTAAGAAGGGTTTTTAAAGCTGATTCAAGTGGTTCACCAATAGGTGTAAATTTTCTATGAGAGTTGGTGAAATGTGGTTGGGGTTTGTTGTTGTCTTGATTAACCATCACTATATGAATTGATAGATTGAAGATGGGTTGTTTTGGATTTATGTTATTAGTATCCACCACTCCATCATTGACAATGTTTCTATTTCTTGTCCAAAACTTTATCGTTATTGCTATTATTATTGGAAGAATTTGTTCCCTCTTTATAGAGTTTCAATATTCCTCTTTTAACCAAAGCTTCTTCAATCTTTATTCCATTTTCGATTACTTTTTCAAAACTTAGTGGATATTGTAATTTGAGTTTATAATTCATTTCACTATTTATATTATCAATGAAAATGTCCATCTTTTCCCTCTCAGGTACATCACAAGGATACCTAGCAAACAATCACCTCCATGTTTGCAAGAATGCGATGAATGATTCTCCATTTTTCTATTTTGTGTTACATAGATCAAGCATGGTTATTTGGTGTTCAATGTTATATTAGTACCGAGAGTTAAATTTTTCTACCAATTCTTTGAATGATCTGAGATGAAGTGGAAGCTTTGAAAACCATTCTATGGCTTGTCCACCCAAGCTCCTTAAAAATGACCTCATTAGATAAGTCTCATTATGTGCAAATTCTATACTCATTGTACAAAATTCTCTCACATGATCTTGTGGATTGGTTTTACCATTGTATTTGTCATATTTAGGAATTTCACAATTTGGTGGAAAAGGTATCATGTTTAAACTTCTATTGAATGGATATGGGTAAATATCTTCCAATGAGTATCTCTTTGTTGTTCCCTTTTGCATATGTTGGATTTGTTGTTGAAGTGTTTATATTTGTTGTGTGAGTTCCAAGAGAGGATTATCCATATTATTCCTTGTTTCACTATTTCTAGTGTCCTTGGTCCTATCATCATGAGTTCGAGTGTCATTATTTTGATTTGTATTGTTTTGAGCTTCACTAGTCCCTATGGTTTGTCTCAATTGTGTCACATCAAAGTCATGAGGTAACTTGACACCCAAATTTGCCAATATTAGAAAGTATTTCTCTTTGTCAGTTTCCAACACCTTTTCCATGAATTTACCAAATCTAGGATCTTTTTGTGCTTCCTTGGTTGTTTCCTCAGATATTTCCTCCTCCTCCTCATCATATGATCTAGATCAATGAAGGATAGGATTTTCTTCTTCCATTGTGGACTTTTGCTTTTTTTTTTAAGCAAAAGTGGCAAGCCACTGATATATATTAATAAGAAAATTGATTCAAGAGCTCAATAGGGAAAGAATCAGGAAGAAAACCCTATATCCTTGCTCAGATACAATGAAAAAGAGGAAAGGAGGCTATGAGGATAAGCCCCCCAAAGATCTGGAGAGATAGATAGGACCTGCCCATAGAATGAGCCTCTCGGAGGCCAAATTTAGAGTAGCAGATTGGAATGAGACTGAATGAAACCTTAAAAAACTGACTCCCACAACCGGTTATCATGAAGATTGGGAAGTGGAAATCTAGTTGTTGGAACACTGAAAAGCTGCCATGACCAGTTTCCGGTTGTGTTTTATCAGAACTATGATACCAGAATGTTGTCCTCGTGACCGATTCATAGAAGAAGAGCCTCCATTACCGGTGCTAGCCAATAGGCTAAGAAGATGGCTCCAGAACCGGTTCTGATATACCAGTGAAAATAAACACCTAAACCAACACCGGTAAGCAAGTGGCAGACAATTTTTTTTGGGTCATACCGATTGCCGTCAGATTTTCCACCCGTCAAAAAAGAGCAGATTGTAAATAGAAAAAATAAATCTAGAATAGCTTTACTCGTCCATGGCGGCGTCCTCCTGGGATTGAAATATAGGGGCATCAAAGGTGGGCCATCCCATGGCTTCATCCTGCACTGATGTGTTGAGGTCTGGTACCCTATCTGTAGCATGTCCCCTTTCCATAGGTTGCGAAATTGGCAAACAGGGATCAACATTTTCTATTTCCAGGATCACCATGAGAGCCCCAACTTTAATTTTGACTCTGTGCACAATGTGGTCGTCCAATTGTCTGTCGAATTGATGCAGGCTATTATTCACATGGCGAAAGTTTTGTCGTTCAAGGGCATGTTTTATTTGGTCATAAAGTACCATGTAAGCATGGCTGGATTGAATAAAGTGACGAGGAAAGAGGTCCCCAAGGAGAGCCGACCCCTGCCATAGATTATATTTTACTAGGGCTTCATGGAATGAGGCCAGTGCAAGCACATCTTGTCTTACCAACTTAAAGAACAGTAGTTCAAGCAAAGGAATAGATTGCAAGAGATCTAGAGCAATTGACAAAAAAGAACTAAGAAGTTGATAGGGATAAAGAATCCTTTTGTCTTGAGGGGATAAGATCTCCTCACCGATGAAGTCTTTGACAACTCTTCTCAATTGTGGATTGTGCAGAAGAAAAAGTTGGTCGAGGTCCCTGTCATTGATGTGTCCATGAAAAGCCGCCGATGGTTCTAAAATTTGCATTGAAACCCGGTCATTCCATGGCATATACTCCTAATGCATTTGCCTGCACCCTACGCAAGAGCCGTTCTCCATATTGCAGAGCAGTGAGATACTTCAAAAATTTAAAAGATTTCAAAAATTTCCGCTGTGAACTGTGTATATAAAAATAGGCTGGTTCCATTTATAAACAAAAATTACCATCTCAAAGTACAATAAATGATCGAATTTTTAGGATCATGTTTGCGATTCTTGCATTAATTTGTGACCGTAATGCAGCCGAGAGGATGTGTGAGAGGTCTGAGTCTATTTTGCCCCGTGTGAAGTGATGTCATGAAAATCCCAGAGTATTTCGCACTAAAATTTCATTCATACCATCTACAAAGTGCATTTAAAAGCATAAATGCTAGTGTCCTGTCAGCCTTCTTGTACACAGGCACCGGTTAAATGCTTACATGTGAGTATTTATTAGGAAGTAATATGTGATTAGAGTGTTGTACTTTCCTTTTTTACCAATTCAAACAATTTGGGAAAAGAAGATAGTTTAGTGGGAATCGTAATCGACTCAACAAAAATGCCATTGCAGCCCATATTTGCTAACATGTCAGCAACAGAGTTGCCCTCTCTTAATGTGTGGCTGACAATGTAGTCCAAAAAAGTGTCGAGAAGATCCGAGATGTGCTTCAAAACATACGAAAGATGCCAGGTCTTAGATCTTTTTGAGGTAATTGAATTGATAATAACTAATGAATCCCTTTCTATGTGTATATTGGAGAAGCCACACTTCCTTGCTAACACTAGACCAGCTAGTAAGGCATTTGCCTCCACCAAGTTATTTGTACTCGGAGGGATGGGTGAAGCTTGGAAAGCACATATTTTGCCAAATTTATCTTGAATGCAAACTCCAATTCCCGACTTCCCTAGGTTTCCACGGGAAGAGCCGTCGAAGTTGATCTTAAAGAAATTAGGTGCTGGGGGTACCCATTTTATGGACGACCTATCTCTCACATGAGCTGAGGACCAGATAGGGGGAGTCCCTATTGGCAAAATAATACCATTCCATGATTTTGCAATTACCTTATCCCACTGGGTAAATGACTGGATGTCCTTGGAATTAGTGAGAGAAGAATTTATGATTTCTGCAATTGAATTTTCCAATTTGATCAAAACTTGATCGAGAGAAGAAGATGTTTTTATGAAAATTCTTTTGTTCCTTTCCTACCAAATGGCCCAAATAATGTGAGTAGGAGTACGTTTCCAAATGCCTGAGAGGGTTGATGTAAAAATAAAAGAGGCCAAGAGTTAAACATATCCCATAGTGATTTCGGAAAGGGCAACATAACTTGGAGTTTATTCATGATGAAGGACCAACATTAGGAGGCAAAGGTGCAGTGTAAAAATAAATGATCAATTGATTCTTCCTCTAAGTCACAAAATACACAATTAAAAGCTTCTATTTGCTGTTAGGATTCTTTTGTTCAACGTTAACCACGCAAAACAACCTACTTTTCGTAGAACAATGTCATTCCAACAGAAAGAGTATGCCTGACTATTTACCTTACTGTTGCGAACCTACTGTAAGGCATTGTAACCTTCTTTAATTGAATATTGCCCTGATTTTGAAGTTGCACAAAATAACACATCATCTCTGTTAGACATGAGATCTGTCCTATTCAATAAATTATTTGCCAATGAGGAAGATTGCTGGATGGATATTGGGAGAAGAGTGGGATCTTTCTAGATTATTTTCCCTAAAAATATTTCTACAACAAACACATAATCACTCAATTTTGTACCCCAATGAGCTATATCTATATTCATAATGTCTTCCATGTTATCCAATTGAGCAATAGGAGGATGCCCACACCATGAGTCTGTCTAGAAGTTAGCACTGAGACCATTATTGATTTCCAATGAAACATACTTAGATATTTTATTTCTTGAATCCATCATAAAATTCCAAACAGTGGACCCCTTTGGAGGGTCTAAAATTGTCAACACTCTTGATGATTGAGAGTTGTCCAAATATTTATCTTGCATAATCTGGCACCATTTGGAAACATGATTAGTGTACATTTTCCAAATCATTTTCCCTCCAAAAGCCTTGTTGTGATGCTTCAGATTGTGATGTCCCACTCCCCCTTGGGATTTTTGGCATGACATATTTTCCAGAGAGGCTAAGGGGATTTTCCTTTCATTTTTCATATTACTATTCCATAGAAAATCTCTAACGAGTTTCTGCAATTGTTGAATGATGGATGAGGGAGCTTTGAGAACATACATGTAATAGTTTGGTATTGTTGTTAACACTGACTTGATAAGAAGGATTCTACCTGATAGTGAAAGCCACCTTACTTTCCAAGTTGAAATTTGTGCCTTGATTCTACCAATGACAACAGACGAATAAGAAGGTTTGTTTGTTCCCGTAAAAAAGGGGATGCCAAGGTAGGAAGATGGCAATTGGTCCATTGAGAAGCCTAAACTATTGCATATTCTTAGTGACAAGATTGAAGGTGTGCTGAAAATAAAAATCTTAGACTTGGCAGCATTAATTTTCTGACCCGAAGTAGAGGAATAGATATCTAGTGTTTTCTTGATGAGTCTGGCTTCTTTTAGAGAAGACTTACCAAATAACAATGTATCATTAGCAAAAAGAGAGTGAGTTACTGTTATTAAAGTACCTGGAAGAGTGACACCAAGCCAAAGCCCTTTTGAAGATTGAAAATTGATGTATCTGCTCAAGGCATCTGCAATGAGAATGAAGAGAAACGGTGATAAAGGGTTGCCTTGTCTTATTCCCTATGTACCCTGAAAAATCCCTGAGGGATGTCCATTTATTAGAATATAAAAATGCACACCCGAGACACAAGTTTTGTTCCATTTGCACCATTTGTTTGAGAAGCCCAATTTTGATAATACTTTAAAAAGAAAATCCCACTTATCTCGATCGTATGCTTTCATCATATCAAGTTTGACAACAAAATTTTCTTGTTGGTTATCATGGATAGAGTGTAAAACCTCATGTGCTACTAGGGCTCCTTCCATAGTCTCCCTGCCTGAGACAAAACCCCCTTGTTCTTGGGAGATGATCTTAGGAATGAGGTAATGCATTCTAAGGTAAATGGCCTTAGTTACAATCTTATAGATTGTGTTACAAAGAGAAATAGGTTCAAACTCAATGAATATTGATGGAGAAGGGGTTTCTAGGATGAGAACAATATTTGTTGCATTAAATTTTTTTAGCATTGCTCTCCTTTTCCTGGATTCTTCCATTACCACTAAGAGGTCAAAACCAATCACATCCCAACACTTTTGAAAAAAGAGGGCGGTGAACCCATCCAGACCTGGGGATTTATCTGGGGAAAGGGAGAATACCACTTTGTGAACTTCCTCCAGAGTGAAGGGGGCCAGTAGGACTCTGTTATCTTGGTTGGAGATCAGAGGTGGGATAGATTACAGTAGAAGGTCAACATTATCCTTTCAAAAAGGATCTAAATTAGAAGGTAAGGGAGCTAATAGATTCTTGAAAAATTATACTCCTTCATCTTGAATGTCTGCTAAATTTTAATCAATACCCTTGTGTCCTCTTGCTTGATTGAGAATATAACATTAGATTCTTTTCTTTGTTTTGTGGAAGCATGAAATAATTTTGTGTTCTTATCTCCCTGCTTCAGCTAGAGCTCTCTTGATTTCTATCTCCAGTATTCTTCTTCTCTCTTACAGGCTTTTGTTTTTGTTGTTTTAGTCTTTTGTTCTAATTTCTAGTCACAACTAGTATACAAATGATTAGAGTTTTAAGCTTTGATCTTTGTTTTAAGTGCTAGTTTGATGTGAGTGTCAAAATAGGAAAGATCCTATTGATTAGACTAAGTTGATACGATTTTAAAGCCCTTGTTTCATGATTAAGGATGATAGATCCTGATAATGAAACCGTGTTGAAAAATAAGAGATAAAAAATGATAGCTATGCACTTAAAATATTTTGATCTCAGCCATGTTAAAAAGTTTTCACTTGCAAAACCTGACTTTCTTAATTTAGAAATTGATCTGATGATAATGAAAATGAATTCAACTTTGAAAAGGGTATCTAAATCTAATTTTTTTCTTCTGTCAAATGTTGGATTTTGCTCTCTATCTGATATATTAATAGGTGTATGCATTGAATTATTCTTCCAATGTGCTAGACTGTACTTTGTATGCGCTAAACTGTACTTTGGATGCACTAATCTATTCAGTCTATGCACTATTATGTGACCTTGATGCGCTAATCTGTATTGTTTATGCACTATTATGTTTGATCTATGCATTGTTCTGCTCTTTGGATGCGCTAAACTGCTTTAGTGTTTACTGTTAAAGGTTTTTGATGGTTTGATCTTGTTTTGAATTGAAAGTTCCATGTGTTTCAATGTATGTTTTTAGAAATAATGATTGCAAACACAAAAAAAGTAAGTATTCAAACACTTGTTTTACCCTATGATCTAAATATTGAATGTATGTTCAAGGCTCAAAGAAAGTCCAAATTTCCATGGGTATAACACATAGAAGACAATTCAAATAGTTCTAGCCTAGAGGATTGGATGCAATGCGATAACTCAATCCATAGCTTGGAATCTCCATGAAGCAAGTGTAAGCACCCTAAGAGGGGATACCCACTATTGTCATTATTGAGAGGTAGTAGGTAGGGGCCTCCAGGGTTGGAAGGATGACCCAATCAGCCTCTCCTTGGAAGGCTACAAGTAGCCTATAAAAAGTCAAGGATTTCTACCTTTCCTCCAAGGAGCCTGATGGTGAGCGTCTTGGGGGGAAACATTCTATCCCCTTGCACAAATAATTATCACACCAAGGCTTAAAAGGGTGGCTTCTATTTTACGGTTCTAGTAGAGGTATTCATTCAGAGCGTCAGGATATAAACTTCATTAAGAGGTCTCTCGGCGTTGAGAACCAAGGTTCAATATACCCGAAGGTATGAAGGAGAGATATTCCCAAGTAATTTCATTGCTCTCAATTTTCATCATAACCACATTTATTTTATAGTGGGTTGGAAGAACTTGGAGTTAGCTATTACCACTTAGGTCGTTCCCATCTCATTTGACCTTATGGGCTACTCAGGAGGGCAAGCCTTCTAAAGGTATTACACTACTAGAAATAAACAGAGTGATGGGTTTGGTTTTCTGGTCACCCAATGAAGGGGAGAGAATACTCACCTATCATCTCAAACATGGAAAACATGGTGTTATTTAACCTCCTAATTAAACTAGGTGCCTAATTTAACAAATGGAATAGCTCCAGCCCCTACAAACACCATTAGTAGTTTTATATTATAATATTTGACAATGTAAAATATACCTGCAAAATAGAAAGATGTTGATTAGCCTCAGAAATTTAAAAATCTACAAACAAAGTTAGATGTGCTAAAATAAAGATTAGATGAGCTAAAAATTTTATTGTATGTGCTAAATAAACTAGTCTATGCGTTAAAAGAAATCTTCTACGTGCTACTTTGTCGATTGGATTGCTAAAATACTAAAAAGAAGATAATGCAATAAGATCCTATGGATGCGTAGAAATGTTAGGTGGATGTGTTGATCTGGACAGTAGATGCACTAAACCATAATTCTAATGCGTTAATATTTAAGTCTGATAGGATAATATTTGCAATAGATGTGCTAAACTATTTCTCCAAGATAACCTATCAATTAAACCTACAAAAAGATATTAAAAATGGGGCAAGGACTCCATGGTGGGCGCCAAAAAAAGTGTTCTAGGAATGTGAATCAATTAATTAAAAACATGTAACACACATCAATGAGACATTATATCAAGGAGCTAATTAATAATAAACAAAATAAATGAATACTCCCCAATGGCGTCCCATTATCCTCTATCTCTAAGGACTTTGTTAGTCTATTGATTTGGCTCTCAGCAGCATGGACCTCCAAGATGAAAACTTGAAGAATGAGTAGCTACACCATGATTCTATGATCTACATGATTTCTATGATATGATGAATTAAACAATGCTAAATGCAAATGTATGTTGATATGCTAAATATGAAAACTAAGGATGTTATACTAAATATGTATGCTGAATTGTAGATTAAACTAAAAAAACAGATTAACGATGCAATATGAAAGATTAAGGAGACTTCATGAATGAAAATTGGGGATATTTATAAATTTTCCAAGGCATGAGCTTATGTGACATGATTCAATAATCTACATTTAGCCTAGAGAGATAAACAATGAGATATGCAGAAGTTAGAAAGGGGGTTGGGAAGATATGACACTTGTCATTCTTGGAAGGACAAGTGACAAGGGAATCTCCTGAAAATACTATACATATCCCTCAAAAGGGAAAGTGGCATAAAGAGGGAGGACATGTGGCAAAGATGCCATGTATCGTCAAGAGGAGAGAGACACTCCTAAGAGGTTAGGATAGAGGAAGTTAGAAGGGATTAGGTTGGTTCAACCCAAGGTTAGATGGTAGGTTAGGCTAGGAAGGGGGTTAGGCTGGGTAGTTTAAGATTAGGAAGCATGTGAGCAATTTGAATTAAAAATTCAAATTAATAGGGATGGATAATTAAGTGAGATTAGTTAATTTAATTTGCTCATTTAATTAGGAAAATGAACTACATAAATAAATTATTCAATTTATTTATAATTAGAAGAATTGAGGATCCATTAATTAAATAACTCATATTTAATTAATTCTCTCAAGGCCAAATTTTAGTGTATACAATATGCATATGCATATGTATATATATACATGGATTCTATAGATATACATATAAACATAAACTAAGAAAATTATTTTTGAAGGACCCTAAACACTCAAAAATCAATTAAACAAATACACCTTTAAATATAAGCCATTCTCTCAATAATCCTAGATACAACACCATTCTATAGAATATTAATATCCTATCAGTGTTGCATTTACCTACTCCTGCAATACAAACACAACTTGTATATGGACTAATCTATTTGAGAAATACCCTAACCATTCAAAAAAAAAAACCTTAACTCCTCCAAAGCCCTTTTACATTTCTATTGCAGGCCACAATCAAAACCCTTTTGCATCTCTCCTCAAACCCACAATTCAAACGCTTGATGTTGTTTGCAAAATGAAGAAATAAATAGCTAACTTGCAAATATTCAGTCATCCCATAATGAAACTATCTTTTTAACAGCCTAAAATTCGCACCCAAATCTTAAAATCAATTCTTTGTTTGAGAAATATAGCTGCAAGTTTTGAAATTTATCAAAAATAATTTTTTTTTACAAAAATCCTAAGCACTCAAAAAATAAGTAAACAAATATACCTTCAAATACAGGACATTATCTGAATTATAAACTCTGCCTAGATTATAGACCACCGATTCTTTTTAAAAATTCATAAACCTGTTTACATTTCTCTTCAAACCCACAATTTCCCTAAAATTGTAATCACTTTCTTGTTTGGGAAATACCCTAACCATTAAAAAAAAAGACTTATATTCTCCAAAGTCCTTTTACATTTTTGTTGCAACCCACAAGCAAAACCCTTTTACATCTCTTTGCAAACCCACAATTCAAATCCTTGAAGTTGTTTGCAAAATGAAGAAAGAAACAACTGACCTGCAAATCTTCACTCTTCCCATGTCAAAACTATCTTTCAACAGCCTAAAATTTGCACCCAAATCTCCACGCAAAATTCTTCACACATGTAGCTTCCTTCAATTTTCTTTCGTTTCAAGCAAATGAAAAATATACAAAAGCCAGATGCAAAAAAACCACATAGAAAATAAGACCACTCATAGTCATAAATCACAATTAATTAATACATTCAATTACATGTCCTCACACAATTAATCGACGCTTCCTATTTCTTCATAAAGAGTGCCCATGAAAATTGAAAACTTCACTCGAAGACATTGCAAAGCATTCCTACAAAAATTTAAAAACTCATCGACAAACATTGACAGCAAAACATCACCGAAAAAAAATTCATTGGAAGACTAACAATTATCTGCCAAGCAAAGCGCAAACACAAGCCTATTGGCTTAACAAATGAGAATGTATATTAATAAATGTTTATACATATTGGAATAACCATACATGAACCATTAACTATGAAGAGACATCAAAACAAAAATCTGCGTCCATTTTTTCATAGCCAACATTCAAACATAACAAACAAATGGTGAACACAAAGAAGGAAAAATGAACTGATCCTAAACACTCAAAAAAAAAATTAAACAAATATACCTATATATATATACATGTATATGAATATGTATATATATACATGTATTCTACAAATATACATATATACATAAACTGAGAAAATTGTTTTTAAAACACCCTAAACACTCAAAAATCAATTAAACAAATATACCTTCAAATATAGGCCATTGTCTCAATAATCCTAGACACAACACCATTCTTTTGAGTCTTATTATCCTATTCGCATTGCATTTTACTTATTCTTGCATTTTACTTATTCCTACAATACAAACATAACTTGTATATGGACTGAAAACACTGTGCTTGACACCTAAAAAGCAAAAGGATCCCATCACATCACACTTCTGTGAATCTGAAGATGTTAACACAAACAGTGATAACAAATGTAGCATGGGCATATATTTTTGCATTTGAGATGCAAGCATGGTCTTCCTAATCCATCTAAAGGTTCTAATGCCATTGCAAGATTTTTGGTATATTGTTGTGTGCAAAATTGGTTTACTAAAATATTATATATACATATACATATACATATACATATACATATACATATACATATACATATACATATACATATACATATACATATACATATACATATACATATACATATACATATACATACACACACACACATATATTCCTAACATTTATGTTCAAACCCACAATGAGTTTTTTTTTCTATTTTAAAATATGGTTGGAGATTGTCAACAAAGCTTTTAAAAAATATTTAAACAAATATATCTTCAAATACAAGGCATTATCTCGATTAAAAACCCTAAACTTTTATTCACACACACAATTTAATCCTAACATTTTTTTTCAAACACATAATCATAGAAAATAACACCACCCATAGCCATAAACTCCTTTTTAAAAGCCCTAACCACTCAAGAAATAAAACACTCTTTTTTAATTTCAAAGTATGGCTGGACATTGAATAAATCGATTGTTTTTAAAAAACCCTTAACCTGTTTACATTTCTCTTCAACCCCACAATTTCCCTCAAAATGTAATCACTTTTTTGTTTGAGAAATACAAAAGGAAACATAAAATTCTCGACATATGGAGCTTCCTTCAATTTTTTTTTTCATTGAGCAAATGACAAAGAAACTACTATCCAACACATATATTACAAAAGCCACATGCAAAAACCACATAGAAAATGACACCACCCGTAGCCATAAACTCTTTAATTAAAACCCTAACTACTAAAAAAATAAAAGCCTCTTTTTCTCTTTCAAACTATGGCTAGAGACTGTGAAGAAACCGATTCTTTTTAAAAAACCCTAAACCTGTTTTCATTTCTCTTCAAACCAACAATCTCCCTAAAATTGTAATCAATTTTTTGTTTGAGAAATACCCTAAACATTCAACAAGAAAAAACAAACCTTAACTTCTCCAAAGCCCTTTCATTTCTATTGCAACCCACAATCAAAACCCTTTTACATCTCTCTTCCAACCCACAATTCAAATAGTTGAAGTTGTTTTTAAAATTAAGAAAAAAATAGCTGACCTGCAAATCTTCACTCCTCCTGTAATGAAACTATCTTTCAACAACCTAAAATTTGCACCCAAATCTTAAAATCAATTCTTTGTTTGAGAAATATAGCCACAGAGTTTAAAATAATCACTTTCTTGTTTGAGAAATACCCTAATCATTCAAAAAAAAAAACTTAACTTCTCCAAAGTCCTTTTACATTTTTGTTACAACCCACAAGAAAAACCCTTTTACATCTCTCTTCAAACCCACAATTCAAACCCTTGAAGTTGTTTGCAAAATGAAAAATGAAATAGTTGACTTGCAAATTTTCTCTCCCCTTGTGATGAAACTATCTTTCAATAGCCTAAAATTCACACCCGATTCTCCACGCGAAATTCTTCACACATGCAGCTTCATCTGATTTTTTCTTTTGTTGAGAAAATGACAAAGATACAAAAGCCAGATGCAAAAACCACAAGAGAATAAGACCACCTGTAGCCATAGATCACAATTAATTCATTCAATTACATGTCCTTGCACAATTAATTGATGCTTCCTATTTCTTGGTAAAGCGTTCCCATGAAAATTGACAACCTCGCATAAACACATTGTAAAGTGTGTACACGAGAATTTAAAGCCTCACTGGAAACCATCAACTACAAAATGTCATTGAATTAACAATTTTCCAACAAGCAAACCCCAAATAGAAGTCTATCCACTTAAAAATAGAAATAGATGAAAAAGAAGTTGAAGAAGTAGATGTTTAACATAAGATACTTGCTCAAAATCATTAAGGGTTTTGTTGGAACCAGGGATAACTTTAAGAAACCACCCCCCGGGCAACTGTGTAAAATCCTGACGAATCAAACATTACTTTTGGGGGGGAATTTTCATATTGATGGCAAAAAAAATTTCAAAATAGGGAAAAAAATTATTTTGTATTGGCGATTTTTTTCTAGGGTACGAAAATTCCATAAATTTCTGGCGAATAATACCTTGTTCTATGGGGAAAATATATATTGTAGGAGGCGAATAATTTTTGTTAAAAGGAACAAATATATAATTATATGGGCAAAAAATTTTACTCCGAAGGAAAAATTATTTAAATGTATTGGCGATTTTTATCCAGCACTTGAAAATTATTTAATTTGTTTTGGCGAATATTTTGTTATTTATGGAAAAATATATAATTTATTGGCGATTTCATGAATTCATTGCCATTAATAGACAAGACACATCACATCACATCAGTGCATCACATTGAGTACAGACTCGGCATGATGTATCAATAAGCGTGACTTGTTTGGCATGTGAAGGGTGACACATACCTAAAATCCATCAATGATTTTAAACCATTCGATGATCATAGATCAATGGTTGAAGTTTTATTTTGGCCCAATTTTTTGAAGAGAACATAGCTCACCAGAAAGTGCCCAGAATGGAATTGGATTCAATAGACACGTATCAAATGTCACGATCGATAATTTTGGTCATTTAATAAATATCTATTCACTAACTGCAATCCACTTTGTCCCCATGACTTCCAATGTGGTACTTGCCAACTTGGTACTGGTTTATAGTCATTTCCAATTTTGCACACTAGTGCATTTATGGGAAAGATTTGCAGAGATACGAAAGATTTAAAAAAATTTAAAGCAATTAATATGGTTAGAGAAGTAAAATTATTACAATCAAGAGCTTCAACGATTTATATACGATCTCTACTTCTTTCATCTTCAATTAGCCTTTGCCATTTGGTAGATAAATTGTCAGAGCTCATGGTATTTAAATTCTTCCTCTGGTTTAGGTTTATAGGCTCGGGTTGTTTAATTTGTTAATATGATTTCTCAAGATGGACACTCCCATTCACTTGAGAAGCATTTCTGCAAAGGACCAGAGGGCCTTTCTGGGCTCCGTTAGAGACCCAACACTCCAATTAGTTTGCAAGGAGGTTGGGTTGTTCACTGATGAGGCTATACAGATGGTGCTAGGCAGAGAGTTTGTGTGAAATGAAAATAGATACTGTGTTAACATAGACATTACATCCTGGTTCTTGGAGTCTATTCTAGACTTCAGAGGAGACAAGGTGGATATGTTGATGCTATTGACGAAGGTGTTTAAGGAAGACTTCCTTGGAGAAGGCATTACTGTTGTCGTCCTTTCATAAGTAGGGGTGGGGATCCTTTGGGTGAGTGAATTATCCAACCTTCTCCTCCCTGACCAAATGGTGCTAGTGGCTAGGCAACCATTTCTTCTGAACCTGAATGCAGTGCACTTGACCCATAATGCACAAGCTGAAAGCTCAAGCAACCTGGTGACACATGGGATAATTCTCAGGCCCGTGGGTTGCGTATAGTGAGAATTAACCTCTAGATGAAGGGCTGGTTCCCTGTGAATAACTCTAAATATTTATTGAGAAAAGGGATAGGAAAACTAAAAATGAAAATAGAATGACTTGAAAATGCTAAACCAAGATGAAGCATCAATAAGATATCCAAAAATGACAGATATACACTCCTAAAAACACCAACACATAAATATTTCATGCAAAGGATTTAAACTTCAAGAAATTGAAAGGAAAGAGAACTTTCACAATCAACCAAATGAACCAATTTATCACAATGCACAACCTGTGACTTATAAATGAGATAAATTTTTTTAAGGTCATTTAAACAATAACACAATAAACTAACTCTCAATCATGACTAAGAAAATGAATTGTAAAGACATAAAGCATAAGCTCATAATTTTTATTCAGAATTCTGTCATAAAACTACATATGAGCTACAAGAATGTATTCTCTACTAAAACCAGCAAGAGAATGACCAAGAACTACTGAAGAAAGATAATTTTTTTTCACTTTATACAAAAATTTTCCAAATGGTAGAGGAAAGATAACTCCAGAATGACTGAAGATGAAATCCCACTGAAAATATCTCTTCTGAAAACTGATCCTCTCGTAGAAATAAAAAGCAACCAAAATAGGCTCCAAAACATGAGAAAAACTCATGCAATTCTGTTCAAACTCTTAGTCAACTAAAGGCTGACCTTGTGGTGCTCAAAATCAATCCTTATTACTTCAAGATCATGAGAAAGACTCATGCAGACTTGCTCTCAAGCTCAAATTGGACCTCAAACTACTTGATGGCTTCTCTTCTCATTTCGCATGGACCCCTGGACGCTACCTTGCCTACCACTACTTTTGGCTTCTGACTGTAACTAGCATTGCTTTCTTCATCGCATCATTGGGTTAGCATTGAAATACCTATCTGATGGCCTATGATACACCTGCATTTCATCTACTTTTCTATCGGGTCATCAGGTGTCACTTCTTGGTTGGTTTCGGGGTCCACCTTGTCTGCCATCTGGACTGCCATCTTAACCGCCACTGAACCTGGACCTACCTTGTCGCTAAGTTGCAGTGATAACTGGGCATGCAACTTTTCCTTGTGCCTTAGCGACAACTGTCAGATCTTTTGGACTTGCAGGATCCTTATCTCACCTAGGCTCTCACCCTACTGGCGAGCCCACCACATGTTGCTTTCTGTTTGCCTTTGGATCCAATTGGGTGCCACCTTAACCACCACGTCATCAGTCACCATGTCACAGGGGATAACTATCGAGCATCTTCTGATTGCGATATAGCGATGACTGTTGATCTATCCTCAAACTACTCGATCTTTAGCACATTAGCCACTCACCTTTAACGCACGTGCTTTGTCACCAAGTCACGGGGATAACTGGCAAGCTTCTTTCTATAGCGGTATAGCGACCGCTGTTAGATCTCTCACTTCACCATTGATCTTCCCCTAACTTGCTCGACCTTTAACCTCAGCTGATTTTCTCTCTTGTGTCGCATGTCTACATGTGTCACCCCCTGATTGGCTCCAAAGATCTGCCTGGGCACCACCTGTCTATCGGGCCTGCCATGCATCTTGTTTTGTCGGATATCATTCTTTTGACCAAAGTACTCCCTCGACGAGTCATTTACAAGTCTCTCGAAACTGTAGTTTCATCGATATTATTCTCTTATCGGCGAGACCAATTCTGATTTCTTTGATATACCCTATGTCGATGGAATTTAGCCTTCGGTGAAACCTTTTAGGGATTCATCGCGGTGAAGGTTTGCTCGATGTTACCCATCCATGCCATGTCACCAGCCACATGGACTGCCACCTATTTGTCGGTCACTAAAATTAGGATGCCTTGAGATGCGTGTGCATGCAGGGTCCACTCAGCGACGAGCCACTTTTTGTCAAGAGCCCATAAGCTTTGACACTATAGTTATATGTGACTTTATATTTAAATGCGAAAAACTCCTTCTGCGCGGCCAATGTGGGATAAATGTTCTTCATGCCTGGCGATTGAAAATGCTTGGAAGTTCTCTGGCCTTTTAAAACCTTCTTTGGTGCCCAAGTAAAAAAACCTTACACATGCCAATTGCATTTGCTCTGAGTTCCTTTTGGCCTTTAGGTTTTAATAGCCATGCCATTTCATCTACAATTGAGCATAATATATCTGTGATCTACAACATGCTGAGCTCAACCCTCATGGGAGCCACATTTTAACCCACATGTTGTCTTACTTTTCCTGTATCTGCACATGAAGCAAACAAGTTAGACAAAAACAATGCATTTTTTATTTCTCGTTTATGATTTGACCTTTCCAAAATGAATGAATGAAAGGCTTCATTAGGGCACTAAATTTGGCATGTGCAAAATTTGGTAACATTTTTGGTGACCTCTACAGAGCGTTTGCCTACTAAACACTATAGACCAGTCATGGCTTATCCATTGGGCTTATAGAGTCATATCAACTCTCTCTCCAAATGGAACTTCTTGAATTTCAACTGCTCCAGAGTGTGACAACAAAACAAAAACAGGAAAACAAGGAAAAAACAAGTGCTGCTGCCTAAAACAGGTACCACAAAACTGTGCATAAGCACTTATTGAAAAACATAACAAAAAATGTAGAAAACAAAATGTGCATCGACAGTTATTAACTAAAATTAAATCTCAAAGGAAAGCTTTGAGATGAATCCGATTAACTGGGATTGGAAGGGTTTCACCACTCAACTTTGAAAGCTAAAAAGCATTATGTTGCTTTTTCTCAGTAATGATGTATGGGCCATCCCATATGGCATCAAATTTAGTATGCTTTCCAGGCTTACTCTTTAATTCATCCCACTTCGAAACCAAATCTCCCTCATTGAAAGCTCTCAGAGCTGCCTTCTTGTCAAAATTCCTCTTCATCTAAGCTTGATGATTTTCAATAGTCAATAATGCTTGCTTTCTTACCTCCTCCAACTCCATTAGTTCTGCCAACCTATCCTACATGGGTTCTTCTTGCAACATTTCTAGCTCTCTAATCAGAGTTAGTATAGGCATTTCAACTGAAATTAGGAGTCTTGCCTCTTTACCATAAATGAGGAAATAGGAAGATATACTTGTAGCTCTCTTAGGGGTGATTCTATCAGCCCACAATGCATGTTTCAACCGAGTGTGCCAAGTTCTCTGATTATCTTCAATTGTCCTCTTGATTATCCTAATCAAGTTCTTATTAGGAGACTCAGCTTGTCCATTACCTCGAGGGTAATAATCGGAAGAAGTACTCAAAAATCTGTTGTTTTGGATAGACCAATTAGTAATCTTAAATCCTACAAAAGCTAATGCATTGTCTGAAATAATAGAATCAGGGATACTGAACCTTGCTACTAAGTCCTGATAAAAGTTTAGGACTGCACTTTCATTTGCCTCCTTCAAGGGTACAACTTTAGTCCACTTGGTAAAGTAATTAGTGGCTATTAAGATCCATTTATACCTAGAACTTGAAGGTGGATTGATGACTCCGATAAAATTAAGACCCCACTTCATGAATGGTTGTTCAATTTGAACAGGTTGTAGGGGTAAAGCTGCCATCTTCTGTTTGCCTGCAAATAGTGCATAATTGTTACATTTCCTTACCCAAGCATATGCATCTTTATGCAAATTAGGCCAAAAATATCCTTCCCTCATGATCTTTAATGCTGTAGTTCGTGGTGCAAAGTGACCACCAGCTGGTCCATTATGGAATTCCTCTAATATTCTCTCAGTTTGATCTGAATCTACGCATCTTAAGAATACACCATTAAAATATTTTCTAAACAAAATTCCATCCAAAATGATATAAGGGATAGCTTGAAGTCTATAGTATGTTCATTTATCATTGTTCAGGCCTTTAGGACACTCACCAGTCTAAAGAAAATTCATCATTTCTTGCACCCAACTTGTAGGAGGTGTTGCTACAACAATTGGCTCATTATCTTCATGAACGAGGACAACTTCTTCACTCTCTTGTTCTGTATTTTCTATGTGACCAGAAAGCTGTTTGCATAATCCCTTACCTCTAATCATCTTTGTTACCTTTATATTAACATCATACTCTATCACTTTTGTGATCCAACCAACTGTTTTATCATTAAGATCTCTATTCAAGAAAAAATCATTTATACTAGGATGAGCAACTATTAGGTGAATTTTGTTATTTGAAAGCATGTGTCTAAATTTCTTTAGACTTCTAATGACTACTAATGCATGTTTCTCAACAAAAGAATAATTTTGTTCATACCCTTCTAGGCCTTGGCTGAAGAATGCTATTGGTTGCTCCAATCCCTCATCATTCTACTAAATCAACATAGCTGAAATAGTATCAAAAGTACCAAAAATATATAATATAACATCCTTTGCAAAGTCTGGATTAATCAAAGTAGGCACTGATGCTATGGCAGTCTTAATTTCTTCAAAATTATTTTTAGCCTCTTTGGACCAGCTGAAAGTAACATTTTTCTTAAGGATGCTAGTCAATGTCTTCAAAAGAAATGCTATATTGGGGATGAATCTCCTTACAAAATTGATTATGCCTATAAAGATTTGAAGGCCTTTCTTATGTGCAGGTAAAGGCAAAGCTAAAATTGCACTTACCCTCTCTAGATCTATGGTTATTCAATATTTGGAGACAATATAGCCAAACAACTTACCCTCATGTACAACAAAAATGCACTTTTTGGGATTCAAAGATACTCCATATTCTCTACACCTTTCAAAAATCTGCCTTAAGTGAGAAAAGTTCTCTTCCACATGCTTTGAAAAAATGGTTATGTCATCAAGATAAACCAAAACAAATTTATTTATAAGACCTTGGAAGGCCATATCCATTTCCCTCTGAAAGGTTGCCCCTGCATTAGACAAACCAAAAGACACTTTCCTATATGCCATTGTTCCCCATTTTGTAGTAAAGGCAGTTTTAAATTGGTCATCCTCTTTTACCAGAATCTAATTATAACCAGAATAATCATCAAGTAGTGAAAATCTATCTGAACCTGAAACTACTAGTAAGATCTGCTCCATTGAGGGCAGCGGGTAATGATCTTTTAGAGAAGCTCTGTTAAGATCTCTAAAGTCTACAGAAAGTCTAAGCTCACCATTCTTCTTTCTTATGGAAACCAAATTTGAAACCCAAGATGTATGCTTTATAGGAAAGATGATATTACCCTGGATCAATTTGTTTAGTTCTATCTTCATGAGATGCTCAAGTTTTGGATTAAGGGGCCTTTGCTTTTGTCTTACAAGCTTGGCATTAGCTTCCAACTCTATGGTGTGTTGGGCTAATGTGGGGTTAAATCCTTTCAAATCCTCATACTGCCATGCAAATACGTCATTGAACTCTTGACAAAGCAAAACAAATGCATGTTTCTCTTCAGCTATACATATCTTTCCAAGCTTTAATAACCTATCTTTGAAGATCTCAATAGGTTCGTAGTGCTCTTCTTTAACCAGCATGCCACCTTTTTCCTTTCTAGCCTGATCATCAGTGTTAAATATTGACTCAAGGGTTACCAATCCCTTTGGCATCTTATTACTTTTCAATTGAAGGATCTGATTTTCATATTGCTTTACAAATTTATGTTGATTACTAGCTGCAAATTCAGCCTCTTCAATAAGAAAATTAATAATTTGTTCATCTGAATCAAAGACTTGCCAATTGACACTATTATCTGGAATTGAAGGTCTAACAACCACTTTGAAATATTGTTGTCTTTCAATATTGCTTACCTCACATGGTATGTCAAATTGAGCACCCAAGGCAACCAACTTATCTGCTTCCTTATTCTGATTTCTAAGCACTGACAACAGATTGAAAGCATCAAATTCTTCAATCAAGTCCCATATCCTATGCTTATACATTTTAAGGACATCATTTTTAGTCACATTGACACCTCTTACTTGATTTACCACTAGCTCACTATCCCCAAATACTTGCAAACACTTTATATTTCTTTTTCTAGCCCATTCCAATCCATGTGCAAGTGACTCATATTCAGTTTTATTATTAGTACAGCTAAAAGAAAATCTAAAGGCTGAAAAGTATTTCTTACCTTCAGGAGAGATTAACATAACACCACCTCTGATCGATAAAAAAAAAACATAACACCACCTCCAGAACCAACCTTTCTCCTCGACCCATCAAAATAGAGTTGCCACAATTCTTTGTTCTATTGATCACCCTACTGATTGGATAATTGATAGTCATTTTTTTCAAGATTAGGGACAACGACACCTAGCTCTAATTCTTCCATATGCTTGAATGGATCTTCCTCATCATTCTCTACTGTCCACTCATCTAATACTACACTAGGTATCCCTTCTATTGGGGTGTTTGGATCTGGGATATTAGGTTGTTCATTAGATTCTTGTATAGACAAATTTGCATTAACAACACTTGGAATGTATGGTTCTATATGATCATTAGCTAACAATTCTGATTTTATTGTCACTTTGGTACCATATCTTGTTCTAAAAAACATGTGTGACCAATCAGAAGACAAATACCGACCCAACTTGGCTGTGAAATCTCTGGACAAGCATAAAGAAAAGTAAGGTGAAAGATCTATGATGTAGACATCTTGTGGGATTGAGAAGTTTGGGCATGCTTGCAATATGAGATCCAAATTTTTAATCACACCTACTGTGTTTACTTCTCTCCCATATAACTGGACTACCCCTTTTGAAAGAGGCTCATATGTCAAACCCAACTTATCAACTATCCTCTTTGGCATGACAAAACAACTCGCACCTGAATCAATCATACAATTATGCACTAGGTGTTGACCTATGATTAAAGTCAGATAAAAAGGAAGGGGTTTAACCTTCTGAGTTTGTTGTTTGCCCTTATTTTCTTGAGGGCCATTGGATAAGACTACTTTGTGTTGCTCATTAGGAAGCTCTTGTGACAAAGAGATGTTAGACAAGGCATTTTAAAGCAAATCCTTTTGCCCTGGAAGAGCTAAGGAATCCCACATTGAGGCACTGACACGCATCTTTTTCAATTGATCCAAAATATTAAATGAGCTTGTACTAACCTTCTGCTGCCCTCTTATAACAACAACATCCTCTTGAACTTGTGATGTATGTAATTGACCTCTTGGTTGATCCTTGTTGACCACTGGTTGCCCCTTTGGCAGGATTTGTATATTTGGAGTGGGTTGAGGTCCAGGTGGTGCTTGTTGGCTTGTAGAAGCCTGATTGATGCCGTTATCATCTTGATTTCCTATATCAATGGCTCTCTTTTTGGACCATGTATTGGCTACAATAGAAGTGTAGGACTGATTCTGATCTTGTGGCTGATTTACTCTGAATAATTCTTCACCTTGCCAATTGACCAAGGTAACATCTGGGCCTTGTTTAGAATGAGAAACTTGTTGATCATGAGTTTCATGAGTACTATCTTCTGAGACAACAACATTAATTTGAATCATGAGTTCTTGATGTAGCATACCATTCGAACAAGTGGTCTGATTATGAGGTTGGTTGCAAGGATAACACCAATCATAATCCAATGCCATGTTGTTTTGAGCTAGGACGATATCTCTGGATGTGCTGGTAGTGTTGGGTTTGTAAGGTATATTGGATATTTGGTTATAATTTCTCTTTTGACCCTGAGGGTCAGCTTGATAAGGAGGCCTGTTCTGCTGGTTATTTTGATAAGGGGCTTGATAAGGCTTGGTGTTCTGGTAAACTTTCTTCTCAATATTGGTCATTTTGTTCTGATTAATTGAAAAATAGGTTTTAAGGACCCGAAACCATTACAACATAGTTATAAAGAAAGCTGAGAAAATAGAGTCCACATACAGAGCGACTGGTCAAAAGACCAACGAACATAAAAAACAGCTAAACAACAAAAAACAACAAAGAACCCAAAGAGACACTACATGGTAATTTTCTTTAGCAGAACCTCTGCGTTAGTCACCAGCTCATCATAGGTCCCCCAACTACTTTTAGCTCCTCCAGGTCCTTATTCACTTTCTTTTCCTTCCTCTTTCCATGGGTGCGGGTTTTGGGACCTTGGGCTTCCCCTGTTCCTTCTACATCTAGGTCAATTTCCTGGGTTTCCTTTTCATCATCAAGTTTGCTGATGAGGGTATGGGTGTTGTTGGCTGAGATTTTCAGAATGTTGAGGCTTTACTTCACAATGTTCTTGAGGCACTCCTCTATCTTGTCCACTTTGGCAACTGTGTCCGAGAGCGTTTTTTCACTTGTTTCCTCCAGGGTCTTTCTATCCTGTATCTCCTTTTCAATTTTCTCAAATCGGGGATTAAAGGGGGTTATGACAAGGGAGATATTTTCAGTTATAGCAAAAGGAAAGGTGTAGAGAGATGAAAGAGGAGAGGCAAGTGACAGATACAAATCAGATTTGGAGGGACATGTGACAACATTATATTAAATCTAGATTTTCTTCCCATTCTGTATATTCTTCTCCTTTCTCCTTTTTGAGGGTTCTGATTTTGTGTTTTTCTGGAGCATGTAAATAGAGAATGTGTAATGCCTGCCAAAATACCCTAGAGAAGTAAAGCTAACTAACAAAAAATAGAGATTTAAAAAAACAAAAAAAAACATCATCTAATGCAACACATATAACCATCTACTCATATGCATTAAACATCCATTAACTTAATATGCACATAACAACATGAATATTTTAGCATGATCACATGAACTATAACGCAAGTGGAAATAAACACAATACCACATCTATCTTCCCTAGGGAATCTCAACGTCATTACTTACACTACTAACATAAGCAACAACATCAAGATCACTACTAATTCAATGCATACTAATTTTCATTATCTTATTTTTTTCCTTCTCATGCAACATATGCAAGATCATTTCTAATCTATCTATCATGAATGCATACATTAACAAATGCAATACCACTCAACTCACTAGATTCATTTTAAGAACACCAGATCCAAATGTTCCTATTCCTATTTATTCATTCTTTCTAGCATCATTGGTCTATTCCAAAATGATCTTTAAATATTCCCATTCCTATTTATTCATTCTTTGTAGCATCATTGGTCTATTTCAAAATGATCTTTAATCACATTACTAATCCTTTCTTTATCATCATAACATCCACATTATGCTAAGTACACCACAATTAATCCAATACCATTATTTTCATTAATGAACAATCACATGATATGATCTCTTACAAGAAACATAAACCATGTCCTATGGAATCATCTAACATTACATATCCATTATCCAATTACATCAAGGAGCATAGCTCTCAAGGACATATTATGTAAACACACTAATATCATGGTATTAGCAATTACATAAGTCATATGTTATATGTCATATGATCAAATACATCCATCTGCTATATTATCCATCCACAACTGAAGATACAAGAGTCCAAACCCATGCATATGCATGCAATGAAGAACATCCCAATGGAAGAAGGCATCAAATGAATTGACCATGTGGAACCACCCCCATACTAGGATATTTCACAAGGTCCCACACACACTCTAGACCTAGGATGACACCAACAACCAAAGAGACTCAACAATTCCAAAACCAAAACATGAAGCAACACATAAGCATAAGCCAAAACACATGTTCACAGGGCTAATAAAAAATATAGAAACTCCCAGAGGCATACCAACAATCAAGGCATAAGAAACATGGACCAAGGACACATGTAGGAGTGGAGTGTTATCACATGATATCCTCCAAAGAAGGAACTACCCTGATAGACATGTCTCTGCATATTATCCTCAAATAGAAGGCATCATCTCGATAGACATGTGGAGCCATCTCAACCTATGAGATAACAAGGGAGTTTGTCTTGCCATCAGTATGGATTTACCAAGCTTATCCTGAAACATCCTCCCTAGGACTATGTCTTGGGGATCACATCCATTATTATCTTGATTAAATGAATCCTAATTACCCAACCCATCTAATTAATTATTAATGTTATCACTTATTTAAAACAAGGAAAATTTTCAATGCGCTCTGGTGGTCTAGACTCTAAGCATCCTTATTAGGAACCTCCTAGTAGCCTCCTAGTAGCCTATCTCTCACGACACTATCATCACATGAAATCCCACTCCCCCTAACCATGTTCCAAGACCTTAAGGGAATACAACAACAAATCACAAGGAGGATCAAATGCAACATCAATATTATTTAATAATAAGCAATGCAATCCAATTAAAAAATGCCAACAATGCCAACATATATAATCAAGAGCCCCAATAAGATCACATATAACAAGTAGCCAATATAGTGCATAAAACCATCCAAATCAACAATATATATATATAAGTAAACCCTCAACAACGAGGCTCATCAAATCACTAGAGCTTTCACAAGAACATACACTTAACAAAAAGGCATATCAACTTGTTGGAGTAAGAAAACAACTTCTACGACAAGGCTCAATCAACTTTTCGGAGCCAAAATACAATAAAATAATTAAATTTGAACATATACAGTACTAGAAAATCTCAAAAAAATCATCACAAGCCTCTGGTACAAGGACAAATTTGAGAAAATCGACCTAGGAGATCAAAATCATAAAAAACATAGCAACAGAGCAGATTAGCACTTTCACATAACAGAATAGCGCATTCGTAAAATATTTTAGCGCCTATTCATAATAGTATAGCACTTTTGCCAAATGAAACAATTCTTCTATTAATTGTTTTAGCACATATATACATAACATTAGCGCATTCACATATTTTGTTATCTCATTCGAGAAACAAGTTAGTGCATTCGTTAAATAGAATAGCGCCTTCAACAAAAACATTAGTGCTTCCAACGGTTTAGTAAATTCGTTAATGGGCGGAAAGTAGAAAATTTCGACAAGGAAAATAAATCACTAAGACTATACAAAATGTTGAAGATACAATAGAAAGGAACGCCCAGACAAATAGACTCTAAGGGAACAATTTAAACTGAAAAAAGGGACCATTATATGAAATAAATCAAAGTTCTCACAAGAGATTTTCCGATAGAGTCTTTCCAACAATAACATTATAGAGAACAACAATAGGATTTCCAATCCAATAGGTAAGGACTCAGTGCAAACTCAACACATACTAGCAAAGTTTCACATAAGCAAGCCTCATTCAACTCATGGCAACCGGAATTTCATCACGACATACATAGGGAATACATTATCATTTACGACAGGAATGAAACCAAAATGAAATTCTAAATAAATATTTTTCTCCAATTCATACGACATAACTATATCATAAATCTAAATCCAAAGATGTATTTCCCAAACTCTCCCGAAACAATCTTTCGAGTAAATGAAATTGCAGAGAAAAAGATCAACCAACCTGAATAATAGAAGTAATGGCAAAATGAAGTTGGTGAAGCACAAATTCCAAAACCAAATCCAAACAAAGCCAAGCCAAATCCAATTCCAAAATCTCCAGCCAAGAAATCAAAATGTAGAAAGAAACTCCAGAATAGCTAACCCGAATAATGCACAAGCGACCGAATAAATAATAATTGCATTCAAACTATAGCCAAAAATCCAACCAATATAAATATTCCAAAATACTATATAATCTACCTACCATTCCCAAATATAATATTTTATTTTTCCAAGGATTTTTAGGCAATAATCATAAAGGGTAGATAAACTATATAATATTTATTTACCCACATGTAGTAACAAGAGATATAATTTTTTTTTTTTGATCAGTAATTTTGTAGTATATTGATTCAAAAAAGATGTACAATCATCCGAGGCCATACACGATTTAAACATCAGCCCAAAAAACTAACAGCCCTGACCTATTATGGAGAGAATTCAAAGTTAAAAAAAAGGAATAAGAAACCAGTATTGTGCATCTCTGCACTAAAATATTACAGTCATACATAAAATTATAGTTTAAAAAAAAAAACAAAAAATAGAAGTAACACCAAAACAAAATTTATAGACCCGTGGCCGCTCAGTCGCTTCTGCTCTAGTTCTTCTGCTCCTCCTCCTCATTCGTGATATCTGCCAGCGCCTTTCCCTTTGCTGCTTCGCTCTTCATTTTTGGGATGCAATCCAAACTCCCAAACTCAAGGTCACCTTCTAAACTGGCTAATAGTTGGACCACTCGCCCTTCCTCAAAATGGTCACACAACTCTCTCCCAACCTCCATATGCACCACCACCTTGAGGCCCTTCAAAACTTCATCTGTTCTAATTAGCTTGACACAGAGCTTCATGGCTTCCCATCCGATGCAAGCTCACTCACGACATTGCTCCTTATTTTAGTTTTTCAGCCCTCAGACAAAAGGCAATATCTCCTCCTTAACATCTCCCTCCCAAATGCAGATTCCTGTCTGAGGGACAATGCGCTCCAAAATGGAGTCAAGGTTTATCAGATAGTCCCCATCAATCAACTTTGTTAGCGTGAGCTTTATTTTCTCTATCTCTTGTTCGAATTCGCATGCCCAGACCATAATCAAGGAGTACACCTCCATATTCATCCTATAACGGAAGTGAATGTGCGAAAAATCTTCCCCTAGCATTAGGTGCGCCACACTCCACAATTTATCTTCTTTGTACTTGAAGAGTCCCTAAATTCTTTTATCCGACACCGTCCCCAGAAAAGGAACCAATTTCTTCTCGGTTCTTATAGTAAAATTTGCCTCCATTGAACGTACACAAGCTGTTATCTCCAAAATCTACAATGCAAATGACATGAAAAAAATTTATCAATCAAATTGTTTGATAATACTCCACTCCCAAACCAAATTAATTTATTCCTCCACCGTCATTTGCGACGGGTCATAAATGCATAATCAATGATATAAAAAGAATGATATTTTGCAGCAGATTTGCTGCACTCCGCCATCATCTCTAATAGGTACTCTGCACTTGGCAACTGCCTCATTAATTGCAGTGTCTTTGAGAGGGTGTACTCCTCATTATGGGTTGCCTTGCATGCATGTAGATTGTTTCATGCTTCTAGGACTTTATTAAATCCACTTCCACACTTTGCCATCTCCCTTCCACCACTTGGCCATTTGGCTTGTCATGTCACATCCGATGTTGAAGAGTAGTTTTGCCACTACATTGGCACCTCACCTGACATGCGAGACCTGAAACTCCTCAAAGAGGTTGAGTTTCTCTCGAATGATCTCCACCCAATGGGATAATTTCCATGATAGGGTATTGCCCTTAGCAATTGCATTAATGACCACTTGGGAATCTCCTTCCAAGTGCAGCCTTGGGATTTTCATGTTTATAGCCAATTTGGTTGCCATAAGTGTCGCTTGTACCTCTGCTTCATTATTTGTTCCATCTTGCAGTCATCGTGCTCCTTTGAAAAGGATGACCCCTTTATCATTTCTCGCAACTACTCCCACTCCTGAGGCTCCCGGGTTTCCCCTAGATGATCCCTCAAAGTTTATTTTTATCCATTCCTTTCTCAGTGGTTCCCATGTAACCTCCTCTTTTTCTAAAGGGGTATTAACCCGTAAGGACCCATTAATAGGTTGACAATTAACAAGAGGCCAATTAGCTTGAATATATCTGTCCTCACTAGTGTAGGGGTATTTTGCTAGATTATGGTTTCTGGCTGCCACTGATACGGATTCGGCTATCGCTCTTTCAACCCTTAACAACAAACTCTCCATTGGTTCTTCTTTTTCTTGGAATATCATTCTGTTTCTCTCCTTCCAAATCTCCCATATAACGAGGGATGGTGCCACTAACCATAAACTAGAAAAAATAGAATGGCTCGATATATTCTAGCTAGAGAAAAGGTCAAGGACTGTATTAGGTAGAGAGACCATCCATCCTAGCTTCCCTAAAAGGAAGCTCCATACCTTTTGTACTTCCTCACATTGTAGAAGCAGGTGATCCAGAGATTCCTCTACCTTGTTGCACGATATGCATCTGAAAAGGCCCAAGAAGCCTAGTCTACACAATCTGTCCCCTGTCAGGATGCGCTTTTTCATAACCAACCATGCAAAGGCTCCTGCTTTTGGGAGAATTGGGGAGCTCCACATTACTTTTATTGGCCATTCCTTTCTTTCTTCCAGTTTGTCAAGAATACTATAACCAATCTTGACAGAGTACTACCCCGATTTTTAACCACACCATCTTATAGTGTCTTCCTTAGTGGACAACATAGGGGTGTACTCCTGCATGATACTCTTTAACAGATCTTTTTGATTTGCTGGCAAGGGTAGATTTTCTACATCTTTCCATTCACATAGGTCTACCCCTTGGACCCTGCTTTTCAAGAGAAATTCTCCTACCTTTTCTCCCCACTAGACTTTAGTGACCTGTTTGATATTCTCAATATCTGGTCTATCTGAGAGAGCTGGCCTCCCCTCCCATGAGTCTATCTAGAAATTGGCCACTGTCCCATTGCCTAACTCCCAAGGGATGTGCTCAGTAATGACATGTTTGCAGGAAGCAATAAAATTCCATATGGCTGAGCCTTTTGGTAAGGTGCTGATAGTGAATATGCATTCCCTGCTCATCTGATCTAAGTACTTATGTTTTAGTATTTGTACCCATTTCTGATTCAGCTGGGCATAAATCTGCCAAATCACTTTTACCCCCATTGCTTCATTTATTAGTTTCCAGTTTCTCAGTCCTACTCCCCCTGCCTATTTGGCTTGACAGACTTTAACCCACGCAACCAAGGGAATTTTGTCATTTGATTCTTTTCCACTCCAAATAAATTTTCTCATCCCCCTGTTTATACAGTTAATCACTTTCTCCGGGATCTTCAAGGCTGTCATGGAGAATATGGGAAGGGCCGAGATGACTGCTTTGAGAAGCATAATCCGCCTGGACAAGGTAAGCCATTTACTCTTCCACCCTTCAAGGCGATTTGCACAAACATCAATGAGGTTGTTCCATAGGGTAGGGCCCTTAATCCCACCAAATAAGGGGGTACCCAAAAACTTTCCAGGTAGGAGACCCCTTTTGACTCCTAGGATATCTAAAATTTCTTGCTATCTATCGACCCCTGTATTAAAGAAAAAGCTTCCAATTTGGCCCTGTTAACCTGCTGACCACTTGCTCTGCAGAAAACATCTATTTTCCTTCTAATCACTCGGGCCTCTTCAAGTGAAGACTGCCCAAAATGTAGGGTTTCGTCTGCAAATTGTTGATGTGTAACTGGCTCCATTCCTTCTGCAATTTTTATTCCTTTCCAGCTTCCTCGTTGTTGCTGTAATCGAATTAGTCTTCCCAAAACTTCCACCAATATAATGAACATGAAAGGTGATAATGGGTCCCCTTGTCTAAGCCCATGTGTAGTTTGAAAGAAGCCTTGCGGGCTACCATTAACCAAGATAGAAGTCCACACCCCCCGTATACAAGCCCGTATCCAGCTAATCCATTCTATGGAGAAGCCAAAGCTCTACAAAACCTAGAGAAAAAATTTCCAATCCACCACTTCATATGCTTTTCTAATATCTAATTTGATCAGCATTCGATCCACTTTTGATTGACACACTGTGTGGATAGCCTCATGGGCAATTATTATTCCCTCAAAAATCGATCTACCTGGGACAAAGTCGCTCTGTTCTTCTGAGATGAGATGACTTAGCAATGGTTTCAATCTATTTGAGATCACTTTAGTTATCACTTTGTAAATGGTGTTGCACAAAGAATTTGGCCTGAATTCATTGAAAGACTTAGGGTGCTCCACCTTGGGGATAAGGGCAAGTAGTGTGTAGTTTAGCTCCTTTGCAACAATTGCCTTGCTCCGTGATTCCTCCACTACTGCCCAAACCTCATTTCCTACAATCTCCCAGAAGGTCTGGTAGAAAAAACCAGGGAAACCATCCAGCCCTAGAGCTTTATCACCTTCCATCCTAAAGATTGTTGGGATATGTGAACTGGTATGAAGACATGATGACATTGAATGTTGTCATTGATGTCAATATGCTGAAGAGCGAACCAGTATATGGAAGTAAGCAACTGGAAAGAGAAGCAACTGGCAAGAGAATTGGTATGATACTAAGAGCTGGTATATAAGAGAACTGACATGTTGGTATGAGAACCAGTTTATGGAAGTTTTGCATGACTACCGGTTGGTAGTCTCAACCTCAGGGTTTCCGGTTGAAGTGTTCCAAGCCTGTGTGACTCAACCGATGATATTGTGTGATGAGTTAGCATTGTAATGAAGATCTGATTGTGTTTCGATGTCAACTTGAGCACGTGAAGGATCTTGCATGAAGGAGATCGATCCTATCTACCTCAGGAATATGCAAAGTCTCTGTAAACGGTGGAGAACGCGTGATGGGTTACAAGCCGCCATGAAAGCGGTGAAGAATGAATGATGGAGAATGTCTTGAGACATGTTCAAGACTTTTGTATTCAAATGCAAAGTGTTCAATGGCCAGGATTGAACCCCTTGAATTGCTTAACCTAAATGTTTAGGGTTTAGGGTTTATGCTACCGATCTATCTGTTTCCTATAAGGTCAATGTTGTGTTTCATTATGAGGTTGTTGGAAAATTGTGTGTGTGTATCTAAGTGAAAAGATACGTGATTCTTGCCAGACCGGATGAGATAAGAGGATTGATTCCTACATTGTGTGTGTGCAGAAGGAAGGAACTTAAGTGGATCTGCATTAGGCATTGAGTGCTATTATCATATCATTGTAATACTTGTTGATCTTTAACCACTTCAACAGTTGGAAAATACCTTAATCGGGTAGCTTTAATCAGCTTGTTGTAAATCCTTTAATAGGGTGACTCAAAATAATTGAGTTCTTGAAATCCTCTAACAAGCTAACCTCTAACAGGGTTTAACCCTTAACTAGGTATTTAGCCATCTCTTAACCGGGTGATCTCTAACAAGATCGGTTCCTAGCGGAACCTGTTGTAACAATCTTTAACCAGACTAGGCTCCTAACAGAGAAGACTTATAAAGAGTTCAAAAGAAGCTTGTGGGTATTCATCCCCACTGTGGTTTTTCCTAGTTGGGTTTCCATGTGAAAAATCTATGTGTCATGTGTAGTATTTTTCATGTGATGGTTTAAGTGATTTGTGTTTGAAGGTAAAACATCCTGAGCTAGCTGTTATTATATTTCTGATGATAGATTACCTATTCATGCATAAAGGTGAAATGGAAGTGTACTATTAAGTTGAGTGGAAAACTAAGTGATTAACTGGTTAATGCTTGTTACAGTCATTCCTAGCCTTATCAGTTGCATTCTATTTTAGACTAGTGTTACTGTCTATCAGACATTTGTAGTGCTTGTAGTCAAACCGCAGTGCTTGCAGTCAAACCGGTTCGGGAAAAGATTTTGTGACTATACTGATTCACCCCCCCCTCTCAGTACTGGTTTGGTACTTATTGTTCATCATTGAGTCATCAATTGGTATCAGAGCATCCTCCAGGTCCTCTGTGTTGTAAGCTTAACTGCTTGAGGGAAAGATCCTATTGTAATGATGAAGAGAGAAGGTCCAAAGTTAAACAAAGATAGCTTCAAATTTTGGAAGGACAGAATGAAGATTTACATCAGAAGTATGGGTGCTCAACACTGGAGCTATGTTGAGAATGTTTTTGTTATTCCTACCAGTACTCTCACCGATGATCAAAAGAGAGAAATATAGGAGAATGGGCAAGTCATGGAAGCCCTAATCAACAACTTATCTGACATTGAGTTTATTGATGTCTAGGATAAAGATAATCCCAAAGAAGTATGGGAAACTCTTGAGAATATCTATGGCGGTGATGAGCATGTAAAACAAGCTAAGGAAGAAAGCCTTAGAGGCAAGTTCGAAGACATGCAGATGGTTGAAGGTGAGACCATTCAACAGTATGGAATAAGAATCAAAACTATTGTTGGAGATATCAAGAGGGCAGGTGGTAAAATGGAAGATTCCACTGTGGTAAGCAAAGTTCTGATATCCTTATTACCAGTCTATGCAATAATGGTTGTTGTTATTCAGGAGTTGAGATCAATAGACAAGACTAAGGTATCCCTAGACTCCATTGCAAAGTTGACAGCCTATGAGCTAAATAGTTTTGATGGCAGTGTTCAAAAGATTGAATCAGCTTTTAGAGCTTCTGCTATACCATCTAGAAAAGGAAAAGAAGCAAGCACCAGTGGTGAACCAAGATAGAGAAGAGAAATGGATGATGAGGAGATTCTAATGGAATTTCAAGCTCTTATTGCCAGGAAAATTCCTAAAGGAACCAGTAAATATAGAGGCAAGCTCCCTTTGAAATGCTTTTCTTGTAACCGAATAGGACATATTGCTATAAACTGTCCTAATGGTGACAACAAGGATAAACCGGAGAGGTTCAAGAAATTCAAAGGAGGAAACCGAAGAAACTATTTTGTTGTAGTTGATGAAGGTGTCAAAGATGAGGAATCGAAAGATGAAGAGAATGAAGATATTGTGTTTGTTGCAGTAAAGGAAGATGTGTCAGACAAGAAGGCTCTTGTCTCTTGCTTTGATAATTCCAATGAGTGGATTATTGACAGTGGTTGTTCTCATCATATGACTGGTGACCAGAGCAAGTTTCTATCTTTGGAAGAATATGATGGTGGTGTGGTTTGCTTTGGTAATGATGCACCATGTATGGTTAGAGGAAGAGGGTCCATCTCTCTTAATGGAAAGAGCAATGCCGACAATGTGTATTGGGTGGAAGGTCTCAGACACAATCTATTGAGTGTTGCCTAGGTGAATGATAGTGGACTCACTCTGGAATTCAAAAATGGAGCATGCGAAATTAGATGAAAGAATGGTGATTTGATGGCCACTGGTATGCAGACCAAAGGTAACTTATTTCAACTAAATGCAAATATAAGTACATGTCTTATCGCTAAGTTTGATGACAGCTAGATATGGCATAGGAGACTCTGCCATGTAAACTTTGATAGCATTGTGAAGGCCAGTAAGATCGAGGCAGTTAGAGGACTGCCAATGCTAAGCAAACCAGAAAATCCTTTGTGAAGAGAATGTCAAATGGGGAAAATGTCTTCCTCAACCTTCAAAGGTAAATCCTTCACAGCTGACAACTTACTTGATCTTGTGCATACTGATTTGTGTGGTCCTATTAAAACTAGGAGTGTGCAGAGAGATAGGTATTTTATGATTCTTATAGATGATTTCTCAAGAATGATGTGGGTCACATTCTTGAAGGACAAGTCTGAAGCCTTTGGAAAGTTCAAAGCTTTCAGAGCATTGGTAGAAAAGGAAAGTGGTAGAAAAATCAAATGCCTTAGAACTGATCAAGGAGGGGAATTCACTTCCGGTGAATTCAACAAATATTGTGAAGAGAATGGTATCAATAGGCAATTGTCTGCCCCCCAGACTCCACAACAGAATGGCTTAGCAGAGAGAAACAACCAGACTGTGGTTGAAGCAGCTAGAACTATGTTGATCCAAGGAAAAGTTTCTCACACCTTTTGGATATAAGTCGTGAGCACTGCAGTCTACACAATGAACCGAGTACTCATCAAAAAGGGAAAGGATAAAACTCCTTATGAGTACTGGACTGGTAAGATACCAGTGGTAAGCTACTTTAGAATGTTTGGTAGCAAATGTTATATCAAGAGGAGTGAACATTAGAGCAAGTTCGATGCAAAATGTGATGAAGGAATATTCCTAGGATATTCCACCAAGAGTAAAGCTCTCAAATGTTTCAACAATTGGACTCAAAGAATTGTTGAAAGCTTCAACGTTAGGGTTGACGAAAACTCTGGGAAACCTAAGGAAATCGGCAATGAGCAAGTAGGAGATGAGGATGAAGAAGAAAAGCAAGAAGAATCTGTTAAGAACATACCTAAGTATGTCAAACTCAATCATGATCCAAAGCATATCATAGGAGACAAAGATGCAGGAATTCTTACAAGAAGAAAGGTCAAAGAAAGCTCATGTATGATCTCTGAATTTGAGCCTAAATCATTCAAAGAGGAACATAAAGATGAAGACTAGATCAAGGCAATGGAGGAGGAACTTGACCAGATAGAGAAGAATGGTACATGGTCTTTGGCACCCACACCGAAGCATAAAAACATCATTGGAACCAAATGGGTTTTCAGAAACAAGCTAAATGAGGATGGCACAGTGGTAAGGAACAAAGCCAAACTAGTGTGTAAATAATACACCCAAGAAGAAGGAGAAGAATATGGAGAAACCTTTGCTCCAGTAGCAAGATTGGAAGGAGTGCGTATGATTCTTGCATATGTAGCTTTTAAAGGATTCAAGGTATATCAAATGGATGCAAAATCTACATTCCTAAATGGAATACTTGAAGAGGAGGTGTACATAGAACAACTAGATGGGTTTTCCCTATCAGAAGACAATGACATGGTGGGTAGGCTACATAAAGCCTTGTATGGACTGAAGTAGGCACCTAGAGCATGGTATGAATGCTTGCACTCCCATCTTGTGAAGATTGGATTTGAAAGAACAAGTGAAGATAGCAATATCTACTTGAAATCAGAAGGATACCAGATTTTGATTTGTGAAGTATTTTTTGATGACATCATCTTTGGAGGTGATGACAAGATGAGTCATGAATTTGCTGATGAGATGAAAATAGAGTTTGAAATGTTACTCATAGGGGAGATTAAGTTCTTCATTGGATTGCAGATTCAACAAATGAAAGATGGAATATTTATTACTTAGTCCAAGTATGGCAAAGAGGTGTTGAAGACCTTTGGCATGGAAGACAGTAAACCGGTTGGTACACCAATGGAAGACAGTAAATGAGAAGGATTACCGATCAATGATTGGTAAGTTTCATTATGTAGTGCATAGCAGACTGGACATTGCACATGCAGTGGGCATTACCGCTCAGTTTCAGTAAAGCCCAAGAGAATCCCACTTGGTAGAACTCAAGCAGATTCTTAGATATCTGAAGGGAACAACTGACTATGGTTTATGGTATCCATACAATAATGATTTCAACCTAAAAGTGTTCATAGATGCTGATTGGGCTGGTAATGTAGATGACCAGAAGAGCACAACCGGTGGTGCATTCTTTCTTGGTGGTAGACTGGTCTCCTGGATGAGTAAAAAGTAGACTTGTATCTCTTAGTCTATAGCAGAAGTGGAGTATGTTGTAGCTTTTATGAACTGCACCTAGACTATTTGTATGAAGCATGTATTGAATGGCTTCAAAGTTCCTATATCTGAACCAGTAAGCATATTTTGTGACAATACAAGTGCAATTAACATTTCCAAGAATCCAGTTTTGCATGCTAGAACCAAGCACTTTGAGCTCAAGTATCATTTCTTGAGAGAAAAGGTTCAGAACAAGGAGGTTGTACTGGGACATGTTTCCAGTAAGGAGAAGTTAGTAGATATATTCACCAAGCCTCTACCAAAGGCTTCATTTACCTATTTAAGAAGTGAATTAGGGGTGCTACCTCTTCAAGAGATGAACTGAAAGTATGTACTCCACATCAGCCAGGTACTACAGTGTCCAAATTTTTCTGGATTGATGTGTTGAACGATGCTACTCCTCAGGAGGAGCAGCATAGTGGAACAAGAAAGCTTGTGCCTCCACTTTGGCATTGTTGTCAAAGGGGGAGAAGATGTGTAGCGGAGAAGATATCCACAACAATGGGGAGAAGATGTGATGTAGAAAGAGAGATCTTTGTATATTTCCATCAATGCCAAAGGGGGAGATTGTTGGTATATGTGAACCGGTATGTAGACATGATGACATTGAATGTTGTCATTGATATCAATATGCTAAAGAGTGAACCGGTATATGGAAGTAAGCAACTGGAAAGAGAACTGGTATGATACTAAGAGTTGGTATATGAGAGAACCGGTATAATTGTGAACCCATATATGTGAAAAGGTGAACCAGCATGTTGGTATGAGAACCAGTTTATGGAAGTTTTGCATGAGTACCGGTTGGTAGTCTCAACCTTAGGGTTTTTGGTTGAAGTGTTCCAAGCCTGTGACTCAATCGATGATATTGTGTGATGAGTTAGCATTGTAATGAAGATCCAATCATGTTGCCACGTTAGCTTGAGTGCATGAAGGATCTTGCATGAAGGAGATCAATCCTATCTACCTCAAGAATATGCGAAGTCTCTGTAAATGATGGAGAATGCGTGATGGGTTACAAGCCACTATGAAAGTGGTGAAGAATGAATGATGGAGAATATCTTGAGATATGTTCAAGACTTTTGTATTCAAATGCAAAGTGTTCAATGGCCAGGATTGAACCGCCTGAATTGCTTAACCTAAATGTTTAGGGTTTAGGGTTTATGCTACCTACCTATCTATTTCCTATAAGGTCGATGTTGTGTTTCTTTCTAAGGTTGTTGGAAAATGGTGTGTGTTTATCTAAGTGAAAAGATACGTGATTCTTGCCAGACCAGATGAGATAAGAGGATTGATTCCTGCATTGTGTGTGTGCAAAAGGAAGGAACTTAAGCGGATCTGCATTAGGCATTGAGTGCTATTATCAAATCATTGTAATACCTATTGATCTTTAACCACTTCAACGGTTGGAAAATTCCTTAACCGGGTAGATTTAATCAACTTGTTGTAAATCCTTTAATAGGGTGACTCAAACTAATTAAGTTCTTGAAATCCTCTAACAAGGTAACCTCTAATAGGGTTCAACCCTTAACCGGGTGATCTCTAACAGGATCGGTTCCTAGCAGAACCTGTTGTAACAGTATTTAACCGGACTAGGCTCCTAACAGAGCGGACTTCTAAAGAGTTCAAAAGTAGCTTGTGGGTATTTATCCCCACCATGGTTTTTCCCAGTTGGGTTTCCATGTGAAAAATCTGTGTGTCATGTGTATATTTTTTTATGTGATGATTTAAGTGATTTGTGTCTAAAGGTAAAACATGCTTGGCTAGCTGTTATTATATTTCTGATGATAGATTACCTATTCATGCATAAAGGTGAAATGGAAGTGTAGTATTAAGTTGAGTGGAAAACTAAGTGATTAACTGGTTAATGCTTGTCATAGTCATTCCTAGCCTTATCGGTTGCATTCTATTTCAGACCGGTGTTATTGTCTATCAGACATTTGCAGTGTTTGCAGTCAAACCGGTTCAGGAAAAGATTTTGTGACTGTACTGATTCAACCTCCTCTCTCAGTACCGGTTTAGTACTTATTGTTCATCATTGAGTTATCAAAGACCACATTTTGAACCTCCTCCACTTGAATGGGTTTCATCAGTGCCTAATTTTGTACATCTGTTATCAGCTCCGGGATAACATTTAGCCCATTTTGTTGGTGCTCCAAATTGGTAGAACTTTCCTTGGATAGTAGTGCTAGAAAGAAATCAACTGGCTCTTTATTTATGTCCTCCAAATTTTCTAGTGATACATTCTCACTGTTGTAGATGGTTGTGATTTTGTTCCTGGATCTTCTTGCCTTTACCGAGTTGTGGAAATTTTTTATATTTTTGTCTCCTTCCTTTAGCCAGCATTCTCTCGCCTTCTATCTCCAGTATATCTCCTCTAGGGCTAGAACTTCACTATATTTCCCTTTGAGGTCTCTCTCCTACAAGAACATCTCGGATGTTATCCCCTTTTGAACTATATCCTCTTGCAAGGCCGCTGACCTTTCCTCCAGATCTCTTTTATTTGAAAAATATTGCCAAACTTGATTCGGTTCCACTCTTTGATTTTAGACTTAACAAACTGCAACTTCTTGATGAAAATGAAGGCCTTAGTACCACAAATCTCTGGGGCTCTAGACCACCATTCCTTAATTAAATCCCTCAAGCTTCCATTCCTCAGCCAAATTTTTTCAAATTTGAAAGGACATCTGATGGGGGGGCCATTGAAAGCTATGGTGAGCTCCACTGGTAGATGATCTAAAGCAACCATTGGTTGGATATTTGAGGCGAAAAGGAGATTGGTTTCCGCCCAGGGTCCACCCAAGAAAAAATGGGCAAGCTTCTCTTCTACATGATGCCCTAAGATCCTTTAGTTAGACCATGTGAATTGTCCTTCCTTGGATTTGACTTCCCCGAGTCAATTATCAGCCAAATTTTTTTGAAAATTTACTTGGGTCGCCGAAGGTCCTCCCTTGCCCCCCGATTTAACACTCAGATCCAGTATAGCATTGAAGTCACCCCTAATAATAATAACACCACCTTCCAGATCTCTAATGAGGGAAGACAAGGGCTTCCAAATTTTTTTTTGAAGATTGGATTTTGATGGTCCATAAACATTTATCAAGGTGAAATCAACATTTAGGGGGTAGGAATGAACCTTACATACCTACCACATACTGGAAGTAAAAGCTTCCTCAACCTTGTGATTGTTCGCATTTGAGAGGATACCTAGACCTCCCGATGCTCCCTCTGAATCTACAAAGAGCCCCATCCACTGCTTCCAGGTTCCCATGAGTACCTTAGCTTCCACTTTGCTCATCTTTGTCTCTTGTAAGAAAACTACATATGGCCTTAATTGATCTAACCCTTGTTTGATCAATCGAGTTTGTCAGGGGCATTGCAACCCCTAACATTATAGGTTATGATTTTCATTGTTCTTCAGGAAGGATGACACCCTTCCCTACTATCAATTTACTTTGGCCTTTGGCACTTCCAGCTAGTGCAATCTTGAACTAGTTTGATTTTCTGCCTCTCGATGTCTTTTCCCCCATCCGCACCCTTTTACACACAGGCTCTATTTGCTCTATTGTCCTTGTTTCTAGAATGTCTTCCTCATCCATCCATCCATCGCCATTCATCATCATCATCAACTCCACTAGATTCTCTATTTTCCTTGGTTTTATCCTTGTCAGTACCTGGGTCCTTATCCTTCTTAGAGTGATGTACTATCTCCAAACTGACTCCAGCTTCCTCGGGAGGAAAGGCCCTGGATTTAATCTCATCCAAAATATCAACTACTTTCTCTACTCTTGAAATGGCCTCTTCTACCCAACCTACAACATCCCTATGTTTGTTAATAAGAGAAAAATTTGTTACAATTTCTTCCACCTCCTGGGTGGTGTTCTTGTGGGCCATCGAAACCTCCCCTTGAATAAAGGGGTTTTGCAGAGGTTGATTCATGTCCTCATTTGATCTTGTCTCCTTCCTTATACTTTCCTTGTTTGCATAGTAGGTAACCTCATCTTCTATTATTGTCTCAACAGTTTTCCCTTTAGGGCCTATTAAACAGGTTTCCTCCGAGTGTCCTTTTTTGCAATGTTTGCATATTTCGTTAGATTCCTCCACCTCGATTTTTTGAAGCCATTGTCCTGCATTTGTTATGATCTCAACTTGTTCTATGAGTGGGTATTGGGGTTTCCACCTAATACATATTTGTGCATACATGCTGAAGTCTTTGGACTCAATATCCTCATCTGCTCTGATGTAGAATCCTAGTTTGTTACTTAGGGTTTGGAAGAACTCCTCATTCCAGTATTCTCTGGGAAGGTTATATAATCTGAGCTAGATAGGTACCTCTTCAATCAGGGCCAACACTGCATTGAAGTTAGGTTCCCAATCCCTAACGTACAAACCCCTTCCACCCATGAAAAAGGGTATGTTATTTAAAATTCTTTGCTTATCCTTACCGTCTTTAGTGATTACCAGGAAAAACCCATTTGGAAGGGTTTTGAGTTTGAGTTTGATTTTGCATTCCCAATTTTCAGCACACCAACCTTTCATCTTACTCACCGATGGCCAATCACCAAAACATATTGCAAATAATCCCCTCTCCTGGAAGAAGGCCACAAAGTCATTCCAGCTTTTGCTGTCTATCATAAATGAAACGTTCTCTGTTCTCAAGCCCTCTTTTCACTTTGGGACCTTCATCTTCTTCTAGAAATTCCTTCTAGGTCACCATTCTTTCTCTTGGAAGTGTTGCCATATAGTTTTTGGGTTGTACTCCTTATTGCGATGCCCTTGGGTTCTGGTAATCTCCTTTCCCAAAAACTTGGATTCTCTAGCTAACGTTTCCTTCCCCCATTGCTTATGGGGATGAAAGAACCTGTCCCAATCCTCCCAAGCCTTGCTTGGATTTTTCCAAGGGCATTTACTAGGTCATGACTGTGTGAAGTTATGTTGCATTCCTTGATCTGCATATCTTCGACCTTGAAAGTCATCTCCTTGTGGTCAAAAAACCCATAACTCCCTCAGTCGAAGCCCTAGTCTCCTCCGCCGCTACTCCATTCGACCTTTTTATAGTCAAACTTCCTCTTTGATTTTTATCATGTATGCTCTCCTAAGAGATATAATATTATAACAATGTAAAAAACATATAATAGATACATAATAAACCAAGCTCAATAATAAATACGCCAAGGGAAGTTAAATAAATAAAAGCCACAAATACAATATAAAGCCATAATAAAATAAAAGCCTTAAAGCAATTAAACATTAAATAAATATCAAATAAATAATTAAACAATAAATAACAAATAATCAATTTAAACAACAAATCGATAAACCAATTAAATAAATAAATACAAACTATTAAATCCTCAAAACAATAATATAATAATAATAATAAATCACTCAACAATTATTTAATTAACCAAACTATATAATAAATTAAATTAATATTAATAAACTATATTAATCAAGCATTAATTAAATAAATAATCAAATGCTCACAATGCCACAAAATGACCATAATACAACACACTAGCACGATGACTCGCGCCAAGACAACCGACTAACAAGGATGACAACTTAAACCTAGAGTGTGTAGAGGAACTCATGCCATCTCCAACAACTTGTCATTGGGAATAAGACATGCTTAGACCTGCAAAACAAGGTTGAGTTGATGTCTAGTACCTGCAATCTTGTAACCACCGATAACCACAATACGACATATATAATAATATATCATAATTAAACAAGTGAGAGGTAGAGAATCACAATACCATATCCTTCTCACAATGAGTGATATGACATCATCCCTATCACAAAGACACTAGAAGACAATCACAATCACTTAGCATCAACTTAGTCATCATGATCATAAAATAGGGTTAGCATAACCACAACATCACCAAGATCCCATGAGCAATGCAATCCATCTAAATAACAAGTGCATATAGAGATCATCAAATATGAATCCATCATCATAATAATCAAGGATATATATCATCATCCACATAAGCCATCATATATCATATGTCCATGCAAAGTGTCTAGCATCATCATAAGCATCTGAAATATACATAGAGTCATAATCATAAATCAAAACATCATATAAGAGTCTAGATAAGTCTATCCATGCATAAATCAAAAGATAAGTCAAGGAGGGACACTAGAGAATGTTTTGTAAGTCATGAGATTGGGATGCAGGCTGTAGCTTTCTGGTTTTTAGCAAATGTTAATAGTTTGTGTATTCAAAGGGTATTGTCATGAAGTTGTCTCTATGTTTTACTTTCAAATTTTATATGAACCTTTAATATCAAGGATATGCAGATTTTTCATCACAAATTTTTTGTGATTTTGTAGCATGTGTATGAGCTTATTTTAAGGAAAGAATTAAATTTTGTATACATCCTATTATGAACTAAACAATATAATAAGGACCTATGAGTATAATTTCAAGGCAACAAGAGTAGATTCATTAATATCAGGAATTAATGTGTTGAATCTACTGGTTTAAAGCATTTTGCTAATAAGATGTTTATTGCAATTGTATATTTCATTTCATGGCCCATGGATAAGAACTGGTCTATGTAGGAGCTTAATGAAATATGAGACACCAATCATAATCAAAATCATCTTTCATTTCGCTGCACTTTCTTTCTGTTTAAGTAATTTCAGTTGTGTCTCTTTGGGGTTACTAGTGGTATAAAGGTTGAGCCAGAAGGAATTTGTTTGATCTATCATTCCTTTATGTAAATGATGAGAGACACAAATTATTTGTTCTCAACCATTTTCAAAGCATGTGGGATTAGGATCAAATTTGAAATAATACATAGAGTGCTCTCATGTATCTAAGAAGAATCCATCTTCATTATGATTGTAGGTTGTTGGTGATAAAAGGTTATTACCAGTGCAAGCTTAGAATTAGGAATTCCCTTCTGAGTTTGATGGAGATCAAAGTGAAGAAGGCTAGGATAGCCTTGTCGTGTTGTGTTTTCCTTTCCTTAGTTTGATGATAGTAAAAATTGTATGCTCTAGGTTCTCAGTCCCATAATCTAGAGGTTTTATTTCTCTTTAGGACTGGAGATTGAAAGAAAAATGATACTCCCTGATTATCTTCATATCCTCTTTTGTACTATCAGAAGCATGTTTATATGTAATGTGAACAAAAATAGCAATCTAGATTGAATTGTACTATTAAGACTGCACCTCATTGAGTAGTGTTGGTGCCCAAAACCACATATTGGAAAACTTAAGGGTTTGTTGAATCCTCAACTAATCCAACTAGCCTTGGCTAACGAATAGGGATGGTTGAAGACCAAATCCCTCTGAACTTAAGGTTCCACTGAACCTAGGTGGGTATACCTCTTCCTCTCAAGCACAAAAGAGATTATTTAAAGTGGATTTAAGCCTTTTAGAAAATTACAAAACTCGCAAATTATTGTTTTTCAATTATGCTTTATTATGCACTTTAAGTGAATGCATTCGAAAAGAAATAAAAATGTTTATGATAATATATTAAGAATAAGAATTCTTTAAGGACTTAAAAGAAATATGAAAAGATCAATTCATATAGAATTTGGGAAGAATTTTTCTCTATCAAGGACCTTAAATGCATGGCCAACCAGGACCTTAAAAGATAAATAACAGACCAGTGCCTCTATTTAGGGATATTTATGACACCGTGGACAAAAAATCTTATCAACTCCTGAGGCAATATTAATCATCAACTATGAAGGTTTCAGTATGTGTTACACAAAAATGAAAAACCCAATCTCACATTTAATGTAACAACATGTGATGGCATATCATAGCAATCAAATGACAGATTTATCAAGAACACAAAAATAACTCATCAGCACAAAATTATGCACAATATTTAGAAAAAGAAACAATGAACCTTTATATATTAATCCTTAGGAGATGATTGCATACATAAGCCGCACTTGAAAATACTCCATTAGAGTTTGTTTGCACAAAAAAGATACTTCTTCCTATAGACTTCCTTAATACATATAACTTGCAGTCCTTCAGGCAGTATGTTTTATTTGAATCCTAGATGTCTTTACATACAAAATGACTCATTATAAATACACATGTTAAGAGATACGAATGAAAGGACACACCCTTTCATTATCCTAGACAACTAACTGAACAAGAACTAAATAGCCTAAATAAAACATCAATTACATTACAAACATAAAACTAAACAATGAACTAAGATTTTTGATGCAGCCATTGTTTGCACTTCTGAATGTGTTGCAAATAACCCACATCTTTGTAAGTTGTAGCATTAAACATTGCATCCCTGGTTGCATTCTGGATCACATAGAAGTTCTCAAACTGATCAACTATGTCATTCGTATCAAGAATATCTGTCTTGGCAATGGCTTGGGCTGCACTAAGTAAATACTTACATTCAGAAAGCCACACGGTCTTATCCTTAATTACACCTGCATCATCTACCAAACTAGGAACCCCATGCTGAACAATTTGCTGGCACTCGTCAAATTCAGATTTCAATTCCTTTGTAAATTCATCATGTGTGACAAGCAAAACCTGAACCTTTTTCTTTACCATTTCCCTAGTCGATGCATCTTGTAACAACAGGTTGAGTCTATCTCAAATTCTAGTGTTAGAAACCATATTGTCCATGTTCCTCTGATATACATCCCAGAATTTGTCCAATGCCTTCTCCATGTTATCATATCTTTTACTCATCAATACACAAGCAATATCAGCCCTGATGCTCTTCATCTCCCTCTTAGTCTGCTCATAAACTAATTTTTCAAATTTTTTCTTCCAGTTGCCTCCTGAATCAGTAATTTGAGGGATCGGATGCCCACTCCTCTTAAGGGTTTCCTCATATAAGGCCTTATATTTATTTTTGTCTGCTATCTCATGTTTCATTTGAGCCTTATTGAATTTTGAGATATTAATACCTATGTTAGCAGTGACCATAGGATCTACCTCTCCAACTTTCAGGGTCATCATGTGACCAAAATCTTTATCTACATCTATGATTTTTGGCCTTTTATTTGGGGGGTACAATGCCCATAACAACATTTCTCGTTTATCCTGATCATATCGTGATCCAATGAATATATCATTAACCCCTTGGACATTCAACTTGAAGTCCTTATTGTCTGAATGTAATAAACTATCAAAAATAAAAGATGCACTCAAATCCCATCCTCGGAAAAGAATAATACCTGCCTCCACTAGCAACTACCTTCCTCTCTAAGGGGTCATTGTCTCTATTTCTACATCAATGTCAGCATTAAGCTTCCGCAACATTTCCTCCTCATTCTTTGGTGTGATACTTGGCATTGCTTCCCTCAACTTCTTCCCTTTGAAGTGGTATAAGAAGGATTTAAACTCTTTAGACTTGATGAATTGATCATCTAAAATAAATGAAGTGTACTCTGTCATCCTTTCATCCATTTTTGCATTTAGTACAACACGGATCTTATCTTTTGCTTCTGGTTCCTTCTCTTTCTCTAGTGCACAGAGCTTGGAAACTACTTCGTTCTCCCTCGATGAGCTGGGTCTCCCTCCATGTTTTCTATTCTTTGTCTTCTCTCCTCCCATTTTTTCTCCAAGGTCTTCATAACCTTTGCAAGCTCCCCCACTTCCCTATTCTTACACATGTCTTCAAACTCATCCTCCTGATGAAAGTAATCTCCCAACTCTTGTCTCTTCCTACTCATGTGGATGTAGCCCTCAGGATCGTAATGCGTTCTAGATATGTGCTAGAACAGGTTGTACTCATCCACCAGCTTCCTGTCAATAGCCTCATATGCTCTAGAAGATACAATTTTAAAATTCAGGAAATGAAGTGTGCCAGGGAGGAAAGGTTGCTTGTGTGCACCTCTAAAATGTTTGGCATTAGAGACACTTAATTGCCTTACAATTTCCAAAAAAGCAATCCTGTTCGATGTAGGCTTTGGTAGCACATAGGGGTAACCTTCAAATCCATAGCACCGAACAAAAGTGAAGTTTTGGCATGAATACCAATCACCCCAATTGTGATTAACCTTTAGATTTTTGAGCTCATGAGGCCTAAGAAACTTCTTTACATCCTCAGAAAAATATCCTTGCAGAGGCTCACCAAAGAGAAAGAAAATTGGCTTAACAAAGAATTCTTCAAATTTGCGGTAATGAGAATTTACATATCTATAATCCCATAGAGAAACCCATAACTACATTGGTTGATCCTATCCATTCTTCCCAACTGTATTTACATTCAAACCATCTGGCCATAACCCTCTAAATCTCCCATAAAATAAAATAATATACATTAACAACGAATAATGCTTGAATGCTTGTCTCGATTTTCTTTCAAGTTCAGGAAGCCTTCATGAAATCTATCCACTAGGTATGAAGCAAAATCAAAAGCTCTAGGCTCATGTCTCTGAATATCTGTTGCTAAAACTAGCAGTCGTATGTTTGCTACATTAGGAGCTTCAACTCCTCCAACCTGACCACATGCCATATATGTATACTGTAATATTTCTTGAAAATAGTCATATCATAAGGAGGACCATCTTCCTCTGTTAGCCTCCCCTTCTCTGCTCTATGGATAGCGAGGTTCCAACCCTGGTATGTAGTGTCCATTTTTTTATATTCCTCTTCCAAATCCACAAAAGATAAGGGCACCTTCACCTCTAGATCTACTGCGAAAACCTCCTGAATTATGGCTACTGCAAAGTGAACTAAATCAGTCTCATTGGGCAACAAAATGCATTGCTTGTTTGTATTATAATGTCTTACTAGGAGCTTGAATAAATAAATATTTACAAAGACATTAGGTACCACGAGTTTACCTATACTGGTACTCCACGGGTTTTAAATTGGCATGGGATCATCCCTATAGAGTTAATGAAAAAGAAATAGCTCGTGCCCTCGCACTATTGTGAATACATCTCCAATTTCTCTGTATCTATCTTCCAACTTGTCACGAATAGGCAAATTCACCTTAGCTCTGCGTGACCTAGCTCCTGGAGAGCTCATCTGATCTATCATGTCTTGATTTAATTTTCTTTGAGCCTCACTGACTTCACCCTTCAATTTTTTTGGCGTGGTACTGGATATTTCAACAACCTTCCGCTTCCTTTTTGAGCTTGACCCTTCCATCTCTGCAAATTCCGTTTCTCTATGCTCAGCAACTCAGAATATTTCTCAATAAACACTTGATATCTTTCTGCAATAACTTTGTGCGAAATGATGTTATGCAACACTAGCTATATATCCCAAAGAGTCCAATCTTGTACTTAATTACTACAATATTGATGGATCTGCTTCATGTGGCATCGGACCTACTCAATGGATGCATTTAATGGAAGCCATTTTGTCAGTTTTTCACATCAAGACTTTCAACAACTAATATGCAATACTTTTCCCAAGGATTCAATTATTTGGCGTCGTTTGTTATGACTTTACCGATTCTTACCTTCTAATTGGCACAATCTATCCCGACCGACTTATCAGGTCTCAGGATAGCAATTTTTCTCCTATCCCAATGGTTCACTTTATCCCAATGGATACTCCTTCAGTTTTAGCTTTGATTTTTGTTTTCACGATCCATCGACATAACTCTCCCCAATGCATCTGCCTTCGGTTTTCCTTTACTTAACCCATCGGGTATCGACATAGTTCATTTTATGTCCCTTCAATGTCCCGATGACCTCAACATATCAATCCACATTCTAACTAAGATCCCTGCATTATCAACACAACTTAACCTGAAGAACTCCTTGCAACTCACCATGCGCCCGTACAGTCCTATCGGGATTCAGCATAGCATAAAATTTCTTCTCCCGATGTCTCGATGAGTCTTCACTTAATGTTACTTTATCGATATAATTCACACTAATATCCCCATAGGTACTTTTATCTTAATCGAGGATTGGAATAGGCTTTTTCTATTCCTCCCGAAGTCTCGATGAGTCTCTGGTGCACTTTTACGCTTTTTACCTCTGAGTCTGTTTTATCGGTATAAGTAGTACCGATAGTTCCGCCTTCCGATTCTCCATGTCATCAAGGATCTAGCTCACTATTTTTGCACTATTCTGATATGGTCTTTTTCTCTGATGGACCCGCCTTCAGTTCCCTTCAGTCATTGGGTATCGGGATAGAATTTTGTCATTATTTTTGATCTCCTGATACATGCCGATAGAAAATACCCAACTTCTGCCTCATCAAAACAAGTTATCCAGATGGTATGTTTTTCCAAGAGTGTGCACTGTGCTGAATATTATTTAAGTGCTCCAATGAATCTACCCTCTGATTTATCGATATATGTCATGTCGATAATCCTTCTTTTTCTTGCCAATGTTGTTTCATCAGGACTACTTCTGTCGATAATTGAAATTTTGCAATTTTGAACAAATGAGCCCTCCACCTCGAATATTAGTGATCCTAGTTATCCCATAGGGTCTGATACACACCAAAAAATAATCTTAGGTTATACCATAATGATTTCTCCACTGATTAAATGCTTCCATACTGGATTCCTTGTGCAGTCTATACTCAGTGCATGCCCTTGGTGTGCCCAAGTGATACCTTGATATTCCTAAAACAACTGATCCTTAGAGAACTTTACTCGTGCTAATAAGGTTCCTTCACATGCAAACCAACAATAAATGCTCATATGATAAAAGAAAAGGCCTCCATATAGCACAATATATTTTGTAAAAATATGTGCTAACAGTGGCTCTTTCTGGGGATGTATGTTGTATTTAAGGACATAGCAAGATCCTAGTTATCTCTAGAAAGTAGACCAAAAATAAAAATTGAAAACAAAAAGCAAAAAGAAATTTAAACTATTATGATACAAAAATAATCCCTGCTCATCAAGAGAAAAAATGCTTAAGATATTGAGCATGAACTGGGAACTCCTGCACCTGACCATCAGTATCTAGCAAGTAATAAGAGTTTTCTCCACTTTTTTCTAAAATGATGAAGGGTCCTAGCTAGAGCACATCGAACTTGCCATGCTTCCCTTTATCCTGACCTTTGGCATTCCATTGTAACACCCATTCCCCTTCTTCAAATGACCTATCACATGCTTTCCTATCATGTAAAGCCTTTACCATTTGTTGTCTTTGTAGGCTTCTTTCTTGAGCTTCTCTTCTACATTCATCCAACTCAGCCAATGCCATCAATGTGTCTCCCATAAAGTTTACTTCTTTTGAAAATTCCTCCGCAACAAATTTATAAACTTGGAGCAGATTATTCAAGGGCAATCGTGCTTCTTTTCCATATACAAGATCATATGGAGAAAATCCTGTGGACTTCTTAACTATCACTCTGTCAGCCCATACTGCTAATGTCAATTTCAAATCTAAAAGGTCTTTTATTATTACCCAACATCCTTTTGATAATTTTCAACAAGTTTTTATTGTTGGAATCTACCTGTCCATTTCCCTGGGGATGATAAGGTGATGAATATGACAAAGTGATGCCATAATTTTCACAGAAATCAAAAAACTCATTTGATCTGAAACACATCCCATTATCTACCACAATCTTCCGAGGTACCCAAAATCTAGTTAAAATGTTTTCCAAAAGAAACTTTATCACAACTTTGCTGGTAGCTTGTCTTGTGGGAATGGCTTCAATCCACTTAGTAAAATAATCAGTAGCCACCAAAATCCATTTATGCCCACCACTAGATTTGTTTTCTATCTCACCTATGAAGTCAATACCCCACATCTAGAATGGTTCCTCTGTATGCATGGGTCTGAGAGGAATGGCTCCATTATATTTAAGCTTCCCTGAGAACTTTTGACAAGCCTCACATTTCCTGGAATAAGTATGACAATCCTTGAAAACTCGAGGCCAATAATAACCGGTATTAAGAATTTTATGAGCAGTGGTCTTAGCTGAGAAGTGGCCTCCACATACACCTTCATGTAAATCTTTTAAAACAATAGACGCTTGACACTCATCTAGACATAATAGAAGAACACCATCTCTATTTTTCCAGTATAGGTCTCCATTTAGTAATGCATACCTAGATGTTTGAAGCTTTAAAATTCTCTTCTGACTATCATTTAAGTTATCCAAACATTTCATGTATTTCAAGTAATATACAATATTTGCATACCAGGGACACCTCTCAATGCTAATTTGTACATCCTCCAACTCTACCTGATTTACTTGTGTTGCTTTAAGATTGGATTATGCCATCAACTTTGCTAGACCTTGACCTCTTACCAACTTTGTGATTTGTAGATCAAAATTGAATTATTGGATCTGGTTTATCCATCTGCATCTCCTTCTAGTAGTTTCTAATTATCTGAAGATGTCTTTAGCAACATCATTTGGTACATAGGCAATAACAGTGGCACCAACTAGATAGGGTCTAAAATATTTCACAGCTTTCACAAGAGCATAAGCCTATTTTTCATTCAAATCATAATTCAATTCTGATGCTTGCAATGTTTTTCTTAAAAACGCAACTAGTTGTTCATGACCCGTAGCATTTTTTTGTAACATGACAGTAGCAATAGTATGGAATGAGGAAAATGAAAATACTTGAAAAGGTTTAGAGAGATCAGGTGATTTTAAAACAGGGGCTTCCTTGATGGCTCTTTTGATATTTACAAAGGCTTGAAGAGCTTCATTAGTCCATTTTATTTCAGCACCCTTTTTCAACATTTTAGCAATAGGCTTTATGATTTCAGAGAAATTTGAAACAAACCTTCTCACAACGTTGATTTGCCTGATGAAAGATTGGATTGCTTTAACAATTTTTGGGATTTTAATTTTATCAATAGCAGCAATCCTTTCTAGATCAATTCTAACTCCATCTTTCGAGATAATATGACCTAACAATTTTCCTTCAGTAACCCCAAAATGATATTTTTTAGGATTCAAAGATATGCCATATTCTAGTGCTCTAATAAAAATCTTTCCTAGATCATCACAATAATTTTATGCCTTTTTAGAATAAGAAGTCATATCATCCTGATACACTACCAAGATACAATCAATCATACCCTCAAAGGCCACGTCCATAGCCCTCTGGAATGTAGCTCCTGCATTTGTCAGTCCAAAAGGCATCCTAGCATAAACATAGGTACCCCAAGGTGTAGTGAAAGCAGTTTTGAACTTTTCTGATTCCCTAACTTTGACTTGATTATAGCTTGAGAAGCCATCCATCATAGATAACAATTCATTCCATGTGACTTTCTGCAATAGAGCTTCCACGTTAGGAAAATCATAGTTATCTTTCAAAGATGAAATATTTAGATTTATGAAATCTACACATAACCTAATATCACCATTTTTCTTTCTTACTGGTACTAAATTCAATACCCATGTTGAGTGCCTTATAGGCTCAATAATCCATACATTTCTCATTTTAATTAACTCCTCCTTCATCTTAGGAGCCAAGGTAGGGTTTATAGGCCTTTTCTTTTATCTGAAAGCTTTTGCATCAGGCTTCAAAGGTATCGCATGCTGGAACAAATCTTCCCTGTATGCTTTAAGGTCATCATATGACCAAGCGAAAATATGCCTATACTCCTCAGCAGATTAATCAATTATGTTCTGATTTTTGGTGTGATCTTCTTTCCAATATATACTTCTCTTGGGTTTCTTTCACTTCCCAAGTTTACCTTTTCAACTTCCTCACATCCTCCTAAATTAGGCCTGAAATTCATTACATCTTTATCATCAAACATTATTTCAAGCTATATCAATCCTTTTGGGATTTTATTAGTTTTTAGCTGCAATACTTCTTGCCCAAGTACAATTACTTTGTCATCCTTGTCCTCCACAAGTCCATTCAAATCAATCCGTTGGTGCTCATACTGATCTTCACAAAATAAGAATTTTAGTAAATCCCTGTCATCATCAAAAACTTTCCAACTTTTTACATTATCAGGCACTGATAGTTTGGTCTTGATTTCAACTTGGGTAATGTTATCCAAAGGGATGTCATTGTTCTTGATAGCCAAGTTAGCCATGAAGTATGCCCAAATATTATTGGATCTTTCAGTCCAATTGATGGAGAAAGCGTCGAATAATTCAATGCAATCCCAAACTTCGTTCATATAGTTTCTTAATTTTTCATTTTTTTGCAGCAAATTTGCCTCTAACTTGTGAAATGGCTAATTCTGAATCACCATAAACCATTAGTAACTTAATACCATGTTTATTTGCTAATTTAAGTCCTAATAAGAGGGCCTCATATTCGGAAACATTATTAGTACATTCAAAAGTTAACAAGAAAGAGTATTTAATTTTTTTTTCCATTAGGTGAAATAAGTACAACTCTTGCTCCATTTCCTTCCTTATTGCAGGCATCATCAAAGTATAATTTCTAAATTAAGTTTTCATTTTGTTTAACTATTTGTGTAACTTTATTGATCTCTAAAGGTGTAGAAATACTTACCTAAAAATTGTCCATATCGGAATGGCAAAAGCAAGTTGCTTCATCAGGATCAACCTCTTCTATGAGATATGGAGATCTTGGCTCTTTGTTTATCCTCACCGCTGTCCCTTCTACTAGAATAGTAGCATAGGATAGATCGAGCTGAATGTGACCACCCACCAAATTTGACCATTGCCTGGATAACAACATTCTATATTTTGCAGGAACTTGTACCACTGTGATGTCTGTCTTATATGTGGTATCCGAGCAAGCTGGAAACCTGAACTCTACGTCATTCATAATACCCACCACAGGTATAGACCTGTTGTCCATGGCGTAACAATTACCATAAGGTGTGTCAACACGCATCTCGAGTTCTCTCATGACATCTTTAGGCATAATGTTCACTGCTGCCCCTGAATCTATCATACAGTTCTTGACCATTTTATTGTTAATTAACAATGTGAAATAGAATGGATCAACTTGTGTGAGGTTTTTCATGATAGATGTGCCTAAGTAAATCACTAGAGGATCCTCTTTCAACCTAGCAACATCTTTTCTTATATCACCAACATTTTATATAATTTTCAAGGTCTCATCCTTATATTCTGGAAATTTCATCACTTCAAGCAAGGGCAAAGAAATTTTTACCTGAGACAATGCTTGAGACATAAAAGTTCCATAGTTTGAAGAAGGCTTGCTGATTTGTTTTGTCTCCACTGGCTTGACCACTTTTGGCATTTCAATTTGTTTAGTCTTTTCTAGTTTTGTCCCTCTCTTGGTACCCACATCCTTGCCCTTGGCTGCATTATTATTGGTTCCACCAGATTTTGTGACCTTGGCAAAAATACCTGCTGGCTTGCCTTGCTCATTATTTACATTCCTATTCCTCAACTGGTAATTACTTTTCACTTGTTCCACAACTACAATAGTGAAAGCTTTCTTCTCCTCTTCAGTCAAATTTCTCAAAGAAGGCACTGCTTCCTCCTGAAACAATTTTCTCAAAGTAGGGATATCTTCATCATCATCAGAAAAAACCTGTTGTATACTATATTGCAGATTCTGTCTTCTTTGTTGCATATCGGAATTTTCTTCTTCTTCAGACAAATCCTCATTCCTTCCCCAATATGGATTAGATGAAAGGGCATTCACAGTTGGTTCATAATCCTCATTTTTATCTCCCTCTTCTATCAAGCCCTAAGCAATCATGCACTGTTCTGCAGCATGAGGAAAATTACATACATCACACCATGGATAATCATCTACAAAGTTTGTGGCTTTCTTTAATGGGTCAGGAGTCTCTTTGTTTGTACTTGGTTTTACTGGTTTTCCATCCTTCCAATTTGTGTTATATGGCATGTCATGCAACCTCGACCTATTGTAAATTATTTTCTTATTGTTCCTATATGGTGGCCTTTAATTATGATTTTGCTTACCTTTTAGGTCCTTAAGCATGTCCATGATCTGAGTAAGATCATATTTCTTGGGAATCCTAGAGTTGTACAGCTTTGGATCATCTCTCTTAGCAACCTTCCCAACCACCTTCATATTATTTTCAATAGTAGCAGCTGTCTTGAATGCTTGTTCTAAAGTGTCAGGTCTATGAGACAAAATCTCATAATGAGTTTTGTTGTCAAAAGAACTCAAATAAAAGTTCATAAAAAATGAATCAACAGGTCTACCATCTCTGGGCATTCTATTTAATACTTTATTAAATCTTTTATTAAATTCAGCAACTGATTCATTTTGATTCTTCCTTATGCTTGTTAATTCATGGGATGCAAATGAAGGATCATTGTGATCTCCAAATTCTTCCAAGAATAGCATTACAAATTCCTCCTAGTTACAAATACATCTATCAGGAAGGCTTCTATACCATTTCCCTGCATCCTCTTTCAAAGATTGACCAAACAATTTCATGAATACATCTTCATGAGGAATCTCAAATGCTTCGATGATATTTTTTACATTAACTACATGCTACTCTGCTGAATCAACTCCATTTCCTCAGAATTTGGGGATTGCTAATCTCAAATCATTAGTGATCTGATTTGAATAACCAACAATGCCAGTGAAATCCAACTATCTGTATCTTTCAATGATTAAGGGTTGTTTGCCAACATGATGGTTGCTTTGATTGCTCATAATTCCTCTATTGAATCCACCATTGTTGCCATAGTTTCCGTTGTTACCATTGTTTCCACCACCATTATTATTGTTCCTACCTCCACCATTGCCACTTCCATTATTTTGATTGCTGCCATATCCATTATTTCCTACATGGTTACCCCTATTTGTGTTAATCTAGTTCCCATCATTTCCCCCATCTCCATTCCTTCATCCATCCTCCTACCTCTCTTCACTTTGATCCCTATGCACATCCCTCCATCTTCTACTTTCATTTACCAATGGGTTATCATAAGTACAAAAGGCTGGTCCATTCCTCTCATATGAGGGGGACTATATTTTGGAACTACTTGTCTACTTGTTTCACCTCTCTCTTCTCCTACCTTGTTTGTCTTGGGGCTTGAAATATTATTTCTCTCTATTCCTTGTTTCTGTAACACCCAATCTGGTTGCCTTTTAAGTGCCCTCGGCATCTTGGCATCATCAGCATTCATATTAGCCATCTTAAGAATAAGTTCATCCCACTGTTTTGCTTCCTTCTCCTCAGCAGTCATGATCTCATCATGGCTATGTCTATTATCCTTTGCATTTATTTTATAAAAAGGTTTTTCCTCTTTATTATCAAATTTGCCAGCAGATGAAGAATCTTCCTCCCTACTAGGAAATCTCTTATATCCTTCAAATGCCATGTTTTATTTTTTCCCTTTGTTCCTTTTCTTGGGACTTAACTGAACAAAATCTTCTTGTCCTTTGTGTAGAGACCTCCTCCCCTACATAAATCTTATTGACAAATTCTTAGGGGTTTCTCTTGTTTTCTCAACATACCAACTATTATTCATGTATTAAATGTAGAGTCGCCACCTCTTAAGAGGAACAATATATTTTACTAATATTTCAGGCTCCCTCCTCTAGCAGAGTCTGAAGTGAAACCACTACAAATTTTGAATACTTCTTATCACAACTCCCTAGTAGAGTTGCCAATCTGTTGGTGCCCAAAACCACAGATTGGAAAACTTAAGGGTTTGCCAAATCCTCAACCAATCTAACTAGCCTTGGCCAACGAAAAGGGATGGTCGAAGACCAAATCCCTCTGCACTTAAGGCTCCACTAAACCTAGGTGGGTATACCTCTTCCTCTCAAGCACAAAAGAGATTATTTAAAGTGTATTTAAGCCTTTTAGCAAATTACAAAACTGGCAAATTGTTGTTCTACAATTATGCTTTACTATGTGCTTTAAGTGAATGCCTTTGAAAAGAAATGAAAATGATTATGATAATATATTAAGAATAAGAATGCTTTCAGGACTTAAAAGAAATATGCAAAGATTAGTTCATATAGAATTTGGGAAGAATGTTTCTCTATCAAGGACCTTAAATGCATGGCCAACCAGGACCTTAAAAGATAAATAATAGACCAGTGCCTCTATCTAGGGATATTTATGACACTTTGTGGAAAAAAAATCTTATCAACTCCTGAGACAATATTAATCATCAACTATGAAGGTTTCAGTATGTGTTACACAACAATGAAAAACCCAATCTCACATTTAATGTTACAACATGTGATGGCACATCATAGCAAATCAAATGACAGATTTATAAAGAGGACAAAGATAACTCATTAACACAAAAGTATGCACAATATTTAGAAAAAGAAACAATGAACCTTTATATATTAATCCTTAGGAGATGATTGCATACATAAGCTACACTTGAAAATACTCCATTATAGTCTGTTTGCACAAAAAAGATACTTCTTCTTCCTATAGACTTCCTTAATACATATAACTTGCAGTCCTTCTAGGCAGTATGTTTTTTTTGAATCCTAGATGACTTTACATACAAAATGACTCATTATAAATACACATGTTAAGAGATACAAATGAAAGGACACACCCTTTCATTATCCTAGACAACTAACTGAACAAGAACTAAATAGCCAAACTAAAAAATCAATTACATTACAAACATAAAACTAAACAATGAACTAAGATTTTTGATCCAGCCGTTGTCTGCACTTCTGAATGTGCCACAAATAACCTGCATATTTGTAAGTTGTAGTGTTGAACACTACATCCCTGGCTGCATTCTTGATCACGTAGAAGTTCTCAAACTGATTAGCTGTGTCATTCATATCAAGAATATCTGTCTTGGCAATGGCTTGGGCTACACTAAGTAAAGACTTACATTCAGAAAGCCACATGGTCTTATCCTTAATTACATCTACATCGTCTACCAAACTAGGAACCCCATGCTAAACAATTTGCTGGCACTCATCAAGATTTCAATTCCTTCATAAATTCATCATGTGTGACAAGCAAACCCTGAACCTTTTTCTTTACCTTTTCCCTAGTTGATGCATCTTGTAACAACAGGTTGAGTCTATCTCGAATTCTGGTGTTAGAAACCATATTGTCCATGTTCCTCTGATATACATCCCAGAAATCGTCCAATGCCTTCTCCATGTTATCATATCTTTTACTCATCAATACACAAGCAGTATCAACCTTGATGCTCTTCATCTCCCTCTTCAATTTAGTGTGCTCATAAGCTAATTTTTCAATTTTTTTCTTCCAGTAGCCTCCTGAATCAGTAATTTGAGGGATCAGATGCCCACTCCTCTTAAGGGTTTCCTCATATAAGGCCTTATATTTATTTTTCTCTTCTATATCGTGTTTCATCTAAGCCTTATTAAATTTTGAGATATTAATACCTATGTCAGCAGTAACCATAGGATCTACCTCTCCAACTTTTAGGGTCATCATGTGACCAAAAGCTTTATCCACATCTATGATTTTTGGCCTTTTATTCGAGGGGTACAATGCCCATAACAACATTGCTTGTTCATCCGGATCATATCTTCATCCAATGAATATATCATTAACCTCTTGGACATTCAACTTGAATTCCTTATTGTCTGAATGTAATAAACTGTCAAAAATAAAAGATGCACTCAAATCCCATCCTGGGAAAAGAATAATACCTGCCTCCACTAGCAACTACCTTCCTCTATGAGGGGTCATTGTCTTTGTTTCTGCATCAATGTTAGCCTTAAGCTTCTGCAAAATTTCCTCCTCATTCTCTAGTGTGATACTTGGCATTGCTTCCCTCAACTTCTTCCCTTTGAAGTGGTATAAGAAGTATTTAAACTCTTTAGACTTGATGAATTGAACATTTGAAATCAATGAAGTGTGCTCTGTCATCCTTTCATCCGTTTCTGCATTTAGCACAACGTGGAGCTTATCCTGTGCTTCTGGTTTCTTCTCTTTCTAACATGCACGAAGCTTGGAAACTACTTCATTCTCCCCTGAATCACTTTGAGCTGGGTCTCCCTCCATGTTTTCTAGTCTTTGTCTTCTCTCCTCCAGTTTTTTCTCCAAGGTCTCCATAACCTCTACAAGATCCTCCACTTCCCTATTTTTACACATGTCTTCAAACTCATCCTCCTGATGAAAGTAATCTCCCAACTCTTGTCTCTTCCTGCTCATGTGGATGTAGACCTCAGGATCATAATGTGTTCTAGATGTGTGCTGGAATAGGTTGTACTCATCCACCAACTCCCTATCAATAGCCTCATATGCTCTGGAAGATACAATTTTAAAATCTAGGAAATGAAGTGTGTCAGGGAGGAAGGCTTGCTTGTGTGCACCTCTAAAATGTTTGGCATTAGAGACACTTAATTTCCTTACAATTTCCAAAAAGAAATCTTGTCTGGTGCAGGCTTCGGTAGCACATAGGGGTAACCTTCAAATCCATAGCATCGAACAAAAGTGAGGTTTTGGCATGAATACCAATTGCCCCAATTGTGATTAACCTTCAGATTTTTGTGCTCATGAGGCCTAAGAACTTCTTTACATCCTCAGAAAATGATCCCTGTAGAGGCTCACCAAAGAGAAAGAAAATTGGCTTAACAAAGAACTCTTCAAATTTGTGGTAATGAGAATTTACATATTTGTAATCCGATAGATAAACCCATAACTGCACTGGTTGATCCTATCCATTCTTCCCAACTATATTTACATTCAAACCGTCTGGTCATAACCCTCTAAATCTCCCATAAAATAAAATAATTTGCATTAACAACGAATAATGCTTGAAATACTTGTCTAGATTTTATTTCAAATTCAGGAAGCCTTTATGAAGTCTATCCACTAGGTAGTAAGAAAAATCAAAAGCTCTAGGCTCATGTCTCTGAATATTTGCTGCTAAAACCAGCAGTCCTATGTTTGCTACATTAGGAGCTTCAACTCCTCGAACCTGACCACATGCCATATATGTATACTGTAAATATTTCTTGAAAATAGTCATATCATAAGGAGGACCATCTTCCTTTGTTAGCCTCCCCTTCTCTGCTTTGTGGATAGCGAGGTTCCAACCCTGGTATGTAGTGTCCATTTTTTTGTATTCCTCTTCCAAATCCACAAAAGATAAGGGCACCTTTGGCTCCAGATCTACTATAGAAACCTCCTAAATTGTGGCTACTACAAAGTGGACTAAACCAGTTCCGTCGGGCAACAAAATGCATCACTTGTTTGTATCACAATGTCTTACTCGAAGCTTCAATAAATCAATATCTACAAAGACATTAGGTACCACGAGTTTACCTATACTGGTACTCCACGGGTTTGAAATTGGCATGGGCTCATCCCTATGGAGTTAATGAAAAAGAAACAGTTCGTACCCTCGCACTGTTGTGAATACATCTCCAATTTGTCTGTATCTATCTTCCAACTTGTCACGAATAGGAAAATTGACCTTAGCTCTGCGTGACCTAGCTCCTAGAGAGCCCATCTGATCTATCATGTCTTGATTTAATTTTCTTCAAGCCTCATTGACTTCACCCTTCAATTTTTTTGGCATGGTACTGGATATTTCAACAACCTTCTGCTTCCTTTTTTAGCTTGACCCTTCTATCTCTGCAAATTCCTTTTCTCTATGCTCAACAACTCATAATATTTCTTAATAAACACCTGATATCTTTCTACAATAACTTTGTGTGAAATGTTGTTATGCAACACTAGATATATATCCCAAGGAATCCAATCTTGTACTTAATTACTACAGTCTTGATGGATCTTCTTCGTGTGGCATCGGACCTACTCAATGGATGCATTTAATGGAAGCCATTTTGTTAGTTTTTCACTTCAAGACTTTCAATGGCTAATCGGCGAGACTTTTCCCAATGATTGAATTGTTTGGCGTTGTTTGTTATGAATTTACCACTTCTTACCTTCTAATCGGCACAATCTATCCTGATCGAGTTATTGAATCTTAGGATAGCAATTTTTCTCCTATCCCAATGGTTCACTTTATCCCAATGGATACTCCTTCAATTTCGGCTTTGCTTTTTTTTTACGATCCATCGACATAACTCTCCCCGATGCATCCGCCTTCGTTTTTCCTTTACTTAACCCATCGGGTATCGACATAGCTCATTTTATGTCCCTCCGATGTCCCGATGACCTCAACATATCAATCCACATTCCAACTAAGCTCCCTGCATTTTCAGCACAACTTGCCCCAAAGAACTCCTTGCAACCTCACCATCCGCCCTAACAGTCCTATCGGGATTCGACATAACATAAAATTTCTTCTTTCGATGTCTCGATGAGTCTTCACTTAATGTTACTTTATCGATTTAATTCACATCAATATCCCCACAGGCACTTTTATCTTCATCGAGGGTTAGAATAGCCTTTTTCTATTCCTCTTGAAGTCTTGATGGGTCTCCGGTGCACTTTTATGCTTTATACCTCCGAGTCTATTTTATCAGTATAGGTAATACTGATAGTTCCGCCTTCTGATTCTCCATGTTATTGGGGATTTGCCTCACTATTTTTGCACTATTCTAATATGGTATTTTTCTCCAATGGACCCGCCTTCAGTTCCCTTCAGTCATCGGGTATCGGGGTAGAATTTTTTCATTATTTATGATCTCCCGATACATGCTGATAGAAAATACCCAGCTTCTGCCTCATCAAAACAAGCTATCCCGATGGTATGTTTTTCCAAGAGCGCACACCATGCTGAATATTATTTAAGTACTCCAATAAATCTGCCCTCTAATTTATAGGTATATGTCATGCCGATAATCCTTCTTTTGCTTGCCAATGTTGTTTCATCGGGACTACTTATGTCGATAATTGAAATTTTGCAATTTTGAACAAATGAGCCCTCCACCTTGAATATTACTGATCCCAACTATCCCACAGGGTCTGATACACACCAAAAAACAATCTTAGGTTATACCATAATGACTTCTTTGCTGATTAAATTCTGCCATACTGGATTCCTTGTGCAGTCTATACTCAGTACATGCCCTTATTGTGCCCAAGTGATACCTTGGCATTCCTAAAATAGCTGATCCTTAGAGAACTTTATTCATGGTAATAAGGTTCCTGCACATGCAAACCAGCAATAAATGCTCATATGATAAAAGAAAATGCCTCCATATAGCACAAAATATTTTGTAAAAATATGTGCTAACAAGCAGTTCTCTACGAAATCAACCACTGATACAATAGTGCCAATGGGAAAAGAGTTCTTGTGCATCCTGAACTGTTGATCCAACCACTGAGACCTATGGGTGTGCCTTGCATACTTGTAGAAAATATTTTCCTTAAAATTCAAAATAAAATCAGCAACACTCCCTTCTCTTGAGACTAATTCACATCTAGAACCTTCACCACTACTCTTCAAAGTATATTTCACTATCTCATATCTTTTTTTCTCAACATAATTATTTCCAAACTCGTGTTCATTGCCCTCATGAAAACATGAAACAAACTTTGACAACTCACCACATTGTGAGCACTTCTCATTCAAACAATCATTTCTATAGAAATAGAAGCCATCATCTCCAGGGCATAAAAATAGATCTTGCAAATCTCTTGATGATCTCGGAAATAACATTGCACCACACTCCTACAACATCTCATTAGTATGCATCGTAGAATGAATATGGCATAAAAATTCATGGTACATTGAAAAAACCACACGGTACTTGCAACAACAAGTATTATGAATCTTAAGAGGTACACAATAAAATGGCTTCAAAGATTCAAAGACCCTTTGTGATATTTGAAAAGTTGGATGTACTTCACAATTTTTTTTGTACAACTTTGTTTGGCTTGATTCTAAGAAATGTTTGGGATGTGGTGTGCAGTCTTGGTTGTCAATTCTTAAGTTCAAAACATCCTTTACATTGGGTGATACAATATAATTAGAGTGCCAAAATTGTTGAATCTCCTCCTTCACATTGTCAGTCAACTTTCTATCAACACATGGAAGCCTCCCACCAAAAGCCCATTATCGTGTTGAAGTGGATCAAGAAGTCTTTGTCTTCGTGCAAGTGCTCTATCCAAAGTTTTATGGTTTATGTTCAAATCAATACAAGTTTGTCTCATTTGATGAGCCTTCCTCAATTGATGGATTACTACTGAGGTCGTAATAACTCTTCGAGCGGCTCTCTTATCTCTTTCCTTGGTATTCTTTCCAATAGAATTGAGAGCATCAAATAGATTTTTGGCAATAATAGAATTTATCTCCATCTTCTTGTTCATACAAATATTCAATTTGTTTAGAAATGCTCTCATCTTTATCATTTTTAGCAATTGAACAAAAAATTGGCATTGCTTAGTCAATGTCTTATTGCTAAAATTTTGGTCGAAAAGTTGTGTAGCCCACAATCGAACAGTTCTTGTTGACCTCTTGCCTTCAAGATTCACAATAATGTTCTCATAAATTTCAAGTAACCATTTTGTGGTGCTTGAAGGTCTTGGATTTGGAATTTGTCTTTCATCAATGAGAGGTTCTTCATTTCTGAAGTAATTAGGTGTTACATATTGTTCACTTGGTTGAGAAATTCCACCTTCAATGTCAAAGTTTTCCTCATTTTCACCTCCAATGTCAAAATTTTCCACATGTTCACCTCCTATGTCAAAATTTTTTACATTTTCACCTCCAATGTCAAAAAATTTCATATCTACCCCCAAAATTGTGGACACCTTCATTGTCAACTCCCAAATTTTCACTTTCCATTCTCACATCATGTTGAGCATCTACATTATCACTTTCAACATTTTCAACATGTTCAACATTTTCACTTTCAAAATCTACATTTTCATTTTCAATAACTTGTTCAACATTTTCAAATTCAACTTCCTATTCACTTGAAGTAACATTAGCAATATTTAACATACCTTGTATTCTCCTCCTATGACCTTCTCTATCTCTTTCTCTATACACTTCAATTCAGTCATTGGAAATATTTATTTTGTGTTTAGACTTCCGACGACTACTACTTCCCATTTACCTCCATAAAGATGCTCCTAAATGATTGAAAATGTAAGATTTGACTTTAAGAATCTCTCAAAAACACAAATTTGTCTCACCCTGTCTGAAAACCTGTGATTGTCGACAGAAAACAAAATATGAAGAATGTGGGTCATTGGAATCCACAAAATGGCCCACAAGGCTCTTTTTTATTTACAAAAATCGGATTATATCAGATATCTGATTTTAATGCATAAATTTGTGGTCCCAAAAATAATTCCTGTTGCTGCCTTTTTTTTTTTACTATTTTCCCATTAATGGCAGTGGCAGAAATCAGATATCCAGTTTCAGTACTCATATTTTAGAGAGAGAGAGAGAGATTAGGGAAGGGGGAAAGAGAGAGATTGGGGGAGAGGGAGAGAGGGAGATTAGGGGAAGGGGGGTAGAGAGAGATTAGGGGAGAGATTAGGGGAGAGAGAGAGAGAGAGGGGGGGTAGGGGGTAGGGAGAGAGAGATTGGGGGGACATAGAGAGAGAGAGAGAGAGAGAGAGAGAGAGAGAGAGAGAGAGAGAGAGAGAGAGAGAGGAGGGGGTAGGGGGAGAGACAGATTAGGGGACAGAGAGAGAGAGATTAGGGGAGAGGGAGACATACATTAGGGGAAAGGGGGGAGAGATAGAAATATTAGGGGAGAGGGGTCATGACCCCTTAGGACACCATATGACCTCTAATGACACAATATGGTGTCAGAAGGGGTCATAGTGTGTTAGAAGGTGGCAAGATGAACCATTATTACAATATAAAAAGCAATGTCAATATTGTTTACAAAAATTGGACACCTAAGGGGTCATAGGATACAATATGACCCCTTAGGACACAATATAACCCTTTCCCCTCCCCCCCCCTCTCTCTCTCTCTCTCGCCTAATCTCTCTCCCTCCCTTACCCCCTCTCTCTCCCCTCTCTCTCCCCCTCCCTCCCTCTCTCTCTCTCCCTATCTCTCTCTCTCTCTCTCTCTCTTTATATATATATATATCCCTCCCCCCCCTCTCTCTCTCCTAATCTCTCTCTATCTCTCTCTCTCTCCCCCACTCCCCGCTCTCCTCTCCCTAATATCATATACTAAGTTATTTATAAATTAATATATTGTATATTAATATATTATATATTAATAAACAATAGATTAATTATGTGCAAATTTAGTTATTGAATTTACTTATTAAAATTGGATATCCAATTTTTGTTGTACAAATTTGAAATTTGAAAATTTGGCTTGGATTTGCTTTGGGATTTGGCTTGGAAGTGATAAGCCTAGAAAGTCAATTGAAAAAACATGTTTTTTAGTATTCCTTGATTTTTCAAATGTTACACTAGTGGCTGACGACTTTTTTAATAGCCAAAAATGATAAAACAAAAAGGGGTTTTTAAGGAGGTTCTCAGCTTTCCAACAATATAAGGCTTGTCTTATTTCGACTTTAATAAATAATTATTATTTATTTTCTAATTGAATTCTAACAAAAGTCCTGATTGATAGACTGATTGAAAAACACTCATAACTTTCAAAGGGTATAACATTTTTTGAATCCGAAACATGTTTCACATCCTATTGTTTGTCTACTATAGGGAAAAATTTAAAAAAATTGAATTTCATAAGGTTTTGACCAAGTTAAGTTGGTCAGACATAGGAGTTTCTGAATTTTTGAAAAGCTGTAGTAAAAATTCATAAATAATTATTTACTTTATAAAAAAATGTGTCACATCTAGACATGAGTCTAATACTTATTGTAAAGCGGAAAAATCGAACCCTAGTCGTTCTCCCCTCCCCAACTCCGAGGAGAGAGAAGGGAGAGTCACTAGGGTTGATGGTTTTCACTTAGGAGTTACTTTACATTCAAAAGAGGGGTTGAAACCCACAAGATCCAATCCCACGCAATGCAAGATTGGATTCTAAATGAGTTTCAAGGGTTAAGACATCAAGGATACCCTCTTTTGTAAAGAAATGTGGATAGAAAGATTAAGCTAGGAATGCATGAAAAGTAGGAAAGATTCACTTATAAACAGAGATAGGAATATGATATGAAGCTGCGGACCTGGAATTAGCAATAAAATGTTGAGATGGTTCTGTTCTACAAATTTGAGCGAAAGTTGACGGGACGATGGCGCCCGGCGTGCACACGGTCCTCCGAAAAATCCGCGAAACGAAGGTGGATATGTTCATCTCTGCACAAGGATTCCAAATCTTCAATTACAGCTGCGTACCTGCAACCTACACACAGAAAAGAGAGGACGATTGGGGGGTTAGGGATGAGGGGTTTACCTTTAGGTCAAACCCCAGTTTTGGAATTAACCAAGAAATGAGAATGCTGTAAATGTAAATGTTTGTAATGTAAACAAGTACTGATACCTTGTTGTAAGAATGTTTGTATTCTTACATGCGAAGGTGTAAATGTTGTTGTATGTTGTATGTGGTATGTTGTAAGTGATCTCCTCTTCAATGGTTGAATCCTTGTCTTGAATGCAACACTTAGCCTTGAATGGAGACTTAGAATGATCAATTACTTGAAGGAATGCTTGAATGCTTGAATGTTTGAATGCTTGTATATCGTTTCCGCCTTTTTTCCATCTACCAAAATGGGAGAGAAAATTTAGTTTATATACTTGTCAATTAGGGTTGAAAATTGATTTTCCCGACCTTAGGCTGACCAGGAAATATTATTTTCCAATTTGCAAACTTAAAAGACCCGAAGCCCCATAAGAGACCGGGCCCAAAATAGGGCCAGGGACCAGGGCGCTGGGTGCCATGGTCCTGGGGGACCAGGGCATTGGGTGCCCTAGTCCTGAAGGACCAGGGTGCTGGGCGCCATGGTCCCACCTCCAGGGATAGCAGGGTGCAAGGAGGATCAGGCCAGGGTGCTAAGAAATGCAGTTTTTGATGTCATGAACAAGTTTCGGGGTCTACATTCAGGTTCCGTGTTGCATCGCCATCGTGAAGACCCAAATGCAGTTTAAATTGCAAGTGTCACAATTTTAGGACGCTACATTTAGCCCCCACTTTAGCGGGAGTATAAGCGTATGCTCATACTTCCGGTAAAGTACAAGGAAACAATATTAAAAAACTTTCACCACGTCAAGGAGGCAAGATACACCAAGCCCCCAGTGGACTAAGGATCTTACGACTTTGATTGATAAAGTAAAAGGGAAGATCATGAGGGAGAACCATGACTGTCAGTAGTAAGGTTCCCTCACTATGATTCATGCAAGAAAGATATCAAAAATTTTCAAGGCAAAGCTAAATTTGTCAAGAAATTTTCAAGTATCTTGAAAAGATATGAACGGGATGTATGCCCCCCTACGTTAAAGCGATCGCACACGCCTCATCGGGGGTGATTGCTTTAAGGTAGTGATACATATAAGAAATGAGAAGGGAAAGGAGCACATTATCATGAGGATTTAGCCCCCAAGTGTGAGATAAGCCCAAGGATAATAGACACAAAACACAAAGCACAAGGTGACTTCGCTTTCCTCGGGGTCAGTATACTATATGATAATTCATGTATATCATATGTATGTATGCATAATTGTTCTTCATTCCCCAATCAAGGAAGGTCACCTAGAAGAAGGGAACACATGTCTCTTTTGAGTCAACATGAGAAAGACCAAAAGAGATCTCAATGCTTTGCATCGTCCTCAAGTAGACAACACTGAGGACAAAAAATAGAAGAATGAGAATAACACATAGAAGAAGTAACGAAAGAGAGGAGGGGAGAATCTGCTATGCTAATGACACTAGTCTAGCATGTCATCTACCCCCCGATCTTGCTGATCAGTATTTCAGGAAGGTAGGAAACACGCTAGAGGAGGAACATCCAACACAGCAGAGGGAGCTATCACAAGATCCAAACAAGGGCTATGTTCATATCCCAAGCCATGGTGTTCTTGTCTAGGAGCTAGGATAAGTGCTTTAGAAAATGCGTTAGATAAATGGTTATCAACATCAACATATTCATATTCACTATCAGAATGAACAGTAGTAACATTTTCATCATGAATAACATTTTCATCTATATCATCATCAAGATTTATAAAAATAGGATCTTTAACTCGCACAAGATCAAGACCATCATGCATCTTATGTTTAGGAGATTTTGGCTCAATTGTCGGCTGAGGAGAAAATGGAATAATACTAGCTGAAGGTGTTTTTGGGGATTGTAAAGTTTGAGAAGCAGCTGCATGAGCTCTAAGATGACACTTTCGTCAGCGTTCACGTGCAGAACGATTTCGTCTAGTCTTAGTAGGAAGATTAGGAGATTGAGGAGGAGGAATGTTCTCATCCTTATCACTTGGGTGTTTAGGTTGTGGTCTCTTAGGTTGAACAATAGGAGAAGAGGAAGCTCTCTTCTCTCCATAGGAGGAAGGAGGAGGAACTGCTCCATATAAGGGAGGAATATTTGGTTTAGGAAGGAGACCAAGTCCATCATGACGAGGAGGTATAGGTCTACTTTTAGAAAGTTTATTAGATATAGGCATAGTCACATCCATAGGGATGGGTTGGGAATCTTCTTGAGGAAATACATTAGTTTTATCTTTCAAAGGAAGAACTTCCTTCTCAAGAATGATAGGAATGTCAAGTTTGGGTGTTCTAGGTTCACTTAGAGATAGGATCATATCTTTTTTCCACTTTTGATAAGATTTGAAAAGATGATCACTTCGCGGTGGAAGAGATTGGATTTGTTTAGGCCAAAAGTAATCAATAGGAACACTAGAAGTTCTTTCAGCTGGTTTAAAGAGACTATGATTGACAGTAACAACTTCACCATTATGGGGAAATTTCAGACACTTGTGAATAGGAGAAGCAATAGCTTTCATGGAAGATAGCCAAGGATAGCCTAGCTTCACACGAAATTGTTCGGATGATGGAATAATAGCAAAGTCCACATCAAGGGATTTGTTATGGACCTCAATAGGTAATGTAATAGAACCAATTGCAGGAGAAGAAAATGCATCAAATAATTTCACAACCACATTTGTTTCATCATAGATTACTTGATTCAATTGCAAAGTAAAAAGAAATTCTTCAGTAATGATATTAACCATACAAGAAGGATCAATAAGCACTCCACGGCAAGGTGTATTCTTGACTTTTGCAACTATATATAAAGGACCATCAGGTGCCCTGATAGTTTCACTCGAATCAAATGTGATGGAAGGTTCTTTAGGGATTTTCTGCTGTTCCACAAAGTTAATCACATTCAGAGTCATAGACACGAGATCATCAGGTGAGATAGAGGAATCAGTAGTATCAATCGCATTAGAGGTATGAGAAGGCAATGGATCAGTAAAAATCTTAAGATTTTGATTAGGAGGAGCTATAGATGTGTTGCCTTTATCATTCACACCACAAACAGAGATAGTATTATTATCAATCAAATCTTGAATTTTCCCCTTTAAAGCAAAACATTTTTCAGTATCATGCCCAGGATGACAATGAAATTGACAAAAATATTTGTTATCAAAATAGGGTGAATTAATCTTTGCAGGATCTATTTGCCTTATAGGAGGAAGGGTAAGCACATTTTGTTCCAATAACTTATTCATAATACTATGCAATGATTCATTCAAAGGAGTAAACTTTCTTTCTTTCTTGAAAAACTTAGAAATAGGAAGCACACCTGATGCTGCATTCACATTGTTGTTGATGATGTTTTCATTGAATTTAATGGACTCTCTGTTCGGTTTAAACTTCCCAAATGGTTGTTGACTACTATCACCCTTATCACTCGGAGCCATAGGATTTTCTTGTTCCATTTGACTCACAGTCAGTTGATAATTGTGAAGAGTTGCGGACAACTGTTGGAAAGAAGTAAACTCAGAAAACAGGAGTTTTTCTCTAATGTCTTTTTGTAAATTAGAAATAAAGAATCTTTGAATATCATTTTCAGGCACTGGAAAAGAAATTTGAGCATACAAATGCTTATATCTACCAATGAAATCAGTCACTTTTTCTTTAACACCTTGTTTACAATGCATTAAATCAATCAAAGTAACTTTAGGACTTATATTGTTTTGAAATTGTTGAATGAAAGCATTTGCAAGTTGTTCGAAAGAAGTAATAGAATAAGAAGGCAATGAGCAATACCATTGTAGGGCTTTATCTCTTAATGTTCTAGTAAACAGTTTTGGAAGCAACCTTTGGTCATAAGCAAAATCGGTACATATCGTTTGAAAGGTCTTAACATGTGTTAGAGGATCACCCTTACCATTATAAAGCTCCAAATGCGGAATTTCAACATGTTTAGGGGGAATAGCTCGGACAATGTCAAGAGAAAGTGGGCTCGCAACATCAAATGTGGGCACACTAAACTTAGATTGATTCATAGAGGCAATTTGTTGCTGTAAAGAAGAGACAGTTTGTGCAAGATTGTTAATGGTCGCTTCTGTCGAAGAGTTCATATTAGACGTATTAGATTGTGATGGAGGTGTTATGTTATTGAAAGAAGGTAGAGAGTAAGGAGGTGGGACACTATGATAGTTAGTCATAGGAGATGATTGGACAGGAGGAACACTACAAGGAGGAATGAAATGATTAAATGAATTGCCCCCTTGCATCATGTTCATTTGTGGAGATGAAATAGGGACACTCATTGAAGGAATGAATGAAGAAGTCAGATTGCATGAAGGAAGAGGGTTGATTGAAGAAGAGGGATTGCCCCCATGACTGGTGATCATAGGAGGAATGTCTTGTGTTGAAGTAGTCATTATGTTTGATGTAAAAGTAGGTATACTAGCAATAGGAGTTGTCAAAGGAATAGAATGATTGACTTGAGTAGGAGGTTGTGTATAACCCAAAGTTTCGGCACAACTCTTCATAGGCATCACATTCAAATCCACAATGTGCGCAATACCACACAAAATATCAATTCCATTCTTATCACTTTGAACCATACATTTTAGACCCTCAATTAATGAAAGAGCTTGACTATCAGGGTATTCTTGAGACATCCATTGTCGAAAATCATCAAATTGGTTATCCAATTTCGAAAGTTGTTCTACAGAAACCTCATGGAGAGCTTCTTCATCGTTAAGAGGATTAGAGGAATTACCCATGTCCTCGTTAAAAAGGCCATTCAAATTAGGTTCCATCTCCTCGGTAATTACACCTTGGAAAGACTTAATTCTAAGGCTTCGTCTAACGGGAATAGTGTAAGTAGGACTTATTGTTGTAAAACTCATGCACTAAAGAAAGAGAGAAGATTTTGAATTTTAGAGGTAGCAAATTTCAATAAAATCAGCCAATCTCCTAGATTTAAGCTGTTAAATACAATCAGGACAATCTCCCGAAATTTCAAAAAAAATGTCCGGGACCGTGGCGAACGGAGTGCACACGGTCCTCGCAACTTTTTTCGAAATTTTTAGGGATGAAAGTAATGATGATTTTAAAGCTAATCTGAGAAAATTGAGTGATTTTACGATCTGTAGATAGGCCAAATTAAAGTTGCAATCTCAAAATTGAACCCTACCAAGATTGTTGAAAAATGTAAAATTTGAATTTTGAAAAAGAGAGGGAAACTGAAATTTTGAATCTTATGAATTTAGAGGGAATGCTGAAAGCAATGCAAGTTTTGAAATTTAAAAGTTGACTCGATTTCATGCAAAATTCAAATTTGAAAGTGGAAATCAAAGTTGTTGCAATTAAACACTTAATTTCAAAAGTCACAAACTGCAAAAATTTGAATAAAACACTGAAATTTCGAATGAATGCTAACACACTTTTCAGATTTAGGACTGCAAGAAACACACTTTTGATATGAATTTCAATTTCAACAATTTTTTGAATGATTATAAGCCTTTATCTGAGCAATCTCTAGACCAACTTTAACTTTAATTTTGAAAGTGTTAAAATTGATAAAATCAGCCAAAATTCTGGATTTTAGTAGAAAAATACAGTAAGATCTAGCTCCCGAAATTTTGAAAAAAATGTCGGGGACGATGGCGCTCGGGGTGCACACGGTCCTCGCAACTTTTTTCCAAATTTTCAAGGATGAAAGATATTGTGATTTTGTTGCGGAACCCAAAGTTACAGCCAATTTGGAGGTGTTTTGATTAGTCAAATTATCAGTCAAAGGTTGAATCAAGAAGGTTTTAAAAATTAGGGTTTTGACATTTAACCACTTAATTTTCAGAATTAAAGCACAAATATGAATTGACAATTTGCAATAGAAGGATAGATCTGAAACAAGAATTAACAATTAAACATTTCACAAGCTTAATTACTAAAAAGAAAATTTTAGGGTTTTTATGCAATTAACCTCTAAAATTTGCAAAAGATCAAACATGGAAATGTAATTAAAGAAACAAAATTTTCAGATCTAACCATGAATAATCAGAATGAGGATGTTCACGTCAGGTTCACCAAAATGTAAAGCGGAAAAATCGAACCCTAGTCGTTCTCCCCTCCCCAACTCCGAGGAGAGAGAAGGGAGAGTCACTAGGGTTGATGGTTTTCACTTAGGAGTTACTTTACATTCAAAAGAGGGGTTGAAACCCACAAGATCCAATCCCACACAATGCAAGATTGGATTCTAAATTATTTTCAAGGGTTAAGACATCAAGGATACCCTCTTTTGTAAAGAAATGTGGATAGAAAGATTAAGCTAGGAATGCATGAAAAGTAGGAAAGATTCACTTATAAACAGAGATAGGAATATGATATGAAGCTGCGGACCTGGAATTAGCAATAAAATGTTGAGACGGTGTTGTTCTGCAAATTTGAGCGAAAGTTGATGGGACGATGGCGCCTGGCATGCACACGGTCCTCCGAAAAATCCGCGAAACGAAGGTGGATCTGTTCGTCTCTGCACAAGGATTCCAGATCTTCAATTACAGCCGCGTACCTGCAACCTACACACAGAAAAGAGAGGATGATTGGGGGGTTAGGGATGAGGGGTTTGCCTTTAGGTCAAACCCCAGTTTTGGAATTAACCAAGAAATGAGAATGCTGTAAATGTAAATGTTTGTAATGTAAACAAGTACTGATACCTTGTTGTAAGAATGTTTGTATTCTTACATGCGAAGGTGTAAATGTTGTTGTATGTTGTATGCGGTATGTTGTATGTGATCTCCTCTTCAATGGTTGAATCCTTGTCTTGAATGCAACACTTAGCCTTGAATGGAGACTTAGAATGATCAATTGCTTGAAGGAATGCTTGAATGCTTGTATATATCGTTTCCGCCTTTTTTCCATCTACCAAAATGGGAGAGGAAATGTAGTTTATATACTTGTCAATTAGGGTTGAAAGACTGATTTTCCCGACCTTAGGCCGACCAGGAAATATTATTTTCCAATTTGCAAACTTAAAAGACCCGAAGCCCCATAAGAGACTGGGCCCAAAATAGGGCCAGGGACCAGGGTGCTGGGTGCCATGGTCCCACCTCTAGGGACAGCAAGGTGCAAGGAGAATCAGGCCAGGGTGCTGAGAAATGCAGTTTTTGATGTCATGAACAAGTTTCGGGGTCTCCATTCAGGTTCCGTGTTGCATCACCATCGTGAAGACCCAAATGCAGTCGAAATTGCAAGTGTCGCAATTTTAGGACGCTACACTTATATTATAAATCTTATAAAAAAATATTATGATTTGATTGTGATTAGGGTGGTCAGACATACACCTACTTCTTACCTTTTTTTTGAAATTTTAGTACCATTGCATTGAAATTTGAAATTTTCATCAAATAGGATTTTTTTTTTCCAAAAAGTAACTAGTATCTTAGAAACTACATTCAATTTTATATAGATTCTCTTCTTACATATTTTAAAAATAATGTTCACAACTTATTCAAATTTTCATGTCAAGTTGCATAACTCTTATTTTTTGAAATTTCATTGCCACTTAAGGGCCTGTTTTGGCACACCATGATCCTACACATACCCAAACTTATATTTGCTAATGAGATTAGAATAATTTTTATTTTTTTATCTAGGTTTACTTTCCAAATGAAAATTTTGATAACTCTCTAATTTTGAGACTACTAATTTAGGAGCTTTCAATACAACCATGTAACAATTGGGAATGGTGTCAAGAGCCGATTTTGTCATTTGTATTCTAGATTCCATTGATAACCATTTGCCTTTCCAATTAGAGATCCGACTTTGTAAACTTTGAATGACTTTCTAATAGTCTAAAGGTTTATTTTGAACCATGAAGAAAGGAATTCCAAAGTGCTTTCAAGGTAATTCTATCATTGGAAGAGTAGGACCCTAGTAATATTAGCTTTTACAAGACAATTAGAGTTAACGATGCATACCTTGGATTTGGATGAATTTATCTTTTGACCAAAATATAATGAGTATCTTGCCAGTAAGGACCTAAGAGTTGAATAGGGAGAACTGCTATAAAGCACCCTACAAGATAGCATTGCATAGGGAGAACTGGTATAAGGTACCCTACAGAAATATATTTTCACCACTATCTCATTGTATGAATATTTCTTTAATAACTATTTTGACTATACTTTATTATATGAGAAACCCTTAATATAATTATTAGTATCTTCTAATTCTGTTTTGCAATTGCAAATCAATAGAGGTTAAAGGTCTTTGCTTCCAAAATCTGACCAACATCTAAAATCAGAACCTTATTTAGTTATTTACCCTAGAGGACATTACCAATCTGTAAAATTAGAAACTTATTTAGTTAGAACCTTAAGGCACCCTACAAGATAGCATTGAATAGGGAGAACTGATATAAGGCACCCTACATAAATATATTTTCAATACTATCTCATTTTATGAATCTTTCTTTAATAACTAATTTGACTATACTTATTTATGCTCTATAGTACATTGCTAGATACTTTCTCTTGCAACAAAATGTTGAACTTGGAAGGAATGCAAAGCATGGTTGTACAATCTAATGACAAAAAATGATGTAAAAAAAAAATTTAAGAACTATAAAATTTTTGGGCAAAATCTATGAAAGAGAGAGTTGTATGCTCGAGCCCATACAAGTTAGGAAATCTTGTGAAGGAGATGTATGCATGTGGACTCCATGAGCGATGATACAAATTTTCTACCCCAAAAAGCCTTACCCACTAAATGTAAAAAAATACAGTACTTCAGTATGTGCATAAGTTGGGTCCTCGAGGCATTTATACAAGTGGTTGTGGAAGTTCTGCAGTTGGTTTGACTGCTTATGTATCAAAGGACAATGGTTTTAGCTTGTTTCAATCCTAGAAGTTCACACTACAACCCTAGACTTTTAGCTATTGATAATATCCAACTTCCTCCAACATTGCTTTTCAGGTTTGATCTGATTGATCTAGTGCTTGATAAAGCTGATGAACAAACATATCATCGCCTTGCAAGACATCTTGTTGCATTTCATTATGATGAGTGTGAGGACCAAACACTGGATGCATTGGACCTCCCAACCCTCACTTCATATATCACTTATGCAAGACAACATATACATCCTAAAATATCTGATGAGGTTGCAGAGGATCTGATTCGTGGCTATGTTGAAATGTGTAGGAAGGGCAACTTCCCTGGCAGTAGAAAAAAAAGGTTATCACAACAAAACCTCATCAAATTGAAAGGTTGATAAGAATTATTAAAGCACTATCTGACATTCGATTCTCTTAGTGGTCGAAAGGTGTGATGTGGCAGAAGCATTCCGCCTACTTGAAGTTGCACTTCAACAATCTCCCATCGATCATTCAACTGGGACCATTGACATGGATCTCATCACTATGGGAGTTTCAACCAATGAAAGAATAAGACGAGCCAATCTTGTTTCATCAGTTAGGATTATTATCATAGAAAAGATGCAGGAAGGGGGACCATCAACACGTATAACATAGTTACTAGAGGAAATGCACAAACAGGGATCCAAGGAAGTTAACCACATTGATATTCACAATCCAATTGGAAACCTTGTGAGCGAGGGGTCTATTAAAATCCACAGAGATAATGTTAAGAGAACTTGAAGGAATTTTGAGGATGGTACAACACCCATATGATAATTAGTAATAGTGTATTTCATAAGACTGATGTCTTAATGTTGTGACAAACTGTTTTAATATGCTCTAAGAATTATGCTCTGTAGTACATTGCTGGGTATTTTCTCTTGTAACAAAATATTGATGTTGGAAGGAATGGAAAACGTGGTTGTACAATCTAATGACAAAAATTGACATAAAAAAAATGTAAGAACCATAAAATTTTTGGGCAAACTCTGTGAAAGAGAGAGTTGTATGCCCGAGCCCATACAAGTTAGGCAATATCATGAAGGAGATGTATGGTTGTAGAATCCATGAGAGCTGATACAAAGTTTCTACCCCAAAAAGCCTTACCCACTCAATGTAAAAAAATACAATACTTTAGTATGTGCATAAGTTGGCTCCTTGAGGCATTTATACAAGTGGCCGTGGAAGTTCTGTAGTTGGTTTGACTACTTATGTATCAAAGGACCCTAAAATTGGTGAAACCGTTCTAGAAACTGGAGCACTAGTATTGAGTGATAGGGGTATTTGTTGCATAGAGGAGTTTGAAAAGATGTCAGATAATGATCGTAGCATGTTACACGAGGTTATGGAACAACAAACAATGTCAATTGAAAAGTTTGGGATCATGGCATCTCTTAATGGAAGGACATCGGTTTTAGCTTGTGCCAATCCTAGCAGTTCATGCTACAAATCTACGACTTTCAGTTATTGATAATATCCAACTTCCTCCAACATTTTTTTCCAGTTTTGAAATGATCTACCTAGTGCTTGATAAAGGTAATAAACAAACAGATCGATGCCTTGCAAGGCATCTTGTTGCATTGCATTATGATGAGCCTAAGGAGCAAGCACTGGATGCATTGGACCTCCCAACCCTCACTTCATATATCACTTATGCAAGCCACCATATACATCCTAAAATATTTGATGAGGCTGTAGGGGATCTGATCCATGGTTATGTTGAAATGCGTAGGAAGGGCAACTTCCCTACCAGTAGCAAAAAGGCTATCACAACAACACCTTATCAAATTCAAAGGTTGATAAGAATTAGTGAAGCACTATCCCGCATTCAATTCTCTGAGTGGGTTGAAAGGTGTGATGTGGCAGAAGAATTCTGCCTACTTGAAGTTTCACTTCAACAATCTCCCATCAATCATTCAACTAGGACCATTGACATGGATCTCATCACTACGAGAGTTTCAACCAGTGAAAGAATAAGATGAGCCAATCTTGTTTCATTAATTATGATTCTTATCATGGAAAAGATGTACGCAGGGAGACCATCAACACGTATAAGAAAGTTACTAGAGGAAATGCACAAACAGGGATCCAAGGAAGTCAACCTCAATGATATTCGCAATGTAATTGGAAACCTTGTAAGCGAGGGGTTTGTTACAATCCACAGAGACAATGGTAACCAAACCTGAAGGAATTTTAAGGATGGTACAACACCCATATGATAATTATTAATAGGTGTATTTCATAAGACTGATGTCTTAGTGTTATGACAAACTATTTTAATATGCTCTGTAGTACATCACTGGGTACTTTCTCTTGTTACAAAATGTTGATGTTGGAAGGAATGCAAAGATTGGTTGTACAATCTAATGACAAAAATTGACATAAAAAATAAATAAAAAATGTAAGAACCATAAAATATTTGGGCAAACTCTGTGAAAGAGAGAGTTGTATGCCCGAGCCCATACAAGTTAGGAAATCTCATGAAGGAGATGTATGCCTGTGGACTCCATGAGAGCTGATACAAATTTTCAGCCCCAAAAAGCCTTACCCACTCAATGTAAAAAAACACAGTACCATTTCAACCCTGTTTAGTAAATTGGAAGGATTTTATAGTAGATTTGATGATTAATGGGAGTTGACCAAAATATAGAATGCAACACTTATAGTGGATTTGCTGGCACTTGCACTTGTCTGTCCTATCTCTCCCTCCATTTTCCAATTTTCAGCTAGCTTGATGCTTTGTGAGCGGCTTGGTATTTCAATTGATCCTTGCAATCATTTTTACAATGGGTTTTCTACTGGGATCACTTATGGAACTGGATTATGCCTCTTGTATCGTAGCCCCGACTCTCTGCTCCTGCAGGCACGAGACTAAAAAAAAATGAGCCAAATAGACTAAAAGTTCATTTTTATACTCAATAAAAACAATTTATATTTCAAATTTAAAATACAATTTGGAACCAATTATTTTCCTTCTTTTTAATTATTATGTAAACTTGAAGCACAAAATTTCTACAAAACACTTTATTTGAACACCTCCTCGGAGATATGAAGGCCTAAAAATAATAATCTAATAATAATGCAAGTTTGGGTACATTGTCATTGAAAACTATGGTATGTGGGAATTTAATAAGGTTAGCTTCAACTAAAATTGAAATACCACTTTGATAAGCTCCCCCAAGGAAGTGTACATATGTTTTGGATGATTTTGGATTATTGAATATCCTTGTGGTATAACAACATGTCTTAGTTGTTAGACATTTTGAAACATTAGGATATTTTTATTTAGGTACATGCTCAGGCTCTAAATGAATTGGGAGTTAGTTACCCCATCATTTGATAACAGTTTGTTTTAGCCCGTGTGTTTTTTCATTGGTTTAGTTAATATGTTATCTTTCTCTTTATTATAGTTCTCAACCAAAATGTTGGCAACAAAGCATTTCTAGATGGTTGCCCCCTTATCTATAATATCATCAAAGGTGGTAAAACAATGAAATTGTAGATGAAAATCCATTCTAGAATTAATATTTATGGTGAAAATATAGATAATTTTTTTTGGTTAGCCCAATGAAACTACCTAGAAAGGCAACTCCATTTTGTTGTTTTGCATTTGTATGCCCTTCCCATTTGTGGCTTGGAGATGTGTTGATCTCATTAGCACATTATTCTAAGGTACTAAATATATCATTGATCTTCTTCTTCATCCAACTCATTGTCGATATCATCCAATCCAGATTCGACATTGTAAGGATTGGTCATATCATCATCATCATCATCACTGATATCAGTCAAAATATCATCAGAATAGCGATGAAAATTATTGTTTGTCAAAATTTTGACAAACGTCGAGGACCAGTTTTAAATTTTTTTTTTGAAAATCTCACATTAAATTGAAAGGTACCCGACAAAACAATAAGTTAATTCACTTTAATTAGAAAATTTTGTTGTATTTTGACCTCAAATGAGTTAGTGAGATAGCAAGCTCAATTTTCAAAAATATTTAATGAAGTCTGCTCTTACATGTAAGTTCTTAAAGATCTCTATTTTTAGTGGTAACCTCTCCTAGCCAGTGTGGGAAAAGCTTACCACATATTTCTTTTTCATTTTATATATCATTATGCTCAATTTGAATACAATTTTTTTTTTCCTTGGTTCAAAATAGGTCCTCCAACATTTATTTGATGGCTACCTTGAGTTCATTTCATCGTCTTGTGGATTCCCTTCATCATGGTGACATTTACTTTACCTGAATAATTTTGACGATTGCTTTAATCTAACTTTCTATCCTATGCATGCCAATGATTTATTTATTTATAGTCCATAAAATTCTCTACCATTGTATTCTACACACCTACATCACTTCAAGTAGTAAGCTCCATTTTCAAAACTATTTATGCATATATTTCAATAAAAACTTCAATATGCTTCTTGCAATCAAGTTAGAATACAAACTTTTCAAAGAATTCATCCTTCATTTCCTATAATTCTTATGCCTCTCCTATCCTCTATTGCAAGGTGTGTGCCCTTGGTCTCCTTGTGTTGTGCAACACAAGTGAAGGGTTTGTGACATGGCTTAATCACCTCCCATGGATTCTATGTTTCACGCGATTGTATCGGGCATTAACAGGTCAATCTTTTGGTGCAACAACAACCATGTTTCCAACAAAGTGGTATTAGAGCTTGGTCATGGGTTCAAACCCTCCTCTTGCACTAAGGGGGGGATTGTTGCAAGGTGTGCGCCCTTATTCTCCTTGTGTTGTGCAACGCAAGCAACGGGTTTGAGACATGGCTTAACCGCCTCCCATGGATTCTATGTGTCATACAACTATATTGGGAATTAACAGGTCAATCTTTTGGTGCAACAGCAACCGTGTTTCCAACATTCACATCATCCCTTTTCATTTAAATTGACACAATGTTCCTTTCTGCTCCATGCAACCCTCCATTATGGACATATGTTGTGATCTTTGTGATTGTTAATGTCTTCCTTAAGAAGCATAGAACACAGGTACGACTCAACAAATTATTTTTATCAAAAGAAGATACAAAAATATGTTTCAACATCTTTTCCCTTTACATTTCTTTATGGATACTATTTATTCACTATGCTCAAAATTGTGCTAATGCATTCCAAAGAATAATTTCTTTTCTTTGCTTTCAACTTTTTTGTTTTCAATTATTTATTGTTTGTACTTACTAAATTTTGTTTGTCATCTCTTACAGAAAACTTAAAAAATTACGCACATTTTATTATGCACAATTACCAACCTTTTCATTTTACATGCTTAAATGGTGTCCTAGTGCCCAAAGTACCAAAACACTTCGTAAACAACTGTACATAAGGTATATACACTTACAAAATTTCAAACTACATTCTTTGTCAATTATTGCTTGCAAAAATTATCTTTCCCAATGTCTACATTGGTCTGATTGAGCTTTTCATATTGCATATCTTTTCCTTGTTCATTTAAAACTATATGTGGTGTATACAATTATCAGTTATCTAGGTATTTACATGTTCACATATTTCTTGAATTATATTCAGTTTCCCACATAAATGTCAAAATCCTGATTGTAAAGACAACCTTTTATTGATGCAGATACGATTCCTATTGTGCCTTTGTCAATATCTATCTTCTCAACTTTGAGAACCTATATCGTTATCTATTCCTCAAGTTATTGACAAAATTTGCATTTCATTCAATAATATTTATTTTCATTTGTCATTTTTTCACATTACCATGGTCCTTAATTCCTCTTTTATTACTTACAAAAAATAATCTCTGCCAGTTGCTATCAATGGACCAACTTAACTTCCCATTTTGTAGGTCTTTGCCTTGTTCATTTAAAACATAATACTACACAACAATAGTCAAATTGGCAAATGTAGTGGTGGCACATATTTTAATGGTCATCTGCTATTTACAATATGTCATGAACAATAAATAATTATTTTTTTGTATTGCCTATACTTTTACACAAAATAGAAAAATAATGTTATCTTTCTCGTTACATCATATTCTATTCACTTCATCTAACACATATAACAGTATATTTTATGTTTCAACACAACTATTTCTTGATATTTCACCTTTTATAGTGTTCCTTTAGGAAAGACATCTCTTTTTTTATTGTGTCAGGAAATCTTAGACCATGTAGAGCAAATAATTTTGTGTGCATTGAATTACAAACTTATTCTATCATCTTTAAACCATGGCAGTTGTAGAATTACTATATTGTTTTTTATTAAGGTAAAAATAGGTTTTGAGGGGATCTGAAACCCATTACAAAAGAGAACCAAGGACTGGAACCCAATAGACAAGGCTGCTCAAATAGATAGACATTAAACACCAACAACCCTGACCAACACAAGAAAAAGGATAGCAAGATACTAACCCAAATACAAGCACAGTGAACCAGGGGAACGAGGGTTTTAGTTAGCTCCCTCAACCAGAAAAGAACAAACAAAACATTACTTCTTCCCTTTATGGGAGCGAAGGGTCATATCAAAAGCAGTCACAAATTTAGATAATTTTCCTTTTCATCGATATCCATCCTTCTTCCACCTTCGCAACAGAATCCATCCAAGAATTCGGGTGCAAAGGACCCGAGAAAGAGTCATCCAAGCCCAAAGGACCAACATCCAAAGATCCAGTAGTATCAACTTCCTCCCTGTCAACAATGGGAAGGACAACCTCATCAAAAGAAACACCAGCCTATGATCCACAAGCCCAAGTAGCCACCATAGGCTGTGAAGAATCAAAGCCACCCTATCTGCCAGAGGAGCGACAGTAGCAGCCAGGCTAGCCTGAGCAACCACCTAAGAGAAACTTCACTGTGAATAATTTTTCACAATTCCATAATGCTAATCTGAAGCACCATTCCACCAAGACAAAAAACATTTATTTGTAACACCAAGGTCGCATTTAGCAGCCACGTGACCCATTTTAAAGAATTTTCTGCACCTAAAGGGAATCCCTTCATAGTCCAAAGGATGAATCCAATGGCCCTTAGAAGAATTAAGCTTGATCTCTATAGGAAAAGCCTTAGACACATCAATGTCCACCAAAATGTCAGCATAGGTAGAATGAAGAATATTAAAAGAATTAGCATCGAACATCAGAAAGTCCCCAAGAGTCTCACCCACTTCCTCAAGAAGAGAATCCACCCAAAGATGAAGTGGAAGGTTAGGGAGCCTAACCCAAATAGGCATCTTGTTGAAATTTTCAGAAGAGGGATTGAAATATTTGTGCCAAGGCTTAACAATTAACACAAAATGATCATCCCAGCTAAAGAAGTGATCACACAGAATATATTTTCTATCCTTCTCATTCTCAAATTTTGCTATGAAAAACCCTTTAGCCAAAGGGAAAATATGAAGTGTAGCAGAAAAAATTGCCTCCCAGTGCTTGGATATCCATGCATGGAGTTATGGGAGACTGGGCCAAAAGCCCCTAAATTTGCATATAATACCATGAGTAGCAAAAATAGAGGCAACATGATCAATCGTAGCCTCAATATCCACCTCTAGGGAAATGGCAATGGACCTATAGACATGAAAAGGTTCAGCCACAAGGGAAAACTTCTTCTTCACCCCAACATTGGTACCCCCAGGAGGCGGAGCAAACATAACACCCACCCCCAAAGAGGGAATAGCCTACACTGAAGGTGGCAGTCAAGCATCTGAAGTAGGAGGAGAAGCCAACTGGGATGAACCAGAAACCCTCGAACCACCTGCCTTGGCACAGATAGAAGCCCCTGTAGATCCCCTATTCGCAACACACTGAGGGGATTCAAAAACACCTCCGGCACCAGGGGAGAAAATGGAAGCCATAGGCAAGACGACAACAACACCAGGGGAACGAGCAAGAGGCAGGACAACAACGACAACCGACATTAGGGCATTGACGGATGGCATCATAGACTTACAAAGAAAAGGCATTAGTATAGAATTACTATATTGTTGTCGCGAGTAATGATGTACATTTTATTTCACTGATTTTATTATCTAATATATGACCAATATCTTAGATAGGTATTGTCAACTATAAAATCCTAATTTTATATACATTTTTACCAACACATAATTATCGCTCAAAGATATCACATAGTTTCCTCGAACAGTTTCAATAATGAACTCTACTTTCTAGTGTTTGTATTGATATACATAGTTTAAATTTTCAAATTAGGTAAATAACTAGATGTATCCATTAAGTTTTTTTTGAAAATATTAATTGCATTAAATTTATACAGGGCATTAACTTTTTTGGTGTCGTACTTTGACAATTTACTAATATCATGTCAACAATGATCAAGTTATAAGCATTAAAAAAAAATTTGAAATCACAAAAATATAACCATAAATTAAATATATTTAAGATGCACAATTCATTTCATTAATGAAAAATGTGAAGATATTACATATATTTTTATTATTTAATATCAACCATACTAAACTATGCTTATATTGGTATAATTTACTTTCATGCACCTACAATTAAAAATATTTTCATATATCCCTCAAAATTTTTACTTTAAGTTGCCTCTTAATATTTGTGAGTATTAAGTTGACTAGAAATTAATAATCAAAGTCGGCTTAAATTCATATATTATTAATTTTCCCTTTGTATGAATGATCAACTTCCCAAGATCTCCTAAATAAAAAAATTAACAAATATATATTTCATTTTCCAATACCTTCATAATTTCATGATATTGGTCATCCGCCTATCAGCTTAGTGTTGCACACAAAAAATCATGGAACTACTCGTTTAATATGTTAGATGAAACCTATTGGTTCCCAAATCGATGGATTGGAAAGTTCTAAGGCTATGCCAAATCCTATCCTCAAACCTCCCAATTGATTTGGTCAACTAACAGGAGTAACCAAAATATGGTTAACTTCCTCTACACTTCAGGTTCTGCAAGACCCAGGCGGGTGTACCTACTCACCAATTGAATCTCCTAGTTGATGCCTTTTATAGAAGACTAGTCACTTTTATCTGGTTTTTGTCTTCTATCTTAGAATGGCATAAATTTCTAAAATAGAATGATCTAATCACTAGTTGTTTACTTCTACTTTTATTTATTCTACTCCTTACTCCTATCTGCTACTTATATATCCTAACTAAAACTGAAAATATAAATGTTTTGAATATGATTAAATATAATTTAATGACTTATCAGTGCCTTCCTATCTCTTGGGCTACAAAGTCACTCCTTTCTAGAATCTCACATATAACCCCTGTGAGACAATTTTTTAAACCCACCCCTTGAATGGATCTGTCAACTTGTCTAACCTCTAATATTACTCCACTATTTCTTATCACAACAATCAGTCTAATTGAGTTTAAATTTTACTTGAAAACACTAGTAAGACAAGAATCATAAGGATAAGAAGGTCTCAGATGAATTTTGTTTGTCAAAATGTTGTAACAATAAATATTTTTTTCATAAGGAAGTTTAAGACAACAATCACTTGCTTGAAGTGAAAATCACAAGAGAATTGATATCTAAAACACAAGATCTTCCTTAGCACAATTTGAATTGAGAAAACACTAGATCAGTAATTGAAAACTGAAATTGCAGAGAGAAAAATAACTATCTTCTCTTCATTGTCTTCTTAAAATGATTACATTACATATTTGTAATAAAGTGAGGGGTCAAGCCCCTTCAAAGAGTCTTTTGAAACTAAACTTAATATAGAAATTACATGACAACTAAGTGCCCTAATATCTGATTAGGCACATATGTACTTTAGTTAAACGATCAGCATACTCCTAGCTCAGATAGATATCACAGTCTTTGGTAGAGCTTTTAACCACGCTCTCTGCAACAAACATTTATTCCATGTGAATATTGACTGTATCTGGATCTCCCTTCTGGGCCACTCTGATTGCATCACACAGATAATTTTTACATTCTTGAACCCAAATGATCTATTCTTTCAATCTTCCATCTTTAGTCATCAAAGGAGGTATCCCTTTTCCTTCATCAAAGACAAAGTATCATGATTCTTCCATTAGTTGCTTTGCATATTTATTGTGAGCCTTCCTCAAAATTTCAATTTCCTTGATTATAGCTGGATCTGGATTACTCTTCATCAAATTTAGCATTGGCCAATTGGCTTTTCAATTGTTGGCTCTCTTCTTTAAGCTTGCTATTTTTATCTTTTGTTTGCGAACTCTCTCCTTGTACAAGCATGGTTGTCTACCCTGCTATATTCATCATGTCCTTTAATAGCTCAATTTATTTAACCAACCTCTCATTCCTAAGCTTGTAGGCATCATTTTCCTCCATGACCAATTGGATTTGAGATTTATTCAATTTGGCCATGTTAATGCCCAAATCAGTAGTGACTACAAGGTCTGTTTCTCCTACCTTAAAAGTCATCACATTCCCAAAGGCTTTCTCAGTGTCTACAATCATGGGCCTCTTATGTGGTGGATATAGTTCCCGAATCAGAAGTGAGTTTTCATCTGGAATATATCCAAATCCAGTAAAAACATTGGTCACACCTATACAACTCAGCTTATGCTTGGCACCACTATTGTGTAGGAAACTGTCAAACACTAGAGTAGACTTCAAATCCCATCTAGGAAATATCAATACTCCTGCATCTTCCAAAAGCTTTCTCCCCTTTTCAAGAGTCATAGTATCCATCTCATGCTCAATATCCATCCTCAAGGTCTCCAAAAGTTGACCTTTATTAATGTTTTTGATATCATCAATTGTTTCTCTTACAACTTTCCCTTTTAATTTATATAAAAAAGACTTAAATTCTTGTGTTTTGATGAACTGATCATCAGAAACCAAAATATTGCAAGCCAATTGCTTGGTGTCTTCTTCAGAAAGATCTGCAAATTATTTTTCTCTACTTGATGGCTAAAATGCCTCAATTCTAGTAATTTGAATTTTGTTTGGTTCAGGATGTGGATCCTCTTCATCAGATGACTCCTCACTAGCTAAGGAGAGGAATTGTGTGCAATGCATTTCCTTTATGCTTTCTTCTACCTCCATATTATATATTTCAATGATTCTGATGACATCAAGTTCATCTAGATTTCTCATTACACCTTCTTTTGGACAAGGTTTGTGAGTGTACCCACTTAGTTTTTGTGCTCGCTTGGCATTGTCAATGAATCCTTTGTTGGCCATTTGAAGGTATTGATTATGTGTTGCATTGATGTTTTGTCATTGATGCCAACACTAACTATTTGGATGCATTACTAACACCCTTCTGGTCCTGGTAGGTTGAGTAATTTCTTATTAACTATCCTGGAGATCGGATGCTATCCTGCTTACTGAGAAGATTGATGTTTGGTTCTGACAAGGGTTTCATCGGTAGAGCTTCTGATAGATGTCTTTGATGAATTGCATAAGTGGTGTTGGTGCAACTTCTGATGGAGTTTCAGGATGCTATTAGTCATCATGTTTGAGACTTGGTGGATAGAGATCATTACTGAAGCATATGCACCTATACTTGGTCCTGGTTGATCTAGGTTATGGACCGACTTTAATGTAACGTGTGGATAGGACCTATTGATGTGTTTCTGGGATGTTTTATGAGTTGGATATTATTTGTTTGAAGGACGACATGGTTTGTAATTATGTAATTGGTTTATTATCTGGTGCCTAACCTGATTGTTTATGGTCTAGGGTTTTGTATAAATTGATGTAAGATCTCATTGTAGATTATCATGGTTAATGTAAGAGGTCATGGTCAAGGAATGTAATGTGCGAATAATGTAATATCACTCAGGTAGAAGAATTGGTCGATCATTGGAGATTGAATTGGGTTTATGTAAGAGGATTTAGTCCTCTAATATTGAGCTTAATCAGAACTATACTTAGGCATAGGAGATGCTATATTTTGCAATTCAACACTTCTCTGGATTGTAGTATGGATTATATGTAGTCAGTGAGGCTCCTTTAGTGATTAGAAGTGCACTCTAGGTTGTTGGCCTTCCTACAAGTGTGGGCCCCTTCATTGCAATTCACATACTTACTGTTGAAGTATCATTTGACTGTGGGTAGGCTTCCCATCATGGTTTTTCCCTTTATTGGGTTTTCCAAGTATAAATCTTGGTGTTGTGTGGATGGCTTTTACTCTATGATTATTGTTTATGATTAATTGGTTTATATGCTAGTCCGGTATTAATGTTTTGGGTTCCGATATTAAAGTTTAAAGTGATAATGGTTCCTGTAATCTATGACAACTGATTCACCCCCCCCTCAGTTGTCTTCTGGTTATTTGAACTATCTAACAATTGGTTTATATGCTAAAGAATTATTGAAGAAATTTGGTATGGGATATTCTAAACCGGTAAGTACTCCTATGGTTACAAGTGATAAATTGATAAGAAAATATGTTTCTACACCGGTAAATCCTACAAGATACAAATCTATGATTGGAGGTCTGCTTTATTTGACTCAGACTAGGCCTAACATTATGAATGATGTTTGTATTGTTTCAAGATTTCAGAGTGATCCTAGAGAAAAATCATGAGATGGCTGTGAAAATGATTTTTAGATACTTGCAAGATACATCAGAATATGGTTTATGGTACCCTAAGGATGATAACTTTACTTTATGTGCATATACAGATGTTGACTGGGCTGGAGATGATGACCGGAAAAGTACTTTCGGTGAGATTTCTTTCTTGGAATGAAGTCAGTTTCATGGATCAGCAAGAAACAGTCATGTACTTCTTTATCTACTATTGAACCTGAGTATGTTGTTGGTGCTACTAACTGTACACAAGTTTTATGGATGAAGCAAATGTTGAAGGATATAAAGGTGGATTGTGATGCACTGGTAGTTATTCATTGTGATAAATCTGCTACTATTGATATATCAAAGAATCCAGTATTTCATTCTAAAACAAAGCACATATCTATCAAGTATAACTTTTTGAAGGAGAAGGTGGAATCAAATGAAGTTAGACTGGTTTATGTGAACATTCAAGAGTAGATTGTAGATATTTTCACTAAACCTTTATCGAAATAATCATTTGAGTACCTGAGAGATAGATTGGGAGTTTTTACCCCTCCGATAGAGACTTGATTGATGTGGCTTGGCATCAGTACAACATGCATTATCAGAGATACTATTCATTCTGACACTAATGTGGGATGCTACTGCTCAGGGGGAGTAGTCAACTTTGTGATTCAGAGACTTACGTTTTTGCTTTGATATTTCTGTCAGATTTCTTGCATTGATTTCAAAGGGGGAGTAATATTGATGTGAAAAAGAAAGGGGGAGAGATATTCAGAGACTTACAAAGATATTATTTACAGGGAGAAAGATACTAATATTTAGAGCTATATGTGGGAGTTTCTTGGTTGTCTTCCACAAGGGGAGACTTGTTTGGCATTTCTTGGTACTTCAATGTTTTTTGCATCTAGTGTTTCCATCAATGACAAAGGGGGATATTGTTGGCCATTTGGTGGAATTGATTATGTGTTGCATTGATGTTCTTTCATTGATGCCAACACTAGCTATTTGGATGCATTACCAACACCCTTCTGGTCTTGGTAGGTTGAGTAATTTTTGATTAACTTGGATCCAACATGATCAGGTAGGCTCCTGTATAGTCTAATGATGGAATTAGCTTGTTCATGATACTTATACTCATATTTGGTCAGTTGGTTTTGGTCTAGATATCGGATGCTATCCTACTTGCTTAGAAGATTGGTTTCTGGTTTCGGCGAGGGTTTCACCGACAGAGCTTCTGATAGAGATCTTTCATGAATTGCATAGGTGGTGTTGGTGCAACTTCTGATGGAATTTCATGATGCTGTTGGTGATCATGTTCGAGACTTGGAAGATAGAGATCATTACGGAAGCGTATGGACCTATACTTGGTCCCGGTTGATCTATTTTATGGACCGACTTTAATGTAATGTGTGGATAGGAACTATTGATGTATTTTTGGGATGTTTTATGAGTTGGATATTATTTGTTTGAAGGCTGACATGGTTTGTAATTATGTAATTGGTTTATTATCTGGTGGTCGAGCTGATTGTTTATGGTCTAGGGTTTTGTATAAATTGATGTAAGATCTCATTGTAGATCATCATGGTTAATGTAAGAGGTCATGGTCAAGGAATGTAATGTGCAGATAATGTAATATCATTCAGGTAGAAGAATTGGTCAATCATTGGAGATCGAATTGGGTTTATCTAAGAGGATTTAGTCCTCTAATATTGAGCTTAATCAAAACTGTACTTAGGCATAGGAGATGTTATCTTTTGCAATTCAACACTTCTCTGGATTGTAGTATGGATTTATATGTAGTCAGTGAGGCTCCTTTAGTGATGAGCAGTATGCTCTATACTGGTTTCCTTCCTACAAGTGTAGACCCCTTCATTAAAATTCACATACTTACTACAGAAGTATCATCTAACTTTGGGTAGGCTTCCCACCATGTTTTTCCCCTTTATAGGGTTTTCCACATACAAATCTTGGTGTTGTGTGGATGGCTTTTACTCTGTGATTATTGTTTATGCTTAATTGGTTTATCTGCTATTCTGGTACAATGTTTTGGGTTCTGATATTAAAGTTTAAATTGATAATGGTTCCTGTAATATGTGACAATGATTCACTCCCCCCCCCCTCTGAGTTGTCTTCTGGTTATTTGAACTATCTAACACCCTTCTAGATCAAAATCTTTCCTTGGGGTAGTCCTATTCATGTTATAATGCATTAGCTTGCCCAATATCTAATCATTGTTGGCATATGGACACTCCAATGAGACATTGTGTGTGATTGAAGGTTTTTTCATTGATGGCAACCTTGCAATCCTATGGCACCGGCAAGACATTATACCGGCAAAGCATTACTCAGGCAACCTTGCAATCCTATAGCACCGGCAAGACATTATACCGGCAAAGCATTACTCAGGCAACCTTGCAATCCTATGGCATCGGCAAGACATTATACCAGTAAAGCATTACTCAAACAAGACTGCACCGGCATCAGCAAGATCAATCTACACCGGCACCGACACAGAAAAGAACATGTATACCGGCACTGAGGCCGACAAGATTTTTGATATGTAATATTTTGTTTATTATTGTAAGCCAACTTGGAAAATTGTAAAATGACTCTTGTATATAAAAGAGATCATTTTAGACACTTGTAGGATATGGATAGGAAGCATAAATAAATTATAAGGTAGACCTAATGTGTGAATTGTAGGTCAAGGGTATATGTAAAGAATAGAGCAAGAACCGGTACTAAATCTGGCATTGAAGATGCTATTGTAAAGCAGTACAGAATATTAGATTTGTGAAAATCCTCATTCTAAGTCAGTGTGACTTCTTATTGAGCAGTGAGCTCTAGGCAGTTGGCCTTCCTGCATGTGCAGGCCCCTATTGTAAGTAATATTCTCTTATTGGCCAGTAAGTGAATATTGTGGGTCACAAATCCCATTGAGGTTTTTCCCACACCGGTTTTCCTCGTTAAACATCTTGTGTTATGGTGTTCTTTTCATGTGGATGTTTTTGATTCTGTTATTTGCATTAATTCTTGCATACCGGTATACTGTTACTTTATGTTCTGCATATTCAGTTTTAAGAAAATCTCATTACCGGTCAGATACTGATTCACCCCCCCTCTCAGTATCTGTGGGAACCCTAACAATTGGTATCAGAGCCTAGTCCTCTATTTTCAGAAGATCTTGACACCAGTAAAGATGGAAAATTTGATGAAGCAACTTGAAGGAGCTCTTACTGACTATGATACAGAGAAGTTGAAAAATATCAAATTAGAAGATGATTTAAAAGCAGCTCAGGACATTATTCAGGCACTTCAAGAAAATCTTACTTTTACAAGAAACAAGAGAAGAGAACTTTGTGAAAAATTGCAAAATGAGAATGATGAAAAGGAATCACTAAATGATATGATAAGCAAATTGAAATAAGAGATCATGACAACAAAAAATGAAATGCAGGATATGACTATGAGATTTTGCAAAGAAATTGAGGACAGAAAAAAGAATGAAGAAGAATTGACCAAAAGATTAAGTGATGCAGCAAATGAGAACACAAGACTTAGATATGAAAATGACATGTTGAAGACAGATCTGATGCATACTCAGAATGAATCGAATGAACTAATGAGACAAAAATAAATCTTGGAAAGGGAATTGGAAACTGCAAATCAACACAAAAAAAAATTCAAGAAAAGCTCAGAAGAACTTGGTACCTTATTGAAGAATCAAAAACGCAAAGGTGACACTTCTGGAATTGGATTTGAAGTTGGAGAAAGCTCCGGTACTGCAAATACCCAGGATCATAGCAAATAGATAAGACCTTCTAATACTTACAAATTCAATGGAAAATGCTTTAACTATAATAAACATGGTCATAGGGCAAATGAATGCAGATCTAGGAATTATTAGAACATCAATCCTCCCACCGGTCAATGCACCAAATGCAACAAAATTGGTCATAACTCTAAAAATTGTAGAATGAATGTAAGATGTTATGTTTGTGGAAGATTTAGTCATTCATCAAATAAATGCAGAACACAAACCAGCATAGGTTATGGGAAAGCTATTCAGAAAAATAATGTAACTTGTTATGCATGTAACAAGATTGGTCATATTGCTAAATTTTGTAGAAGTAAAGGTACACCGGTAGATAACAGAAGTACTAGCTTGAAAGGTAAAGAAAAGGTTGAAGAGGTTAAGCAAGAATTTTCAAAGCAATGGATTAGAAAAGGTGATCTAAATATTGGGGTTACTCCTCCACCGATAGAACCAACAAATGCTTCACCGGTAGGACAATATGATGCTCCACCGGCACGACAGAGAAATGCTCCACCGGCACGACAGAGAAATGCTCCACTAGTAGGATGTTCTTCATCAAATTGAAGAAAATTATCTTGAGGGTTTGGCAATAAAATGACACATGTGCTATTATTCCCTCAGTTAAGAAAAGAAGTTGAAAATCCTTCATTAGTGGCAAATAATGTTAAGCTAATACATTGCCGGCAAGCAATTAATGTGGTAGGTAGCAGAAAAGACTTTATAAAATAATGTTTTTGGCTCCATTTCATTTCACCATGAATTCAAACTTTCAGAGAGCGCGAAGATTTCCGAGCTAAGGCATTCCGAGCAAAGAGGCAAAGCACTTCAGCAATCAATCCATCCAAAGGCAGAAAAAGGTATTTATCATCATGACATCCTCCTCTGCACCTAAATTCATAGAAAACCCTACAGTAGTCAAGGTTATAAAACAACGTAGGCCCATGTTTCAGCTAGTTCCCGAGGTAGCTAAGAAAGATGACAACATAGGTGCTTTTTCAAAAATTCCAAAAGGTGTTGTTTATGCAGAAGACCCTACAATGTATATTCATTGCAACATAGAGGAATTAGGTGATGAAGAAATCAAAAACATGTATAAGTCTGTTATATGTGACAACTCTAGGAATGTGAAACCTGAACATAAAATTATTGAAACCCTAGGATTCACTGAAACCCTCTGCATTCCTGAATTTCCCAAGGAAGTGGTTAGGATAGTTCTGAGTAGGGTACATGGTTCATTCTTTTGGCTTGACTCAGTGCATAAAATTACAAAGGTAGCTGTGAAAGCAGTAACAGGGTTACCTTCCACCGGTAACAGACCCGACAAAACCAAGAAGGTTTCCAATGACTTGGTAACAAACTTAACTGGTGCAACATCTGATAAGAGATCATTGAGGGTTAATGATGTGACCGATACAAATGTTAAATTTGTTAGCATGATTCTAGGTTACAAAGCAACTCATGCTAATAGGCTTAACTCAGTTTCTAGTTTATGCATAAAGAGTGCTTATGACATGGTTAAGAACAATGTGAAAATTGATATCTATGAATGGTTAAAAGATGAGTTAATTGACAATTTAGCAAAAATCAAGAAGGATAAGAAAGGAACCTTTAGATTTGGAAATTTACTTGTATGCTTAATGCTACATATAACCAAACAGGCTCCCGATATAGGCTACAAGGATTTTGGATTTGACATATCGGTAGGAAAACAATTGTCTGACTTATTCAACAACATGTGTGAAAAGAGAGAAAAGAATATCAATGAGTATTTTCAAGCACTAAAAGTCAGAATGAATAAAAGAATTAGACTATCACAGGAAATTGTCAACAAATACTAGGATGATATATGTTTTGTAATAAAAAAGGATGAGATCTAGATGGAAGCAGTCATCCCAAGAACAATTTGGGTTACAAAGATGGGGTATGAAACAGATGACCACATGGTGGAAACTTATGCCAAAGCACTTCTGGAAGCCCCCAATGAACCAAAGGAAGAAGTATTTGGTAGTGCTGAGACCATCGAAAGTCAAATTAAATCTAAAAAGAGAGTAAAGAAAGTTGAGGCACTTGTGAGGAAAGGAACCAGACAAGCAAAAGCCATAAAAGAAGATGTATTAAAGAAAACCGGCATAAGAGAAGAAGAGTTGGCAGCCCAACAACTTGAAACTCATCTATCACTGGTAGATACTTCCTTAGAAGGAGATATGCCAGCAACTTTCAAAAGAGTTGTTAGGAAAAGAGACCCCTCACCGGTAACCACTCCTTCACCTAGAAGGACAAGACAGAAGCAACAAGCTATGAGGTCTCCAGTCAAGAAAGCCACACCTAAGAAAAAGCTGACCCCCAAAAAGAAGAAGAAGACAAACACTGACTTGGCCCCTTTTGACATATTACTGAATGAGATCACAGAGGAAGGTAAATTGAAAAACATAGGGAAAATCTATGACACCCTATCAGATGATGAGAAAGGACAAGTCGAGGAGAGTGTTATATTACACATGGACATGTATAAAAAGTTTTTGATGCAAGTCCTAAATGAAATTCCTGATGAATTATATAAAAGACTTGAGGCCAGAAGGCAAGGAATAGTTGAGTTGGATAAGAAAATTAAAATAGAAAAATTACTTGCAGTATACCCAGTCAACTCACCTAAGGAAATTGATGATCTGATAGCTCAGCCAACTGGACAGTTTTTTCCACTGCACACTGGCAAATATCACTAATGGCAGGTAGAGTTACTGAAGTTTCAAAGGAAATAGAAGATGGTTGGGATACATTCTTGGTTGAAAATGAAAAACAAGAAGAATATAGGAATCCCAAGCCCATTCTAGTATATCAAAAGGACAAAGGGAAAGTTAAAGTTGGTGGACCACCAAGTATCAAGATTAGAGACAACTTATCCCCACCTCCTTTAAATAATCCACTGGTAAAAACAACAACTACAGAAGATCAACCGGTAGCTGAGAGCATGGACACAGAGGATAATAATCCTAATCCTAAAGTCCTATATACTGTGAATGTTGATACTCAAAAAATCAACATAGTGGTAGACAAGGATACAACAGATAAAAGAGAAAACAAAGAGCAATCGGCAATAGGAAACAAAGAGCAACCGGCAACAGATTCAAAGAAAAAGATGGAATCTAGAACACAAATAGAGAAACCAATAGAGCTAAAGGCTCTAGAACAGATGCCACTGGTAAGAAATGATGCAGGAACACCAGTGCTTAAAGAGATGCAGACACAAACAAACCTACCAGACGTCAATACTAGCATGGTCACTTCCACTGACACTCAATTTATTGGGTCACCATCAAATGTAACAGACGTATTGCTTGAATCTATCAAGAAAATAATTGATTATATCTCACAAGCTTATAAAACGATAGATGATTCAATTCCAGTTTTGAAATCAATAGCTCCAAATTGTAATATAGACAATAAAGATTCTTTAGGCCAGTTGAATACACTTTTTAAATATATTTCTGGAAATTTTGAGCAAACAAAGGTAGAAACTGTAAAGGAAAGTGTAGAAAAAGAGAAACAAAAATTCTTTGAGGAAGGAATAAAGAAGTGTAACAGAGAATTTGACACACTTCTACCGGAACTGTGTAATTTATTGAAAGAGTACAAAACTCTATACAAAGACACCTGTAAGATAAACTTCTTGACCATGGATGTAGACAAAAAGATGAGCAAGTTACAGGAAGAGATCAATAAACTTGCTGATAATTTTGTTAACTCACTCGATACATTATCAGTTTTTGAGGAAAAGATAACAAATTTTGAGGAAGAATTTCTCAAATTAGAAAGAGAGAAAGAAAAAATAATAAACAAGGCAAAATTCTTGAGATCTAAACTAAGTCCAAGATTGGACTATTTAGCATCTCTGCGGAAGGAAATCTCAGAGGCACTAACATAGGGTAGCAAAACACCTACAGAGCACTTGCAACATCTCACCGGTACAGTATACAGAACTGAGATAGCAATAAAGGAGAGCAAGAAGCTTATGGATGACATAAACTTAATTTTGGGAGATATTCTTCAGATAATAACTACCCAACTACAAGGTTGAGGTTATGAATTGGTATAGCTACAAAATCTACTAACCTTTGTTATTGATGCCAAAGGGGGAGTAGTAGATGAGAAAATTCAAAGCACAAGGATCACATGCTCAGGGGGAGCTCTCACATTTTTGGTGACATTTTTGGTCTACACATTTTTGGATATCTTTTTGAAATTTCTCATGAGTGTTGCCATCAATGCCAAAGGGGGAGATTGTTGGCATATGGACACTCCAATGAGACATTGTGTGTGATTGAAGGTTTTGTCATTGATGGCAACCTTGCAATCCTATGGCACCAGCAAGACATTATACTGGCAAAGCATTACTCAGACAACCTTGCAATCGTATGGCACTGGCAAGACATTATATCGGCAAAGCATTACTCAGGCAACCTTGCAATCCTATGGCACCGGCAAGACATTATACTGGTAAAGCATTACTCAAACAAGACAGTGCACTGGCATCTACACTAGCACTGGCACAGAAGATGTACACCGACACAGAAAAGAACATGTATACCAGCACTGAGGCCGACAGGATTTTTGATATGTAATATTTTGTTTATTATTGTAAGCCGACTTGGAAAATTGTAAAATGACTCTTGTATATAAAAGAGATCATTGTAGACACTTGTAGGATATGGATAGGAAGCATAAATAAATTCTAAGGCAGACCTAATCTACGAATTGTAGGTCAAGGGTATATGTAAAGAATAGAGCAAGAACTGGTACTGAATCTGGCATTGAAGATGCTATTGTAAAGTAGTACATAATATTGGATTTGTGAAAATCCTCATTGCAAGTCAGTGTGACTTCTTATTGAGCAGTGAGCTCTAGGCAGTTGGCCTTCCTGCATGTGCAGGCCCCTATTGTAAGTAATATTCTCTTATCGGCCAGTAAGTGAATATTGTGGGTCACAAATCCCACTGAGTTTTTTCCCACACCGGGTTTCCTTGTTAAACATCTTGTGTTATGGTGTTCTTTTCATGTGGATGTTTTTGATTCTATTATTGCATTAATTCTTGCATACCGGTATACTATTACTTTATGTTCTGCATATTCAGTTTTAAGAAAATCTCATTACCGGTTAGATACTGATTCACCCCCCCCTCTCAGTATATGTGGGAACCCTAACAATCATACCCTTCTTTGGCAAGCACAGTGAAATCACTGAAACACAAATTTGTTGGCATGAAAGAATGATTTTCATAGGACCTTAAATGTATGACATTAGAATAGTCCAATCTCCTTACAATCTCCAAGTAAGTTATTTTATCTAGTACAATTCTATCCAATATAAATGGTGTATCCACAAAGCCATAGACCCTTATTATGGCAGCGTTCGAGTAATAGTACCAATCTCCCCAATTGTGTTTTACTATCTCTCGACCACCAAAGTCCTTTGGCCTCAATAACCTCTTGATCTCATTTGACAAAGAGTGGTTACATAGATGGTTTAACATCCTAAAAATGGTCTTTACAAAATATTCTTCAAAATAAGGATAATCAGACCTAGCAAACCTGTTATCCCAAATGGATGTCCATAACTGAACTGGTAATGGTTTTCCTTCGTGATCTAGCTGTTGTATTTTCAACTCTTCTGGACACATACCCTCTTCATATCCAAAATATAGGACCATATGCATCAGAATAGAGTAATGCTTAAGTGTTATTTGAGACAGGTCCTTCTTGGCTGTTGTGATGGCCAAGTCAATCAGTCACTAAACGGTGACCCATCATCATTTATCAATGGTATTGTATTCCCATTCACTCTTGATCTGTATAATGGTAGTCTCCAACCCTTGTAGGTGGTGTCCAACTCTTTTTTCAAATCCTCAAACAATTTGGTAGTCACATACATCCTCAAAATGAAAAACCTCCTCAATTGCAGTTTTGGACAAATGCACAAATGTTTGTCCCTGTAAATCACAAATGACCTTGAGGTCTGGATCATATTTTTTTCCCAAAATCTTGACCAAGTCTACATTTACAAATACATTCGGGACAACCATTTTCCCTAAATTCATCCTCCATGGGTTGCAAATAGGTTCATGTCTGGTTAATCTACAATAGTGGAAAGGGAATAATTCAAATCCTTGAATATCAATCCATATATCCCCACATTATGGTATTGGCCTTAAAATTTGTTAACATTAGGGTTCAGTTGAATCTCTCTCCTAGTTGTATCCCACGAACCTATTAATTGATCAATTAAGTCTTTATTCAACTTCCTCTCTTCTACTTTTTCTTTCAATTCAATTGTCTGATTGTTTCGGAGGCTTCTCTTTTTGTGGTTTCTGCCTTTTTCCTTTAGTTTCACTTATTTCGTCTTTAATTCTCTTCCCTTTTGATGTTGTAGGACTATCCATGTTATGAATTACATAGCACAATTTGAAAATGAATTTATAGATTTAATAAAAGGCCTTGACTACTTACTTTTTACTGCTCGAACGCTTTGACCTAATCCCTTGTTTCCACTGCTCACAATGCTTTGTTAATTTTCTCTATCTAAAGTGTTTGCAATTATCTCTCTCAGGGGACCTTGACTGTGCAACATTAACGTCTCCTTCAACAATTAATGCTCAATAAATTTTGAATGATCTGGCTGATGTGACAAGTTCCTTTTATCGACGTGAATTTATATGTTAACACATCGTCAAGACTAAAGTGATATGCTACCTATGGGGAATGTCAATCAATCATCTCCCTTGGATTCGGTTTGACAACTATTGATCTTACCGATTCATTTGATAGTCTTTCATCTTGTTATGTTTTGTTCATCGGGGATACTTTCTCTGATCTCTCTTATCTCCTAGATCTTCTTTCCCCATGGTCATCACTGAGAGTCATAGCGATCAAACATCACCAATGAAAGCATTGATGTTGGGGACAAAGGAATTTTTTGGATAATGGTCATTTTCTTGCTAATGTACATTACCTCAGACGTAAATTTGTTTGTTATTTTCCTTCTATCGGCATGACTCTCGAAGTCGCGTTGACCCTAAATATTTCTTCCTCATCTAGGTAGCCCTAGTCGATAGAATAAATCTCTTATGTTACCTTTTTGGGGGAACAAATGGATCTCATACTGATATATTTCATGTTTTCAGCTATTAGGATGACTTATCTAGTCAACCTATCTTTTGTCATCTCCTCCCGACAACATCTGGTCTTGCCCATCATTAGACTTTTCCTTATGATTCACATCGAAGTGGCTCTTGCTGATATATTTTAATATAGTTTCATCAGTGTGTCTTTTATTATCAAGTTGACCTTTGATCTATATCTCTGGCTTTGTAACTCATACCGATGTTGAATCCATCGATTAGATTCTTTCTGATGTCTTTTCATTCAAGATTTCTTGTCAAACTGACATATAATCGGTATAGCTTCTATGTTTTTACCCTGACCGTGTTAGTATCTTTGATGCTTCATGAACTTTCCTCATTGTTCATATCAAGTTGATTCATGCTGATATATTTACCCATATTGTCTGTTTGTATGACTCTCATAATTGGGTAGATTCCTTAAGTTTCATGTCGACTTCATAACTCTTCTCGATGTTGTTCTCATTGGCCAGACTCATGCTGATAATCATTTTCTATGGACGTATATCAATATGACGCGTAAAATCAGTCTGACCTCTTTGCACTTACTCTGAAGTAAGCTTTTACACCTATAAGTAGTCCATTCTTTTGTTGGTATGTCTTTCCTCTATAGAAGTGCAGGTTTATTTTCTATGATGGAACTTCTCATCGGTATGATATGAACATGTCTTCCCAATGAGTTCCTATGCTACTAGTTTGATAGATCATGATGCTATCAGTGTAACTTCAATAGGGTCTTTCGATTTACTTGTTTTAAGGCTTTTGTTGCAATGAAGTGATGGGTTTATATATTATATAAATTATTTGTATTTTAACAACTTTAGATATGTCTAGGCAGTACTACTAAAGTCTATGAGGACCAAGATTCCTGATAATGGATATTTTAGGCCTATATGATAATCTTCACACAGGGAGATTAATTCATTTATCTCGGTGTTTATAGTCCCCTTATGGCTATATGTTGGGCTGTAGCCTTGTGGGAACCCATTTTAGACCATATATAGCATATTTGTTATTTATGTCTAAACTTGCACTACTAATAACTCCATCTGATAAATAAATCATTCTTCTCAAACCAGTGTCATGTATTCAAGGATAATTTTTAGTAACGTAGGGAATGTTTTCAAGGTTGTTGGAATATAAGTAATTGATTGATGGTCAGGAAAAATGGCTACTTGAAAGTTCTAAGGTAAACTTTAATTCCACAATAATTAGTGGTTCCAACAGAGGCTCTGTCTGGGGACGCATACCCCTAGTTGGTATAGCAAGAATTCAGAAATGTCTCTGGGAAAGCAGACCAAAACTAAGGTGGGGGATGAAGTGCATAAATATACAGATCGAATGGTGAAAGTTAATCCTATCCTACTATGCATGGAGCATATCTTCTTTAAGAAAAGAAGTATTTCAAGAATCGTCCATGCACTGGCAATTTCTTGAACTTCTCCTGATGTGTTTTGTAAATAGTATGAATCCTCTTCTCCTTTGTCTACAACCACAAATGGTCTGATTCAAAGTGCTTCAAACTTGCCATCTTTTCCTTTATCACGATTCCTAGTATTCCACATAAGGACCCAATCCCCTTCCTCAAATTTTCCATCACTAGATCTTTTATCATGTAGGTAATTTACCTACTGTTGAATTTTGAAGTTACGTTTCCAAGGTTCTCTTCTATCTTCAACCATGTCAACTAACTACACTAGTCTCTCTCACATAGGATCTAGGAGCTCTATTTCTTCATCAACTATAAATTTGTGAACCGGTAGTAGATTCCCTAATGCTAACTTTGCTTGTTTTCCATAAACCAATTCAAATGGAGACTTACCGGTAGATTTCTTAGTAGTAATTTGATCTGCCCATACTGCTAAGTTTAACTTAGAATCCCAAGCCCTTTTGTTCTTGTCAAGCATTCTCCTTATAATTTTCAAGAGATTTTTGTTACTGGATTTTGCCTATCCATTTCCTTGTGGGTTATAAGGTGATGTGTATGAGACAGTGATGCCATAATATTTGCAAAAATTAGTAAACTCCTCTGATCTGAAACGCATGCCATTGTCAATTATAAACCTAGAGGGTACCCCAAACCTGGTCAGGATATTCTCCATTTAAAAAATTATCACTACTTTACTAGTTGCTTTCTTAGTAGGAATGACTTCCACCCATTTTGTGAATTAATATGTAGGAACTAGTATCTATCAATGACCCCCAATTTGCATATTGGATATCTCCCCTATAAAATCCAAGCCCCACTGCTGAAAGGGTTCATCAACTTGCATTGGCCTCATTGGCAATGCTGCTTGATATTTTAGCTTTCCTGAGAACTTTTGGCAAACTTCGCACTTCCTAACATGTGTGTATGCATCATTAAAGACATAAGGCCAATAATAACCCACCTTAAGTATTCTATAAGTCAAGGACTTAGCAAAAAAGTGACCACCACACACACCATTGTGAAATTCCTTTAGTACCTTTTCTGCTTGATCTTCATCCAAACAAAATAATAGAACTCCATCTTGATTTTTCCAATACAAGTCCCCTTCAATGAGAACATATTTGGAAGCCTGTAACTTTAGAGATCTCTTCTGATTATCCTTCACACCTTCTGGACACTACATGTTTTTCAAGAAGTACACAATATCCTTGTATTGAGGGACTCTCTCAATACTTACAATTTCACCTTCCCATGTCACCTTATTTACTTGTACAACATCCAAGTTGATTTCAGACATTAATTTTTCTCATCCTTATCCTCTGACAAGCTTAGTTATCTGAATGTCAATATTGAACTTGTGTATCTAGCTGATTCATCTACAACTTCTCCATGTCACCTCAATTTGTCTGAAGATGTCATTTATAGTGCAATTGGGTACTATGCTATAATGTCTGCTTCCACCAGGTATGGCCTAAAATACTTGACTGCCTTGACTAGTGCATAAGCCTACTTCTCATTTATGTCATATTTTAGTTTTGCATCATGTAGAGATTTATTGAAGAACGCAATTGGTTGTTCATTCCCCTCATCGTTCATCTGCAACATGACAAAAACAATCGTATGGAAAGATGCAAATGAGAAAATTTGAAACAGTTTGGAAAAATTTGGTGACTTTAGTATAGGGGCCTCTTTGATTGCTATTTTAATATCAACAAAGGCATTAAGGGCCTCTGTTGTCCAGTCTAATTTTTCTCCTTTCTTCAACATTTTGGATATTGGCTTAACTATTTCTACAAAATTTGAAATGAATCTTCTTACAAAATTGATTTGTCCAAAAAAGGACTAGATTGCCTTCACAGTTTTAGGGATAGGAATCTTGTCTATGGCAGTAACTCTCTTAGGTTCAATCTTAACTCCATCCTTAGATACTATGTTCCCTAGTACCTTCTATAACTACAAACTGACACTTTTTAGGATTTAGGGATATTCCATATTCTAATGCCCTGCTTAATATTTTTTTTAGGTGTAGGCAATGCTCTTCCTCCTTTTTGAATAGGAAGTTAATTCATCCTGATAAACCACCATGATAACGTTAATCAAATCTGCAAATGCCACATCCATGACCCATTGAAAAGTTTCCCCTGCATTGGTTAATCTAAAAGGCATTCTAACATAGACATATGTGCCCCACGAAGTTGTGAAGGCAGTTTTATATTGTTCTAATTCCTTGACTTTAACTTGGTTATAACTTAAAAATCCATCCATCATTGATAATAATTCACAACCTGTAACCTTTTACAACAATGCCTACATATTTGGCAGTAAATAGTTGTCTTTCAGAGATGAAATATTCAGGTTTCTAAAATCCACACAAAGCCTAATATCTCCATTCTTTTTTTTGATTGGTACCAAGTTTGAAACCCAAGAAGAGTGCGTAATAGGTTTTATTATTCCTCCATCTCTTTATTTCATGAGCTCTTCCTGCATTTTTGGTGCTAGAGGTGGGTTGATACATCTTTTCTTTTGTCTGAATGGTTTGGCATTAGGTTTAAGAGGTATTTGATGTTGAATGAGATCCTCCCTATATGCCTTCAAATCATCATATGACCATGCAAATGCACGTTTATAATTTCTTAATAGTGCTATCAATATATCCCAAACCTTGGGTGTTATCTTTTTTCCAATGTACACCTTTTTGGGGGCATGTTTTGTTCTTAAATTTATCTCCTCCAACTGATCATTTTGCACTACTGTAGTCTTAATTGGGGCGTCATTTCCATAAAAAACCCTCTCCAAAGCAACTAGTCCCCTAGGATCTTATTTTTTTTCAATTACACTACCTCTTTCCTAAAAACTATATCTTTTGCATCAATGTTTTTTACAGATGCATTGAAATCTATCTCTATGCTTCATATTTGTCAATGCACTGCAAATACTTTACTAAGTCATCATCATCTTTGAATACCTGCCAGCACTAAATGTTATCTAGGATAGAGGGTCTATTCTTGATTTCAATTTCAGATATGTTCCATGGTAATGTCATCACTTTTTAACGCTATGTTTGCAAAGAAATCTATTGTCATGTTCTTAGCTCTTTCTGCCCAATTGATAGAGAAGGCATCAAATATTTCAATACAATCCCAGACTACATTTCTATATTGTTAAAGTCTATCATTTTTTGACGCATACTTTGATTTTATCTGAGAGAACCAAATTTGAGTCTCCAAAGACACTTAATATTTTTACTTTATGTTTGATAGCAAGGTTTGGTCCAATTAGAAAGGCCTCATATTCTGCAATATTATTAGTGCATGCAAAGGATAGAACAAGTGAGTACCTGAATGTTTTTCCTTCGGGTGAGACAAAAACTACTCCTGCCCCATTTCCTTCTTTACTACATGCTCCATCAAATAAAATTCACCACATATCATTAGGACTTTTCTAAATATGAATTTCCATTGCGTCACTATTATGTAACTCTGATTTTGTTATTTGTACAGTAAAGTTCCCTACTTCTGTATTACAAAAATTCACCATGGGACCATCATTTGGATATTTGATGATGTATAGTGACCTTGGCTCTCTCTCTCACTATCTAAACCTCTCTTCCATTGACTAATATTGTAGCATATGACAAATGCAATTGAATACTTCCCCCTACCAACCCAATCCATTGTCTTGAAAGTAACATTCCATAACTAGGGGGTACATCAATGATTGTGATGTCTATCTTGTATGTGGCTTCTAGACATGATGCTATTTTCACCTCTACGTCTTTTATGACTCCCACAACAAGGATTGATCTGTTATCTATCTACCCCAACTTTAATAACAATAATACCTCTAATTGAAATCTCAATCCGAAGTTTGGATATTCATATGGTAGAGTTTACTATTCTCATGGCTGGTATTCATTTAGTTGTCAATCCAGGAACGTAAAACTTGAAATGGGTCTGCAAGATATATGCACTAAGCTCCTTGAATGATTATTCTCAATTACCATAAGAAAGGTAGGAATAGAAATCAGAAAGACTAAATGAAAGCTTTTCAAAACTCTGCTGAAATGAATTAATGGAAATAACAGGAATAATACCGTTCTGCCTTGGCTGCAGGAACAGTCAAAGGATCTGTTTCCAGTGGCTGCAAGAACATCCCAGTCATGAACTTCTACTGCAACTAAGTAAAAACTAACTTCAATAATCATAAACATGGGATCACTCACCAAGTGGGCCCCCTTGGATGAGTGATATCAAACTCTCAGTAAAGAACTCTTAATAGATCTAAATAACATGTTTTTATTCATTTCTTCCTAAAAGATAATTACATATCCAAAAAGATAAAAATCCATAATACGTGAAAAAAATTGCTCAATCCTTTTCCATTCCATCTAACTCTCAGAAAAGAATGGAGAGATTATTATATAGAAAAGACAAACTACAATGGATAACTACAATTACGCCTAGAAGAAAAGGCGGATCACTATCAGATGAAGGGGATAACAGAGAACTTGGCTGTAGGAATTGTGGATCTGTAACCGAACCATAGTCCTTGCATGCCAAAGAGATATTTTTACAGATTAAACATGCATTGGAGTTAAACTCCCATGGTGAAGTACAAATACTCCGATTATTCCATAGATTGTGCTCGCTTGAATCTCCTTCAATTTGACCTCCAGCTACCTAGCGTGATTCTCCAGTCCTTAGGCGCGAAAGAGAATTCTTCACCGCAGCATCAATTATTATCTGCACTAAAACGGAAACAATATAGAAGGACACACATATGTATCTTACTTTAACTAATACATTCATTAACTCACATATGAAATCATCCTAAATAATCCGCATATCACATAGACAAACCATTTGGCTGCAGGAAGAAATTGGCAAGGTTCAAACATGATTTCTTAAGTTCAGTTTTTAAAACATGGATTACATATAGAAATGCACAATATTTTACTATCATAATGCAACCCAAAAGATACCAAAAAGCTAAGAGTCCTGATAAAAACATGTCAATACACCGACTTATCATGCCCCCCAACTCTAAGGGTTTGTTGCTCCTACAGCAAAAGGAAAATTTTTAATTTTTGTTGAAACTCTGAAATCACCCACAGTGTTCTGTCCGGTTCCCTTGGAAGGCAAATTCCAGTAAAATCCCTTCATTTTCTCCAACCTGGACCATCTAGCTGTTTCTTCAACATTCACATCATAATTCTATTCTATTGGTTGGCATGCCAAAAGTGGCCATATTAGGATGGAGGCTGAAAGATTAATGGTAACCAATTATTGGATTTCTCCCTTCCTAGCTGTATATACTTGGAGGCTCTTTGTATAGCTACATGAAAATTCTGCAATGAATAGGGTTCTCCCAATTTTAGATGATCTGGTAGATGATTCCATCATTGAGTTAGTCCCTCTAGTGCTATTTTCCTGTGGGTTTGAACTAATTACTCAAACGCTTGATAGAATTCCTCTCTCATTGGAAGTACTATCTTTCTAACATCATCTCTTAATAGCAACTTTTGCCAATCATAATACAGAACCCTAGGTTCTTCTGACTCCCTCCTCAATGGCAATGGATAGTCAAGTTCCAATTTTTCAAACTCCCTGGCTTGTGGTCCTATAATCATTTCATTTTATATCCATGATATTAGAGCTCTGAGATGGATATCCCCAATGTACAACAAAGGATTCCATTCTCTATCTTGGGGCACAACATAATTATGTAAATATAATTCACATAATAGGTTCTTTACAGAATGTGGGGAGGTTTGAAAAGCATGATAGAATTCCTCAAGTTTTTCCAAGGATGGACTAAGGTCCCTTAATATGTGGTTTAATCTGAAATTCAGATACCATTCTTTCAAGTGCACTGCATAAATTCTTGGGGGAGCTCTACACTGCATTATCTTAGGAACCATACTATAGATCTCTTCTACCTTAGTCTCCAATTCTTTAATTCTATTATCTTTCTTCTCAATCTCTTTTTGCTTCTTATTAATTATTCCTTGCAACCTATCCTTCTCTATTTCCCATTGCCTAAAGAATGTTAAAGCAATTGATAAGCTAGTTAGGGATGAAGGAGTTTTTATGGGTCCTACCTTAGACCGTGGGATTTCTTCAATAACTTCCTCATTCTGGATTGGTATATTTCCCATGTTTTCTTCAAGTTGTTGTGCAACATAATCAATTATCTCCTCAGATTGCAATGCCACTGAAGCCAGATTTGCAAGCTTATCAATTACAATTTCTTCTTGAATTACTTCTTGGATTTCTTCTCCTTCAGGATTTTCTTGAATTTCATCTTCTGTAGGGTTTTCTTGCATTTCCTTATCTACAACATCTTCTTCTTCTGAAGTGTCTACTGCAATGACTTCTGCTGGCTTACTCATTGCTTGAGTTTTCTGTGTCCTTCTTCTTGTTCTCCTAACATACACTTTTGAAACAGATGTAGGAGTTCTTGTTTTTGCCCGATTCCTCTTGGCTGCAGGAGGAATATGCACTTCCTGTGGCTGAACAACAAATTCTTCACCTGACTCCTCCTTTTCTAATTATTTTCCTTCCCTCTGCAAAATAGGTGAACCTCCTTGAAGAGAGGTAGAGGGTTGTCCTTCAGTTGGCCCTGCTTCAATATTTTCTTCTAAAATCATTGCATCTCCTTCAGCAACTAACAAACCCTCATCTTCACTGGAAAGATCTTCTGCAACTATCCCTTCTTGAACGGGTGGATTATCTTCAATAGGGGCTTCATCTACCCTAAATTGTAGAATATCTTCAAACACACCCCATTCCATCTGTGAAACATCTCTTAGGGACCGTTATACCAGCAACTTCACTAGTCCATGATGGCTAACAGAGCGATTTCCATATTTTTTAGTCTTCTTAGCACTTATAGAAATGAGATGATACAAGAAATTTGGGACATTAACTCGCCGGTCATGATGCAGATGACTGAGTAGCTTGAAGTGAGGCGAGTGGAGATTTGAATACTATCCTTCACAGGTGATATATTTCATGATATACAGAGCTACCTGAGGCCAGTGTACTGGCAAAGAAACCCTTCTAGTTCCTTGCCTATCTACCATTAAGGGTCTGTCTGTAGCAATTGTGAACTCTGCCCTGGCACTCCTTGCATCCTTCAATTCTGGAAAGAGTTCTCCTTCTTGCAGCAACCCTGTGACCTCTGAAATTCTCTGCTCTGTAGAAATTACCCTCAACCCCTTAACTGTAGCTTCTTCTTCATCAAAAGAATGCATAAATTTCGTAGCTATTTCGTCATTGAAATCCCTAATCTTCAAGAAATACTCCAGTCAGCTGTGGTTTTGGAAATAATGCACACAGACAACATCCTGCAGCAACCCTTCATGTACAGTCAGTTCATGGCGAATCAGATCACCTCCCATCTTTTACTCTCATACTTCTGCAGCTTCACCAAAATGTTTGACAGATTCACAAAAGCTAAAATCTACATATCTAAAATTTGGTGGTAGAACTTATTATTCACTCGCGTGAAATAATAATCATCATAAGTAATGTCAATTAGGAAATCAGTTTGAGATAATAAATCTTACTGGAAAAAAGGACCATAAAGTAGCCCCCCCCCCCAACTTAACCTAGTGTTGGGTCTCAAATCAACAGATTGGATAGGTTCTAAGGAAATGTCAACTCCTATGATCAAACCCTCCAATTGACTTGGCCAACTTATAGAGTGAACCTATTTGGTTACTAACTCTCTCACTTTAGGCTTTGCAGGACCTAGGCGGGTATACCTACTCACTAGTTATTCCTTCAACTAATGATTTTTATAGCAGATTTAGTGTCTTAATCTGATATCTCCTAGTCTCAGAATGGCATAAGTTTCTTAAATAGGTTGATTTCAGATGTGTATTGATCTATGTATCTTACAAAAGTATATATGTTACACTTTGGCTAAATTACCTATTATACCTACTCTACTAATCCTAATGCTTAAAAGTAAAGGGTAACTGGTATGGTTAAAGAGTTTGTTTACAAATGATCAGTGTCTTTCCTCTTATTTGGGCTACAGAGTCTTATATTTCATCGGGACTTATTGTGTAAATTTATGAGACAACTTTTAAACCCACCCCCTCTCGACGAGTCTGTCAGTTACTATTTCTTATGAGCTCTACTTCAATGTCTATATTGTAAACCGCTTGAATGAATTTAACCCTAACTTTAAGAGACCATCCAAGGAAGAAATACATGGAACAATTACAATTCACAAGTAAATTTTTTGCTCCAAATCTACAATATGAAACACAAAATTTCACTGGAAGAACACAAATAACCTTATCTCCTTTAGATTATATCACAAGCAACTGCCTTCTAAAAATATGTTAACTCTCAACACATATGAGAAAGAAAATGCAACTGGTTATTTTTTATAAAAACTTTAAAAGTACAAAATTGCCTCCACCTCTTGTATGTCTCTTCTTTTTTTCTTTACATTTTACATCACACATATATATGTGGTTGAATGGTTTTCATACCCCTTTGGGTGAAAGACACCCCCCTTTTAAATAAAAATAATTCCAAATCCCGAAATTGCCTTAGTTTATGTAATTAATTGTCACTTTACAAGTTGTTTAGGCACATTAGGGGTATTTTAAGGCTATTTTATGGGTATATAATGGCTAAATGGTCTTTAAATGATGTAAATACCCCCTTTGGTGCTTCATAGTCCATTTTTTATGCCCATTATTGTGTTTATGTTATGGTTTCATATTGTGCAACAAATATAAAACATATTACTTGTACCTATTCAATATATATATGCATATATATATTTATAATTTTTCTTGTTCCTTGTCTTGGAATCTGGAATTCTAAAAATTGCAAAATTTAGGGTTCCAACATCTAGCACGTGTCCACACAAGCTGATAAGATGTTGGGTTTGAAGCGGATTAAAATCATAATGAACTAATAAATGCAAAATTAAAATAAAGTACAATATACATGTACCTGCAATTGGGCGAAAATGATGGCGAAATGAAATGAAGTGATAGATAAGAAAGTGGGATGGAATGTAGTGGATGGAACTTTATGTACGGAGAACAATATTTCACATGGAAATATTTGATTATGATACGGTAAATAAGTTCACTGCAAAAGCTGCAGGAACATCACCTTTATTAACATGCCCAAGTGCAATAGGAAGCTCATGAATTGTTACCAAATCATTATCAGTTGCTACAGAAATATCACCAGTTGTTGCAGGAACTTGTGTTTCTTTTTGAGGAGCAAACTCCTATAGAAACTCTTCTCTAGTAGCCGGCTTGTGATAAAGTCATAGTCGGTGTCCATTCACTAAAAGTTTGAATCTAACAGCATCTATAGTGGACAACTGAACTGCTCCATTATGAAAAACTTCTTCTATCTCATAAGGACCCAACCACCTTGTTTGGAGTTTTCCCTTAGCATCCTTATAGCTGGAATCATACAAGAGTGCCTAATCACCAACTTTGAATTTATTTTCTCTGATATATTTATCATGCCATCTGGCTCTTTGGTTTTGAATCAACTCTGTCTATTGAACAACTATTTTTCTCCATTCATCTAAAGCATTTAACTGCTGAATGCATTCCTTTTGTGCTTCAGATAATGTCATATTCAGTTGTAGGGCTGTTCTCAAGGTTTTATGCTCAAATTCAATCGGCACCATTGCTGTTTTGCCATAGACCATCTCAAAAGGTGTGAATCCAATTGGTGTTTTCCATGTTGTTCTATATGCCCAAATTGTCTCTGAAAGCTGATTAGACCAATCTTTCTTGTGGATAGACATAGTTTTTGTAAGAATACCCTCAAGTTCTCTATTGGTAACCTCTACTTGACCATTAGACTGTGCATGGTATGGAGTAGATTTCCTGTGTCTTATATTATATTCATTGACCAAAGCTTTTATCAATGTTGATGTAAATTGAGGTTCCTGATCTGAGACAATTTCCCTGGGTACTCCATACCTTGTAAATATTTCCTCATATAGAAACTCAGCTACCTTATTATCTCTTGCATGTTGCATAGCTCTAGCTTCTACCCATTTTGTCACATAGTCTATACATACCAAGATATAAGATTTGTCATTAGAAGGTGGATCAATGGGGCCAACAAAATCTAATCCCCATTTATCAAATGGTGTAACAGATATTTGAGGATATAGAGGCATTTCATTAGATTTTGTAGGTCTGCCCATTCGCTGACACCTGTCACACTTGCTTGTGTATTGAGCTGCATCCTTGTGTAGTGTAGGCCAATAATAACCAGTATTGAGTATTTTCAATGCTATCCTTTTGGCAGCAAAATGACCTCCACATGGTTCATCATGACATGCATGCAAGATGTCATATGTTTCATCTTCTCTAACACATCTTCGCATAACTTGATCAGGTCCAATATAAAATAGACAATCAACAATCCATGAAAAATTAAAACTTTTTTCAACTAACAACCTTCTTTCCTTAGGAGAAAAAGAAATTGGCATCTTAGCTGCAACTAAATAGTTGGCAATATCAGCATACCAAGGAGTATGAGCCTGTATGAGAAACAAATGCTCATCTGGAAAAGTGTCATCTATCATTGTAGAGTCCTCCTGTAATTGAAGATGTGAAAGATAATCTGCAACAACATTAGACTTCCCTGGCTTATCAACAATTGTGATATCAAATTCCTGCTTCAACAATAACCAGCGAGCCAGTCTACCGGTGATTGATGGCTTATTCATAAGATATCTAATTGCAGTATGATCTGTATGCACAAATATTGGATACCCTGTAATATAGTGTCTAAACTTGTTAAGGGCATATATGACAGCTAGCATTTCTTTCTCACTAACTGTATAATTCAATTCAGGTCCTTGCAAATTCTTGCTGATATAATATATGGCATTTTCCAACTTGTCAACTTTCTGTCCTAACACTACTCCTATAGCATAATCAGCTGCATCAATATGGATTTGAAATGGTAGAGACCAATTAGGTCCTTTAAGAACTGGTGCCTGAGTCAAAGCATGCTTAAGCTTTAAAAAAATTTCATTGCATGCTGAGGTCCATTTAAATTCTGCGTCTTTAGTAAGCAGTGTATATAAGGGACTTGCAATTTTGCTAAAATCTTTAATGAACCTTCTGTAGTATCCAGCATGGCCAAGAAAACTTCTCACATCTCATAGGGTCATTAATTTGCTGAATAACCTCAATTTTTGCTTGATCCACTTGTATACCTTGTACAGATATATGATGACCAAGGACTATTCCTTCTTCCATCATAATAAAACACTTTTCATTGTTTAGAGACAAGTTGTAGTCTTCACACCGCTGCAAAACTTTCTTCAAATTATCCAATTCCTGATCAAATTCAGAACCATAGGTTGTAAAGTCATCCATATAAATCTCCATTATGTCTTGAGAAATATCAGAAAAAAGACTAATGACCATCCTTTGAAAAGTGGTTGGAGCATTACACAACCCAAAAGGAAGAACAAAATATGCATAAGTTCCCCATGGACAAGTAAATGTTGTTTTCTCCTGATCCTCAGGAGCTATTTGTATTTGATTATAGCCACTGAATCCATCCAAAAATGAAAAATATTTCTTACCAGCAAGAGAATCCAATACCTGATCTACAAATGGTAGTGGAAAATGATCCTTCCTTGTGGCTAAGTTCAAGGCTCTATAATCAACACATACTCTCCATTTGCCTCCTTTTTTAGGAACTATCACCAAAGGTGATTCCCATTGACTGTCAGAAATAGGATAAATAAATCCAGCTTTCAACAATTTCTGCAATTCCTCTTTAACTATCTCCTTCAGGGTAGGATTGACTCTTCTTTGAGGTTGTCTAAGGGGACAACACTCATCCTTTATATAAATGCGATGTGTACAAACTGCTGGATCAATTCCATTCATATCCTTGTAATCCCATGCAAAGGAATTTCTATGGAGTTTTAGCAAGTCTACCAAGCTATTCTTCTGAATATCTTCTATATTCTTATTGATGTTCAAATATTTATTCAATGCAACCTCTATCTTGACAGTAAGATCAATCTGATTTATATCAGAAACATGAGAATATGACAATTTCTGTGGCAACAAAGTATGCAAAATATCAGTGGCTGTAGGAAAATCCAATCCTGCAATATTCGGAACCTGTTCCTGCAATTCTCTGTCTTCTATTAATTCATTTGCCAGAACCTTATAAAGGATTGATTCCTCATCATATAACTGCATGAGTGGTAAGATGATTAATAGAGTGTATCTCTTTAGATTCCTCTCCCATAATAGGCCAAACAACCTGTTGCTGCTCAAGCTGAGGTTGTGCAGGGGAATACAAAGCCAATGTTTTTGTGGAACTGCCATCTGAGATAGTCATGTCTCCCAATCTACACCCTATAGATGCATATGTTGTGGCAAGCCATGGTCTTCCCAAAATGACTGGATATCCCCCCAATGTTGCTTTTGGGGATAAAATCATAAAGTCTGCAAGGTATTCCCAGGAATCTAGTATGACCACTATATCTTCTATTATACCATCAGGTCTTACTACAGAGCCATTAGGAAGTTGAAGAACTATAGGTGTAGCCCTTAAACTATCTATCTCTAGATGTTTCATTACTTCCCTTGTCATTACATTAATGGCTACTCCTAGATCAATTAAAACATTCTTTATTTGACTACCATTAATGACTATAGTCACAACAGGACTGCCTGGATCAGAATACTTTGGAATAGCAACTTTTCCCAACATAATATTAGCTAATTGACCCATAACATGAACTGTTTGTGGATCCTTTTTCTTTCTGCCAGGTTTCTTTAGGCATGCCTCTCTCAATGCCTTACCATATATTGGAACATCCTTTATTGCTTGCAGTAGTGGAATTTTAACACAAATGTGCTTCAGTTGGTCAAGAATATCAAAGCATTGTTGCTGTTTAGTTAAAACTTCTTTGTCAGTCAATCTTTGAGGAAATGGTGGTAATATTTGATTCTAAGGTATTACATCATTAGGATCAGAGGTTGGCTGCTCTTCTGGTACCTCAGTAATAACTGGCTGAGAGGGACTAGGCAGGGTTGTTCCAGATCGGAGGTGAATATCATCTAGTGATAAAGAATAGGCTGGGTATTGGTTATCATCAGCTGAATAAGCTTGTTGTTGCTGCTAAGATTTAATATTTGGATTAGGCAATGGTTGAGTAGGTAGTTGTGTTGGATTGGGAGGTGGTGTTGTGGCTACAGGAGGTGGCATTAAAGCAGGAGGTTTTGGCTACTGAGTAGGAGGCTGATAGCCAGAGGATTGGGATGACCATGATGGGTTTCCCCTCCATTGAGAGGTAGGTTGCCAATTCCCTTGAAACTGGTTCCCTGCACCCTGAGGTGGATACCAGTTTCCTTGTGGCTGCTGCCACTAGGGCATTTGATTAGCAAATTGTTGTCCTTGGCCTTGTGATCCATACCAATGTGGATAATTACCAAAATTTTGAGAATACTGTGGTTGCCATTGGTTATTTGGTGCATAAGAACTACCACTATAACCAGAAAAGGAAAGTGGATCAGGTGGCATACCTTGTCTCGGAAAATTTGGTCTTCTTTGAGCAACATAGAAGACTTGTTCATCCTCCCCTTGAATTGGTTTGAAATCAGGTACTTCAACATTTGCAACCATCTTACATCTACAATCTTTCTTCTGCTGCTTACAATGAGGACAGAATTCTGCAAGAAATGCATAAGCTTCCTCATGCTTCTTCTTAGCTGCCAATGTATCCAACTGAGTAGCCATATTATTTATAATGTCCTCCTTGAAATCTTTTAACAAATGACTAAGTTCCAACCTAGAAACTCCATTTCCAGATAATGATGATGGTGCTCCTGGCTTAAATCTCCTATTCTTCTTAGAAGTGGATCTGGAATACTTCTTGCAAATTTGTTCTATTTCAGCCCAAGTAGATTGTGTAATGTCACCCCCCCAATGAGATCTAAAGAATCAGTGCATTCATCACTGATACCCCTCAAGAATATCAATTTGAGGGAATCTTCGTTCAAAGTACTATGCTTGGACTTCTTGACACTAAACAAAAACCTTTCCAGATAATCCTCAAGGCTCTCATCTTCATTTTGTGTCATCCTAAAGATATCATCCCCATGCTGATCAGTGCTTCTACAATAATCTTTATATTTTGCAAGAAACAATCGTTTCATCTCATCCCATGTATTGATTGTGCTACTACCCAAGCTCATAAACCATCTCAAGGGTGACTCCTTCAAAGTGGCTAGAAAATTTTTGAGTCTATGGGCATCTGTAATATAGTCAAAACTCCTATAGAGAACATCAAACTCAAATAGAAATGTATCCGGATCCTCTATGACCAACCCATAGAACTTAGGTAGTGAAGATGCTGGAATGTTCTTGAGGTTAGCTTTATCATGCTGGTCGAAGATGGGAAACTCAAATGTTGGACCAGGTGGTGGTGGTGGATTATTTCCACTAGGGGGTGGGTTCCCTTGCATTGGACTTGTGGGGTTTATTACAATAGGCAACTCTTCTTCTTGTGGACCAAAGAGGAGCTGAAGACTATCTTTTGGAAATTCAGACTCAGGGTGATTCAAATTTTGTGGGACTTGATACAACTCAGAAAAAGGGTTTATATATGAAGAACTATCTTCTACTTGGGTAGTATGAGTGGGTAAAAATCTACCTCTGGAATCTCTTCTTTTATTATGCATGCAAATTCATGAAATTCAAACAATTAACTAGAAACTAAAATAATCATAAAAGGCTCTTAGCTTGACACCATCCCCAACAGCGGCACCAAAAATGTCTACCCCAACTATAATAACAATAATACCTCTAATTGAAATCTCAATCCAAAGTTTGGATATTCATATGGTAGAGTTTACTATTCTCATGGCTGGTGTTCATTTAGTTGTCAATCCAGGAACACAAAACTTGAAATGGGTCTGCAAGATATATGCACTAAGCTCCTTGAATGGTTATTCTCAATTACCATAAGAAAGGTAGGAATAGAAATCAGAAAGACTAAATGAAAGCTTTTCAAAACTCTGCTGAAATGAATTAATGGAAATAACAGGAATAACACCATTCTGCCTTGGCTGCAGGAACAGTCAAAGGATTTGTTTCTAGTGGCTGTAGGAACATCCCAGTCATGAACTTCTACTGCAACTAAGTAAAAACTAACTTCAATAATCATAAACATGGGATCACTCACCAAGTGGGCCCCCTTGGATGAGTGAGATCAAACTCTCAGTAAATAACTCTTAATAGATCAAAATAACATGTTTTTATTCATTTCTCCCTGAAAGATAATTACATATCCAAAAAGATAAAAATCCAGAATACGTGACAAAAACTGCTCAATCCTTTTCCATTCCATCTAACTCTCAGAAAAGAAGGGAGAGCTTATTATATAGAAAAGACAAACTACAATGGATAACTACAATTACACCCAGAAGAAAAGGTGGATCACTATCAGATGAAGGGGATAACAAAGAGCTTGGCTGCAGGAACTGTGGATCTGTAACCAAACCACAATCCTTGCATGCCAAAGAGATATTTTTACAGATTAAACATGCACTAGAGTTAAACTCCCATGGTGAAGTACAAATACTCCGATTATTCCATAGATCATGCTCGCTTGAATCTCCTTTAATTTGACCTCCAGCTATCTGGTGTGATTCTCCAGTCCTTAGGCGCAGAAGAGAATTCTTCACCACAGCATCAATTATTATCTGCACTAAAACATAAACAATATACAAGGACACGCATATGTTTCTTATTTTAACTAATACATTCATTAACTCACATATGAAATCATCCTAAATAATCTGCATATCACAGAGACAAACCATTTGGCTGTAGGAAGAAATTGGCAAGGTTCAAACATGATTTCTTAAGTTCAGTTTTTAAAACATGGATTACATATAGTCAATGCACAATATTTTACTATCATAATGCAACCCAAAAGATACCAAAAACTTAAGAGTCCTGATAAAAACATGTCAGTACACCGACTTATCATTATCCATACATAACAGGTGTCGTAATAGTCATCAACCTCCAATATGATATTCTTCATAACTCCTAAAGGCATTACATTTATAGCTGCTCCTGAATCAATAATAAAAAATTTCATCAACCTGTTATTTATCAACAAAGTTAAATAGAAAGGATTAACTTGGGATCGATCGTTAGGAAGGGTAGTTCCTAAATATATTTCCTGAGCTTGTTTATACTCTCTTGATTCTATCGATTTGTTTCTTTTCATGTTTGGAACCTCCCAAACCAAAATTTTCTTCAAAGATTAATGCCAAGGTACTATTCTTATATTCAGGAATCTTCATTATCTCAAGCAAAGGGACTGATATTTTCATTTTTTAACAATGTATTGGTTATATCAAATGAATTGGTCGGTAGTGTTGATGTTTTGGGAACTTCTTCTTGTGTCGTATTTTTATTTTGAGGCTCTTGGTTCTTTTGTGTATTTGGAATTTGTTTAGTTATTGTCTTTTTAGTACCCCTCCATTTCTATGCTCCTTTGTACTTTTCTCTTTTATAAACATACTGGCAAGTTTACCCTAATCATGAATAACAATCCTATTCCTTAGGTTATAATTATTTTTCGCTTGTTCAACAGTAACAATTGTGAGGGCTTTAATTTATTCTTCAGAAGGTCTCCTCCATGACATTGTGTCATATCTCCCCCATGTATTTCTGGCAGTATTGTCATCACAATCAGAGATAAACATGTTTGTTTTGTCTTTGATGAGAAACATTGTATTTGCATCCACCATCATACGATGAGACATATTCACCCATGGTAGATAACATTGTTAATGATTCAGCTATCATCATATTCTTCATTTTCATTGTATGGTTGCTCACCATATTATAAAGTTTGAGCTACAATACATTGTATTGGGGAATGTGGTAAGTTACATGCCATACACCATGGGGCCTCTTCCACAAAATGATTGTTTTCTTTCTTTAATGGGTTAGGGGCTTCTTTCTTCTCACCAATGGGTCTGTCATCCTTCTAGTTACTGTTATAGAGAATGTCATGTAGTCTTGGCCTGTCATTTCTTTGAAATGGTGGCCTATCATTTTTAGTGACCTTCTATGTGCGATCCTTTAAAGCACTAATTACGTTTTCCATCTTCTCCTCTTCCTTAACCTGTTTATTTTGTGTTTTGGGGTTATAAATTTTGGCATCATCTCTCCTACCTATTTTACCAGATGCTTTCGTATTACTCTCTATGATAACTGCAACTTTATAGGCTTCATTTAGATTAGGGGGATTTCTTGTCCTAAACTCATACCCTGTCTTAGGATCAAAAGCATCAATGCAAATTTTTTGATCCATAGAATCATTACGTTTAAGGTGAAGTGGTAGTTTGTTCAATAATTTTGCGAACCTCATATTGAAACTAGAAACTGACTCATTCTATGAATTTTGTATATTTGCAATCTCATGAAGAGTAAATTTTGGATGAACATGGCTTCCATACTGCTTAATAAAAAGTGTTTTAAATTTATTCCAATTTTGGATTGACGAGTCAGGGAGGATTTTATACTAGTCTCTGGCGTCCTCAGTGAGAGATTGCATGAACAACCTCATAAAAACATCTTCATCCTGTACATTGAAGTCATCCAATGTGTTTTGAAAACTTCTGACATGGTCTTCTCCTGATTCTTCTCTGTTCCTTGAGAATTTCAGAATAATTTTTCTAAGCTCATAACTGATTGGATTTGGGTACCCAAGAATCTGTGTAAAGTCCATAGATGTTTATATCTATCAACATTCATTGGTCCTCTTATAAACATGTTTTACTGTTGTTGGTATGGGTATCCATGTTGGTATTGATGTTGATAATTTTTCATCTGTGGGCCTTTTTGGAATGGATTATTTTGCTGAGTATAATGGTTAGCACAATTTGGTATCCCTTGTTTGTGCAATGGTGGGTTGTACATACCTCAGCTCAATCGAGTGTAGTTATATGGGGGAATTTGATATCCATAGGAGCTATACCCATAATTGAACTGTCCCATATTCATTTGGGCTACAGAAGTTACAGGTGGAGCAGTGGTATTAGCAAAAGTTTGTGGAATGCTAGTATGTATAGTGGTAGTATGATTATTACTAGTTGTTGGATTTGTGGTAGGCATACTCATGTAAGATGCAGGATGAGTGGTTGTGATGGTATGCATGTTTTGTATACTGCTAGTCATAGGGATACCTTATGGGATCTGAGTGGATGTACGGATATTGGTGACTGTGGTGGGTACGGTGGATTCAATGGAACATTGATTTGAGTTGGTGTTATGTTATTCACCAAGTCTTACATTTTCTAGGCCAGAGCATTTCGTTGAGCCATGAGCCTCAAACGCTCCATCTTCTCTTGTATTTTGTTTATATGCTCCTGCAATTCTTTGGTGGACTCCTCTCCTTATGTCCCCGATTGATTAACATTGTGTACTTGGGTGTAATGCATTCTTTGGATACCAGGTGAAGATGAGAAAATGGGTGGAGTGTGAGGTGTTTTATGTCCACTCCCTGAGCTAGAGGGGTGGCTTGATATTCCTCCTTGAGACTATCTGTAAGCTTTTTTCCCCCTAGATAACACCTTTTCCTCCTCGTATTCTTTGTACAAGTCTCTATCTTCTTGTGTAAGACCTTCAAATGTCATCATTGTGCTATTATTAGCTTCTGAATTATAGTGCAGATTTATTTCCTTTGTTGAGGTTTTATGGTCATTTGATAGATCCTTATCTGAGCTTTTGTTCCTTTGATTTTTGTTTTTAGTCTTCTACTTAACCTTTAGAGGGTATATAAGGTGTCCCTATTTTTGTGACCTCCTCCCATACATATAAGGTCAAATATTATTGACTTAATATTTTAATCAAAGTCGCCACCTGTTTATGGGATTAGGTTTGTTATTCTGAGTTCCTCCCTCAACAGAAAGACTCTAATTTGATTTTTAATCTTTCCTTAGTAGATTCGGAAAACTATTGGTTCCCAAATTAACAGATTGCAAAGTTTAGATAAGCTTATGCCAAATCCTTTCTTCAAAAATCCCAATTGATTTGGCTCACTAATAGGAGTAAACAAAATATGGTTAACTTCCTCTACACTTCAAATTCTGTAGGACCCAGGCGAGTGTACCTACTCACCAAGTGAATCTCCTAGTTGATGGCTTTTATAGCAGATTAGTCACTTCTATCTGGTTTTGTCTTCTATCACAGAATGGGATGAATTTCTAAAATAGAATGATCTGATCACTAGTTGTTTACTTCTACTTTTCATTATTCTACTCCTTACTTCTATCTCCTACTTATATATCCTAATTGAAACTGAAAATATAAATGTTTTGAATATTGATTAAATATAATTTGATGACTGATCAGTGCCTTCCTATCTCTTGGGCTACAGAGTCACTCCTTTCAAGAATCTTACCTATAACCCCTGTGAGACAATTTTTTAAACCCACCCCTTGAATGGATCTATCAACTTGTCTAACCTCCAATATTACTCCACTATTTCTTGTCACAACAATCAGTCTAACTGAGTTTAACTTTTACTTGAAAAGACCAATAAGACAAGAATCATAAGGATAAGAAGGTCTCAGATGAATCTTGTTTGTCAAACTACTGTAACAGTAAATAGCTTTTACATAAGGAAGTTTAAGACAACAATGACTTTCTTGAAGTGAAAATCACAAGGGAACTATATCTAAAACACAAGATCTTCCTTAGCAAAATATGAATTGAGAAAACACTAGACTAGTAATTGAAAATGAAAATTGCAGAGAGAAAAATAACTATCTTCTCTTTATTGTCTTCTTAAAATGATTACATTACATATTTGTAATAAAGTAAGGGGTCAAGCCTCTTCAAAGAGTCTTTTGGAACTAAACACAACACAAAAATTACATGACAACTAAGTGCCCTATATTAATACTATGAGGATCCGGTTAATACTAAGAGGGGGGGTGAATCAGTATTAATACCAATTGAAACTTTAAACCAAAATCAAATTTATATCAGATCTGAAAAATATCCCAGCTTCTTTTGTCAGATCTAACAACCTCTTTCTCAGAATTGCTAACACATTAATCAGATTATTTACCACATCTATCAATTCTTTCACCACTTAAGCAGTCATATAAATTTGATCACTTACCAACTTATTATCCTTATCTATCAGATCAAATACTTTCTCTAAGAACTCTTATCAGTACCAGTAGCCTTTGATAAACCTTTGATAAAACATCATAACTAGTGTACTCAGAAATAGTGCATGAAATGAAACATAAACAAGAACATTCCACACATGAACACCATAATTTTTTATGTGGAAACCCAAATAGGGAAAAACCATAGCGGGAGTTGGCACCCACAAATATTTGTACTCTTTTGAAGTATGCCATTTTATGAGCTTAGCCTTTTTAGGAGCTTACAATATGCCCTATTAGGAGTAGACCCTGTTAGGAGTCACCCAGTTAAGGGATTTGCCTAGCAGCTCGGTTAGGAGCCTGATGATCTATTAGGATCAACCTTGTGAGAGGATTTAACACTCCTTTAAGAGCTGCCCTGTTATGGGACTTAAATGTTTAAGGCTTGTTAGGACCTACCCGGTTAAGGAATTTAACTTGTTGGAACTATTAGGAAACAACAGTGAAAAAGTGAACTATTACATGCACTTCTCAGCTTGCTAAATTAGATCTAGTTATGCTCAACACTCTTCAACTTTTAGGTAGATCTCACACTTCTCTTGGATGGCTCAACACATTCTCTTAGACCACTGACACAATAAACATCAACTGTACCATCTAAATAGCCATCTTGTTGGTGTAATTAATTATTTATCTTGGATATTATTACACCTTACTTAAGTTTACTTAGGTACATGCATATCATAGTAGTTTGGGTATGAGACACTTGGGTGTTTGTGCCACATTGGGATAGTGTGTGTAGGAGAATTTCCACCTTTTGTGGTCTTATATTGTTGTTACATTTGACATTCGGTGGGTGATCCACCTCATGTGGAATATTATATTATTTCTCCTACCTACCACACCCACTTCCTACCTACCCTTGTTTCTCATTGAGCCACATGTCATGTTTGTGTGCTCACATATCCATATAGCCTTGCCTATATAAGCAGGCTCATATTCATTGTATGTAAGAACTTTTGATGATACAGTTGATCAGTATTTTCATCTTGATAGTATACAATTTATTCCTATCATCTATTTTGTCTCTCTATTGTACTTTTTATTGAGCTCTTGATCTTAGAAAAATCTCACATGGTATCAAAACCTTGAAAGCATCTTTGATTAGTCATTTTGAAGGCTTCAATTTTTGGATTTGGGGATCTGCATTTTGGGGGGGCGTCGTACAACAATTTGGATATCACGGTTGCATCCAAAAGGTCATTTCCATGAATTTTGAGTATAAAATCTACCTATTTTGGTGAAAATTGTTTTTTGAGTGGGGGAGAAATTTTTTACCCAATTTGGGCTACGGTACGGATTTTTTGAAAAAATAAATAATTTTTTTTTTTCTGCAAAATATTATATATTATAAATTTTTTAATATTCATAGTTTTTTTAATTTTAATTGTAAATTTTTTTTAAAACTAAAAAAAAAGAAAATATATTGTTTTTGTTGGGGGGGGGGGGCTTGTGACCCGCCACCCTCGACACCCCGTACCTGTATTTATTTTTTTGCAGACCCTGTCCTACGTGTACTGAGTCACTTCCGAGGACCACCATACACCACCATTAACTCTCTGACCACGCTTGTGTTACGTCACCCCGAGCGCTACCCCTGTCGTGTTCTTTACACCGACGACCCTCTATCCTGGCGTTCATTCCATCCGGTCATGAACTTCTCCCCACAACAGTCTCTCGTGCACGTCCTTCGACTGCATGTCCTCCAAACCCCGCTGATGCTTACTCCTCGACTATCGGCGACCTCACTACCGATGACCTTACCATCGACCACCTCTCCTGTCGACCGTCCCCGCTATCGCGTCTGCAGTGCTCACCATCGACACTCCTCCTCACCGGGCAGACAAGTGGCAATTTTCCACCCGTCCACTGAAGTAGACACCAACACCATGCCATTGCCACGTGGCAACTTTGAATTAACCCAGATCCCTGTTAGCACACAGTCACTACCTAGTCAGCTTGACACGCAACCTGTCACGTCATTGTACAGAACCATTCAAGATTTGTCACGTGTCACTGTTTGAACAGCCATCTAGGGAGAGCGATGGTGCCATTTTGACAGTCATACGACCATCAATTTTAAGGTCATGAATTGCTGATGTCAGCACTGCATCAGCAATATTTAAAAAAAAATTTGGAACCCCTCTCATTTGCATTTTTGAAATTGCAGTTCAACTTCAGATGGCCCTAACTTTCTCATTTTGGCTCCTTTTTTTATGCAATTTTTTTGGAAATGGGTTAGAACTTTGTGCTCTTCATAGTGGTGGAGGAATTTTCTAATTTTGATAGACGGATTTTTCAGAATTTGTAGATCTTCATGACTGTACTTGTTTAATCCCAGATTTTGCAACTTCATAGGCTTCGTTTGGGGTCATACGACCTCCTTTTCAGATGCCATTTTTTTTTGAAAGTGCATAATTTTTTGTCTACTTTCATAATCTACCATTTGTTTGCAGTGAATTTGAGTAGAAATTGTACTTTCAGTATTTGTTCATTTTTGGCCTATTTGGTACTTGCATTTTTCTTGGATCTTAGATTAGATCACTTGCAGTATTTGTTGAAGTCTCTTATATCTCATTTTGAGAATTTGTAAAGTTGAAATCAGAAGTCCACCTTGCCTTATTTTGGAAGTGGCCCATTGTATACGCACTAAGTATAAAGTGCCAAATCATCTTTTTTTTTTTTAGGGGGGGGGTGTTTCTTGATTGAATAATTTGTGTGGGTGTCTTGTGTGATTGTGACTCTCTCTCTATCTTATGTTTATTCATTTTGGTGCTATGGGTTCTCCTAAATTTCGACTTTTAACTCCTCATAATTATGCATCATGGAAGATAAAGGCATGGAGTAAACTAATGCTAAAAGGACTCATTCATTATGTAAATGAAACTATAATAGCACCACCTAATCCTAAGGCTGATCCAAATGCTCAAATTGAATGGCTCATTAAGAATGCTATGGCACTTGGAACTCTTAGAAAGTATGTGTCAGATGACCTCATTTTTCACATTGATAGGTGTACTACAATTAAAGAGGCTTGGGATATTTATGAAAAGTTGTATGGACAAGTTGATGAGATTAAGGGCTACAAGCTTGATAGTGAACTCACAACTTTGGATCCCAAAGATTTTGATACAATCCAAGATTATGTCACAAAAGTAAATGAGCTAAGAGCAAAGCTAAAGGATTGTGGAATTGACAAAAAGGATGCTCAATTGGTTTATAACTTGTTGGACAAGCTTCCTTCAGAGTATGCAACCTTTGTATCTAGCTTTCACACCCATAGGTTAGCTCAAGGTTCCTCATACACTTCTCCTTCATTTGATGCATTCAAAGAGATGTTGATACTCGAGCAATCTAAGTTGACCAAGATGGGGATTCTCAAATCTTCAAAGTCATAAGCTTTGGTGGCTAATAAAGGGAATCGGAGCAATCAAGGGAAATGCAATAATCAAAATCAACCTAAGTCAAAACCACAACAAGATGGAGCACAATCATCCTCTCCGCAACAAGGTGACTCACCTAAGAGGAAATCCTATAAGGACAATCTTTTTTGTGCATATTACAAGAAGTTAGGACATGATGAACAACATTGTTACAAGAAGGATATTGATGAGTTGAAGAATCTTCTTGAGAAGAAAAAAATCAATTTGCCTTCTAGAATGTCTACATCGGCTTCTTTTTCTAAGGAAAAGGATAAAGGAAAGGATCACTATTTTGGGATAGATAAAGTAAAGGGAAAGCTCTTTGTGCTACTACAAGTCATGATTCAGGGAGATGGCTTCTAGATTCAGGGGCTTCTCATCATATGGCATCTTTGCAGTCTATGTTCTCTTCATTTGAGCCTTGCACCATGCCCCAAATTTTGATGGGCAGTCATACATACATGGATGTGATTGGGAAAAGATTTATTTCCATTAGGGATAACTCATTCAATGATGTGTTGTGTCTACCCCACTTGACAAACAATCTTCTTGTCATCTATCAAATCACACATGGCACAACAAAGAAAATTGTGGAGTTCACACCTAATTCAGTTATCATTGGAGACTTGGAGACTAGAGCTATCATTGTGACTAGAGTGGTTGATCATGCATCTCAGTTGTACTCCTTTTCACATTTTGGTCATATTGATGAGGTTGATTCTTCCTATGTTGATGATTCAGATTTTGAGGAGAACTTTGGGTACTTGAACTTGGGGATTCTCACATGTGACCCATTCTTGAGCCTTGTATTTCATCTCCTCCTATTGATATTACATCACCTATTGCACTTGAGGATGCAACAAGTGTGACAGTTTTGGCTTCTTGTGATTCAGTGCAACAGGATATTACTTGTCTTTCAGCTTTAGTTGATTAGGATGCCTACTTGATAGACATTGGTTTGTTTGTGGAGTCCTACATTGTAGATTTGGGAGACATTATTGATGACATTCATCTTCATTTTGATGAAGATGATCCTTCTTTGATTGTTGCAAGGGAACACTCTGACCTCTTGTGAATTCTCTACATGATCATTCTTTTGAGGTTGACATTATTGTGGATACTTTTATACAATAATTTGAGGAGGTCTCTTTCTCTTTAGAGGATACATGTGAGTCTTTGGATATTATTCTACATTCTTCTCCACTAGATCTTGGAGTGCCTATTTCAGTAGTGTGGAGTTGTTCACCACCTTTGGAGGGGGCATCTTTTAGCATCAACATGGGGACACTTGAGCATTTTTCAGAGACTTCATTCATCATGACTTTTTCTCCTACATGTTCCCTTCATGATAGGGGAGACTTCATGGATAGGCCTTTGGTCTTGTTTCTTCCTAAGGGGAGGAATGTTGTTTGATGTTCATGGAGCACTTTCTTCGTTCATCTTTGAGCTTCTACAATTGGTGCAGATTCTACATTGAGGGGGAGGTACCTATCTTCTCTTCTTCTCTCATATGGGGGGACTTTTTCTTCACATGGGATTTTATCCTTCACATACTTCTATGAGAGTTTTTTGTATATAGTTTTCATCTCTCTTTTTGGGGGAGGATTTTTTCCCATTGGGTTTTTCTCCCTTTCCTCACTTTATGAGAGATTTCATTGCACTGGTTTGCATGCATTTGCATTTGTACATGGGTACTTAACATGGCCTAGTAGTTGGGACCCATCTTGCATTGCTTAGTTGCATTGTAGACTTAAGTTCATTCCCCTAAGTTACACTTAAGGGGGGGTGATGGTGTAATTAATTATTTATATTGGATATTATTACACCTTACTTAAGTTTACCTAGCTACATGCATATCCGAGTAGTTTGGGTATGAGACAGTTGGGTGTTTGTGCTACATTGGGACAATGTGTGTAGGAGAATTTCCATCTTTTGTGGTCTTGTCTTGTTGTTACATTCCACATTCAGTGGGTGATCCACCTCATGTGGAATATTATATTGTTTCTCCTACCTACCACACCTATTTCCTACCTACCCTTGTTTCTCATTGAGCCACATGTCATGTTTGTGTGCTCACATATCCATATAGCCTTGCCTATATAAGCAGGCTCATATTCATTGTATGTAAGAACTTTTGATGATCCAGTTGATCAGTATTTTCATCTTGATAGAATACATTTTATTCCTATCATCTATTTTATCTCTCTATTGTACTTTTCATTGAGCTGTTGATCTTGGAAAAATATCACACATCTCAACTAGGTCGGCCACTACACCCTAATTACATCATGAATCACAATACAAATCATAAGAGACCATCTCAGATCAATATACAGATCATTACATCAAATTACAATGCAATATCAACAGTTGGTTGATCGTAACCCATCACGAAAATCTGATCTGTACCAAAGTCAAAACCTCAAAAAACTCCACTAAGCATTTTTTTGTTTCCCAATAAATTATTCCTTGAATTACGCCAAAACAACAATCAAATCATTCACGTGGGTTGTGGCGTATTACCACCTTCATGTAGACTCATCATCGATCACCATCATCACAAGTTCCAAAATTAGAAACATGCCTTCTGAAAGTCATCACAAGTTCCTGTTTCGGTCAGATACTCCTTTCCAAGATACAAGTTCACATTCCAAACTGTAAATCACCAATCATTGCCAATCGTCCAATTCAATCAAAACATCTCTACTTTACCGGTTAAAGTCCTATTTCACAGACATCAGTTCTCTGCCAAAAAACCCTATCTTTCGGTAAACCAAATCACTCAGATGACAAAACAAAACATCAGAAACATCAGTAATCATCATTTGACATTAGTTTCTATCAATGATAACATAAATAACTGATCAAGTGATCTAATCACAAAATCTTAATCTCTTCATCACAAATAGACTTCTATCCTTTACCGATGCAGTCATACATCTTCAACTGCATCACCTCATCTATATCAATTATGCCAAATGCCAATATTCTCCCCCTTTTTCATTGATGGCAACACCAATCAGATATACAATCATTTTAACAACATCATCTGCAACTTGCTTGTCGATTCTCCTCCTTTTGACTTCTCCCCCTTAGCCAATGCTTTTCTCAATATGATCTTTTCTTCTCGAATATCTTATTTCATTTCTTCTCCCATATCTGATTTCTTTTCTTCTCCCCCTTTAACAATAATGCCAAAGGTACAAATGCATCACTTATCTTCAATTATGTCGTTGCCTCTTCCATCATCTCTGCTAATCAAATCAAAAAAATTATATCAGAGCATTAAATCAAAACTTTACATCAAACTTGCTCCACCAAAGGAGTAGCCTGCACCTTCATCAATCCTTAGTGAAAGATAAACATGAAATCCATAGGATTGATGCATCTCCATCATTCTAGTTCTTCCAATGTAAGGGTCTAACCCCTAGTTTACCTCTAAGAAACTCAAAGGTAGTCTTTGGTAAGGGCATAGTAAAGATGTCAGCTAACTAATCTTTACTCTTCACATATTCCATCTTCACCTATTTTTCTTGAACTCTTTCCCTTAGGAAATGATACTTCAATTCAATGTGCTTGGTTCTAGAATGAAGTACAAGATTCTTAGAAATGTTTACTGCACTTGTATTATCACAATAGATAGTCACCGGTTCAAACATATCTATCTTGAATCCTTCTAGCACATGTCTCATCCATATTGCCTCCGTCCAGCTTATGGATGTGGCTACATACTCTGCTTCAATTGTAGATTGAGAAACACATGTTTGTTAATTACTCATCCATACTACTAATCTTCCACCAAGTAGAAAAGCTCCATCGATTGTGCTTTTCTGATCATCCACATTACCTACCCAATCAGCATCAATAAAGACATCCAAAGTAAAATCTCCTTTATAGGGATACCATAAACCATAGTCTACTGTGCCTTTGAGATACCAAAAAATTCTCTTCACAACCACCATGTGACTCTCCTTAGGCTCTTTTTGAAATCTAGCCACTAATCCAAGAGCATGAACAATGTTCAGTCTGCTATGAACAACATAGTGTAGCTTGCCAATCATAGATATGTACTCTTTTTCACTAACAACAGGGGAATCATCTTCCTTGGACAACTTGCAGCCTATCACCATCAGTGTTCCTACCGGTTTGCAGTCTTACATGCTGAAAGAACTTTATTTCACCGATTAGAGACATTTCAAATTCCTTTTTCATTATATCAGCAAAATCCATACACATATAATCATTTCCACCAAAAATTATGTCATCTACAAACACTTCTGCTATCAACATCTTGTCTCCATCACTCTTCAAATAAATGTTGTTGTCCTCACTGGTGCGTTGGAATCTAATTTTGATCAAATGTGCATGTAATCTCTCATACCATTCTCTCGGTGCCTTCTTTAGACCATATAGTGCTTTATGCAATTTACACACCATGTCCTTATCATCAGTCAATCAAAATCCATCCCGTTGTTCAATGTATACTTCTTCTTCTAGAATTCCATTTAGAAAGGTTGATTTGAGATCCATTTGGTAAACTTTGAATCCCTTATACGTAACAAATGCCAGCAGCATCGTAACTCCTTCTAATCTAGCAACCGGTGCAAATGTTTAACCATAATCCTCACCTTATTCTTGAGCATACCCTTTGAAAACTAACCTTGCCTTGTTTTTTACAATGTTTCCTTCTTCATCCAATTTATTCGTAAAGACCCATTTTGTTCCAATTAATTTCTTATCCTCTGGTCTAGGAACAAGTGACCATGTCTGATTCTTCTCAATTTGATCTAATTCTTCCTTCATTATAATCACCCATTCATCATCCTTTAGTGCTTCCTTAACTGTCTTGGGTTCAATTGTGGATATCAAACATGAGTTCTCTTAGATCTTTCTCCTCGTTTTCACACTTGTATTCTTATCACCAATTATCTACTCTTGTGAATGGTTCAATCTGACATATCTAGGTATTGGATGTGCCAGTTCTGCATCTTCTGCATCAGGTTCTTCATTTTCTTCTTAACTGTCATCACTTACCGGTTGAGCATCTAATTCTACATTTGTTGGTTCTTCATTATTCTTTGCCTTCGGTTCAAAGATCACAAAGTTTTCCTCATTATCATCATTTTTCAGGTTCTAATCTGCTTGTACCTCCAGACTTATCAGATAGATCATCAACTTTTACATTATCACTTCCAACAATTTTCTTAGTTCTCTTATTGTAACATTTGTATGCCTTACTCTTTGAAGAGTAACTAAGAAAAATTCCCTCATCAGATTTTGCATCAAATTTCCTAGTGTAGTTATCTCTCTTAATAAAACTTTAACTTATAAAAAATTTAAAATAGCTTACACAAGGGGTTTTTCCATACCATAGCTCATAGGGTGTCTTATTGTTACCTCTCTTCACTAGTACCCAATTTAAAGTGTATACAATAGTACTGACCGCTTCTCTCCAAAACCTTTTGGATACATCACCCTGTAATAACATGATTCTTGCAGCTTCAACTATTGTTCCATTCATCCTTTTTTCTATGCCATTCTATTGTGGTGTCGTCAGAGTAGACATTTGTCTCTTGATACCTTGTTCATCACAATACTTAACCAATTCATCAGATGTGAATTCACCTCCCCGATCTGATCTTAAACACTTCAAGTCCTTACCAGTTTCACTCTCAACTAGAGATTTAAATGATTTAAATTTACTAAATGTTTCTGATTTCTCCTTCAAAAATGTCACCCACATCATTTTAGAATAGTCATCGGTGAAAATAATGAAATACCTATCACCATAATAACTCTTTGTTCTTATAGGGCCACAAAGATCAATATGTACCAAATCTAAAATATTCTCAAAAGTAAAATTCTTTCTCTGGAAAGAAATAGAGGTCATCTTACCGATTTGACAATCTTTACATATCACACTATCCGATTTGACAATTTGTGGCAATCCTCTTACAACACTTGACTTGCTTATCTTAACTAAATTATCAAAATTAACATGACAACATCTTTTATACCATAACCAATTGTCTTCCATTCTTGCAACCTGACAATTATTAATATTACCAATCAAATGGAATAAGTTACTTCTATTTTGCTTCCCGATAGCAATCAATTCACCATTACCTCCAAGACTTTTGCAGACTCCACTTTTAAACTCAAGAAAATAACCTTTATCATTGAGCTGACCAACACTTAAAAGATTATGCTTTAGACCATCAACCCAAAACACATCATCAACATTTCTCTTCCCATTTAGAGAAATTGAACGTTTACCTTTCACCATGCAAGGAGAGTTATTTTGAAATCTAACAACACCTCCATCAAATTCATCAAGGGTTATGAACTTACTTTTGTCTCCACTCATGTGGTGTGAGCATTCACTGTCTATAATACATTCATCACTATTCTCCATATGAGATACTAGTGCCTTTTCATCTGTCAGTTCCTCCTTCATGGCTACAAACACAATTTCCTCATTATCATCTTCATCTTCAGATTCCTCATCAGTGACACCTTCATCTACTACAACATAACAATGTTTCTTTCCTTTTCCTTTGAATCTTCTAAACTTCTCTTTCTTATTAGTGCTAGGGCAGTTAGCAATAATATGATCAATATTACTATAAAAGAAACACTTCAAAGGTAGATTTCCTTTATACTTACTAGTCCCTCTTGGAAATCTTTTTGCTAACAATGCCTCAAGTTCCATCACTCAATCTTGATTGTATTCATTTCCTCGGTTACTTCCATGACTTGACCTGGACTCGTGATTTTGACATATATCTTTTCCTTTTCTGGCAAATGAATCGATAACATAATCTTTAAAGGTAGATTCAGTAGATTTCGTCACACTATTGTCAAAACTATTTAACTCAAAAGTTTTAAGCTTACCAATCAATGAATCAACAATTACCTTGTCCTTTGAAATAGATCTAAGTTTTTGGATTGTAGATACTCTTATAGTATACTGAGGTTGAATAGTTCTAAACATTTTACTTACTATTGCATCATCTTCCATTTTACCTCCAACACTCTTTATGCCACCAACAACTTCTTTGATTCTCTGACCATACTGTGCAATATTTTCTCCTTCAAGCATTCTCATGTCATCAAACTTTCCTCTCAAGCTTTCCTCTTTGGCTCTTTGAGCATGCTCATCTCCTCCATAGATTGTATCCAACTTTTCCCAAGCCTCACCTATAGTTTCCAATCCTTGAACATCAATATATTCTTAATCAAATATAGTACTTACAATAGCTTCTAGGGCTTGCATGTTATCTTGCTGCTCTTTGAGTTCATTCGATGTCAAGGGAGTAGTAGTAGGAGCAACATATGTTGTTTCAACTTGCTTCCAATATTGTGCACCAAGACCTTTGATGTAGATCTTCATTCTGTCTTTCCATATCTTGTAGTTATCCTTGTTGAACTTAGGACCCTCTTTCTTCATCATCTTGACTTCCTTAGAATATTTTCCTTAAGCGGTTAGGCTTTTTGCACAGAGAGGACCAATGCTATGATACTAACTATTAATCCTATGAGGATTTGGTTAATACTATGAGGGGGGTGAATCAGTATTAATACCAATTGAAACTTTAAAACAAAATCAAACTTATATCAGATCTGATATCTCAACTTCTTTTATCAGATCTAACAACCTCTTTATCAAATTTGCTAACACATTAATCAGATCATTTACCATGTCAATCAATTATTTCACCACTTAAGCAGTCATATAAATTTGATCATTTACCAACTTATTGTCCTTATGTATCAGATCAAATAGTTTCTCGAACAACTCTTATCAGTACCGCTAACCTTTGATAAACCTTTGATAAAATATCATAACTGGTGTACTCAGAAATAATGCATGAAATGAAACATAAACAAGAAAATCACATGAAAAATATTCCACACATGAACACCATAATTTTTGACGTGGAAACCCAAATAAGGAAAAACCATGGTGGGAGTTGGCACCCACAAATATTTGTACTCTTTTAAAGTATGCCCTGTTAGGAGCAGACCCTGTTAGGAGTCACCCGGTTAAGGGAGTTGCCTAGCATCCTGATTAGGAGCTTGATGATCTATTATGATCAACCTTGCGAGAGGATTTAAAACTCTTTTGAGAGCTACCCTGTTAGGGGACTTAAATGTTTAAGGCCCGTTAGAACCTACCCAGTTAAGGTATTTAACCTGCTGCAACTATTAGGGAACAACAATGAAAAAGTGATATGTTACATGCACTTCTCAGCTTGCTAAATCAGATACTATTATGCTCAACACTCTGCAACTCTTAGGAACATCTCACACTTCTCTTGGATGGATCAACACATTCTCTTAGACCACCGACATAATAAGCATCAATTGTGCCATCTAAGTAGCCATCTCAACTAGGTCAACCACTAAACCCTAATTACAACATGAATTTAGAATACAAATCATAAGAGATCATCTCGGATCAATATATAGATAATTACATCAAATTAAAATGCAATATCATCCATTGGTTGATCGTAACCCATCACGAAAAATTTGATCTGTACCAAAGTCAAAACCTCAAAACACTCCACTAAGCATTTCGCTGTTTCCCAAGAAATTCTTCCTTGAATCATGCCAAAATAGAAATCAAATCATTCATGTGGGTTGTTCTATGTTACCACCTTCATATAGACTCAATTTTTATCACCATCATAACAAAAATCATTACTGGTTTGATGATATCTTCACCGGTCTTAAACCCTACTAAAACCTTAGCAAAACTTCATCAGAAATTAGAAACATGCCTTCTGAAAGTCATCACAAGTTCTAATTCTAGTCAGATACTCCTTTCCATTATACAAGTTCACATTCCACACTATAAATCACCAATCATCGTCGATCATCCAATTCAATAAAAACATATTTGCTTTACCGGTTAAAGTCCTATTTCACATACTTCAGTTCTCTGCCGATAAACCATATCTTTTGGTAAACCAAAACACTTAGATGACAAAACAAAACATTAGGAACTTCAGTAATCATCATTTGGCATCAGTTGCCATCAATGACAACACAAATAACTTATCAAGTGATCTAATCATAAAATCTTAATCTCTTCATCACAAATAGACTTCTATCCTATACCGGTGCAGTCATCCAGCTTCAACTGCATCACCTCATCTGTATCAGTGATGCCAAATGCCAACACCCTAATATCTAATTAGGCACATATGTACTTTAGTGAAATGATCAGCATAATCCTTGGTTAGATGGATATCACAGTCTTCGGTAGAGCTTTTAATCATGCTCTTTATAGCAAACATTTCTTCCATATGAATACTGAATGCATATGGATCTCCCTTCTGGGGCACTCTAATTGCAGGGTAAGTGGACACACACCCAAAAAAAACTTGAAAAAATAGGTACCGCATTCACGGTACTTAAAATTTAAATTACCACATACGTCCTAAGGTTTGTTGTCCTGGAGCCTAACGAGATAAAAGCGTGTATGAGGTTCCTTTAGAAAAATGACCTTGTATGCGGTTTTAAGTCCTAAAGCACCACGTACACGATACATGTCAATAATTTTTTTTTTGGCCGACTGTGTCTTATTTTTCACATGACCGTGAGTTGAGAATCTGTGTTTTTTCTCACTAAACTACGCACGACCTCCCTCTTTTCTCACCCAAACGCCATGGATGAAGGTTGGTTTTGCTTGATTTTTGTTTTTCTTTCGCATTTGTTCAATTTTTTTTTACGTTTTGAATTTAAATTCATTTATTTTGATTAGGTTTTTTTATTTTTTGTTACACAAACCAAATTACAAAAATCCACAACAACAACAGCAAGATGAATCTCCTCAAAACCTCAAACAAAACCCACAGAATACACCTCCAACTCCTCCTTTTGACCGTAAATGTGATACACATGAGTAATTGCTTAATCAGTAAGGGAAAAACACAACTAAAATAAATAGACTGCTTAATAAATTGAAAACATCTAAGCTTGAGCATCATAAATCCCTCGCCACTAGCCTAGAAACATTAGCTAGTGGGGCCACTATAGTTTCCACTCAAATTAAAAAATGGGGAAACTATAGGGATAGTTGTCATCAATATTATGCTAGTGGGTTATTATATGAGAGAGTGAAAAAATAAAAAAATTAGTAAACAACAAATAAGTGCCCTTTTTTGTTGATCCTAGAACTAGTGAGTCATTACCTCTTAATGCAAAGAGGTTTCCCATACATTGGTGTACCAATGTGCAGATGAAGAATCTTTTTTGGCAGAGGTGGTGGATGGTCTTTGACGAACCACCTTGTAATATTTTTGAGGTGCCATTGTATATTTTGAGGAAAGTATACTGTGAGTTTTTCCTCAATGTGTTGCCTAATTATTTTGACATGGGAGAGTTCCATGGTAGAGGTGGTGGTTCCACCCAAGATAGACCTAGAGCCCATAGGCGAGTAGCCCAAGAGAGTCGTTTCCCCCTAGCACCCAAACCTAAGGTGCATTTGACTGTCCCAGTAGACCTGAAAGAGTCGATGGAGCTACAGACTCTTTAGGAGGCCACAACATTGACTGATGCGATCATCTAGCATGGGACACAGTTAGCACACCCTCTTGTACTGGATGATGAGCCATAGTTGTTGCAAGTGGCGCTAGTAAGCCCATTCAGAATGTGTGTGCCACTTTCTCGGGGATATGCATAGGGATAGATGACGAGACCACTATAGATGAATCCACATTCCATTTGTGTGCGATTTCCAACAATAGATGTCAGACCCACGCGACTGAGGATGTGGAACTGACAGAAGAGTTGATGGACATGTTGTTTGGCAGTCAGCCGCAGACACGTGTATGTTGATTTGAATTCATATCATTTTATTTATTAGTCACTTAAAGTTTGTAATTGTAAATGAATTTTCATTTATAGATCAATTTAAATTGATACAAATAATATGCATTTCAGGATGTAGCAGCGGTATCTGATATTCCTCCTATAGTTACTATAGCGGCAACTTTGACGTCTGAGGTATAAATTTTGTAACATGTTAAAATAGAATAATGCACTTTGAATTCAAAAAAATTACAAGATATACTAACTATCTTTAATGCTTGACAATTTTTTGTTTGTAGGCATTGTCTGGGGACCCAATGTCCTAGATTGATGATGCCATGCTCTCAGCGATCGATTTTGGCCTACAAGGCTATACGGTTTCATATTTTGTACACCTTATTTATGTATTATTTTGATGGAATATGAAAGTCATTTCATTTTATATTTGTTAAATTATGTTTAATATTATGTGTACTAATATCTCATGTTAATTTTGTTTTTTTAGGGTACCCCCTCTATGTCTAGGCCTCATCCTTAGCAAAAGCAATAATCGAGGATGTCAAAATGTGGGAAGAAGGTAATTGAACACATTTTTAGTTGTAAAATTGTTTGAATAGGTTGAAATTGTCTTAGTTGGGATTTGTAGATTGATTAGTGTTTTTTGTCTATTTGATATGTACAACCACCATTGAGCTATGTAGATATGTTGAATGCACCTGATACACCTGAGGATCGAGAGAGGGCGGAGGTATGTATCTCTCCTTTATTTTCTTGATTTGATGATTATACGCACGTGTACATGTGAACTTGTGATAAATTATGATCTTATCATTTTTTCATATAGGAAATATCCATAGTTGCTTCATCAATGGTGAGCCCTCTTCCGTGTACTGGAGAAGCATCTCAAGCTCTGGTACACTTTTATTTGATATATTACATTAATTGTGTTTAACCTACAATACTTATCATTATATTAATTGTATTTAATCTTTAATCATTTTTCGTATAGGTAATAGCAACAACTACTCCATCAATGGCGAGCACTCCTCAGACTACTGGAGAAGCATATGAGGCTTTGGTACACTTTTGTTCTCTATATTATAGATTTTTAGTGTTTTTGATCTATATATGCTAGTACATTGTATTAATTGTATTTAATCTATAATAGGACCCTTCGCGGTTCAGCCATAACTTGGATCCTTTCAAGTTTGTGTTCAAGAAAACTCGCAAGACCGACAAGGAGAAGAGAAAGAAGACAGTAGATCCTAGTTCAACGGATGAGGTAATCTACATTTCAATTGCAAAGAAATTATGGTTAAATGCATAGTTATGTTGATAATTGTGAACTATTTTCTACAAAAGCATTCTAACTTGGCTTTTGAATTGTGGTTGTGCAACCATCTACAGAGTAATGTACTACATCAAAGAGGCTCGATTTTGATGATCCACCACAAGTATAGGATCATATAGTGTTAGTTGTGGTCATTGAATGACCAATACATGTAGATATATTCTACATTTTTATTGTATATCGATTTGGACATGTCATATGCCACATTTTTGTAAAACTTCTATTGACTTGGCATATATGCCTTTTTTTTATATATAAATGTTGATATTGGATCCAATAAATGTGTATTCTGTTCATTATTGTACATTTCATTGATATTGATAGGCATATTTGATACATACATAATTTGTTCATTGTGTTGATTATTGTGCGTTTTCATATATATAAATAATTATTTATAGAGAATTTGTTCGGTGTATTTGATGGTTACCCTTTTATAAAGTTAAATGAATGTTTACTTATGTAATCAACAATATGAATATAAACATACAAAATATATGATATAAAACATTGCAATCCTAGAATATGATTTGATAAACTTTCTAAAATATTGAATTAACCATACAAAACTCTTTGTTTCAATGAAAATGAAATTCAATGGTAGTGGTCATATTTCATCCATGGTAATGATCAGTGGATGATTTTGATTCCTTTCATTTATATTTGTCAATGTGTGAGTTGCGAGAGCACCGCCATGCTTGCAATGGTAAAATTTTGGTTCTCGTCTTGTTTTATAATTGTTTTATCTAAATAAGATAATTTGGAACCATTAATGATCATTTGAAGCCATTTGTGAAAGTTTGGGGTCATTTGGATAAAATATGTAAAAGTAGCTCAATTGTTGTCAAAATTTTCTCAGTTGTTGTCAAAGTTGTTAAGGTTTGGGCTCATTTGGATAAAAGACGTAAAAATTTCTCAGTTGTTGTCAAAGTTGTCAAAGTTGTCAAAGTTGCAAGATAGGCTAGAATTGATTTCGTTCATCGTGTGCACAAACCAACATCACGAGCATTTCTGGGTGGGAAATTTTATGCTAGGAATTCTCCTATCATGCTTCTTAAAGTGTCAGAACGTTGAGAGCCATACCCTAATGAGCTGATCTCTCAAGTGCCCCGAGTCCAAAAAATTGTCAAATTTTTATGGACTATTTCTCCCAATCCAGGATACATATGTTTGATCCGTTTGAACCTGTAGGGTCAAGTGAGGCTCATCTACAATGGCCTATCTCAGTTTCTAATGACTCGGATGTTGGCAACATAGCATTATAATAGACAATGAAAGATTGTTGGCATTTCATAAGGATATTGAGAAGGTTGTTGATGATTATGGATATAACTGATTAAGGATGTTTACTATCTTGATATTATTATTTTTTCATTGATGTCAAGAAATTGATTTTCTAATTCAATATGATGTTGCCATATCTTGAGAAGTATGATTTTAATATTATAAAGATGTCGGTAAAAGACACAGGACAGGATATGATGAATAAGGGGATGAATAAGGTATTCAATGGGCAACTAGTACTGAGTCAGACAATGATGCGATCATGATGTTTTAGATTGTTTTAACATCATACATATGTTGTAAAATGTAAAGGTTAATACTATACTATGTTATCAAGAAAAGAACCTAGTCGGTAAACCCTAAGGTTATCGCTATCGGTTAATGAAGGCGGAATGTCTACCGAGTGAAGTTAAGACCTGTTAGAATAACAGAGTATAGAAGCCTAGCAGAAAGACAAGAATAGTTCTATGTCTAGATTGTATTGAACAAATAAGAATCTGCTTTAGCATTTTAGATGTGAAGTTGCAGATAGATTTTTATTACTGTTATTTTGTGAAAGTGACAGAAAATCTCTTAACCGAGTGGACTTAACAGTCTTATTTGTAAAACCCTCTAGCAAGGTGACATTCTGATTGAGTGTTTGAAATCCTTTAACAAGGTCACTTCTAACAAGGTGAAGATCCTAACAGATCTGAGGGAAATCCCTTAGCCGGGTCACATCTAGCAATGTGTTTGTAATCTTTAACAGGATTGTCTTTTAACCGAGCATACTCTAGAAGAGTATATTTCTTAGTGGGTCCGAAATCCCACAGTGGTTTTTCCCTATTTGGTTTTCCACGTTAAATCTGGTGTTATGAGGTTTATGATGTTTATATGCTTTTGAGTTTGCATGTGTAACAGTTTTGGTTATATTACTGAAATATATGTTACTGAGGTTGAATCTGATGCTTTTATGGAAGATTAAGTTTGTATGATTCACCCCCCCCTCTCATCTTGTTAGCTATTGGATCTGTACTTATATTAAGTATCAGAACTATCAATTGGTATCAGAGCTTTGGACTCCGGAAGGAAATTTTAAAGGCACTTGAGTTAAAGATCCAAAGATGTATAAGAGGGATGCATCGAAGCTAAACAAGTCAAGTTTCTCTACATGGCAGAAAAGGATGAAGCTACATCTATCAGGAGTTGGAGAATATGATGTATACTATCTGGAGAATTATTTTGTCACACCGAGCACCTATCCATTAACTATGGAAGAGATAAAGGCAAAGCAAGAACATATTCAAGCAATGATTGAAATAACATCTGCATTGACCGATTCAGAGTTTAATGATCTAGAAGGTTGCAATGATGCAAAGCCTATGTGGGATAAGCTCATATCAGTATATGGAGGAGATGAACATGTTCAAAGAGAAAAAGTAGATAATCTAAGAGGATGAATGAAGGTGAGAACATAACTCAGTACAATACAAGACTAAAGGAGATTGTCAATCAAATCAAAGGAGCAGGTGGAACTATTGAAGAAAAGGATATAACAAGTAAGTTGTTAAGAACCCTTCTACCAACTTATGCAATCCAAGTCTCTACAATTAATGAATTGAGGTTTGTACCTAATATGCCTGTTTCTTTAGATGCTACTATTGGTAAGCTACATGCATTTGAGTTAAGTAATTTTGATAACAGTGGATCTTCGGTAAATAAAGTTGAATCTGCATTTAGTTCTTTTCATCTTGATGAATCCAATGATTTCAATGAAAGAAAGTATAAATACTCTGAAGGAGATCACAGTGGAGCAAGTGAAAGATTTTGTAAGAACATGGAGGTAGTACACAAACTATATGAGGAAATCAGAAAGCAAGAAGAGTTTGAAGCACTATTAGCCAAAAGGTTACCAAGAGGCAAAGGTAAGTATAAAGGAAAACTACCTTTGAAATGTTTCAATTGTGATAAGATAGGACATATGGCTTCTAACTATCCTGACAAAGATTCTACTGAAAAGCGAGATTACCGAGATGACAGACATAAAGATAATCATTACAGAGGACACCAAGACTTCAGAAGAAGAGATAGAAAGACATGTTTAATAGCTGATGAGGAATCTAACGATGATAAATCACATGAGACTGATACAGAGGAAGTAGTTTATGTGGCTATCAAAAATGGATCAGATGAAGAAAGGTATGAAGAAAAAGCCCTAATATCTCACATAAAGACTAATGATTCTTGGATCATAGATAGTGGATGCTCACATCATATGACAGGAGATAAACACAAGTTTGTTATATTAGAAGATTATGATGGAGGCTATGTTAGATTTGGTAATGATGCACCATGTCCGATGAAAGGTAAAGGATCTATAACACTTCTTGATAATGCAAGATGCAATGATGTTTATTAGGTTGAAGGTTTGAAATATAATTTGTTGAGTGTAGCACAGCTAAACAACATAGGTTACCGAATAGAATTTCAGAAGGGAATTGTCAAAGTTCATGACAAGAATGGAAAGTTAGCTACTACCGGGACACAAACAAAAGGTAACACATTTCACCTTGACTCAACTCGTAACAAGTGTTTGTATGCAAAGATTGATGATACCTAGTTATGGCATAAAAGGTTTTGTCATGTAAATTTTGATAATCTGATCAAAATAAGAAAGAATCACCGAGTAAGAGGTCTACCAAGTCTTGAAAAACCTGAGAATGCTATGTGTCGAGGATGCCAGATGGGTAAGATGACAAGATCAAGCTTTACAAGTAAGTCTTACACTTCTAAGGGAATTTTAGATCTAGTGCACACTGATCTTTGTGGTCCTATGAAAGTTCAAAGTTATTATGGTGATAAATATTTCATATTATTTGTGGATGACTATTCAAGGATGATGTCAGTAATGTTTTTAAAAGAAAAATCAGAAGATTTTCAAATGTTTAAATGGTACAAGGCTAGAGTTGAAAATGAAATAGGAAGACAATTGAAATGTCTTAGATCAGATAGAGGAGGAGAGTTCACATCTGATGAATTCAACTTATTCTGCAATGATCATGGTATTAAAAGACAAGTCTCTGCACCGAGAACTCCACAACAGAATGGAATAGCTAAGAGAAGAAACAGATCTATTATGGATTGTGCTAGAACACTGATGATTGAAAAGAAGGTACCACAAACATTTTGGAGAGAAGAAATAAGCACTGCTATTTACACCTTGAACTGAGTTCAATTGAAGAAAGTTACTTTGAAGACACCATATGAAATCTGGTATGATAAGAAACCTAATGTTAGTTATTTTAAAATCTTTGAAAGTAGATGCTATGTTCACAAAGATGATAGAAATGGCAAGTTTGATCAGAAAAGTGAAGAAGGAACATTTCTAGGTTATTATTCTAGAAGCAAAGCATTTAAATGTCTGATCAAATCATCTAACAAAATAGTAGAAAGTGAAAATGTGAAAATTGATGAATTTGCAGAAAGAAATGATGAAGGAAATTCCAAGGAACTAGAAGACTATGATGAATTTGTCTATGTTCAACTGAGAAGTCTTACTGAGAAGACTGTTGAAGAAAATGAAGAGAATATCTAGTTACCGAGTGATGAAGAAGATCATACAGAGCCTACCGAGCCTATATTAGCCAAGTATGTCAGAAGACATCATGCACCAAGTCAAATTATAGGAGATAAGGATGATCCAGTGATGACAAGGAACAAACTGAGACATAACACATGTTTGATATATGAATTTGAACCAAGAATAGTGAAAGAGGCATTTAATAGTGAAGATTGGATAAATGCTATGGTAGAAGAGATTGATCAAATCAAGAAGAATGACACATGGACACTAATCCCAAGACCAAAGGACAAAAATGTAATCGGTACAAAATGGATTTTCAGAAACAAGCTAAATGAAAAAGGAGAGGTCATTCAAAACAAAGCAAGACTAGTTTGCAAAGGTTATGCTCAAGAAGAAGGAATTGATTATGGTGAAACTTTTTCACTTGTTGCTAGACTTGAAGGAGTAAGAACATTGGTGGCATATGCTACTTTCAAGAATTTAAAGGTATATCAAATGGATGTCAAATCTGCATTTCTGAATGGAATATTAGAAGAAGAAGTTTTTATTGAACAACTTGAAGGATTTGTTGAAGACAATAATAAAGATCAGGTATGTAAATTGAACAAAACTTTATATGGTCTAAAACAAGCACCTAGAGCATGGTATGAAAGATTGCACTCTTATTTGATTAAGATTGGTTTTATAAGGACAAGTGAGAACAACAATATGTACATGAAGAATGATGAAAATGGAATACTGATCTCAGCCGTATTTGTTGATGATATTATATTTTCTGGAAATGACTCTTTATGCAAGAACTTTGGAAATGAAATGAGCAAATAATTTGAGATGTCATTAATCGGTGAGATAAAGTATTTTATAGGTTTACAGATACTGCAAATGAAAAATGAGATTTTCATTACTCAATCCAAGTACATAAAGGAAATCTTGAAGAAATTTGGAATGGACGATTCAAAACCAGTAAGTACTCCTATGACTACCAACTATAAATTATCAAAGAATGATGAATCTGCATCTATTGATGAGACACTTTACCGATCCATGATTGGAAAACTTCAATATGTTGTTCACAGTAGACCAGACATAGCACATGCAGTAGGTATAGTTGCAAGATTCTCTGCAGATCCTAAGGAAACACACATGACAACAATCAAAAGAATCTTTAGATACTTGAAAGGGATAGAGGATTATGGCTTAGTATATCAAAAAAGAAATGATTTTGATTTAAAAGTTTATATTGATATTGATTGGGCAGGCAACATTGATGACAGAAAAAGCACAAGTGGAGGAGCTTTCTTTTTAGGAGAAAGACTAGTGAGTTGGCTTAGCAAGAAACAAGGATGTGTTTCACAGTCAACAGCAGAAGCTGAATACGTTGTTGCAGCATTGAATTGTACCAACATTGCATGGATCAAATAATTGTTGGAAGGTATAAATGAGGAAGTTACCGAGCCAGTAACTATATTCTATGACAATACTAGTGCCATTAACATTTCAAAGAATCCTATTATGCACTCTAAGACAAAGCACATCTCTATCAAATATCATTATCTTAGAGAAGAAGCTCAAGAGAAGAAAGTGGTGTTGGAGTATGTTAGCACAAAGGAACAAGTAGCAGATATCTTCACCAAGCCACTACCAAGGGACATTTTTGAATATCTTAGAAGTAAGTTAGGGGTCCTACCCCTATCTTCTACTCACTGACCAAGTTCAGTGAAAGCATCAATCCGATGACTCTATCGAATATCTTTTGGGAGTTGATGTTGATTTATACACTTTAGGATGTTTTCTAAAGGTGTACAGGAAATAATACAAGGAACAAGAATTGAAGACAAAATTCTCTGACCGAGACTGAATTGATACACAACAACAAGAAATCACTTCATACAGACAGAAATTATGTTTTAATTATGTTTTAGTTCTTTACTTTTTGGCATTGTTGTCAAAGGGGGAGAAGACTAATATTAGGGGAAAAGACTAATGAGAAGACTACAGATTGGAAAGAAAATTGAAGAAAACTGAGAAGTCTAATGTATGGGGGAGAGCATTTCAGCATTTCAGAATCACAACAATCTGAATCTTTTAAGGTCAAATCAATTGGTTTTGCCATCAATGCCAAAGGGGGAGATTGTTGGCAATATAGCATTATAACAGACAATGAAAGATTGTTGGCATTTCATAAGGATATTGAGAAGGTTGTTGATGATTATGGATATAACTAATTAAGGATGTTTACTATCTTGATATTATTATTTTGTCATTGATGTCAAGAAATTGATTTTCTAATTCAGTATGATGTTGCCATATCTTGAGAAGTATGATTTGAAGATTATAAAGATGTCGGTAAAAGACACAGGAAAGAATATGATGAATAAGTGGATGAATAAGGTATTCAATGGGCAACTAGTACCGAGTCAGACAATGATGAGATCATGATGTTTTAGATTGTTTTAACATCATACATATGTTGTAAAATGTAAAGGTTAATACTATACTATGTTATCAAGAAAAGAACCTAGTCGGTAAACCCTAAGGTTATCGCTATCGGTTAATGAAGGCGGAATGTCTACCGAGTGAAGTTAAGACCTGTTAGAATAACAGAGTATAGAAGCCTAGCAGAAAGACAAGAATAGTTCTATGTCTAGATTGTATTGAACAAATAAGAATCTACTTTAGCATTTTAGATGTGAAGTTGCAGATAGATTTTTATTACTGTTATTGTGTGAAAGTGACAAAAAATCTCTTAACCGAGTGGACTTAATAGTCTTATTTGTAAAACCCTCTAGCAAGGTGACATTCTGATTGAGTGTTTGAAATCCTTTAACAAGGTCACTTCTAACAAGGTGAAGATCCTAACAGATCTGAGGGAAATCCCTTAACCGGGTCACATCTAGCAATGTGTTTGTAATCTTTAACAAGATTTTCTTTTAACCGAGCATACTCTAGAAGAGTATATTTCTTAGTGGGTCCAAAATCTCATAGTGGTTTTTCCCTATTTGGGTTTCCACGTTAAATCTGGTGTTATGAGGTTTATGATGTTTATATGCTTTTGAGTTTGCATGTGTAACAGTTTTGGTTATATTACTGAAATATATGTTACCGAGGTTGAATCTGATGTTTTAATGGAAGATTAATTTTGTATGATTCACCCCCCCCCTCTCATCTTGTTTTCTATTGGATTTGTACTTATATTAAGTATCAGAACTATCATCAGAGTCATTTTCAATTGGTAGCATTTTTTCACCTATTGCAAAAACTATCAATTGCATGAAATGCAAAGTTACAAGATAGGCTAGAATTGATTTTGTTCATCATGTACGCAAACCAACATCATGAGCACATTTAGGTGGGAATTATTATGGTAGCCATGCTCCTATCATGCCTCACAAAGTGTCAGAAAGTTAAGAGCCATACCCTACTGGCGCGATCCCTCAAGTGTCCTGAGTCTAAAAAATTGTCAAACTTTGACAGACTATTTCTCCCAATCCAAGACACATATTCAATCTATTTGAACCTGTAGGGTCACATGAGGCTTGTCTACAATGGCCTATCTCGGTTTCTGACGACTCGGAGCCATTTTCAATTGGTAACATTTTTTCACCTGCTGCAAAAACTATCAGTTGCAAGATAGGCTAGAATTGATTTCATTCATCGTGTGCACAAACCAAAATCCTGAGAGAATCTGGGTGGGTAGGTTTATGGTAGCCATGCTTCTATCATGCCTCCCAAAGCATCGAAACGTTGAGAGCCATACCCTACCGACACGATCTCTAAAGTGCCCTGATTCCAAAAAATTGTCAAACTTTAATGGACCGTTTCTCCAAATAGAAGACACATATGTTCAATCTATTTGAACCTATAGGGTCAAATGAGGCTCGTCTATAATGGCCTATCTCAGTTTTTGACGACTCAAAGCCATTTTCAATTGGTAGCATTTTTTCGTCTAGTGCAAAAACGATCAGTTGCATGCAATGCAAAGTTGCAAGATATGATAGAATTGATTCGGTTCATCATGTGCACAAACCAACATCATGAGCACATCTGGGTGGGAATTTTTATGATAGGCATTCTCCTGTCATGCCTCCCAAGTGTCAAAACATCGAGAGGCATACCCTACCGACGCGATCTCTCAAGTGTCTAGAGTCCAAAAATTGTCAAACTTTGAAAAAATGTTTCTCCCAATCCAAGATACATATTATCAATCTTTTTGAACCTGTAGTGTCACATGAGACTCATCTAAAATGGCCTATCTCAGTTTTTAATGACTCGGAGCCATTTTCAATTGGTAGCATTTTTTCACTTGTTGTAAAAACTGTCAGTTGCATGCAATGCAAAGTTGCAAGATAGGCTAGAATTTATTTTGTTCATCATGTACACAAACCAACATCATGAGTGCATCCGGCTGGGCAAGTTTATGATAGGAATTCTCATGTCATACCTCCCAAAGCGTCGGAACATCGAGAGCCATACCCTACTAACGCGATCTCTCAAGTGCCCTGAGTCCAAAAAATTGTCAAACTTTGACAGACTATTTCTCCCAATCCAGGATACATATTATCAATCTATTTGAATCTATAGTATCACATGAGCCTCTTCTAGAATGCCTTGTGTCAGTTTCTAATGACTCAAAGCCATTTTCAATTGGTAGCATTTTTTCGCGTGCTGTAAAAATCGTCAGTTGCATGCAATGCAAAGTTGCAAGATAGGCTAGAATTGATTATGTTTGTCGTGTACCCAAACCAACATCACAAGCACGTCTGGGTGGGAATTTTTTTTCTAGAAATTCTCCTGTCATTCCTCCCAAAGTGTCAGAATGTCGAGAGCCATACCCTACTGACGTGATCTCTCAACCCTACTGACGTGATCTCTCAACCCTACTGACGTGATCTCTCAAGTGCCTCGAGTCCAAAAAATTATCAAACTTTCATGGTCTGTTTCTCCCAATCCAGGATACATATGCTCAATCTGTTTGAACCTATAGTGTCATGCGGGGATTTTCTAAAATGGGATATCTCGGTTTTTAATGAGTCAGGGACATTTTCAAAAACTGTTTGTTGCATGCAATGTAAAGTTAGTTGCATGCAATGCAAAGTTGCAAGATAGGCTAGAATTGATTATGTTTGTCATGTGCAAAAAACAACATCATGAGCACATCCAAGTGGGTAGTTTTATGCTAGGTATGCTCCTATCATGCCTCCCAAAGTGTCAGAACGTCGAGAGCCATACCCTACCAGCGCGATCTCTCAAGTGCCCTAAGTCCAAAAAATTGTCAAACTTTGATAGACTATTTCTCCCAATTCAAAATACATATGATTGATCTGTTTGAACCTATAGTGTCATGTGAGGCTTTTCTACAACAACCTATATTAATTTCTAACAGCTTGGAGCCATTTTCAATTGGTAGCATTTTTTTGCCTGCTGCAAAAACCACCATTTGCAAGATAGGCTAGAATTGATTTCGTTCGTCACGTGCACAAACCAATGTCACGAGTGCATTCGGGTGGGAAATTTTATGCTAGGTATGCTCATGTCATTCCTCTAAAACCACCAGAACATCGAGAGCCATACCCTACCGAGCGATGTACATCGAGAGGCATACCCTATCGACGTGATCTCTCAAGTGTCTACAGTCCAAAAAAATTTCAAACTTTTAAAAACTATTTCTCCCAATCCAAGATACATATGATCAATCTATTTGAATCTATAGTGTCACATGAGACTCATCTAAAATGGCCTATCTCAGTTTTTAATGACTCGGAGCCATTTTCAATTGGTAGCATTTTTTCACTTATTGTAAAAACTGTCAGTTGCATGCAATGCAAAGTTGCAAGATAGGCTAGAATTTATTTCGTTCATCATGTGCACAAACCAACATCATGAGTGTGTCTAGGTGGGTAGGTTTATGATAGGCATTCTCATTTTATACCTCCCAAAGTGTCAAAACATCGAGAGCCATACCCTACTGACACGATCTCTCAAGTGCCCTGAGTCCAAAAAATTGTCAAACTTTGACGGACTATTTCTCCCAATCCAGGATACATATTATCAATCTATTTGAATCTATAGTGTCACATGAAGGTCTTCTACAATTCCCTATCTCAGTTTCTAATGACTCAAAGCCATTTTCAATTGGTAGCATATTTTCGCATGCTGCAAAAATCGTCAGTTGCATGCAATGCAAAGTTGCAAGATAGGCTAGAATTGATTATGTTTGTCGTGTGCCCAAACCAACATCACAAGAACATCTGGGTGGGAATTTTTTTTCTAGGAATTCTCCTGTCATTCCTCCCAAAGTGTCAGAATGTCGAGAGCCATACCCTACCGACGTGATCTCTCAAGTGCCTTGAGTCCAAAAAATTGTCAAACTTTCATGGTTTGTTTCTCCCAATCCAGGATACATATACTCAATCTATTTGAACCTATAGTGTCATGCAAGGCTTTTCTACAATGGGATATCTCAGTTTTTAATGAATCAGAGCCATTTTCAAAAACTGTTTGTTGAATGCAATGTAAAGTTAGTTGCAAAAATCGTTAGTTGCATGCAATGCAAAGTTGCAAGATAGGCTAGAATTGATTATGTTTGTCATGTGAAAAAAACAACATCACAAGCGCATCTAGGTGGGTAGGTTTATGCTATGTATGCTCCTATCGTGCCTCCTAAAGCATCAGAACGTCGAGAGCCATACCCTACCAGCGCGATCTCTCAAGTGCCCTGAGTCCAAAAAATTATCAAACTTTGATGGACTATTTCTCCCAATCCAAGATACATATGATTGATTTGTTTGAACTTGTAGTGTCACATGAGGCATGTCTACAACAACCTATCTTAGTTTCTAACAGCTTGGAGCCATTTTCAATTGGTAGCATTTTTTTGCCTACTACAAAAACCGCCAGTTGCAAGATAGGCTAGAATTGATTTCGTTTGTCACGTGCACAAACCAATGTCATGAGCACATTAAAGTGGGAAATTTTATGCTAGGTATGCTCATGTCGTTCCTATAAAATTACCAAAACATCGAGAGCCATACCCTACCGAGCGATGTACATCGAGAGGCATACCCTACCGACGCGATCTCTCAAGTGTCTAGAGATCAAAAAATTGTCAAACTTTGAAAAACCATTTCTCCCAATCCAAGATACATATGATCGATCTATTAGAACCTATAGTGTCACATGAGACTCATCTAAAATGTCCTATCTCAGTTTTTAATGACTCGGAGCCATTTTCAATTGGTAGCATTTTTTCACTTGTTGTAAAAACTGTCAGTTGCATGCAATGCAAAGTTGCAAGATAGGCTACAATTTATTTCATTCATCGTGTGCACAAACCAACATCATGAGTGTGTCTTGGTGGGTAGGTTTATGATAGGAATTCTCATGTCATACCTCCCAAAGCGTCAAAACATCGAGAGCCATACCCTACTGACACGATCTCTCAAGTGCCCTGAGTTCAAAAAATTATCAAACTTTGACAGACTATTTCTCCCAATCCAGGATACATATTATCAATCTGTTTGAATCTATAGTGTCACATGAGGCTCTTCTACAATGCCCTATCTCATTTTCTAATGACTCAAAGCCATTTTCAATTGGTAGCATTTTTTTGCGTGCTGCAAAAATTGTCAGTTGCATGCAATGCAAAGTTGCAAGATAGGCTAGAATTGATTATGTTTGTCATGTGCCCAAACCAACATCACAAGCACGTCTGGGTGGGAATTTTTTTGCTAGGAATTCTCCTATCATTCCTCCCAAAGTGTCAGAATGTCGAGAGCCATACCCTACCGACGCTATCTCTCAAGTGCCTTGAGTCCAAAAAATTGTCAAACTTTCATGGTTTGTTTCTCCCAATCCAGGATACATATGCTCAATCCGTTTGAACCTATAGTGTCATGGTAGGCTTTTATACAATGGGATATCTTATTTTTTAATGAATTAGAGCCATTTTCAAAAACTGTTTGTTGCATGCAATGTAAAGTTAGTTGCAAAAATCGTTAGCTGCATGCAATGCGACGTTGCAAGATAGGCTAGAATTGATTATGTTTGTCGTGTGCAAAAAACAAAATCACGAGCGCATCTGGGTGGGTAGTTTTATGTGAGGTATGCTCCTATCATGCCTCCAAAAGTGTCAGAATGTTGAGAGCCATACCCTACTGGCACGATCTCTCAAGTGCCCTGAGTCCAAAAAATTGTCAAACTTTGATGGACTATTTCTCCCAATCCAAGATACATATGATTGATTTGTTTGAACCTGTAGTGTCATGTGAGGCTTTTCTACAACAACCTATCTTATTTTCTAATGGCTTGGAGCCATTTTCAATTGGTAGCATTTTTTTGCCTGCTGCAAAAATCGTTAGTTGCAAGATAGGCTAGAATTGATTTTGTTCATCACGTGCACAAACCAACGTCATGAGCGCACTCGGGTGGTAAATTTTATGCTAGGTATTCTCATTTCATGCCTCTAAAAGAACCGAAACATCGAGAGTCATACCCTACCGAGCGATGTAGAAGTTGCTTGACAACTTTTTTGACAACTTTTTTGACAATAATGATAATTTTTGCTCAAATTGTATCTAGACTCAATCTATGACTCCCATGACTCAAATAATTCTCCATGATTATACAAGAATCAAGAATGTTGATGATTGACCTATCAAGAATGGTCATGATTGACCTTATCACATCAAATAATCTCAAAACATAGTCACAAAAAATAGTCACAAAACATTGTCACATATTATTCAAAAATTTGCCTCTAAATATGGACAAATCCGCTCTTGGCTATTTAAATATACAAAAAAATGTTACAAATCATCTCATGGGCTTGTATACAAAATTTGGCATTTGAATATGTGCAATTCAATTCATCGCCATTTTAATATACAAAATTTGGCATCTAAATATGTACAAATCAGCTCAAGGCCATTTAAATATACAAATGATGCCCCTAAACATGTACAAATCAGCTCATGGGTATTTTTATATATATAAAATGAATATAGAACAATTCGCCAATGATATATACAAAATTCTCAAAAATCATTCTACTCTGGACCATAGAATCAATCAAGTGAGCCTTCAGGGTCGGCCTTCACCTATATTGTGTCAAGTATTGCCTCGTGGTTAGATTCACAAACTTTCCATAAAATATTGTTATGAGGTCTACCATGATACTTCATCAAATGAATATTTGTTGCAACAACAAGGTTAGAGAAATGAGGAATATGTCTGTGTGTTTCAAAGTCCTCGAACAACCAAACATCAGAATTCTTGATAGGGTATCTCCTAAGCCATGTTCCTGTCACGACAACAAGTCCTATTGGGTACTCAATACCCTCTCCGTCAATGATTGTGGTTGTCAATTTTCTTTTAGGCTCAACACAACAACACAAAAATTAATCTGTTCTTTTTTCATTGTTCTCTTCTACAACAACTGCATACACATGACCTGCATTTAATAAAGTGATAATTAATGCCAAAAATAAAGTGTGATGTACAACAAAATGAACCAAAAAGAATACTTGCAAAAAAATTAACTCAAAAAATCACCTAAATCCACTAGGTCGGATACATGGTCAAAATCCATTGATGTCTCCATATGGCTCAATTGTAGTGCTTTGAGAATTTCATATGTATCAATGGGAACCAACGGTGTACAAGACCATTTGTCAACCCACTCTTGTGACTCACATTCTTCCCACAAAAAATACATGCATGAAAAGAAAAAACATACCATCTGTCTCATATAAATTACTAGTGAACTTGCATTTGAACTCATAAATGAGTGCATGGCACTCGATCCTACAACTGTACAACAATGTAGATATTGTTAATGTTAGATTCAGTGATCAACCAAAAATATCTAGTAACGTACTATTGACATACTTCAATTCTTCTCTAGCTAGGACTATTTTTACACAAAAGTGCCTTCAACAACCTCAAAAATGTCTTTTGAGGTCGTTGGGCAACTAAAAGTATGTGTCCCAATACTGCGTACGTGGTCTTTTTAGTAACCCCGTACACGGTGTTAGGCCCTAAAATTGTTTGCAGACCAATGTTAATATTCCTAGTACCTCGTATGCACTTTTAACGTATAAAGAACTTGTATGCGCTATTAGGCCTTAAAAATGTTTAGCAGATGAGTGAACTAATAGTCTTAGTACCTCATATGCGCTTTTTGTAGTAAATAAAATGTGAAGGAAAAGGGAGGGAGGGAACAAGAGGGAGAGGGGGAGAGGGAGAGAGAGAGGGAGGGTGAGGGGGAGAGATGAAGAGGGAGAGAGAGAGAGAGAGAGAGAGAGAGAGAGAGAGAGAGAGAGAGAGAGAGAGAGAGAGAGAGAGAGAGAGAGAGAGAGAGAGAGAGGGAGAGGGAGAGAGAGAGGGTGGAAAAGGGAGGGAAAGAGAGGGGGAGAAAGGGAGAGAGGGAGAGAGGGAGAGCGAGGGAGAGGGGGAGAGAGGGAGAAAGGGAGAGAGAGAGAGGGAGAGCAAGGGAGAGGGGGACAGAGGGAGGGAGGGAGAGAGAGGGTGGAAAAAGGAGGGAGGGAGAGAGAATGGAAGAGAGAGAGAGAGAGAGAGAGAGAGAGAGAGAGAGAGAGAGAGAGAGAGAGGGAGAGAGAGAGAGAGAGGATGGAAAAGGGATAGAGGGAGAGTGAGAGTGAGAGAGAGATGATGGAAAAGGGGGGGAGAGAGGGATAGAGATAGAGATTAAAGTTTAATTATTAATAATAAAATATCTATACACACATCTTTTAAAGAAATCTTATTTATTTGACATGACTGCAAAATGTGAGAATATTTATTTGACGTGACTGCAAAAATGTAAGAATATTTATTTGAGACCGTTAGCTAGACTGTCAACTTGGAAACAACTCTATCGTGTGGCTCTTAGTATTCTGAGAATTGCAAGGAACAAATTGGAAAGAAAAAATGTGTATTACCAAAGATTTCCCAACAATAGGAGTGTGGTTGAGGGATGATGCACAATGGGTTTTGTACACTGATTCAAATGCTAAGAATATCAAGGAAAGCATAGCCTCTATAGCTCAAAGTGTGGACCTTGGGATTATTAGGTCTATTGTTCATCTAAATGGTGACCACTACATGACAGACCTAATTTCAATACAACAATATAAAGTAAGGGAGATAAAGGGGGGTAGGGGGAGGTAAAGAGTGGGGAGGGAGAGGGGGAGAGGGAGAGAGAGAGAGGGGGAGGGAGAGGGGGAGAGAAGGAGAGAGAAGGAGAGGGAGGGAGAGAGAGAATGGAAAAGGGGAGAGAGAGAGAGAGGGTGGAAAAGGGACGGAGGGAGAGAGAGAGAGAGAGAGAGAGAGAGAGAGAGGATGGAAAAAATTTGCATTACCAAAGATATCCCAAAGCCCAACAACATGAGGAGTGTGGTTGAGGGATGATGCACAATGGGTTTTGTACACTGATTCAAATGCTAAGAATATCAAGGAAAGCATACCCTCTTCTGCTCAAACTGTGGACCTTGGGATTATTAGGTCTACTATTCATCCAAATAGTGACCACTACATTGCAGACCTAATTGCAATAAAAAAATAAAAAGTAAGGGAGATAAAGGGGTAGGGAGAGAGAAAGAGTGGGGAGGGAGAGAAGAAGAGAGAGAGGGATGGGGTATGGAGGAAGGGAGAGAGGGGGAGCATGTTGGTTTGTTATTCTTTTAAGCAGTATTGGTAATGTTTTTTATATTGAAATAATGGTTCATCTTGCCACCTTAGGATACCGTATGACCCCTTAGGATGTCATTACTCCTAAATGGTCGTGTGGTGTTATGTGGGGTCATATAGTGTCCTATGACACCCTAGGACACCATATGACCCCTTAGGTGTCATTATGGGTCATGTAATGTGTCCTTAGGGGTTATATTATGTCCTACCACCCTTTAAGACATCATATGACCCCTTAAGACACCATATGGTGTCATAATGGGTCGTATGGTATTCTAAGGGGTCATATGGTGTCCTGTGACCCCATAGGACACTGTATGACCCCTTAGGTGTCAAATTTTGTAAGTAGTATTGGCACTGATTTTTATATTGTAATAATGATTCATCTTGCCACCTCGGGACATCGTATGACCCCTTAGGAAATCATATGCTCCTAAAGGGTCATGTTTTATTATGTGGGGTCCAGAGAGAGAGAGAGAGAGAGAAGGGAGGGAGGGAGATGGGGGGGAGAGGAAGACATGTCACATGATGTCATTAGGGGTCATGTGGGGTCCTAATTGAGCCACACGTGTTACAACACCATATGAACCCTTAAGACACCATTTGACCCCTTGAGATATCATACATGGTCCGAAGAGGTCATTAGGTGTTATGTGGGATCCTGAGAGAGTGAGAGAGGAATACAATACAATACAATGAGATATCAAAAGATAATATATATCAATATACGTATATACACATATACAGATAATACACATAAAATATCAAAAGGCAATACATATACATACACACATATGTGTATATATATACATAATACATAATATATAATATATAATATATAATATATTATATATTATATATTATATATATTATATACATATATATAATATATATTATATATATACATGAAATATCATATTTTACATATTATACATATACATATATGTATGCACACACCCACATTTTAAACACCGGAAGAAGCGCGTACGCATTGTTTTAGCTCTAACACCGCATACGCGCTGCTTATTGTAAAGACACCTCGTATGTGGTTTTGTTTTAAAAATTCCTCGTACACATTGTTTATAGTATAGGGAGCCCATACACGCTTTTGATTGTTTAGACTTGTGAATAGGCCTGGATGACAAAGTTGCGGGTTGGAAGTTTGATTTCCCTCCATTTCCCTCATTTTTGATGTGTTTTGTTTAATCAACTTGGTTTCTCGACTTTGTCATCATCAGGTTTACACTTCATCAAGTGGGTATTTCTAAAATTGCCACCATATTTTCATCCATCTTCTAAGATTTCTAACCATATAATTTTTTTAAATTTGAACAATAAAATATTATTATTGAATTTCTTTTACCAGTGTCTCCATAGTTCTTAGAGACATATGTGTACCATTTTTTTAATAACTTTTGATCTACTTATCCAAATTTAAAAAACTTAATATATTATTGTAGTGCACTTGATTCTTTACAATTTATAAAAAATGTATTTTTGATTGTTTTGGTGCAAGTTATACTTCACGCATGAATAGGTACTTGATTTTCAGGATGTGCTCGATTGGAAAAATCATAAAAAAAAATACTCAACAAAAAATTTAAAAAAAATACACAACTTCTAGTGATCACTCTTAACTATCTTTCTCCCAAAGGATTTGTCAAAATACTATATGTAACTATGACTTTTTTTATGCACACATCAGACACTATGTTATGTTTTTTTAGAAAAAATTAGGGTCTAGTTTTTGTGCATGAAGGATTTGACCCCCTTAATCTTATCCAATTTTGAAAAAGTTTACTATTTTGGAAACTAGATTAAGAGTACTATAATATTTGTTCTTTTATTATCTTCATATCTTGAGTGTATTACTTTAAAATTTCACCTCCAAGTTCAAGTTCACCTGATTTCAGAAGAAAAAAAAGTGTCCACTTATACCCCCCTTTTTTCACACCATCTTTGTGCACTTACCCTGCATCATGCAAATAATATTGACTTCTTGAATCCACCTGATATGTTCTTTCAATCTTCTATCTTAAGTCATTAGAGGAGGTATCCCTTTTCCTTCATCAAACACAAAGTATCCCGACTCTTCCATTAGTTGCTTTGCATATTTCTTGTGAGCCTTCCTCAAAATTTCAATTTCCTTGATTACAGATGGATCCAGATTACTCTTCTTCTGCACTTCATCAATCTTTTCTTGTAACTGGTTTTCCAGTCTTTTATGTTCTAAAATAGAAAGATGATTCTTTGAACAGGTGGTCCAACACTTATCCATCCATGTCATTGTGGTATTAAACATTTTATGTATGAATACTAACATGACATCAAATTTAGCATTGGACAATTGATTTTCCAGTTATTGGTTCTCTTCCTAAAGCTTGTTATTTTGTATTTTGGTTGTGAACTCTCTCCTTGTACAAACATGGGTGTCCACCCTATTGTATTCATCATGTCCTTTAAGAGCTCAATTTCTTTAACCAATCTCTCATTCTTGAGCCTGTAGGCATCATTTTACTTCATGGCCAATTTGATTTAAGATTTATTCAATTTGGCTATGTTAATTCCCAAATCAATAGTGACTATAGGGTTTGTTTCTCCTACCTTAAAATATATCACATGCCCAAAGGCTTTCTCGGTGTATACAATCATGGCCCTCTTATGTGGTGGATATTTTGCCCAAATTAGAAGTGATTTTTCATCTAGATTATATCCTGATCTAGTACAAACCCGAGTCACACTTGTAGGACTCAGCTTATGATTGGTGCCACTATTGTGTACGAAACTGTCAAACACTAGAGAAAACTTCAAATCCCATCTAGGAAATATCAATACTCTTGCATCTTCTGAAAGCTTTCTCCCCTTTTCTGGAGCCATAGTATCCATCTCATGCTCAATATCCATCTTCAAGGTCTCCAAAAGATGACCTTCATTATTGTTTGTGATATCATCACTTGTTTCTCTTACAACTTTCCCTTTTAATTTATATAAAAAAAGACTTAAATTCTTGTGTTTTGATGAACTGATCATCAGAAATAAAAATATTGCAAGCCAATTGTCTAGTCTCTTCTTCAACAAGATCTACAACTTCTTGTTCCCTGCTTGATGGCTGCTATGCCTCAATTCTGGTAATTGGAATTTTATTTGGTTCAAGATGTGGATCCTCTTCATCAGATGACTCCTCACTACCTAAGGAGAGGAATTGTGTGCACTACATTTCCTTCATCCTTGCTTCTACCTCCATATTATATCTTTCAATGGCTCTAATGCCATCAAGTTCATCTAGATTTCTCATTACATCTTCTTTTGGACAAGTTTTGCGGGTATACCCACTTACTTTCAGTTCTCTCTTGGCACTGTCACTGAATCCTTTTGGATCAAAATATTTCCTTGGGGTAGCCCTATTCATGTTATAATGCATTAGCTTGCCCAATATATGATCATACTCTTCTTTGGCAAGCACAATGAAAACACTGAAAAACAAAGTTGCTAGCATGAAAGACTCCTTTTCATAGGACCTTAAATGTATGAGATTAGAATAGTCCAATCCCCTTACAATCCCCAAGTAAACTATTCAATCAAGTATAGTTCTCGCTAATATAAATGGTGTATCCTCAAAGCCATAGACCCTTACTATGGTAGCATCTGAGTAATAGTACCAATCTCCCCAATTGTGTTTTACTGTCTTTGGGCCACCAAAGTCCTTTGGCCTCAATAACCTCTTGATCTTATTTGACAAAGAGTGCTCACATGGATGGTTTAACATCCTAAAAATGGTCTTTACAAAGTATTCCTCAAAATAAGGATAATTGGACCTGGTAAACCTGTTATCCCAAATGGATGTCCATAACTGAACTGGTAATGGTTTTCCTTTGTGATCTAGTTGTTGTATTTTCTACTCCTCTGGCCACATACCCTTTTCATATCCAAAATACAGGACCATATATATCAAAATAGAGTAATGCTTAAGTGATATCTGAGAGGGGTCCTTCTTGGTTGTTGTGAGGGCCAGGTCAATCGGTCGGTGAACTAGTGTTGCATAGTCAAAGTTTTTGGGGTTGTGGCCCTGGATATCTATAGATATCACCATAGGCTCAATTGACATGAGCCAAGAGACTTCAACCCCTAACACCTATCCAATAGTATAGTATGTGTATCTGAAATAGTTTTCAAATAAATCCACACTGAATGGTGGCCCATCATCATCTATCAATGGTATTGTATTCCTATGCACTCTTGGTATGTATAATGGCAGTCTCCAACCCTTGTAGGTGGTGTCCAGCCTCCAATATTGATTTTTTAAATCCTCATAAACAATTTTGTATTCACAGACATCCTCAAAACCAAAAACCTCCTCAATCACAGTTTTGGACAAATGCACAAATGGTTTTCCCTGCAAATCACAAATAGCCTTGAGGTCTGAATCATAGTGTTTGGAAAAAAGTTTGACCATGTATATGCTTAAAAATACATTTGGGATAGCCATTTTCCCTAGATTCATTCTCCATGGGTTTCAAATAGGTTCATGTTTGGTTCTTCGACAATAGTGGAAAAGGAATAATTCGAATCCTTGAATATCAGTCCATGTATCCCCCACATTGTATTGGTCTTCAAATTTGTTAACATTAGGGTTCAGTTGAACTACTCTCCTAGTCCTATCCCCTGAACAGGTAATTGATTAGTTAAGTCTTGATTCAACTTCCTCTCTTTTACTTTTTTCTTTCAATTCAATTGTCCCTGATCTTTTCAAAGGTTTCTCTTTTTGTGTTTTCTACATTTTTCCTTTAGTTTCACTTATTTTCCCTTTTCTTCTCTTCCCTTTTGATGTTGTAGGACTATTCATCTTATGAATGACAAAGCATAATTTGAAAATAAATTTTATAGAGTTAATAAAAGGCCTGGACTGCTTACTTGTCACTGCCCAAATGCTCTGACCTAATCCCTTACTTCCACTGCTCGCAATGCTTTGTCAATTTTCTCACTCTGAAACATCTACAATTATCTCTCTCAGGATACTTCAACTGTGCAACATTAATGTCTCCTTCAACAATTAATGCTCAATAAATTTTGAATGATCTGGTTGATGTGACAAGTTCCTTTTATCGATGTGAATTTATATGTTAACACATTGCCGAGACTTAAGTGATATGCTGCCTATGGGGAATGTCAATCAACCATCTTCCTTGGATTCGGTTTGAAAACTATTGATCTTACTGATTCATTTGTTAGTCTTTCATCATGTTATGTTTTTTCGTTGGGGAGACTTTCTCCGATCTCTCTCATCTTTTGTATCTTCTTTCCCTATGGTCATCACTAAGAGTCACAATGATCAAACATTATCGATGGGATCATTGATATCGAGGTTACAAAGGAAGTTTCTAGCCAATTATTGTTTTCTTGTCGATCTACACTACCTCGGACATAAAGTAGTTTGTTATTTTGCTTAGATATCGACATGACTCTCAAATTCAGGTTGACCCTAAATATTTCTTCCCAATCTGGGTAGGTCTCTTTGATAGAACAAATCTCTTGTGTTGCCTTTTTGGGGGAAAAAATGGATCTCATACTGATATATTTCATGTTTTCAGTTATCAGGATGACTTGTGTAGTTGGCCTATCTTTTTCATCTCCTCCCGACAGCATCATGTCTTGCCAATCATTAGACGTTTTCTTATGATTCACAACGGAGTGACTCGAGGTGATATATTTTGATATAGTTTCATCGGCAAGTCTTTTATTATCGGGTTGACCTTTGATATGTCCCTTCGGCTTTGTAACTCATACCAACGCTGAATCCATTGGTCAGATTCTTTCCGATGTCTTTTCATTCAATGTTTCCTGTCAGGATGACTTATATAATTTGTATAGCTTCTATGTTTTTAATCTGAGGGTGTTAGTCTCTCTGATGTTTCATGAACTCTCATTGTTCGTATCAAGTTGAGTCATGCCGATATATTTACCCATAATGTCTGTTAGTATGACTCTCATGATTAGGAAGACTATTTAAGTTTCTTGCTGACTTCATAACTCTTCCTGATGTTGTTCCCAGTGGCCAAACTCACATTGATAATCATCTTCTATGGACGTATATCAGTATGACACATAAAATCAGCCTGACCTCTTTACGCTTACTCTGAAGTAGGATTTTACATTGATAACTAGTTCATTATTTTGTCAGTATGTCTTTCCCCGATAGAAGTGCGGGTTTATTTTCGATGATGGAACTTCTCATCAGTATGATATGAACATTTCTTCCCAATGAGTTCCTATATTTCTAGTTTGAGAGATCAGAATTCTATCGATGCGACTTCAATAGGGTCTAGTCGGTTTACTTGTTTTGAGGCTTTTTGTTACAATGAAGTACTAGGCTTATATATTATACAAATTGCTTGTATTTTAACAACTTTAGATATGTCTAGGCAGTACTACTGAGGTCTATGAGTACCAAGATACCTGATAATGGATATTCTAGTCCTATATGACAATCTTCACACAAGGAGATTACTTCATTTATCAAGGTGTTTATAGTCCCCTTATGGCTATATATTGGGATCCACCCTTGTGGGAGCCCATTCTACCCCACATATAGCATATTTTTTATTTATGTTTGAACTTTCACTACTAATAACTACATTTGATAAATAACCATTCTTCTCAAATCAGTATCATGGATTCAAGGATAATTTTTATTAATATAGGGAATGTTTTCAAGGCTGTTGGAATATAAGGAATTGGTTGATGGTTAGGAAAAATGGCTACTTGAAAGTTCTAAGAGAAACTTTAATTCCACCTGAATTAGTGGTTCCAACCAGAGTTTACTTTAGTGGCGAATATTCACCAATGGCAAATTTTTCACGTCGGCGACCTAGGGAAATGATGAATATTTTGTACCAATAGGGGGTGGCCATGTCGCCAGAACATTATCAATTTTCATCAAATTCATGGCCCGACCACCATATGTTTTATGTAATTAAATGTTTCTATGCGAGGATTTCACCAATACAATATATGGTGGACACAGTAAATTTAATTTTTTCGCCTACACTCTCCGAGGTTGCCTTAATAGATGACCATAATTCGCCTATAGGCATGTGAAGATTTGTTAGCTAGGAGGACACAATTTACCTGGTATTTTGCCGACGTGTGTCTCCATTCACCCCAACTTTTGCCAACTATATTGTATTTGCCAATTATTTGTATGACCCATAATCGCCTTGAAAATTACATAAGTCGTGTTATAGTTACATGGGATTCGCCAAATATTTGTATATCATATAAAATTCTTGCATAATTCACCATATAAGGATTCGTATAAATACGTGTAAAGATTAGATTTATCTCTACACAATTTGGTGGGTTCTAGGCTCTGAATTCTGATCAATAGCAAAGTTTTAGACTAAGGAAAATCATCTTTGTTGACTGCATTGGCAACTGCTACTGACCTAAAGGTGAGCGATCATATTTTTGAAGTGTTATAATGTTATTCTAAATTTATCTATATTTGTTTGCATTGTTTAGTTCATTTTTATTTAGTGGTGACCCGTCAGTGCCAAGTGGTCAGTCGAGACATTCAGAACTCAGACATCTAGATTGTAGGTCATAGGACCAATGAAACATATATTATACTTTATAATCTATAATTGCTTCTTCAACAAATTGATATTTTTTTGGTAGTCTTTATTTTGTTGGAGATGTCAGACAGGAAGAAGGGTAGGAAACCTGAATGTGGGGAAGGCCATGAGAGGCCAACAAAAAGCAGAACGTTGTCTTCATACTTTGGCTTTGGAAAAGATTGTGGTGAAAATCAAGAAGGTACATCATCACAAGTACAAGTACAAAATTCGCAACCTACACCACATGTTGAAGACAGTGGCGAACCCGATATCTCAGATCAGGATGATCTTGAAGAAGATTATCTAGTTGATGCCCAAGTTAGCCAGAATGATATAATCGACTTGGGTGATAATGCCACTAATGATAATGCAATGAAGGGGAAAATAAAAGCCAGATCAAAAAAGGATCGGGAGTGGGATATGTCAGTGAGGAATTTTCAAATTAATTGAGCATCAAAGTATCCATTCATTGAGCTAGTGGAGAATCCAATTGAAGGCAAGCCTCCAATAGAATGCAGGTGTAATATTTGCACTTGGAAACATAACAAGGAAATTAGGTTGCAACTAAAATTTGACACCATAGAAAAACATATGGGTAAAGTTTATGAAAAACAAACAATAGACGGAGTTGAAAAATCAGTGATAAGATGGAGAACAAAGGAGGAATGAGCATGTGAGGAATGCTGAAGAGTATTATTTTCATGAGAAAATATAGACAAAGCCTGTTGAAGTTAAAGGTTCTATTGAAGCTAGTTTTGGAAAAGAAATGCAAATAGAACAACTGGGAAAAGTTGTTCAGTTAAGCGTTGTTTTTTATATTTTGAGTAGAGGACGTGCTATGATAGATATCCCATCAATTAGTGGTTTATTACATTTTTTGAAAGTTCATAACTATCCTAATAGACATTGGTCAGTAAACAATGGATGGGAATGGGCAAGTTGTCTTGATGAGGTTGAAAAATAAGAGAGTCAAACTTTATTGCATTTTCTTTAGATGAAGTTATGGAAGTAGACAATACTTCATGGGTATGCATGCATGTTTGTACTATAGAGAATCATACCCGCCAACCTCATCTAGTATCTGTTGCTAAAATGAAGGAGAGTGCGACAACGGAAATTTTATTTCAACTAGTAAAGAGAAGTTTAATTGAATATGGAGGTATGGATGACATGATGGTTGCCAAAAAATTGGTTTGCGTTGGAGCAGATGGAGCTTCAGTAATACAAGGTCACAGGAACTATCTTTGTACAAAGATTTAAACTTCATTTGCACCATACATTACTGCAATTCACTGCATGGCTCACAGAATGAATCTAGCTTTTGGAATTGTGAGCAAGTTTGCTTCAGTAAAAAAAATTAAAATTTTTAATTAGAGAGCTCTACTCACACTTTTGTCGAAGTCCCAAGCGATTTATGGAATTTCAACACTTTGCTGAAGGAATAACTGATGGGAACAATCTTCTCAAGGATAATGATACCAGATGGATCTCTTTGGATGGTCCAGCGCATTGATTTTTTTCAGAATATCCATCTTTGATTGGACTATTTCACACAACTCGCGACGAATCAGATCAACCAAAATTTCCTGACCTTCTTTGGAGGTTAATTAATCTAGAGACACTCTTAACTTTAGCATCTCTTCTACCCATGCTAGAGGAAATGAGGAATATTATGAAGGCTGCCCAAAAAAGAGCTTTGTATATTGCAGAATATGCTACGCTGTGTAAGATGACATGCATGACCCTCGACAATCTCTATCGAAATCAACCAACACTATCTGATGAAAAATTTGTTAAGTGGCGAACACTCACAGATTTGAACAATATTGATAACATTTTACAAATCGGAGCAAATGGGGAGGTATGTGCCAATGTACGAGGAGTTGAGATACCAATGCACTTCTATGCCATGGTCGACCCCGAGGAACTAGGAAAGCGCCCCAGGAAGCAACTAGAAAGAGTTACAAGGGAAGATTTCGACAAGATTGTTGAGACTGTAACTACCTCTGTGAAGAAAATTGCATATGATCTTTCCTCACAAATTAGAAGCAGATTCCCTCCTGACAACCTACTCGAAGCCATGTCTATTGTGTTTCCTCAATATTGGAGCCTCAACAGTGCAGCTGATTTTTTAAGTAAGCTACTGACTTTGATAAAACAATTTTGCATATCCAAAGAATTGAATGGAGTAACTATAAATGAAATATTCAATGAAACTCCTCTTCAAGAGCAATCATCTTGTTTTGCATACACTATGAGAGAACAATATGGCACAATGGAGAGCCCCCGCAAAGAGGGATCAATAACAAGGCTTTGGAAATATATAGCTGAGAACGCAGCGTTGCGTGATTTAATGCCAGAATATTTGAAGCTTGTTGATTTATGTCTTACCATGATATTGGGATCGATGGAAGATGAGAGAGTTTTCAGTGCTTTGGGGTTCCCAAAATCAAAGCTAAGAAACAAACTAGACAAAAATTTGGAAAATTGCTTGAGGCTCTATACATCTAGGTATGATGTCCACACTTTTCCTTACGATAGGGTACTGCAAATCTGGAGGTCCAAATGTGAAAGAAGAGGTTTGGGAAACACTTCAAACCAAAGTGTCAATGGGACTATTGACTCATTTATTGGACCTACTAGTAGCATTGAGATGCAGTTCAACGAAGGTATGTAGACTTAAAGTGAAGAAACCACAGACAAGAATCAAGAAAGATCTGAATTTGATGAGGATGAATGGCAACTGTAAGAGATTGGTATTTATTAATCTTATTACTGTATCTCATCATTCATATTACAAAATCATAAAACTTTTTGTAATTAGAATTTAATATTGATTTGTAATTGCTTTTTTCAACTTTCTATTTCCAGATTTAAAATAGTATAATAAAAACCATAATGTGTTTATTGATACAAAGATGTTTATTGTTTATTTAAACATGTTTGAGAACTTATATTTTCATTAATTCTTTCAAAATATAGCCACATGATACAATTAATTCAATAGTAATACACCAATCTGTGTGATTCTCCATGCAAAAGTCAATACAAAGTTTCAGAACCCTTTGCAAATGACCCTGAATTCCCTTTTATAGAAACAAGGGAGCAACAGCTGCTTCAGGTCGAATTGCAACATGTGAAGACTTGACATCAAAATCACAAACTCAGCACAAATTTACATGGCCATCATAGGCCAAATTAGCAATTTAACAACTGCTACATGTCTGATGTCTCCTATTCAAAAAACAAAGTTCAAAATTAAATATTAATTCACGAGATGAAAAATTAAATATAGATAATAGCAGTGCCCAAAACCTAGTAATCAAAAATAGAGAAATGCAAAAATGTTAAAGCTTGGGAGAATTTGAGAATACAAATTTATAGGCTGAAGTTTTGCACTGTGCATCATAGATTCATAGGCTAGATTAGCAATTGAGCAATAGCAAGTGTTGGTTTTTTCCTATTCATAAAACAAAGTTATTTCAAGCGATGCCAAATTCCAAACAGAAAAAAACATAAAACCTTGAAATTAAGAGTAAAAGAAGAAAATTGTGCAATACATACTATGATTCTTAAGATTTATGTGCCAGTTTTTGTAGGGTGCTCCACTCTTCGTCTGATGGAAGGTCAATATTCTATAAACTATGGAAAGTCAACTCCAACTTTGTCAACATTCCATATTTAGAAGAGTGACTTGACATCACTGTTTCACCCAATACCAAATTCAGAGTTGTAAATGGTTGGATGAATTCCAGAAAGCTTTGGGGAGTTGTGTCCTTAGCATGCAAGTTTAAATCAAACTTCATTTTTATCTCCACGCTTTTTTTGTAAGCTTCTTTTCCAATGAATTTATTTGATGGGTCAACAGTCTTAGGCAAACCAAGTTTAATCAAATTATTTTTCTTTTCTTGCAGCTTCAATAAATGTGGAGATAAAATATCCATAACTTCTAATGTTTCCCTTAGTTTCAGCACTCTCAACAATTTTCTTTTTTGCAGCTTCAATATATTTTTGCCACATTTTTTTCTTTCTTCCTCTACTTCCTCTTGCAAATTTTTTTCTTTTTCCTTCTCATGATCCAATAGATGCTGTATTTTTTTTTATTTCGGCAGCAGCAAACTCATAACTTTTGTATAATTTTTGAAAACTGGCTCTTTCCTCATCAATTTTTTTACTGCTTTTAGCCAATTTTTCTCTCAGGTCCTTCAATTCTACATCCATCTTCTCCTACTCTACAATTTCTACTTCAGAGACCGAATTTTTTATCCTTTTCTGTAAATCATTGCACTTATTATCTATTGCTTTCCTCTTTGATTTTTTGTTTGCCAGGTCTACCTGTAACTTTTCTATTTGTTTCTCCAGTTTATTTTTTTCTCTCTCCACCTTTAGCAGTGAAGTGTAGACCACTTTGTTAGTCCTTTTTGACACACTAATTTTGTCCACATTATGTACTTTGGAAATATTGCTAACTTGAAATTTAGAGGGATCTATCTGACTGTGTGGTGGATTTTTATCTTTAGTTGGGGGCATAACAACCGTGAACTCCATGATGGTATGATGAAAGAATAAGTATCTGGTAGAATACTAAAAGGGGGGGTGATACAAAGTTCCCAAGCTCAAACTCAGTCAAACAAAGTAGACATATCTCAATCAAGATCAATATTTGTACGAATACTTGACATTAACCGGTTTAACTGTTATGACAACTTTTAACATTAAACACCTTCAATCTTGTAAACATCAACAATGCTTAATCTCAACTCAACATATTCATTTCTCAATGCTTCGAATTAACATGCCTTATCAGAATTTAACCAAATCAACAAATAAGATAACAATCACAAAAACATTCACCACTTGACATAACTATTTATACGTGGAAAACCCAAATAGGTAAAAACTACGGTGAGATGGGACTCACAAGGATAGCTATCTGAACTCTTTCGAAGTTTGCCCTGTTAGCAGTGAAAGCATATTAGAGCTTTACAATAAGTATTGTTAGAAGCACAATACCCTGTTAGGAGTAACCTCGCTAGAGGATTTAAGAATCCAAGCTAATGGACCACCTTGTTAGAGGATTTAATGAGTAACCAAGCTTGTTAGAGCTTTTACCCAGTTAAGGGATTTTACTTCTGCTGTAATTGTTAGAAAACAACAGGTTTTCTTGATCTATCTAAGTAGCACTAAATTTTCTTGATTAGATCCTTCTAAGCTTCAATCTACCTTCACTCAAAGTGTAGATCCATTCACTGGTTGGGCAACCACACACTCAATAGGTTTTCTACCAATCTTTCCAACAACCTTTACAAACAACTTCATCGACCTTAAATACAAATCAATTAGGTCAGTAACACAACAAAAACCTAATTCTCATCATTAATATTACAAACAAGTCGGTTCAATCTTGACCATTAAAAATCATGACAATCCCTCACATTCTTCAAGACAATTCCAACTGCTCCATGATCACCGCTCCATTGGACTTTGTAACTCATCACATGTTGTGCATTAAATGCAATCCACTTTGCTCCTTCCCTAGACAATAAGCAAACACACCAAACCAATTTGAATTTATCCTCATACAATGATCACACATGTCTCCATCATTACCGCTCATTAGATAATAAACCAACAAACTTGATCAGTTAGGGTTTAATAGTTGATAGGGTTTACTGGTTACATTACATAGAAAGGTTTGACCCTTTACACTGGTTCACCAGTTCAACAACCAAACTCTACATATCGGTTACAACATCTTCTACCACTATCTTCTTACAGGTTACTAGCCAATATCAAAAACAACAATATCAACAATAACATGAATACCTTTTACCGGTTCAATTGACATCAATGACAACATATCATTAATGCTATCTCTATGCAAAATGCCAATAAACTCAAAATGCCAACAATCTCCCCCTTTGGCATTGATGGTAATACAAATATCAACGCCTTTGATTGTTGCTGAGATTGGTGAATAGGAATTCTAGTTTACATTACCAAGTATTCACCTTGCTTTGTGAATAGGAATCTTGGTTTATATTACCAAGTATTCACCTTGCTCTGTGTGTCTTCAACCTACCGCTGGTGAATAGGAATCCTGGTTTACATTACCAAGTATTCACCTTATCAAACACAATTCTTCTCCTCAATCACATAATTCTTCTCCCCCTTTGACAACAATGCCAAAGTAAAAGTAAAACATGTAATTATGCTCTCACTATGCATCAACATCATTCTGCACCTTGATGCTCCCCCTTGTGGAATACATCAACTCCTTCATCAATCCAAATAAGATTCTATAAGTAATTCAGGGACTGATGCAATCAACATCATGTTCAACTAACTTCATGAAGAGGGACAACCCCCAATTAACTTCTAAGATACTCAAAAGTGGTCTTAGGCAAAGGTTTGGTAAAGATATCTGCAAGATGCTCCTTGGTAGAAACATGCTCCAAGATAACATCTTTACTTTGAACTTTGTCCCTCAAGAAGTGATATTTCAATTCAATGTACTTATTCCTTGCGTGCAAAATAGGATTTTTAGAAATGTTTATTGCACTTGTATTATCACACAAAATATTTATAGGTTATGAGATTTTCATCTTCAAACCTTCCAAAATGTGCCTCATCCACATAGCTTGTGCGCAATTCATATAAGCTGCTACATATTCAACTTCAGCAGTAGATTGTGAAGTGCAAATCTGCTTTTTACTACTCCATGAGACTAGCCTTCCTCCTAGAAAGAATGCTCCATTGGTAGTACTCTTCCGGTCATCAATATTTCCTGCCCAATCAACATCTGTGTATGCCTGCAAGTCAAAATCTCCACCATATGGATACCATAATCCATAATCAATAGTACCTTTTAGATATCTAAAGATTCTCTTAATTGCCATCAGATGTGCCTCATGTGGATTCTTCTGAAATCTAGCCACAATACCAACTGTATGGGCAATATACGGTTGACTATGAACAACATAGTGTAGTTTGCCAATCATTGACCTGAATTCTTTTTCATCTATAGACTTAGATGCATCTTCCTTGGAAAATTTACAACCTATAACCATTGGGGTTCCAACTGGTTTATAGTCACTCATACCGAAATTCTTCACAATCTCCTTCACATACTTGGATTGAGTAATGAAAATACCATTCTTCATCTATTGTATCTGTAAGCCTATGAAATTTTTTATTACCCCTACTAATGACATCTCAAATTCATTCTTCATTTCATCTACAAAACAATTACTCATGTCATCATTTTCTCCAAATATAATGTCATCTACAAATACTTCACTGACCAGTATATCATATCCTTTAGACTTGAGATAAATGTTGTTGTCATCACTGGTTCTAGCAAAGTCTATCTTCATCAAATGAGTATGAAGTCATTCATACCATGCTCTGGGTGTCTGCATTAATCCATACAAAGCTTTATGCAGTTTGCATACCATGTCTTCCTTATCTGTTAATGCATAACCATCAGGCTGCTCTATATAAACCTCTTCTTCTAGTATCCCATTCAAGAATGTAGACTTGACATCCATCTAGTATAATTTGAACTTCTTATGAGCTGCAAATGCAAGTAGTGTTCTGACACCTTCCAGTCTTCCTACTGGTGCAAAAGTTTCTCCATAGTCTTCTCCTTCTTCTTGTGCATAACCTTTGCATACTAATCTTTCCTTATTGTGAACTACAACACCATCTTCATTTAAATTGTTTCTGAATACCCATTTAGTACCTATAACATTCTTGTTTACCAGTCGGGGTACCAGGGTCCAAGTGTTGTTCTTCTCAATTTGTTCCAACTCCTCCTCCATAGCTTTCACCCAATGATCATCACCAAATGCCTCCTTAGCATTTCTGGGTTCAAATGTGGATATCATGCAAGATTATTCTCCTTCTAGTTAGTACTCCAGCATCCTTATCCCCAATTATCTGATCAAGAATGTAATTTAGTCTCACATACCTAGTAATAACATGATCATTCTCTTCAGGTTCAGCTTCTGCATTTTCATCTTCCTCTGAGTTTATATGTTCTGGTTGAACAAGTACATCAAGATTTGCTTTACTAGTTTCTGATTTAATAGTTTTAGGTTCTAAAAAAAAATGCAAGGATCTTCATCCTTCTTCTCAGAACTGGTTCCTTCTAAAATTTCAGGACACTCATCTACATGAACATCAACACTCTCAACAATTTTCTGTGTCCAGTTGTTGAAGCATTTATAGGCCTTACTCTTGGTGGAATAGCCAAGAAATATGCCTTCATCACTCTTAGCTTCAAACTTTCTTATGTAGTTGTAGACATCTAAAAATGGTCAACACTTACGGAGTCATACTTTAACATTTGTGCATTGCCTTATTTTAGGGTTTTTGCGTCACATTAGCATTTCTTCTATGTTGCGCACTTGGTCTTTATCATTTGCGAGCATCGAGTCCTTCTTCTGCATTCCTCATTTTTCTCGCTTTCAAATTTGGTCTTGTCGATAACAATCTTCAGTTATGATTTTGGTCAATCTTATCTTGTCGCATCAATGTGCGTGCTCATTTATCATCATTTTAGACATCGTCAATCCTAATAGATGATGGAATTAGGCTTTTGTCATCTTGCGATCGATTCGTCATCAATCCTTGTCCTCTTGTCAATCTTGTCATTTTGCGATCGATTCATCATCGATCGTTGTCCTTTTCAATCGTGTCAATTTGGATCAATTAGTCATTGTTCCTCGTCAATTGGTGCCTATCAATTTGATCTCTTTGTTAAGTTGGATCAATTAGTCATTGTTCCTTGTCAATTGGCACCTATCAATTTGATCTCTTTATCAATCTCAATCATTTGTCAGCATTGGTCCTTTGTCAATCAAAACCATGATCAAATCGATCCTACATTAATTATATTTTGTCAAGACCTAATTATCGTCCTTGGATTTCTAATTCATCTTCTAAGGTTTTATGATTTATTCATTTAATCTTGTTTGTCATTTTCCCTTTAGGTTAAATAATTTATTTATTTATCCTAAGTCTTCTTGTCACAATTAAATATTTATTTAACTGGCTAATTAATTCCTTCTCTTTTTGTGAATTAATTAATGAATGAAAAATTATTAATTAATTTACCTAATTTTCATCAATTTCTAGTTTCCTAATTTCCAATTCATCTAATTTTCTATTTTCTCCTAATTTCATGGGGATGACATAGAAATCTTATCATAATTTGTCAATCAATCAATTTTACATAGCAACCTTGTCAATTTTGTCATAATTTGTCAATCAATCAATCTTGCATAGAAAGTGTCAATTTTGTCATAATTTGTCATATTTGTCATTCTTGATTTGAAATTTCCTTTCAAATCTCTTCATGCTAATCTTGTCTTTTCTCCAATTTATCTATAAATTGGATGAATTTCTTCAATCAGGCCAATCCGATCCGAATCAATCACGCTTCTAGTATCCTTACGTTGTCATCTCATCTTGTCAAACTTGCTTTCATCTCATGCTTATGCACTTGTAGGTGAGATCCACAAACAAAGCAATTTGAAGGAGAAAGAAGGACAATGGAGAATTCTGGAGGAGACATTCGTGTTTGTAATGGTTTGCATTTGATTTGAATGTCTTGTTTTCATATCTCTATTGAATGTTTTTAGGATTTCTTATCATTGCAATCTGGTTTTGTGATTGAGCTAGTCTAATTTGCTACTTGCTTTGATGATTTCCAAATTCCTATCTACATTAATTGGTGAACCTGACGTGAACTAACCATTTAACCATGTTTTGAGTGCCTTTTGAGCTGTTTGTAAGTGAAAAAGTCAAGAAATAGGGCAACTCGGAGCTTTCTGGGCACTTCTGCTCTTGTGTGGGTGGGTTTTGCGCCTGTGTTGAGGCATTCTGCACCTGTATAAGGTACACAGGTGCATCTTGATGGGTTTTGTGCCTGTGTTGAGGCATTCTGCCCCTGTGTAAAAAAAAATAAAAAATTATTCTCTTTCTTGCATTCTGTTTTTTTTGGTACTGATTCTCTATGCAGCACCTTGGCGTTACATGTGACGAAGACAAAAAAATGAAACTACTGACAAATCTTATGCAGGATGTGGTCAAAGACTTTTATTAAAACATCTTGCATGTGATTTTTAGAGTAGTTGCACATTTAGTTTCTTAAAGGTTAATGAACACCATGCATGCTTTGTTTGCTTTTAATTTGTTTGCACGTTTTAACCCTTAGAATTGGGCCTACCTCCTGATTTGCCTGGCACTCTGCACAGGCATTGGTGAGAGGGAACGACCCTAAGTGGTGACAAGCTGAAGCCAAGCTCTTTCGAACCACTCTAAATAACTGTGGATGCAACAAAAGTTGTAGACAACGGGTGCTGGAATGGTATTGCAATGATTTATTCGCCGGATCAATACCCACCCGAACGGATGCCCTTACTAGAATCTATTGTTTTTAGAAGCCAAAAACCTTCTATTTGTTGGCTTAGGTGTTGTGATACGTGCATGCCAAAGACACCTCTCATGTACTCCTTAGTTAGAGATAGCAAGTTCTTGGGAAGTGATGCCCCTTGAACTCGAAGCTTGGTATTCCCGAGAAGTGAGTGCATTGTAAGGGGGAGCTAGTGCTACCAAGCGTCTAGCTATCCGGCTAAGTGTTGTATTTTATGGTTAGAGGATTCAACAGATATTGCCCTTGCCAACCATAGGATTTGTTGTAAATGTGCTTGATTGTCTTGAGTCAAGGTCAAACAAACATTTTGTCTTCCGTGATTGTCAAAAGTTAAATTAAAAACAAACTTTCAAAAGTGCTCATAATCAGCTTGGATTTTAAAAATCAACAACATTCAACTCAAAACACAATCCAAACAAAGGTCCAAATTTGTCCAAGTATTCATCGAACATTTGAACATGGTTGTCAACACATTGAATGTCTTTGTTTCAAAATTCATGTCACTTTAGGCTAGGTTTTGCATAGTCCCACTTAGGTCCCAAGGCATATTGTCATCTCCTTTCATTTTAGTCCATTTCATTGCAAGCATCCTCATTTTGCACTTAGGTCCAAGATCATTTTCCCTAAGTTTGCATTTCATTGTCATATCTAAGACAGATTTCCATTTAGGTTGCATAGGTTGCATTTCGCATATCCTTATCATTGCATTGTCATATCATATCCTTAGATCGTTTTCATGTCATATCCTAAGTCATTGTCATAATCATTGCTTTCTTGCATGTAGTCTCAAAAACTAGGTTTTGTCATACTTGAGTAATCCAAATCTTTGAATAAACCCTAAGTCATTGTTAAGAAGTCTAGACCTTATCAAACTTTTGTCTTTTTGTCATCAATGTCATTTGGTCAAACCTAGCTTAGTATCCAAGCATATAGGGGAGACATTGTCATTTTGTCCTTTGAGGTCTAGACATCATTTCAATTTCCTAAGGGTCTCTTTTTAAGATTTGCATTCCAAAAAGTTTGTCCAAATCTTGAAAAACAACAAAAACATAGGTTGCATTCTTGCCATAGATTGCATTTTCATTTATTTAGGTTGCATTTAGTTGCATATCATACATCATCCTTTTAAAATCAAAAATCCCAAAAACATTGCATAGTGACATGTCTATTGAAACAAGGTTCCAAGCACCAATGATGCAACAAAGTTTGACATATCAACCGACAATGCAATCAAATTTTAATCCAAGGCAATCACAATTATATCCAACCCAACAACAAGGCAATATCGGTCAAACTTTTTATGATGAAACAAGTCTCCAAATACAAAAACTAGAGGAGAAACTAGCTCAAGAAAAGGAGATTTTGGAACAAAAAGTGAAAAACATTGAGAAGAATAGATCACAAATGTCCAAAATGTTTCAAAAATTTCCAGGTTGAAATCTAAACATTGAGCCAATTGATGTAAGATCTCTTATCGAATGATCAGACATACCAGCTCTCATCTCACAAATAGAGATGATGAAACAATTTCAAGAAAAGAGACAACAACATTATGTGCCTTCACAATAAGAACAAGAAGGTGTTTACTACCAATCAGATTTTCAACCATCACAAACAATTGTTCAACAGGTCCAACATATACAACCAACACAACCAATGGTTCAATTTCAACAATATGTCCAACCAACTATACAATGTCAACAAATAGTTCAACCAATGGTGGAATATCAACAAGTTCAACCAACATATCAATGTCAACAACCACAACCAAACATTCAAAAACAAAGGTTGCAGCTCACACCAAGCCAAGTTTCAAACATGTCGGAACAATTGAACCAAGTCCAATATCAAAACATGACATCAAACCAAAAACAAGTTCAAATTCCAGATACAACCATGTCAAAACCTCGAAAGAAAGGTGGCTTTATTGCAAGGATCTTAAGGAAACTACCAAGTGAGTTCTTTGAGGAAGATCAAGATAATACACTTATGTCTAGCAATGCCTCATCCCCCCATAAACAAATTGACTCTCCAGTGGCATTTATCCCTACACCTTCAGAAGTTTCACAAGAACCTTCCATATTGTCCTCATCAAATAATACACCAAAGGATGCAATTATCCAAGAGCTATCCATAATTGATTGCCAAGAGAATCCAATTCATGATGCACATCCTTGTCATGTTTCAGAAATACTAGACCCAATGCAACCATGCACTTTATTGCCATTACCTGTTTTAGAGGACCCCATTTGAAGTCCCTCTTCCTCATGTTCAAGCATTGATTCCTTGCTAGAATCCATCACAAATGTTCAAAGTGCATTTCCTTCATGCCAAAACATTGATTCCTTGTCAGAATCCTCCATGCATATCCAAAGTCCAACCTCATGTCAAGAGGATAATTTAGAGCATGAAGAAACGTGTCTTAAAAAATATCAAGATCAAGATTCTGAAACCTTATCATCCCATCCAATTGTTGACCAGGACCCTGTGTTCCCAAACACTCATGATGAATCCCCTATTCTTGTCCATCCTATCCAAAGTCCTATTGACACTCCATTCCCCAAGCAAGATCAAGATATCCCAGTCCATCAAATCCCAAATGATCCCATTCCATTTCATGAAAAAAATGTCCTTTCAAATCCCATTGACATTCCAAATATCCATTCCATCCTTTCCGATGATCCCATTAAAACTCAAGAGCAAAGCACCTTTAAAGAGGATTCCAATGATCTTACTCCTTGTCAAGATCAAATTATTCCTTTAAATACTCCACAAGATCCTTTTGTTCCTCCATCTCCTTGTCTTAATGCTCCATATACACTCCAAGATCGCATTTCTTTTGATGATCCCATTATTTCTCCCATTCCATCTCTTGAAGAGCCTGTCATTGAACCATGTCCACTACACAATCCTAGTCCCCCTCATGATCCTAATCCCCCTCATGATTCTAATGTGTCAGTGCAAGATGTTCATGAACCCTCGACATGCATAATGGGTTCTTCCACTTTGGTGCAATCCAATCCACTTCAAGATCTCATTATTTCTCTCATATCATATCCACCTCATAATGGACTCGCATCTTCTTCCCAAAGAAAAGAGTATCCTACAAGTCAAGATATTCATAAAGGCAAAGGAGTAGACCTCCATAAGCAAGAATCCCTTCATGTTAAAGAAAATATTAAGGGTCATGGCCTCAGTGAAATTCCTCAAGACGTGGGTACCCCTACTAAATCCAACATCCCTTCAAAATCCAAACATATCCCTTCCCCATCATACTTTCCATCCATCTTAGGTCCTTATATCTCTTTGTTCTCTATGCAAGGTCAGCAAAGGTACCCATCCTTGAGTAAATTTCATCCATCCAAAATAACTCCATTCCATTCATATCCATCCATGCATTCCTTTCCTCCTCCAAGCAATTTGGATGCCAAGTATAAACGTCATAAGTCTAGCAATCCACATGTATTCAAGGATCAACATGTCCAATCTAATCAACATGTCAAAACAAAGAACAATATGATCTATAAAGAAAAAGAAATATCCAAAAGGCCACAAAGGCCCACTGAGAAAAATAAAGCAAAGTCAAAATATACATGGGTTCCTAAATCCCTTGTGCAAGCAATGCACTCCAAGGAACCACAAAAGCATGAAAAATCAAAAACCATGTGGATCCCTAAGCGGCTCCTTGAAGCACAAAAGCCTAAAGAAACATCCAACTTGGCATCCAAAGTTGCTATTCCTCCATCCAACCCTCTCAAATTTGTTCCTCCATCACCTTCTTCATCCATTTTGGACCCTTATGTCCCAAAAATCCCAAGCTATTCCTCCATCCAAATCTCACAATCTGAGATCCATTTTTCCTCCATTAGTCCATCACCCCTCAAGGTGTGTGCCAATGTCGATCTTGCCAACATTTATATCTACTCAAGCACAATTCTTCCAATACCCTATCCATTATCCAATGCATATTTTCCATCCTTCGATCCCTTTGATCCCATCCTTTGCATAAATCCTAGCCTTAATTTCATCTCTTTTTCCATGTCCTTATCCTACCAACGTCTTTGAGCATACTTTTAAAGGTCATGGTCCATTTTTTTCAAGGCTACTATCAAAAAAAAAAAAAAGATGCTTGAGTCCTTCTTCCATCCCCTATCATATGTCCATCTTCTATTGAAAAAGTCAAAATAATAATACAAAAAAAAAGTGAAAAAAAAAAGTGAAAAAAAAGAAAAAGAAAAAAAATAAAGCAAAAATAATTCATCCACTGGTGAAAACTTGGCAAATAGGTGCCTTGGGCAAGTACCGTGATGAAAACCTGGCAAACAGGCATCATGCGTAATCTATGAACTTCTTGCATACCGTACTTGGGGACAGGTTTTATCCTATCATATCCTTTTGTCCTTCATTGTTCCATTATCCTATTGAACCCCTGTCATTACCCTTCATATCCTATTGTCCCTCATGTCCAGTTTCCCTTTCCACCTTTGATCTTGACAAGGCTGAGGATCTTCATGAGCATTATGCATCTTGTTTGCAACTTTTAGTCTATCATAGCTTTTGGTCTTTATCCATTTTCTTATTACAACCTTTCATCCATATTCCCTGGCTTATTGCAACTTTCTGCCACTATCCCGTATCCTATCTCGAAATTCAGTCCATGTCCCTTATCCATTCTTGGTCTTGCTTATCCTACCATATCTTATCACTATCCATGCACTCTTTTTCATTCCTTGATCTTGATCTAACATAAGGACGCAAAATTTAAACATAATTTCAAAAACCTCTTGACATGTCCCTCATGCCATGTTCCTGCTTTACATTGTCATATCTAGTCTCTTGTCCCATCACGCAATAGCCCTTGAAAATTGCATCTGTATTGTCTCCATAATAAAAGGCCTTTATCTTCTCTCTATCCACCAACATTTCAGAAAGCCTATTTATTCACCTGTCATATTCCTTGCCTTGCTAGACACTGGGGGCAAAAATCATAAAAAATTGAAAAATGTCCTGAAATAATCCAAAAAAAATCAAATAATGTCCTTAAAAAATCCAAAAAAATCAAATAATGTCCTGAAAAAATCCAAAAAAATCAAATAATGTCCTGAAAAAATCCAAAAAAATCAAATAACGTCCTGAAATAATCAAAAAAATTGGAAAATGTCCTGAAAAAAAAATCCCTAAAAAACAAATAACATCCTGAAATAAAAAAAAAAAATCAAATAATGTCCTGAAAAAAAATCCAAAAAAAAAATCAAATAATGTCCTGAAAAAATCCCTAAAAATCAAATAATGTCCTGAAACAAATCCCTAAAAAGTCTAATAAAGTCCTGAAAAAAATGAACAAAAAAAGTTCAAAACATCAAAATCCAAAAACAATTCCTTTGGCATTTTGCATTTTGTCAATAAATGGTACCCTATGTGCATAGACAGATCGTTGAGCATACATCCAATGACAAATCGATCAAACATTTGTGTAGACAACAAACAGATACCATGTTACAACATTGTGCTTTAACTGAAATCACGCGTTAACAGATGAACTTTTCAATCAAACCAGACATTCAGACTGATCAAAATTGTCATGTCCATCAAAGCAACATCATTACCATTTCTCCTTGTCTCTATTATCATGGGTCTTACACAGGGTGTGGTATACTCGAAACCAGACTGTGTCCTGTCTTAGACGGGGTACCACATTCCCTGAAACCAAACAACATGATCATTCTTGTTTTCCACCTTTGACAATGGCGATCAAACTATTTGTTTGACTTGGTCGAATTTGTGTGTCTTATCTTTTTATTGATTTATCTTTGGCTTCAATCATGTTCCTATGTTGCTCGATGATGTCACTGAGTGATTTAGAGTGACCGGGATGGTTCATGGTCCATTTCCTTTTTTGTTGTGTTTGTTGTTTGTGGAATGTTTGTCACAAATTGGGGCAACTATATCATTGGGTGTCTATGATAAGTACATTCGCTTTGTGAACGCCACACATACCTTGACCCTTGATGTATGCACCCTAGGATGATTCACTCATTCCTTGTGTGCGATGTGTCTGTCTTTTGCAAAAAATGGTTGTGTTTCAGCTCTGGCCTTCAATGCCATGATGCTCTGCATCCATTTTGGTACATTAAATAAAGGTTCTCACCTACTTCTGTGCATTGGTGAAAGCAAGTTTTCCTTCATCTCTAACTGTCCTCTGTCTACTTTCTTCTTACTAACATTTCTTCTGTCAGTCTGGTCGCGGTCTTTTGCACCTTCCACTGCTTGTCATTTGTGCATCTGACCTCCGATTTTTAATCCGTTTGAACCTATCATCTTCTGTCATTCTTATCGATCAATTGGCCTCTTTTCTGGATTTTTCCAGCCAATTCCTTGAGGCGGCATGTATATGTCATTGTCATTGTCTGGGGCATTTTCATTATTGTTCTTTGAAACAACGCTTAAAATTGCATTGTCTCAAAGAGGGGCAAAATGTAGACATCTAAAAATGGTCAACGCAGTCATACTTTAACATTTGCGCATTGCCTTATTTTAGGGTTTTTGCGTCGCATTAACATTTCTTCTATGTTGCACACTTGGTCTTTATCATTTGTGAGCATCGAGTCCTTCATCTGCATTCCTCATTTTTCTCGCTTTCGAATTTGGTCTTGTCGATAACAATCTTCAGTTATGATTTTGGTCGATCTTATCCTGTCGCATCAATGTGTGTGCTCATTTATCATCATTTTAGACATCGTCAATCCTAATCGATGATGGAATTAGGGTTTTGTCCTCTTGTCAATCTTGTCATCTTGCGATTGATTCGTCATCGATCCTTGTCCTCTTGTCAATCTTGTCATTTTGTGATCGATTCGGCATCGATCATTGTCCTTTTCAATCGTGTCAATTTGGATCAATTAGTCATTGTTCCTCATCAATTGCCACCTATCAATTTGATCTCTTTGTCAAGTTGGATCAATTAGTCATTGTTCCTCGTCAATTGGCACCTATCAATTTGATCTCTTTATCAATCTAAATCATTTGTCATCATTGGTCCTTTGTCAATCAAAACCATGATCAAATCAACCCTACATTAATTATCTTTTGTCAAGACCTTATTGTCATCCTTGCATTTCTAATTCATCTTCTAAGGTTTTATGATTTATTCATTTAATCTTGTTTGTCATTTTCCCTTTAGGTTAAATAATTTATTTATTTATCCTAAGTCTTCTTGTCACAATTAAATATTTATTTAATTGGCTAATTAATTCCTTCTCTTTTTGTGAATTAATTAATGAATGAAAAATTATTAATTAATTTACCTAATTTTCATCAATTTCTAATTTCCTAATTTCCAATTCATCTAATTTTCTATTTTCTCCTATTTTTCTAATATTTCTCCTAATTTCATGGGGATTACATAGCAATCTTGTCATAATTTGTCATAATTTGTCAATCAATCAATTTTGCATAGTAACCTTGTCAATTTTGTCATAATTTGTCAATCAATCAATCTTGAATAGAAAGTGTCAATTTTGTCATAATTTGTCATATTTGTCATTCTTGATTTGAAATTTCCTTTCAAATCTCTTCATGCTAATCTTGTCTTTTCTCCAATTTATCTATAAATTGGATGAATTTCTTCAATCAGGCCGATCCAATCTGAATCAATCACGCTTCTAGTATCCTTACGCTGTCATCTCATCTTGTCAATCTTGCTTTCATCTCATGCTTATGAACTTGTAGGTGAGATCCACAAACAAAGCAATTTGAAGGAGAAAGAAGGACAATGGATAATTCTGGAGGAGACATTCACGTTTGCAATGGTTTGCATTTGATTTGAATGTCTTGTTTTCATATCTCTATTGAATGTTTTTAGGATTTCTTATCATTGCAATCTGGTTTTGTGATTGAGCTAGTCTAATTTGCTACTTGCTTTGATGATTTTCAGATTCCTATCTACAGTAGTCACCCCTTTTAATAAAACATTTGCTACCAAATATTTTAAAATATGTAACATCAGGTGATCTCCCATACCAGTACTCATATGGGCTCTTGTCATTACCTCTTTTTACCAGAACTCAGTTCATTGTGTATATAGTTGTACTTACAGCTTCTTTATAAAATGTTTTTGATACACCTCCTTGTATCAACATAGATCTAGCAACTTCAACCACTGACCAGTTGTTTCTCTCTACTATACCATTCTATTGTAGTGTCCTTGGTGTAGAAAGTTGTCACTTTATACCATTATCATCACAATATTTAGTGAACTCTGCAGAAGTGAATTCACCGCCTTGATCTGTTATTAGACATTTTATCCTTTTGCCACTCTCTTTCTTAGCTAAGGCTCTGAATGCCTTGAATTTTCCATAAGCTTCATTCTTATCCTTCAAGAATGTGATCCATAACATCCTTGAACAATCATCAGTGAAGATCATGAAGTCTCTGTCACCTTGAATGCTTCTTGTTCTTATTGGTCCACATAGGTCTGTATGAACCAAATCTAACAAGTTCTCTACTAAGAAGGACTTGCTCTTCAAAGTTGAAGAAGTCATCTTTCCTAGTTGACATTATTTACAAAGAGAATTAACCAGTTTGTCTAGCTGAGGCAGACCTCTTATTGTCTTGGACTTGCTTACTTTAATAATATTATCAAAATTTATATGACAAAATCTCCTATGCCAAAGCTAGCTATCATATATTTTTGCAATCAAACAGTTGCTAACTTTAGGATTCAGATGAAAGAGATTACCTCTGGTATGTTTCTTGGTTGCAATCAATTCACCTTTGTTATCAAAGATTTTGCATATACCATTTCTAAACTCCAGCAGGTAACCTCTCTCATTAATTTGTGTCACACATAACAAATTGTGCTTTAGGCCTTCAACCCAATAGACATCATCAACACTTCTCTTCCCATTAAGAGAAATAACTCCCTTACCTTTTACCATACAGGGTGAGACATTGCCAAATCTGACAACACCGCCATCAAATTCCTTCAGGGAAAGAAATTTGCTTCGATCACCAGTCATGTGATGTGAACAACCACTATCAATGATCCAATCGTCAGAGTTATCCATTCTGGATACTAGTGCCTTTTGATCTTATACTTCTTCCTTAATCGCTACAAACACAATATCTTCACTAACATCATCATCAGATTCATCATCAGTAATACCACTGTCAATAGCTACAAGACAATCTCTATTGCCTTTACCCTTATACTTCTTAAATTTGTCTCTCTTGTAATCATTTTCACCATTAGGGAAGTTTGCTGCTATATGACCAATCTTGTTGCATGCAAAACATTTTAAAGGTAGCTTACCTCTATATTTGCCAGTGCCTCTAGGCAGTCATTTTGCCAATAATGCTTCAAGTTCCACTAAGTTGTCTTCATCATCAACATCTCTACTAGATCTAGATTCATAGCTATTGCCGGTATCTCTACTTCTTCTCACAGATGGGTTAGAGACAGAAGCTCTAAATGTAGATTCTGATTTCTGTACACTACCATCACAGCCATTTAGTTCAAAAGCAATAAGTTTGCCAATAATAGAGTCAAGAGTTACCTTTGTCTTGTCAATGGATTTTAGCTCCTGAATAGCTGCAACTCGGATAGCATAGACTGGTAGCAAGGTTCTCAGTACCTTACTAATTACTATGGCATCTTCCACTTTCCCTCCTGCACTCTTTATCTCTCCAACTATCTCTTTGATCCTTTCACCATACTGTTGGATGTTCTCACCTTCAAACATTCTCATGTTGTCAAACTTGCCTCTTAAACTCTCTTCTTTAGCAATCTTGACATGCTCATCACTGCTATAGATATCTTCAACTTTCTTCCATACTTCATATGCAGTTTCAAGACCATGAACATCTACATATTCAGCATCAGACAGGGAACTAATAAGAGCTTCTAATGCTTGGTGATTTTCTTGTTGTTCTTTCATTTGATCATCAGTTAGGGGTCCAGTAGGTGTAGTATACTTAAGTTCTATATGATCCCAATATTGACTACCAAGACTCTTAATGTAAATCTTCATTTTGTCACTCCATATTCTATAGTTATCTTTGTTAAACTTTGGACCTTCTTTATTCATCATGATGTACAAGATCTTTTCCTCAAGTTGTTAGGCTTTTAGATTAAGAGGACCTAGATAGCTCTAATACCAATTTATGGTATGATGAAAGAATAAGTATTCGATAGAATACTGAGAGGGGGGTTGAATCAGTATATTGAAAAATTGATACAAAGTTCCCAAGCTCAAACTCAATCAAACAAAGTAAACATATCTCAGACAAGATCAGTATTCTTAGGAATACTTGACATTAATCAGTTTAACTATTTTGACAACTTTTAATAGTAAACACCTTCAATCTTGTAAACATCAACAATGCTTAATCTGAACTCAACATATTAATTTCTCAATGCTTTAACTTAACATGCCTTATCAGAAGTTAACCAAATCAACAAATAAGATCACAACCATAAAAGCATTCACCACTTGACACAAATGTTTATACGTGGAAAACCCAAATAGGTAAAAACCACAGTGAGATGGGACTCACAAGGATGGTTATCTGAACTCTTTTGAAGTTTTCCCTATTAGGAGCCAAAGCCTATTAGAGCTTTACAATAAGTCATGTTAAGAACTAATTCCAGTTAGGAATCACCTGGTTCACCCGGTTAAGGGATTAACAAATATGCCTTGTTAGAAGCACAATACCCTATTAGGAGTAACCTCGCTAGAGGATTTAAGAATCCAAGCTAATGGACAACCTTGTTAGAGGATTTAATGAGTAACAAAGCTTGTTTGAGCTTACCCAGTTAAGGGATTTTACTTCTGATGTAATTGTTAGAAAACAAAAGGTTTTCTTGATCTGTCTGAGTAGCACTACATTTGCTTGATCAAATTCTTCTAAGATTCAATCTGCCTTCACTCAAAGTGTAGATCCATTCACTGGTTGTGCAACCACACACTCAACAGGTTTTCTACCAATATTTCCAACAACCTTTACAAACAACTTCATCGACCTTAAATACAAATCAATTAGGTCGGTAACACAACAAAAACCTAATTCTCATCATCGAGATTACAAACAAGTTAGTTCAATCTTGACTGTTAGAAATCATGACAATGTCTTCACATTCTTCAAGACAATTCAAACCACTCCATGATCATCGCTCCATTGGAATTTGCAACTCATCACACATTGTGCATTAAATGCAATCCACTTTGCTCCTTCTCTAGACAATAAGCAAACGCGCCAAACCAATTTGAATTTATCCTCATACAATGATCACACATGTCTCCATCCTTACCGCTCATCAAATAATAAACTAACAAACTTGATTAGTTAGAGTTTAATAGCTAATAGGGTTTACCAGTTACATTACATAGAAAGGTTTGATCCTTTACATCGGTTCACCGATTCAACTCACAAACTCTACATATTGGCTACAACATCTTCTACCACTCTCTTCTTACCTATTACTAGCCAATATCAAAAACAACAATATCAGCAATAACATGAATACCTTTTACCGGTTCAATTGACATCAATGACAACATATCATTAATGCAATCTCTATGCAAAATGCCAACACTCCATCATATGTTTGTGTGGGTCATATGTTGGAAATACCCTGTTCCTTCCAGGTTGTTCGTCTAAAACTTCAGTAAGGGAAACCCTATGAAATGCTCTCTTTTTTTGTTGTGTGTTCAAATTTTTCATAGTAATCACGAAATTGAAAATATGGGCTTGTTGAAGCAATTGAATGTTTGAAAAGTGACATAGTAATAACTAAGGCTCCAGTTCCACTTATGCTTGTGGTTTTAACTAATGCGTTACTAGGATTACCGACAACCTTTCCTGATCCTATCCCACTAACACTTTCATGTGTAGTGTTACCAAATTTTACACATGCCAAATTTAGTGCCATAATGAAGCCTTTCATTAATTCATTTTGAAAAGGTCAAATCATGAACGAGAAATCAGAAATGCACTATTTTTGTCTAGCTTGTTTGCTTCATGTGCAGATACTAGAAAAGTAAGACAACATGTGGGCTAAAATGTGGCTCCCACGAGGGTTGAGCTTAGCATGTTGTAGATCACAGAGGTATAATGCTTCATTGCAGATGAAATGGCATGGCTATTAAAACCTAAAGGCCAAAAGGAACTCAGAGCAAATGCAATCAGCTTGTGTAAGGTTTTATTTACTTGGGCACCAAATAAGGTTTTAAAAGGCTAGAGAACTTCCAAGCGTTTTCAATCACCAGGAATGAAGAACATTTATCCCACCTTGACTTTGCGGAAGGAGTTTTTCGCATTTAAATATAAAGTCACATATAACTATAGTGTCAAAGCTTACAGGCTTTTGACAAAAAGTGGCTCGTCGCCCAATGGACCCTACATGCGTGCGCATCTCAAGGCATTCTAATTTTGGTGATCGGCAGATAGGTGGTGGTCTAGTAGCTGGTGAAATGGCATAGATGGGTAACATCAAGCACACCTTGGCAGCGATGAATCCCTAAAAGGTTTCACCGAAGGCTCAGTTCCATCGACATAGGGTATATCGAAGAAATCAGAACTGGTCCCGCCGATAAGAGAATAATATCAATGAAACTGCATATTCGATGAGACTTGTAAATGACTCACCGAGGGAGTAGTTTGGCCAAAAGAATGATATCTGATAGAACAAGATGTGCGGCACAGGTTGTGCCCAGGTGGATCTCTGAAGCCAATCAGGGGGTGACACATGTTGACATGCGGCACAAGAGAGAAAATCAGCCGAGGTTAAAGTTTGAGCAAGTTGAGGGAAGATCAACGGTGATGCGAGAGATCTAACGGCGGTCGCTATACCACTATAGAAAGAAGCTTGCCAGTTATCCCTATGACTTGGTGACAAAGCACGTGTGTTAAAGGTGAGCGGCTAAGGTGCTGAAGCTTGAGTAGTTTGAGGACAGATCAATAATCGTCGCTATACAACGATCAGAAGATGCTCGATAGTTATCCCCTGGGACATGGCGACTGATGATGTGGTGGTTAAGGTGGCACCCAATTGGATCCAAAGGTGAACAGAAAGCGACATGTGGTGGGCCTGCTAATAGGGTGAGTGCCTAGGTGAGATAAGGATTGTGCAAGTCCGAAAGATTTGACGGCTGTCGCTAAGGCGTAAGGAAAAGTTGCATGCCCAGTTATCGCTGTGACTTAGCGACAAGGTGGGTCTAGGTCCAGTGGCGGTTAAGATGGCAGTCCAGATGGCAGACAAGGTGGACCTCAGAACCAACTAGGAAGTGACACCTGATGACCTGATAGAAAAGGAGGTGAAATGCAAGTGTATCATCAGCCATCAAAATAAGTGTTTCAATACTAACCCGATGACCCGATGAAGAAAGCAATGCTAGTTATAGTCATAAGCCAAAAGTGGTGGTAGGCAAGGTAGCATCCAGGGGTCCATGCAAAATGAGAAGAGAAGCCATTAGGTAGTTTGAGGTCCGATTTGAGCTTGAGAGAAAGTCTGCATGAGTCTTTCTCGTGATCTTGAAGTAATAAGGATTGATTTTGAGTGCCATATGGTCAACCTTTAGTTGACTAAGAGTTTGACTTGAATTGCATGAGTTTTTCTCATGTTTTGGAGCCTATTTTGGTGGCCTTTTATTTCTATGAGGGGATCATTTTTCAGAAGATATATTTTTAGTGGGAGTTCATCTTCAGTCATTCTGGAGTTATCTTTCCTCTACCTTTTGGAAGGTTTTTGTATAGAGTGAAAAAAATTTATCTTTCTTTAGTAGTTCTTGATCATTCTCTTGCTGGTTTTAGCAAAGAATACATTATTGCAGCTCATATGTAGTTTTATGACAAAATTCTGAATAAAAATTTATCAGCTTATGCCTTATGTCTTTACAGTTTATTTTCTTATTCATGATTGAGAGTTAGTTTATTGTGTTATTGTTTAAATAACCTTAAAATTTTATGTCTCATTTATAAGTCAGAGGTTGTGCATTGTGATAAATTGGTTCATTTGGTTGATTGTGAAAGTTCTCTTTCCTTTAAATTTATTGAAGTTTAAATCCTTTGCATGAAATATTTATGTGCTATGAACCAGAAGTCTATTTGTGCAGATTCCTATTTTTAGGAGTGTATATCTGTCATTTTTAGATATCTTATTGATGCTTCACCTTGGTTTAGCACTTGCAAGTCATTCTATTTTCATTTTTAGTTTTCCTATCCCTTTTCTCAGTAAAGATTTAGTGTTATTCACAGGGAACCAACCCTTCATCTAGAGGTTAATTATAACTATAGGCAACCCACAGGCCTAAGAATTATCTCATGTGTCACCAGGTTGCTTGACCTTTCAACTTGTGCATTACGGGTGCAATTTGAGTGACAACAATTTTTGGCAAGCTCGGTGGGACACTTTGAGCTATCTCAATTCAACAAATATTCACTCTTGTTGCTTTTGGTGTGAGGAGCAGCAATTCCAGCCTTCAAAGGCAACAATTTTCATACCTGGAGACTCATTTTCTTGGTTTTCTGTGCAGATTCAGTGACATTTTGTACCATATGAGAAAATATCAAACCAGACAGAGCGAGGATCTAGTTGAGCATATTGAGCTACCACCATCACAGAGAAGGTCAAGAACAACAAAAAAGATAGAGAAAGCAACAAATTCAGCAGTTGAGTTTCCAGAAAGTTCCTCAGTTGAAGTTTTTTAGGAAACTCCACATTCTAATCTCCTGTCTATTTATTCTCCTCTACCTAATTCTCAGCCTAATTTTGCCACCTGCATAAATCCTCTTTTTGCAACTACTCCAATTCAACCATCTATTACCCAAATAGCACAAATAAATCCACATGTTATCCAAATGGCTCTGCCAAGAGCTCAGCCTTTTGTACCTTTCAATCAAGGCAGCCCTTTGAATCTTACTTATTATGATGATATTCCTATAGCAGCATTGAAAAGCCTACCTTTTTTCATAGGAGAAGATCAGACCACTCCAATCGAACATATAAGGGATGTAGCTTCGTTGTGCGGTGTACACCATATCACACAAGAGAATGTTGCAATCAGACTCTTAGCTGCCTCATTTAAAGGGAAAATGCTTCAGTGGTTCAAAGGACTACCTGTAAACTCAATTGATACCTGGGATCAGCTGGGTGATAGATTAAATTCACAGTTTTAGGACAAATCTGACCATTTGTCACTATTAGAACAGATGAGTACCATAAAGAGATCTCCTCAAGAGAAAATGACCGACTTCAATTTTTGTTTCCAGAAGACTTAGGGAAGAATCCCTGTCATAGTAAGGTCTACTCCTGCTCATGCACTTCTATCTTATCTAAGGGCCCTTAATAGTGAGATTTTAGTCATGATTCCGTCTATGGGTGCAAGTACTCTACCAAATGCATTTGATGTTGCTATTAGAGTAGAAAACTGCCTAATTCAAGCTGGTTAAACAGCTTCTAGGCTCCCAATGCCAATATTTCTAGAAATATAGCCTATTGTACCTCTTTTAGAGCCTCCTCTAGTCGTTGTCCCACCTTTACCAGCACTGAATTATCAAGTTGCGGCCCAAGAAAATACTGTCACACTCCCAAATTAAGAGTTTCGGGAGTTTAAAAATGAAATGAAAACCATGTTCCAAGGCTTTGGTAACAAAATGACCAATATTGAGATGATTACCACGTGGACAGGTGAGAGCGGTCTCCCCGAAGATGTCAGACAAATCATAATTAATGAAAGATATCGAAGTACCCCAAAGTCTCTTGATTGACAGGGCAATTATGATAAGTACTGAAGTAAGCACTTTGAGTTACTTCTATAATGAGGGAATTACTCATTATAATATCAAAGCCAGCAGAACATGTGTTATAACCCATCAAATCATTATTGCTACGCACGCTTTTCTGGGTTTTTGTTTCAACTTTGAAAAGCTTTCTTTTTTGCCAGTTCTGTAATCTAAACTTGACTGTGAGAAATGACACCATGGGCGGAAACAGAAGAAGATATGAGCCAAGCAGTTGCAAGGATTGGAAACAGAAAGAAGAGATGTGGGAAATTTTGTAGAAGGGTGGTCTTTCAAGCTTCATTTAGAGACTCCATGGTCGGGATGGAAAGATAACTAGCTTCTTCTGCAAAAATTGGAAGAAGGGCATGCTTAAAATGGGCGACCAACTGGTGGAAATTGACGAAGACTTAATAGCTAAAGCCACGGGGCTCAAAAGGGAGGGCTGCAACTTCTACAGAGACAGGAAGGTCAGCAGGGAAGCCATTGAAAGGTACCCAGTCATAGAGAAAGAGAAGAAAAGACTGGTAAAGTTGAGTAAAACCTATTACCCGCCTAGGGCTTTTGCAAAACCCTGGCAGGAAATTCTCTTTGTTTTAATGAGGTATATAATGCTAGATGGTAGGTTTACGAAAGTGTATGGGTATCATTTTGTCCTCTTAAATCATTTTAGGCATAATGATAAGGTGAATTTCCCTTACTTCTTGCTCTGTTCCATGAATGCCTCCCTAAAAGCCTATAAAGAAAATCCTCAGGGTGATACTGCAATGCACCAGGGACCTATGGTCCTCATTTATCACCATTTAAAGGCCAGTAAAATCAACCAAGTGCAGCTCTCTATGGATTTTGAAGAAGATTTGTCTGATTCTGATTTCTCGGAGGAGGAGGAATCAGACAGTGATTCCTTGACTGATAATGAGGAAAGCTCTGACGACTCAGAGTATGAGAGTAATAAGAAGAGGAAATCAAGACCCTCTTCTTCTAAGAGCAAAAAACCCCAAAGCAAACCCTTGATTAGTATTTCTTCGGAAGAAGAGTACTCTGATGTCCCTGAGGAGAAGAAGAAACCTAAGGGGGTGCTGAAGGAAAAGAGTAAGAACCAAGCCCAGCCCAGGAAGAAGCAAAAGAAAACAGAGGAAATTGGCAAAGAACCAGAGGAGACCGGCAAGGAACCAGAAGAGGACAAGCAAACAAGGGCCCTGGAAGCTGAACAAAGCCTAGATATGGAGACTATGGAGGAGACTCTCAGGGCCGCCGATACTATTTATGCCCTCCATATCTCTAAAGATGAACATACAACCCCTGGAAATGTGACTCCTTCTCCTGGACCACCTCCCGAGGCCTTGAAGGGTTTTATGAAAACCATAGAATGGCTTATTGATGGGAATAAGAAAACTGTGGATGAGTACAAAAACTCTGCAATAGAGTCCTGATACAGGAGACGATTAACATTGGAGAGGGGAACACTATGGCCGATTATATCAAAGATCTGAAGAACACAATTGCTAAAGCGGAAGACATCAGAGATGTCTTACTTAGAATATTCAAAAAAATTATTTGATTAATTTTGGGTAAGGTTGGAATTGATTATTTGTTAATTTATATAATAAATTAATAAATTAATTGATAAATAAAACAAACTCAAAATTAATAAATGAATCAAATTAAATAATAAACTTGATTAAATATAATAGTAGAATAATATATATAAAACTAGTTTTATTAAGAAACCAAAAATACACACACACACATATATGTATATTCTTTACATTATAATAATAAATAGGTGCAAGTAACTAATTTTAAAATTTAAACAATAAGAATACTTATTTTATATTTATTTTAATGCATATATTTTACTAAGCACATGGTGTAGGAGAAAGGGGGAAGGCCAAGACACTTGACATACCAGAAGAGGAAAGTTATTATAAGCATATTCTATGATAAGAGAAATATTTATTTTGGAAGAAATAAATATTATTTTAGCAAATGCTATGACATGGGAGTTACAAATTAATTCTATGAAGGAATATCTCTATTCATGGTATTTTTATGATGAGAGAGTTACAAAATTCATTTTTGATAAAATGGAAGAAATAAATAAATTGACAGCAAGGGAGTTACAATATTATTTTTGGCATATTCTCTTACATATATTAATTGAAGAATCTCTCTAATTTAAAATTATTCTTACGGATGGTAAAAGTTATTTTACATATTCGATATCTATAAATTAGGAGGATATTGAATGTATTTTACACATTCTTTTTTTTTCCTGTAGTGCCTACAACCTAGGCGCAAACCCCATAGGTTTGTCTCTATCGTGTTAACAATGGAGCATGCTTTACCTTGGGGAGAACCTTGGAGAAATAGTGGGGCTTATAGCATGTAGTGCTTACATCCATGGTTCAATCCATAATTTTTTATGGGGTGACCCTTTCGTGAAATGGTGGGGCTTCTTGCCTGTAGTGCCTACAACCTAGGTTCAAACCCCATGGGTTCATCTCTATTGTGTTAACAAAGGAGCATGCTTTACCTTGGGGAGAACCTTGGAGAAATAGTGGGGCTTCTTTCCTATAGTGCTTACATCCATGGTTCAAACCATAAAGTTTTAACAAATTGTTTCCTACTTTGCAACTTTCCCACTCTCTCTATTTTTAATTTTCATGCCCCCTAAGGGAGGTGGGGACCAGGGACCTCCACCTACTAATCCTCTGCTAGTTAATCTAGCAGTTATGACCAAAGTCAAATGTCTGCAACAAGTTTTGGGAAAGGATTCCCTTGTGGGAGATAGCAATACTTTGAACTTGCAAAAGTCAGCTATTGTTCCTAATCATTTGGGAACAGATGTGGTACTAAACAATGATACTGCGAAGATCACTAATATGGATGCCATTCATGTGGAAGGTGTTACTACTTATCAAATTGCCATTAGTTTCATATCCAAAGTCATACTATATTCTAGTTGGTTAGTATTACTGAATCATGCAGTCCGTACACACAGAGAAGTCGGTATGGACAGTTTAGTCGGTTACTGAAGAAAGCAGTCACAGAACATAGTATTCACCGAGCTGTTTATCGAGTAAAGGTTCATTGCTACCGAGTGGTATAATTAACTCACCGAGTTGATATTCACTGAGTGAAACGTTTTACCAGATACATTGAACCTGGACATGCACATGAAAACATGTTACAAGATCAAGGCACATCTAACCGTTTTTGCATTGGAAATTGCACTAGGAGATTGTGTATGATTACAAGATCAATCTAACCTATGAGATATTTTGTTTAATCGAAGAATATTTTTGTAAGATCGAAGAAATAAATCAGATCACTGTAGGATTTGAGAAATACAAATCCACAGAACCCAAAAGAAACCTGCATGCAAGAAACCTGTCACAGAGAAAGAGAGAGAACGAATACAAGGGTTTTGGCTTTGACAAAGAGAAAAGATGTATTATCAGAGAAAAATGAATCAACAATATGAATAATACAAGAGATCAATCCTTATAAAGGCGATCAACACCAAAAGGAAAACCTAACCCTAAGGTGTGAGCATTTAATAATTAAATATTAATTATTAAATGACTAATATGTGCATAAAGGGAAATCTTAAGAGGAGAGAAAAGTTAATTAATTACTTTACTCTAACACCCCCCCTTAAGATGAGCTACAATGCAGCTACCAACAATGCAGAAAAAAGCAAAGGAACTATAATGCAAAAGGGGGTCCCGGCAACAAGGCCTGATGAGGTACCCGAATACAAGAAAATCTCTATAAAGCGGAGTAAAGGAGAAAACCCAGTGGGAAAAAACTCCTCTCCAAAAAGAGATAAAGAATCATGCTGAAAAGAAAACATGAAGGAAGGAAGGCCTCACTGAGACCCCCCAAGGACAACTTCCTTCACCCCAAGCATTGAGCGCAACTAAAGATAGCGCGGAGATGCCAAGGGTTTAGTGAAGATGTCTGCAACCTGCTCCTCTGTAGGAATATACTTCAAGATGAGAGAACCATCCTGAATCAACTGTTTGATGAAGTGCATGTGGATTTCAATATGCTTTGTCCACTGATGCTCCACTGGGTTGCGAGAAATGTGAATGGCACTCTGGTTGTCACACCAAAGAATAGTGGGACAATCTGGAGGAAACCCAAACTCTGTCATCGATTGCCGAAGCCATAAAACCTCCTGACTGGCTAACACTGTTGCACGGTACTCAGCCTCTGTAGATGATAATGCAATAGCAGATTGCTTCTTGCAAGACCATGTGATAGGACCAGAACCAAGGCAAAAAACGAAGCCAGAAGTAGACTTCCGATCATTGACATCACCAGCCCAATCGGAGTCAGTGAAGCCAATGATGTGAGGGGATCCTGAAGAGTAGTGAATGCCATAATGTGTGGTGCCCCGAATATATCTCAAAATACGTTTGGCTGCTTGCCAATGGCTCTCATGAGGATCATGGGAGAACCGAGAGACAAGGCCAACCGCAAAGGAAAGATCAGGATGAGAATGTGTCAGGTACAACAGATTGCCAACCAACTGCCTGTATAAAGTGGGGTCTACTGAAGGAGTAGAGCAAGTGGAAGACAAAACAACACCTGACTGAAATGGAGTGGGGGCAGACTTGCAATCAAGCATGCCAAATCGCTGAAGCATATCAAGAGCATACTTCTCCTGAAAAATGGAAATTCCATCTGAAGACTGAATAACCTGTAGACCCAGAAAGAAGTGCAAGAGACCAAGATCGGTCATCTCAAACTGCTCCATCAAAGCTCTCTGAACACTCTGAATCATGGAGGATGAGCTACCTGTAATGATGAGATCATCTACATATAGCACTAGAATCAAAAGATCACCCTCCTGACGCTGAATATAGACTGTGTGATCGGAATGACAGCGTGTGAAGTGCAAGGAAAGCAAGAAGGAGTCCATCTTCTCATACCAAGCCCTGGGGGCTTGTTTGAGACCATACAATGAACGTCGAAGTCTGCAAACCAAAGAAGTGTCCTGCACAAAACCCTGAGGCTGCTCCATATAGATCTCCTCATGTAGGTCTCCATGCAAGAAGGCACTCTTCACATCCATCTGAAACACTGTCCATCCCTATGAAGCTGCAAGTGAAAGTACTAGACGTATAGAATTCATCTTGGCAACAGGAGCAAAGGTCTCAGAGTAGTCAATACCCTCTACCTGAGAAAACCCCTTCGCAACAAGATGGGCCTTATACTTATCAATAGAACCATCTGCAGCATACTTGGTACGATACACCCACTTGCACCGAACCAACTTTCTTCCCTTAGGAAGAGGACAAAGATCCCAAGTATGATTCTTCATCAAAGAAGAATACTCCTCATCCATGGCCCTATCCCACTCTGGGTGTCCTGTCACCTCTGAAAACTTTTGAGGATCATCTGAAAGGGTATGACTCAAAAGACTAGAACCAGATGTCTGAGCACGAGTGCGACGAGTATCTGAAGGATCACCTGCCAAAGAACCAGCTGCATCAACAATATCACGGGCCCACTTCGGCAAAGACGGAGCAACTGGTGGTGGTGGAGATGGTGGATCATGATCTACATCATCCTCAAGAGATAAGTAATCCTCAAGAGATGAAGAGGAAGGAGTAGGCAATGAGGGAGAAGCTGGTGATGGAGAATCCATCTGAGGATAGCACTCATCAAACTGGACATCCCGCCGAAACAAGACCTCTCTAGAATCAGGATCAAACAACCTGTATGCCTTAACATCCTCACAGTAGCCAACAAATATGAGTGGTCGGCTCTTCCTCTCCATGGCTATCCGCTGAGCATCAGGAATAAATGCCCAAGCCTCACTACCAAAAACTCGAAATGTAGAAACATCAGGCTTGACATGGGTCCAAGCCTCCTCAGGAGTTATATGTCGTAATGCCTTATGGGGCATCCGGTTCTGAATATAATTGGCACAATTGACTGCCTCAGCCCAAAATGAAGAACTCATAGCTCGAGACTGTATCATACAATTTGCCATCTCCCGTAAGGTTCTGTTCTTTCTCTCAGCAACACCATTCTGTTGAGGGGTATAAGGAACTGTAAACTGATGCTGTAAACCATGCTCAGTGCAAAAATCTCTGAAAGCCTGATTTACATACTCCCCCCCATTATCTGTGCGTATCCTCCTGATAGAAAGTCCAGATTGCTTCTCCACAAATGTCTTAAACTTCTTGAAAGAGTCAAAGACATCAGACTTGTACTTAAGAAAGTACACCCATGTACGTCTAGAGAAGTCATCAATAAAAGTGAGTACATAACGGGCCCCTGAAAAAGAAGGAGTCGGAAAGGACATAAGATCACTGTGTACCAACTCTAGGGCTGCCCTAGCACGAGAGGCTCGACCCTTAGGAAAAGGATCTCGATGATGTTTACCAAGGACACAACCATGACATACACCATCTGTACAAGAAATCTATGGAAGCCCAATCACAAGTGCCTGTGTACTCATCTGCTGTAGATATCTGTAATTGACATGACCAAAACGCTCATGCCAAAGCCTGCTCATTGAATCTGCATGTGCTATAAGAGAGGAACCAATAGTGTCTGAACTCTCAAAGCCATCAAAACTATATAAGTGAGATGCAGAATCCACACTCCCAGTAGCCACAACCAAGTCAGGATCATGAAGATCTCGAATAACCACATCATGTGGAGAGAACTCAACTGTCTTACCAGAGCCAGAGTGGCAAATCTGATAAACAGATAGAAGGTTTGTCGAAATGTCAGGAACCAAAAGCACATCCTGAAGACAACCACCATCCAATGAAATAGTACCAGAACCCTGAACAGAAAGTTGTGCTGAGTCACCAACTGCAATATGTCGAGTGCCTGTAGGAGCAAGAGCGGTGACCAAATCCTGTGTGTGTGTCATATGGTGAGAGGCACCAGAATCTAGAATCCAAGTGGACGCTGAGGACAATGCTCGTGCAGAAAGAGCATGACCTTTCCCTGTGGGCTGTGAAGGAGGCTGTGGTGCACTGATATTATGCTGCTGCATGGCTTCCTCCAAAGCCTCTAAACGTTTCCAACACCTGGAAACAGGATGTCCTTCCTTGCCACAAAAACTACAAGGATCACCTGATTTCTTCTTAGTCTTGGAGGAAGACTCACCAGACTTTGAAGATTTGCCCTGTTTAGAATTGAATTGTGGTTTTGAATCAGACTTAGGTGGTGGCTTGGAGGGATTCTCACTAGCCTCTGAATCTTGCTTAGGCTTCGGTTTCTGCTTCTGTTTTCCTTTGGAGGACTGGGCTACCAATGCTTGGTTCTATGAACCTGAAAGTGAATCCAACTGCTTAAGCTTAGCTTGCTCACGAGTCAGACGATCACAAAAGACCTCAAAAGAAGGCATGACATGTCGAGCACCCAAGGCATCCATGGTGGAATAGAAGGTCGAAGAGAAGATCTGAAATGGACCCTGAAGCTTGGAGAGAATCAGGAAAATGCACTCTGTATCAGTCTTAGTCTTACCACAACCCTGCAAGATAGATCTTTGTTGTTTGAACTTCATCAGAAAGTCCTCAATAGAAGGAAATGAATCAGGTACCAAGGAAGTTAACTCTGCCTCAAGCTGCAAAGCTCTGAACTCGTTGACAGTACCAAAAAGTCCCTCAAACTTGATCCAAATGGCTCGAGGAGTGATACAACCCTCAAGATGAAACTGGAGACTGTCGGAAATGTGTAAAGCCATCAATCCCATAGCTTGATCCATATTGTTCCTGTGCTGCATAATCTCAAAAGGACGTGTCAACTGAGGCTAAACCTCATCCAAACAGGACCATAACCCTTTTGACTGGAGAAGAGTCATCATGCGACCCTTCCAAGTGTGGTAATTATGCGGTGTGAGAGATTCAATAGGTCTGTCTGCCATCCTGTAAACTGTGCCTCAACTGCTCTGAATTTTTAATTATTATTAAGTGGTCTTTCAGAACTAGACAGAAGATGCAGAAGGGGGTTTGATTTTTTTTTTGTATTGGTGTTTGTAAATTCTAGTTTTCTGATGTAAATAACAGAAAGCAAGAGAAAACACCCCCCACAATGCAAAAAACTAATCCCCAGTACAAACTGAAAGCCAGAAAATGATAGAAAGCAATAACAGGTTGAGACAAAATTTGGAGCACCTGAAGAGTTTTCTGATGAAATAGACTATAGATCTGAAAAGAGCATAGAACCACCTTTCCAACGCCTATTTGCTTTCGAAAAACGGAGTCCGTATGCAAAAGATATGGCTCCTGGAGCGCAAAAAACTTGTTCTGACTTCGACTGGCAAAAAACACTACAAAACGGAAAAATCAGAAAAAAAGATCTGCATCTTTTAGATCGGGCTCGGAACCAGCTTTCCAACGCCTATTTTCATTCGAAAATCCGAGCTAAAATGCCCGAGTTATACCCGATTTAGTAAAACTACTCCAAAAAAGCTCAAATAGGCCCTTTAAGCCCTCAAGGGCTTAAAAAAATAAGCCCTTGGTCCTCTGGGCGACCAGGGGCTAGCGCTGGGGCTGGTGGCGCAGGGGGCGGCGCAGGGGCGGCGACGGCGCGTGGGGTGGTCGCAGGCGGCGAGCGGGCTGGGGCCAGGCGGCGCTCGGGCGAGGGCTGTGCCGGCGGCACGACGGTGGAGACTGGGCCGCGGTCGGTGGTGACCGCCTGCGGCGGTGGCCGCCGGGCTGCACGTCCCTCCAAAAAAGGCTACGCGCTTTTTAAACAAAAAAACTGCGTTTTAAAATTTTTTTTTGATTTTTTTTTGAAAATCCGCCTCAGTTTTCGTGCCCTAGGGCTGTACAGCCTTGGGGCCAAAAAAAATTTGCCTCTTGGTGCAACTGTGTCCAAATCAGACGAATTTTATATGGAAATAGGGGTTTTTGGGCGCTACGAGCTCAACGGTGAGGTCTGTTTGGGCTCAAAGTGCACCGAAAAAAAATACCCCCTATTCCAAAATAAAAAACAGAAGACAAACACAGATCTGATGCAACCAAAACCTGGATCTCAAAATCTTTCAAAATTCTGAACAAGCTGTAGCAGATTCGGCTCTGATACCATGTAGGATTTGAGAAATACAAATCCACAGAACCCAAAAGAAACCTGCATGCAAGAAACCTATCACAGAGAAAGAGAGAGAACGAATACAAGGGTTTTGGCTCTGACAAAGATAAAAGATGTATTATCAGAGAAAAATGAATCAACAATATGAATAATACAAGAGATCAATCCTTATAAAGGAGATCAACACCAAAAGGAAAACCTAACCCTGAGGTGTGAGCATTTAATAATTAAATATTAATTATTAAATGACTAATATGTGCATAAAGGGAAATCTTAAGAGGAGAGCAAAGTTAATTAATTACTTTACTCTAACAATCACCACTATAAGAGATCTATATATACAACATGATTCAAGGGTTAGATATATTACACGATATGATGTGATAAGAGATGCAATGAGATAGCAGTGTGTATGCATGAAGAAAGGCTGTTACAGAGACACAGAGAGGTCACCGAGAAGGTTATCAGTGAACAGTCGAAGAACAGAGTAAACAGAAGGGTTTACTGAGTTTCATTATGGGTTACTGAGGTATGCTACAAGCTAGGTAATCTTATTCAGAGCACATAGAATCTGCTTTAGCATTTCAGATGTAAAGTTGCAGATATTTGTAATGATTATATTGTAATATTTTGAAGTTGTAAGAGAAACCTTTAACAGGTTAAAATACTCTAACCAAGTCTATAAATTGTAAATCCTTTAACTAGGTGCTACACTTATATAGTGTTGTATAAATCCTTTATTAAGGTAGATCTAACTGATCTTAATACTCCTAACATGGTAAGCTATCAGAAATAGCTAAATGTAGCTCTAACCGAGCATTCTTTATTATTGCAGTAGTGAAGTTGTGGGTGCCATCCCCACCGCAGTTTTTCTCTCTAACCAAGAGTTTCTGCGTGACCAAAATATATGTGTTATGGAGTGAATCATGTATGAATGTTATCTGTTGATTATAGTTTTGTTTTATGTTACAACACTATTTTGTTTATGCATAACAGTAAGGTTATTACAAAAGAAAAGTTTTGGAGTACTGATTCACCCCTCCCCTCTCAGTACATTAGCTTTCTATATTGGGCCTAACAATTGGTATCAGAGCTTGAATCTTGGAAAAGGGTTTAACCACTTGAAGAGAAAGATCTTAGCAATGGAAGGCTACAAACAATCTCAGAGGATTGTGCATCTTCAAGAAGAGCTGGATAATGCAAATCAAGTGATTGCAGACATGCAGAGGCAAATGCAAAAATCTCTGAAAGTAAGGAGAAGATTATCTGATGACTTGCAGGATTCTCAAGAGCTAGTGGAACAAATAGAGACATCATCTGAGAATAGTATATCTGAAGAAACTGAAGAAATGATTGGAATGTTGAAAGAAAAGAACAAAGCATTGGCTGATCAACTAAAAGCAATGAAAAGAGAACATGAACATTTTAGTACACAAATGACTAAAAATCTAGATGCATTAAGGAGAGCTCAGGATAAAGCAAGAGATCTACAAAGAGAGAAACAACAACTTGAAGCACTAGTATCTGATAAGGATGATGAAATCATAAGGTTAATTGGTATTCAACAAAATATGACAGATCAACTAGGTTATGCACATCATGAAGCAATTCTGAAGAATGATGAAAATCAATCTTTGAAACTTGAAGTATCAAGGTTGACTGGTGAACTTGAAACAGAAAAGAAATACAAAGAATCATTGGAGAAGAGTTATGAAGCATCAAAGATGTTGGATGAGCAACTGAATACAAGAAATAAAGATGGAGGACTCGGTTACAAAGGAAAAGAATCAACCGAGAAAGGAATTCATACTACCGAGAGAGGAGAATAATCAAAACAAGCTGGAAAAAGGAATAACATCAAAAGGAAGAAGCCTATTTGCTACTACTGTGGAAATCAAGGTCATACTACCAACATATGCCAGATCAGAAAAGGTAAGAAACCGAATATCTCTAAGTCCAATGGACATTGTTATAATTGCAATAAATATGGTCACATACCTAATCAATGTAGAACAAAGTCTGTTAACAACCATCAGAAGGCAAAATTCAAAGGGTTTTGTAAAAACTACAATAGGTATGGACATAGTACTGAGAGATGCTGGTTTAAGAAAAAGAACTACATGAAGTATCCACACCGAGAAAACACTGGAGGTTACCGAATTCACACAGATTCTCATCAACAATATGCAGCAGTACCATGGGATTACAATACAAGGATATGGTGTGAATGTTGTGGAAGATATGGACATATAAGTGCCAACTGTTTTATAAGGTTTGGAATGAACAACCGGAGATCATGGAGAAATCCCGGTATGGCATGTTTTCATTGTCACAAAGATGGACATTTAGCTGGAGATTGCAGAGATCAACCGAGAAGAGACACTGAGGAGATAAAAGAAAAATTCAAGATGATTTGGAAAAAGAAAGAAATTATGTCTGATGAAGAAAGCACCTTACCAACCGAGTCAGGTGCACCTATTTCAAATTAATCAAGAAAAGGTATGAAGGGACTGCATTCTTTAAAAGTTAAATCATAACAACTCCTATTTTATTATGAACAAGAATTCAAAATCTGCATAGTTAAGATGCAATTAGTCAGTTAGTATACTATACAGGAAACCTGTCAAGTCGGTGTATATAGGAAACCTATCAAGTCGGCTATCAAAGAAAAGTTGAATACTCAGTGAAAACAAAAAATGAAGTAAATCGGTAAAAGGTGAACTGAGTGCATTTAATACCATGACCTAACCTGCACGGAGCCCAATAAGGTATTTTTGAGTACTTAAAAGTATTTTTGTGGTCATTTTCATTCACCCAAGTTTTCGAGAAGCAGAGCAGAGCGAATCAAAGTGAACAAAACTTCATTCAGAGTGAATTTTCAAGATATTTACATCAATCTATTCACATTGTTTAGTTGGTTTCTAATCTAGTCAAATTGCTAGTGTCTACCGAGTGTGAAGAGTAAGCTACTTGTAAACCCTAAGGATAACCTGTCAAATTTTTACTCAAGATCTACCATGGCGCCCAAGATCCAAGACCCTGTAGTTGTCCAAAATGTGGAGAAGCCATCTTTGAAGTATTCCCTAACTCCTAAAGTCGCCTCAGAACCGGATGATAAAACTGCATTTTCACTCATCTCGGATCAAGTCTTATTGGTAGAAGATGTCAGATTCTTTACCAAGTGTCATGTTGAGGAACTCGGTCATGTAGAGATTAGTAACACATATGATGAACTGTGCACTGACGGCAAACTGGATAGTAAATTTGAACATATCAGAATCAAGGGATTAACTGAAGCCCTAGTCTATCCTCATGTGTTCAAACCCCAATGGGTTAAGTTTGTACTGAGCAAAGTACATGACGATTTCATGTGGCTACAAGAGCAACCGTTCAAGATCACGACGGAAGTCATTCACCTGATCACCGGATATCCCATCTACGATCATGCTTGTGCACAGAAAATGATATCACAAAAGGAGCTAATCAGTCTAACCGGAGTAGAATCTGATTACCGAGGACTGAAATTGAATAATGTCACTGATGCTGAACTGAAATTTACAATCAGAGTCATTGGTTACTGTTTCTTCCAATCTGCAAGGGAAAGCAGTGTACCATGTACTGCAGTGGACCTGGCCTACAAAATAGTAAAGAAGGGAATGAAAGTAGACTTGTGTGAAGTACTACTAAAGAACTTATTTGAGAACCTGAACACCATAAGGAAGCCGAAGAAGAACAACTCGACAAACACACTCAAGTTCGGTTCACTACTTGTCTGTATGTTTTTCTATTTTGAAAAGTTCTTTCCCTTAGTCAGTAAAGTAGTATGGGAGCTACACCAACCTATCACCCATCAGATCAATGATTACATCAAGAAGTTAGGAGATAACTTTAATGATGTCATGGATGATTACTTTAGCAAATTCCAAGAGAAAATGCACAAAAGGTATAGGATCCCACCACAACTGGTTGAAAAATACAAGGACAATATTTGTTTTGAAGTTGACACTGATTACTGCTATGTAAATGTTGTTGAACCAAGGATTCAATCGTTGCAACCAATGGGTTATGAAATTGATTATGACATCACATAGCAACAAATTGATGCCTACCTATCATTGCCAAGGCATTCAACTAAACTAAGGTATGGAACCTATGAAGAGGTAAAGGAGAAAGTAAAAATGAGCATTGTAGTTCCTAAGGCTACAAGGAAAGCAACAAAGATGATAAAAGCTTTGTCTGAGAAATTCGGAGAAGAATCTTCATCTACACCTGTCAAAGGCAATCTTGCCATTACCAAGGAAGAATCAAAAGCAAAGGAGGCTGCAATAACATTGAGCACAGAGTTGCTAAAGGGAAAAGTTCTAAAAAGAAAGAAACAGGACATTACAAAGGCCCTACCGACTCCACCAACAAAGAGACCAAACACCAGAGCATTAGCTGCATCACCGAGCAAGAAACAAAAGACTGTTGCTGCTCCTAAGGTAACAAAGACTTACAAGAAATCTACTCGGAGACTCATTTTGGCAAAAGAGTCGAGTGATATAGAGTCTGATGATGCTAAAAAATTCCAGATTGTGAAGAGCAAAAAGGCAAACATTCACAGTGTTGAAAACTTTTGTGCCAATCTCAAGGAATACGGTGGATTTGCAGGATTCAGATATGTTAAGTATGAGTCTAGGAACAATGATGAGAAATGACAGATTGAAGAAGCTATCATATGTACACTTCTGAAGTTTCGGTTAGCACCATTGGAACTAGCAAAGTCACTTCCAAGTGAACTCTACTCACATATTGATAACAGATGGAAACATGCAATGGATTCAGAGAGACAAATAAGAGAAAGAAGTCTTGTCCACTTATTTCCTAACATGTCCGTAGCTAAAATCAAGGAGCATTTGTCCACATACAATTCAAAATTTCTTGTGAAACAGAGAGCCTTAAAATTGATGAATGGGCTATATATTGACGTGGAGAATGAGACTAAGGCCAAGTGGCAAGAGATCTTCAAACAAAAGGATGTCGGTGAACAATCTCAAATTGAAATTGTTGATGTCACCGAGCAAGATCCAGATGTCACCGAGCAAGGTCCAGACCCGGTTGACATAATACAAATTGATGAAGATGTAATGGATGAAGCCGCACTGGAGCAAGAAATGATTGAAGGCACCACTTATGCAAAACTTGTGTCTAGTGAATCGGTCTTAGAACAAGTTTAGCCTTATCCACCAGTGAAGCCAACAGTACCAACCGAAGCCCCCAAGGACACCGAACAAGTTACCGAAGGTAACAAATCTGAAGCTACAGAAGATACAGGTAACAAGTCTAAAGCTGCAGCAAACACAACAAAAGATCAGTCATCTCAAGGATAGACAAGCACAACAAATATTATAGCAGAGACCCCTAGCATTGAGCCATCCAAAGACACTACAACTACTACAGGAACAGTGCAAAGTGTTGCATCTACCAAGCAACCTATCGAGGGATAGCAAGCCTCACAAGCACTTGTCTTAGTGCCCTAGATAAAAGGAAAAGAGAAAAAGGTGAGAAAGCATGGTTTTAAATTTGACTTATCTAAATCGATTGTGTTTCCCAATGTCGACATCTCCAAATTAAAAGGGCAAGCACTCACTAAATTCGGTGAACTATGCAAAGCAAAGGCCAAACAGGAGAAACAACTGGCAATACTAAAAAAGAACAAGGTACTTCAAAAGGTTAGAACACTACTCATAGAAATGCTACCATCAGCAACAATGTCAACCGATGCAGCCATCATATTCAGTTGGATGAACTCCTTAATCAGATTGAAACATCTGGAGTTGATGCATCCGAATACCTAAGAAAGCTCAAGGATAAAGAGCTCACAACAAAAATGATAGAGGAAGTCCAAAAATCAATTGTTGTTGGCAAGGTAAAACTTGTCAAATTCATTTCTGAGTTGACCCCTCAACTTAAGCACATTCTTTATTTATTCCAGAAATTGTGTACATTTTCTTTATTTATTAAAGACATCACAAATAAAACTGATGCAATTGAGAAAGAGATCACCGATCTCTCCTCCAAGTTGACCACTGAGCCTAATTCAGTTCAGACCTTTTTCAAAAAGCTACAATAGCTCATGGCTCAACAGTTAGAATTGAGGAATGAAGAGCATAAAATTAGGATGGATATAATGACCCTTCAAACATTATTCCTTCCTCATCTCTCATCAATCCAAGAGCAGCTTAACCGAGCTACAAGCTTATCAACTACCCAAGAGGGAAGCACTCTTGATGGCTTGATATCACTCTTATCTGATATTCAAGCACAGAAATCATTAATGGAAAGTCTCAAGGACTCACTCTCAGTCGCCCTCACTAATGCCCGGACCAAGTATAAAACTATTTTTGATCAGTTACCACCTCTGGATGCAAATTAAGTTTTTAATGTTCATCAAAAAGGGGGAGTAATTTTATTTTACTACACAGGAGAGGAAAGCCCAACAAAGGGGGAGTAATTCTACACTTGGAGACTAGTACAATTTTGATAACACAATTTTGAGTATTATATACAAGGGGAGTCTATCGAGCAGAATATATAGAGCATTCAGCGTACACAAGTATAGTACAGAACCAAACTGAACATGCAAATTCAGAGTTATGTATAGGATAATGATAAGGGGAGTATATCTGCATATACTATTGACTATTGTACATATTGTCAAGTATAGTCATTTTGTCAAGTATATTTTTTTTTAGTAATGACTTTGTAAGTAGTTTTTGTCAAACATCTCAACTAATGTCAAAAGGGGAGATTGTTACTACTTATCAAACTGCCATTAGTTTCATATCCAAAGTCATACTATATTCTAGTCAGTTAGTATTACCAAATCATGTAGTCGGTACACACAGAGAAGTCAGTATGGACAGTCTAGTCGATTACTGAAGAAAGCAGTCACAGAACACAGTATTCACCGAGCTGTTTATCGAGTAAAGGTTCATGGCTACCGAGTGGTATAATTAACTCACCGAGTTGATATTCACCGAGTGAAATGTTTTACTAGATACATTGAACCTAGACATGCACATGAAAACGTGTTACAAGATCGAGGCACATCTAACCGTTTTTGCATTGGAAATTGCACTAGGAGATTGTGTATGATTACAAGATCAATCTAACCTATGAGATATTTTGTTTAATTGAAGAATCTTTTTGTAAGATCGAAGCAATAAATCAGATCACCGCTGTAAGAGATCTATATATACAACATGATTCAAGGGTTAGATATATGACACGATATGATGTGATAAGAGATGCAATGAGATAGCAGTGTGTATGCATGAAGAAAGACTATTACAGAGACACGGAGAGGTCACCGAGAAGGTTATCAATGAATAGTCGAAGAACAGAGTAAATAGAAGGGTTTACTGAGTTTCATTATGGGTTACCAAGGTATGCTACAAGCTAGGTAATCTTATTCAGAGCACATAGAATCTACTTTAGCATTTCAGATGTAAAGTTGCAGATATTTGTAATGATTATATTGTAATATTTTGAAGTTGTAAGAGAAACCTTTAATAGGGTAAAAGACTCTAACCAAGTCTATAAATTGTAAATCCTTTAACTAGGTGCTACACTTATATAGTGTTGTATAAATCCTTTAGTAAGGTAGATCTAACTGATCTTAATACTCCTAATAGGGTAAGCTATCAGAAATAGCTAAATGTAGCTCTAACCGAGCATTCTTTATTATTGCAGTAGTGAAGATGTGGGTGCCATCCCCACCATAGTTTTTCTCTCTAACCAAGAGTTTCTACGTGACCAAAATATATGTGTTATGGAGTGAATCATGTATGAATGTTATCTGTTGATTATAGTTTTGTTTTATGTTACTGCACTATTCTATTTATGCATAATAGTAAGGTTATTACAAAAGAAAATTTTTGGAGTACTGATTCACCCCTCCCCTCTCAGTACATTAGCTTTCTATATTGGGCCTAACAGAAGGTGTTGGGATGCCCACTTCTTTAGGCAACATGCATGTGGATGTTTTGGATACTAATTCCCACTCGAAGGATGTTCAAAACTCCTCTACTTTGGGTGTGAAACAATATGCTTTACCTCCTAATGAGGTACCCAAAGGTGATGCCTCTTCCAAAGGTTAGAAGAATGTTGTGATAGGAAATACCCAGGAAATTGGGGAACCACTCCCGACCCCAAATGTTGTGATAGGAAATACCCAGACAATTGGGGAACCACTCCCGACCCCAAAATGTGTTCAAACTAAGGAAGGGATTGCTATTATATTTCTAGACAAGGTAGTTGACAATATAATGTCTTCAATGATGTTCGCATTGGTGAGAAATTTATTCTCCTTTCAATCTTTTGTTTATATGGTGAGAAAATGGGCTACTACTATATGGAAACTCAAAGGGAGTGTCACTATCAGTGCTATGTTGGGTGCATTATTCATCTTCAAATTTATTTCGGAGGAAGATATGGTTTTGATCCTTTCTGGGTATTGGACCTATGACAAATATTATCTCTCACTTTGTAAATAGAAGCCAAGATTTGAACCTATTTTGGATCTGAATAAATCTGGTCCAGTCTGGGTTTTCATGTCGGTGTTGCCCTTGGAGTTCTGGGATGAGATTATTTTCTGCTAGATAGCCAACACCTTTGGCCATTTTGTGGCAGTAGATAAAGTGACCAGAACCAAATCTAGGTTAGTCTTTGCTCATTTTTGTGTTTTGGTTACAGTTAATAAGAACTTGCCAAATTTAATTACCCTTAAATCTAAGTTGGGAAGCTGGACTCAAGCTATTGTCTATGAGAATGCTACAACCTTTTGCCTGAGATGCTCTAAATCCGACCATGTTATTTTCAACTACAAAATAGTGCCTGAGCAGCCCCAAAAATAGCAGGACAAAATGAAACAACCCTAAAAATAGATGGAAATTTTCTCCTCTAAGACTCTTCCCAAGAGTACTCCCACCCCTGCCTCTACTAAAGCCACTAAGCCTCCATCTTCAGATGATCCTCTCTCTTATGGGGAATACCCTTTTACTAATGCGCTTATTAGGATGATGGAAACTCATCTGAAAAAACTACAAAACTCTAGTCCTCGAGAATTGGTTGACCCTAATCCCCTTGTTCCTACAGAGGTGCCCACCCTTGAGGAGGGAGATATTTCCATTAGACCGAAGAATCCTATGAGAAATATTTTGGCTTCTCTCCCCTCTACACCTACCAGTGGTATTTCTAAGGTCATGGATGGATTGGAGTTCGGCTCCCCTTCTACGAGGAAGAGTTTGGGTCCCTTATCTCACGACGCTTCATCCAACTATACCATAACTCCTCTTGATGATGGTTGGATCATGCAAAGGAGAAGAACCATGAATATGAAATCTGATGAAGATAATGTGAACAAGTTGGCTAGGAGCCTCAAATTGGATATGGATCAAGACCCAAAGGGCAGACCATCGCAGAGACTCACCAGGCATAAAGACGTGGTGATAGAAATTTCTTGTGGGAGGTAAAGTACCCTAGACTCTGCAACTAAGTCAAAGAAATGAAAATCCTTTCTTGGAACATTAGAGGGCTAAATATCCCTCAAAAGCAATTTGCAGTCAGAAACAGTATTATGGATAATATGATTGATATTATATTGATATATGAAGTTAAAATGATTGATTGTTCCTTTAAACTTATTTCTAATAAATTATGGTCAAGAGTGGTTTTTATGATTAGTAATACCACTAGGGCATCTGGAGGTTTGGTTATGATGTAATTTCCACTCAGATTCAAGGGAAGGGTTGTTCACTCTTCGAACAATCTTCTTGTTGCTAGAATTGAATCCTCTCGAGAATCCTGGTTGATAGCTAATGTTTATGCTCCCAATTTGAAGTCGTGTCAAGGTGTTATTTGGAGAGATTTGTCATCTTTCATAGATGGTATGATGAAGGATTTCTGGACAGTGTTGAGGGACTTTAACACCCCCTTCTTTCCTTTAGAAAAGATGGGGGGTCAGGATGAGTACTCTAACAGTATGGTAGACTTTGCAAACTTCATTACCTCCAATGCTTTGATGGATATTGAGTTGAGAGGATAGGGCTTTTACTTGGTTGAATAATAGGAAAGGAACTCATCTTATCCAAGTTAAGCTTGACTGATTCCTAATATTTTCTAATTGGGAAGTAGGGTCGAATGCTACTTTGCATGCCCTGTCGAGAATAGTCTCTGATCACAATCCCATTCTCTTCAATTGCTCTGCTCATTCTAGGAAAGGGAGAATCATGTTTAGGTATGAGATTATATGGACTCAGTACCTGAAATTCAAAGATTGCATTCAAAACTGGTGGAACACTCCTATCAAGGAACGACTATGTTCTTGGTGGCCCAAAAACTTGATATTATTAGAAGAAAGGTTAGAGGATGGAACAGGTTAACCTTCGGAAATATTTTCAATAAAAAGAAGGAAATTTCCAACAAGCTAAATGACCTTCAACTTAGAATGGCACAAGGGGATCTCCAGGAGTCCACACACAGGGAGGAGGACCTAGTCAAAAGGAAGTGGAGAGATATCTCTAATCAGGAAGAAGTTTATTGGAAGAAAAGATCGAGAATCCAATAGCTTAATGAGGGGGACCGAAATTCAGTTTTCTTCCACAGGTTGGCTTTCACTCATAGAAGAAGGAACTTAATTTTGAGATTGTAGGATGATCAAATTCAGTTCATTGAAGATGAGGATTGTATTCCCTTGCCACAAATTATTTTTCCACACTCCTCTCGGCTAACCACTTGTTGCAGGATGATAAACAAAGAGAACCTCTTGCTTCGATACATTCCTTGCACACTGGATGATCATGCCAATTCTATCATATCAGTCCCAATCATTGATGATGAGGTCAGGGTTGCAGTCTTCTCCATGAATGCTTTTAAATCTCTTGGACCTAACAGCTTCCCCTCAGCCTTCTTTCAATAATTCTGGGATATTGTTTGTTTTGATGTCATCTTGGCTACAAAGGACTTCTTCAGAATAGGTAAAATCCTCAAGAAACTAAATGCCACCTTTATAGCTCTCATCCTCAAAACCTTTGATCTCTTCCATCTCACCCATTTCAGGCCCTTTAGCCTTTGTAATACAATGCACAAAATCATGTCCAAGATCCTTGTTAATATAATTAAACCCATCTTGGGCAACCTCATCAGCCCCTCATAGAAAGGTTTTGTTTCGGGTAGGAAAATATTGGATGATGTCATCACTATGCATGAATTGTTGCATACAATGGATAGGAGAAAACAACCCTCCATGGCTTTTAAACTTGATATTTCCAAAGCCTATGACAGGGTGAGTTGGGAATTTTTGTTTAAAATTTTGAGAAAGATGGGGTGTTGTGACAGACTTATCAATCTAATAAATCAATGCATCACCACTGTTAAGTATTATGTTCTTTTTAATGGCTGCCTAAGTGAATTATTTTTTGCTTCTAGACGCATTAGACAAGGGGGGCCCCTTTCCCCCTATCTCTTTATTATAGTTGCTGAGGTGTTAGGGATAAATTTTACTAAAATTATTGAGGAGGGATTACTAAAAGGAATCAAATTTACCTCGACCACCCCCCTCGATTCCCCTACAATAGTTTGTTGATGACACCATCCTCTTTGGGTTGGCTTCACTGATGGGGGCCAAGGTTTGGAAAAAATTCTTGGATAATTATGCCAAAGCTTTGGGTCAACATATCAATTTTGAGAAGAGTGCTATATATTTTTTTGAAACTCCCCAACCTTCAGGATAGGATCCGAAGGGTTCTTGGGGGTCATCATGCTTCTCTTCCTAGGACCTACTTGAGCCTTCCCTTAACAATGAAATAAGTCTCTAACACATTATGGAATTTGATCTTAGAAAGAATCCAGAATAAATTAGCTAGATGGAAAGGGAAGCTCCTTAGCAGTGCTGGAAAACTTCACTTATTGGCTACTTGCTTATAGGGGATCTGATGCAGGAGCATCCTCGATCGATGAGCAATCTTGCATCAACCAAAAATATTTCCTTTCAATTTTATTTTTTTTAAGTTCATTGTTCATTTTTTGTGTTCTTACTGGTTAGTACCGGTAGTTGCTTTCTTTTCTTGGTGTATGTTATTTTTGGTTTCCAGGCTGGTTCATGTGCTTAATTCTAGATTTTGAGTTCATTTGGGTTCTTTTCCGGTTAGTTATCCCTTTCGATTGATTGTTTCTGGGTTCTGAGATAGTTCTTGTGCTTAACGGTTGGTTTTCTTTCATTACTAGAGTGATTCTTGGTGTGTGGACCTATTTAGGATCTTGTCTAATGTTCTTTGGCATTTGGCCGACCTTCTTACTAAACCGCACCTCTTGGTTGTTATTTTCTGAAAAATATTTCTTTGGTTCTTAGGGCCAACCTAGTTACAAATTTCATTTTCCTGCATTGGTAAATGTAATATTATGAGGCCGACTTGGATATGTTTCGTTGGGTATAAATATGATATTGTGTAATAATTTATGGTGGCAAAGGAAGTAGAATTGAGAATAAGGATTGAGATTCGCATTTATGATCCGGTTGATTCTTAGAGTCCTGGTTGGATTGTATCTGATTGATAGCCTGCATGTAATTGGTTAACTATCAGATGTTTTATGATAATTGTATGATGATAACTGGTTGGTTTTCAGAAGTTCTAAGGTAATAATATGATTTATTTCTGTAATCTTGCTATGTTTTCTTGTTGTGTTACTCTTGCTACATAAACCGGTTGATTCTCTTTCAGGGTTTTACTAGTTATGGCTGCATCAAGTGGTATTAAAGCTGGTTATGAACTGGTTAGTGGAAGAGATGTTTGTGAACCCTAAGGCATTCCTTTGGGTGGACAGATTGTCGATTGGAGGCAAGTTTTGCATGTGTTCAATAGATTGTCAAGGGGAGGCAATTGAAACCGGTAGTCAGATTGCCAAGTTGAGGTAGTTCATCGGAGCGGAAGAGGAGATGTCTCCTAGAAGGACAAACCCTCGGAGGGTAGAGTAGATGATGGAAGACTTCAATAATGAAGTGAGGAACAAAATCCAAAATGCTTTGGTTGGTTTGCAAAGAAACCCTAAATTTGAGGATGAATATGAAAAAGTCGGTGAAGAGCTTGAAGAAGATGAAGGACCGGAAGATGGAAGCGAGGAAAGATTTTTGAGATCAGTGGTGCAAGCAAGTTAAGTTCATAAATTTGAAGTTTCCAACTTTTTTGAAACACTAAACCCGGAGGATCTGATTGATTGGATCAGAAATTTGGAGGATTACTTCGAGTTTGAGGATATTAAGGACCCCCAGAGAGTCTGGTTGGCATAGACTACGTTGAAAGGGCATGCTGCCTTATGGTTGAAAGAATTGTAGAAACACAAAGTGGAGAATGGTGAAGTGAAGATCACCCTATGGAGATAGATGGTTGCATGATTGAAGGCTAAGTTCATACCGAGAAACTATGAGTTGGAATTGTTTAAGTTGTAATACCTGAAATAGAAAAACATGACTGTGAAGGAATATACTGAGGAATTCTACAAGGTGATGATTAGATCTGGACATAGAGAGATGGATAGAGAAAAGGCTGCAAGGTACGTAAATGGACTTGCATTTAACATTCAAGATGAGATGAGTGTGTTGAGGGTTTCCATAGTTGAAGAAGCTTACAAGTATGATTTGAAGGTTGAGGAGAAGATGAGAAGGAGACAACCAAATAACCCTAGAGGGAAGGATAAATTCAAGGGGCAGATGAGTACAAAGAAGCAGAATATTGAGGAAGAATCACAACCTAAGTGGAGAAAACAACCGAAACAAAAAATACATAGGAAAGGCACTGGCAGTACCGGTAGATAATTCCCTGGCAAATGTTTCAAGTGTGGAGAAACCAGACATAGATTCTATGAATGTAAGGAGGGAATGGCAAGAATTTGTGTGGCAAATGAGGAACTGGGAGGTGAAGGTATCGAATCTAACTATGCACCAGAGAAAGGAGAATCCCTTATGTTCAGAAGAAAGGATACTGAACCTACTCAAAGGAAGAGTCTTTTCCAGACTATGTGTAAATCAGGTGGTAAGTGTTGCAAGGTTATTGATGATACCGAGAGTACTGATAATTTAGTATCTGAGCAGATGGTTATGAATCTTGGATTGAAAAGGCTTGAGAATCCTTGTCCTTATGAGGTAAGTTGGTTACAAGATGATCAAAAGATAGAAGTAAAGGAGCAGGTTTTGGTGAATTTCAATATTGGGCCTTTTAGTTATGAAGTTTTGTGTGATGTTGTATCTATGAGTTCTTGTCATGTCTTGTTGGGAAGACCTTGGCATTTTGATAGAGTTATTTATGACTGTAGAAGAAACCTAATCACTATTGAGAAATATGGGCAGAAGTTCACTTTGACCTCTTTGAAGGAGAAAGAGAAGGAGGTGAATAATTTGAACCTTGGGAAAAGTTGCAGTACTGAGAAAGTGGTGGCAGAGGTTATACAATAAGGTTTGCAGAAAGATCTAATAGAACCGGTTGTAGAGGTTATACTGGAAGGTGACATGAGTTTTGTTGGGGCTTCAAATTTCCAAATAATTTAAAGCACCCTACTATTAAAAATGGTGGTCACTTCATGGAAATGACACATAATGGATGATTAATGATTTGAACAACTAGAGTAAAGGAGGATATGAATAAATTAATTCCAATAAACCCCATGAAAGACTAGTGTTTTTGATCTGTAGAAAAGATGATATGAAAAAAGAATTAAAATGAATGAAAAATGACAATATAAGAATACCCATTTCAGAAAATCAAGTTTTCAAGCTCCAGTAAAAATATTAGATCTGTACAATGTGTTTTTGGTTGTAGACCATACAGAAGACCATAAGAAGGCTGAAAAGCCTGTTATTTTGACCTGCATGAAAGAAGATGTCGACTTGGAATGCAAATGTATGCAATTATCAAATATGATGAAAACCCATTTTAGAAGAGGATTTTTCCTACCACCACAAAAAATTTCAGATTCATATCTGAATTTTAAAGTTGCCGACCAGACAAAACCCCGAAAGATAGCTTAAAGCAAGGTTATTGACTAACTAGTTTGCATATTAATTTCAAAGGGTTTTGTTAACTTTAATGTAAAATGGTGACTTTTCACCCCAAAAGGGGCATGGTGCCCATTCAACCACATATAAAAGTGGTTAAAAAATGTAGATATGAGAGGGGAGTGAGAGAAAAATGTAGGAGAGACTTTGAATAATATTGTACTATTTTGAACCTTTTAATACAATCAATTATTTTCCTTCGCATATGTGTTGTGAGTTATTTCATTTTCTGTAGGTAGTTGTTTGTGATATTATCTAAAAGAGATAAGGTTATTCATATTCTTATAGTGAAGTTTATGTTTCTATGTTATAAACTTGGATTAATAAGATCTACTTGTGAATTGTAATTGTTCCTTGTAGTTCTTCCTTGGATGGTCCTTTAAGGTTAAGGTTAAATTCATTCAAGTGGTTTATGATATAAACATTTAGCAGATCTCATAAGAAACAGTAACTGACATATTTACCAAAGGGGGTAGGTTTAAAAACTATCTCACAAATCATACATTAATTCCCAGAGAAATATAAGACTCTGTAGCCCAAATAACAAGAAAAACATTGGTCATTCACAAATCACAACCTTTACCATATTAATTACTTTTACATTAAAGCAATAGGACTAGTTGAGTAGGACACATAAAACCAGTTAGCAATAGTATACCTACTTATAAATTTCAAGTACAAAGATCGAATAACTTCCACAACAATAATCTTGAACTCATCTAAAAGCCACCCATCCTAGGAACCTATGCCATTCTAAGATAGGAGGAAGTTAGATTAAGATAAACAATCTGCTATAAAAAGCATTAGTCATTGAAAGCCACTAGTGAATAGGTATACCCACCTAGGTCTTGCAGAGCCTGAAGTGAGGGAGTTAGTAACCACATAGGTTCACTCTATAAGTTGGCCAAGTCAATTGGAGGGTTTGATCATAGGAGTTGGCATTTCCTTAGAAATTTTCCAATCTATTGATTTGAGATCCAACAAGTTTGAAGAAGGATCTGATAAATAAGCCTAATGGACAAAGAGCTTATGATGACAAACCGGATTAAGTCTTGTGGCAGAAACAAATGAGGTTGTAGAAGAAAGAAGGCAGAAAATAGAGACAATGTACAGATTTGAAGCAAAGGAAGAGAAACAAAGAGAGTCAAGGGTTAGAGAAGCCATTTGAGGCACTGGAGGAGCTAAAGTAGAGGTTGGCAGATAAAGAATATATTTGGATCAGAAATGAGCATGGGGTCTTTATCCGAAGTCTTTTAGATGTTCATGAGTTTCCTCTCATGGAACATCTTCTTTCTACCTGGGGTGTCTAATGCAGAAGCATCCCCGATCAATGAGCAATCTTTCATCAACCAAAAATATTTCCTTTCAGTTTTGTTCTTATTTAGTTCATTGTGATTTTTTTGTGTTCTTACTGGTTGGTACCGGTAGTTGCTTGCTTTTCATGGAAGATCTTATTTTCGGTTTCCAGGCTGGTTCATGTGCTTAATTCCATATTTTTAGTTCATTTGGATTTTTTTCCAGTCAGTTATCGCTTTCAATTGACTGTTTCTGGGTTTCGAGACAGTTCTTGTGCTTACCGGTTGGTTTTCCTTGATTACCAGAGTGATTCTTGGTGTGTGGACCTATTTGGGATCTTGTTCGATGTTCTTTAGCGTTTGGCCGACCTTCTTGCTGAGTTGCACCTCTTGGTTGTTATTTTCTGGAAAGATTTCTTTAATTCTTAGGGCCGACCTAGTTACACATTTCATTTTCCTACATTGGTAAATGTAATCTTATGAGGTCGACCCAAATATGTTTCGGTGAGTATAAATATGATATTATGTAATCATTTGTGGAGGAAGAGGAAGTATAATTGAGAATAAGGATTGAGATTCGCATTTAGTGATCTGGTTGATTCTTAGAGTCCCGATTGGATTATATCTGGCTGATAGCCTGCATGTAACCAAATAACTACCAGATATCCTATGATGACTATATGATGATAACCGATTGGTTTTCGGAAGTTCTAAGGCAATAATATGATCTATTTCTATAATATTTCTATGTTTTCTTGTTTCTTTCATTGTGTTACTCTTGCTGCATAAGTTGGTTGATTCTCTATGAGGGTTTTACCGGTTATGGTTGCATCAGGATCCCTATTTACTTCTTATCTCTTTTTAAAATCTCAGGTTATATGGCGGACAAGCTAGAGAGAATTCAAAGAACTTTCCTCTGGATAGGTATGGAAGAGAAGAAGAGATTAGCCTTTGTTGGTTGGGACAAGGTCTATACTCCTAAATCTTGGGGAGGTCTTGGCATAAGAAGAATATCACATTTCAACAAGTCTCTCTTGGGAAAGATTGGGTGGAGACTTGCCCACAGAAAAACTGACTAGTTCATAATAAAGGAGACAAAATATCTACAGAATCAGGAATTCCAAAAACTTCTGGTCCACCATGGGGTTCCTACTAGATCTAAAATTTGGTCCAACATTATAATCATCAGAGGGATTGTTCATAATGGCTTAAGATGGGTGGTGGGTAATGGAAACAAAATTCGATTCTAGGAGGATGCCTGACTTTTGGATAAGCCGCTCCAGGAATTGCACCCCTTTAAGGATATCAATAATTGTGCCAAGAACTTCTTTGTCCAATTGGCTAAAGACTATTGGGGGCCTAATAATGTATAGAAAGATATCAAAAATTGTTGTATTGGTCGACCCCATCTACAGAGCTGCTAATGAACTTCAAAGGATTTTAGGAGACTTCAAGCATTCCCTTTTTAGTAGGGAGGATAGTCTCATCTATTATTTTACTATGAAGTCTGCATACCTATCCCTTTTGCACCCTACTGATCATCCCAATCTCTAGAAAAAAGTCTAGCATCAACAACTTATGCCCAAAGTTAATTTCTTATGGTGGACTTGTTTACACATTAAATCCCTCACATAGGACAATTTGGTGAAGCAAGGGTTTCATTTTCCCAATTGTTGCATCCTTTGCAAATAGGGAGAAGAAAGCATCCCCACTTGTTTCTCCATTGCAGTTTTGCCAAATCTCTCTGGGATCTTGTCTTTCAGTGATGCGGGGTTTCTTGTGTCATGGATAAGGATGTAGGCCAATTTTTACTCTCCTGGAAATGACCCTCCCCCAATACTTTTATCTCTAAACTCTAGGAGCAAATTCCCCCTCATTTGGTTTGGTGCATCTAGAAAGAGAGAAACAACCAAATTTTCTGTGAATAGGAAGACTCGGCCACTCAAGTCTTTGGGAGCTTCCTTCGTCTCCTCTCTAATAACCTTTCTATCACTAAGGTAAAAATCCCCCCTATCCTTCCTCTCCATTTGACTATGAAATATCAAGAATTTGGAACCTCCCTGACACCTTTGCTATTTTTGACAGCATCAAAATCCTCAAAAGAAGGAATACTAAATGGGCCCCCCTTTGCAGGGATGGTGTAAACTTAATTTTTCTATATTTGTCAGTCCTTCTTTAGGTATTGTTGTTGGTGGGGGGTGATTCGCTCGAGCGTAGGGGACCTAATTGCCACCTTTACTGGGAACCTAAATGGTTGAAATTCCAACCAGGTTGAGGGAATGGCTCTTCGGTGGGATCTTAAGCTTGCCCTAACTATTGGTTTGAGTTGAGTTGTTAATGAAGGTGAATCCAAGCTCATAATTGATGTTTTTATAGGAAGAATAAGGATCGACTAGTCCATTAATGGGGTCATTAAAGACATCCAATTGTTACTTTTGGGTCTAGATGATGATGCAGAGCCTTGTGGGGATTTGAGTTGACAAGTCAACTTCTTGGGACACAACTCCAAAGCTAACAGGTCCAACTTGGGGACAGTCTCAAAAAAATCTTAGACCCTACACAAGACCCTAAGAATCAGCAAAAGCATTATAGGTATCATGGGTGATTCATCATACAATACCAAGCCTTAACCCTTAAAGGCTTCAACACTTACTCACAAGGTAACTTGCACATGACATGTTGGACATTGGGAAATGATCAAGAAACCCTTGAACATGTTTATGACAACCCTTTTTGACCCGAAAAAGAGACTAGACTGATCACAACCTTCAATCTAGAGTTTGACACAATGAAGACCACACTTTGGCCTAGTAGCCCTTCAACGTTAGACAACACCAATATACACAACCACAAGTAATATGGACACCACTTGAATACATAAAATTAAATGATTCAAAAAGGTCTAAAACATGTCATAAATTCAAGATTTTATGGTTTGATTGTCTTTGATAACCAACATTGTCCTACTAGCCCTAGAGCCCCAATTAGGACACTTTTACAAAGGAACTACCTTACAAATTGGAAAAATGAACAAGCCACCACTTGGAACACCTTCTACCAACCTCCAATCCACAAAATACACCACTATTTGGGGTCCAACCTTATTCAATTATGCCCAGTCCTCAAAACTCAGTCAAAATGTTAACTTGTGACATGAGGATGCCAGGCTAAAAACTCTTGGTTCTCTCTCCTTCCTCTGCGGCCATCTCTGCAACCTTGAGAATCTTATAATACACTATTATTCTTGACATTCCCCAAAATATTTTAATTTTTGGCTTGGGGAATGTGAAGTTATGGCTTTATTTGTTCAAAACCCTAGGTTTAGAGGGTTTTCTAACCCGGTATGAGGAAATTGTGTAGATCTTTCTCCCTACTGCACTAAAACACTTTAAACCAATTAGAGGTGGAATCCAAATCACTATTATAACATGCCAAGTACATCTTAGATCAATACCAATCTGTACAAGAGAGAATCAAATGATTGTTACGTGGTTTTGTAACAAAATCCAAGGAAATCAGAGGTGTTTTGTATTGCCAATCCTTCAAAATATTTCAACAACCTTTTCCTTAGTTGGGAGGAGGCTTATATAGTCCCATATACAACTGACCAACTAGCTATAACCACCTTTTGAACCAGATAGCCATTGGTTTACAAATTTTACAAAAGTTGCACATTCAACTTTGTTTTGCAATGCAACTTTGACAACATTGGAATCCAACCGACCAAAATCATCTAGACACATGAAATTTATAACAAATAGGTCACACATGGCTCAAACATAGAAAATAAATTAATTTCAGCCATTTGTGCACACTTGGGTGTCCATTGACCACTAGTTGACCAAGTAGGTCCCGATAAGTTACAAAGCACAAAATGGCACCAAAGCCTTACATCATTATTAAAACATTATGAAATGGTCAAAGTGACCTTATTACATCATAGAAACATGAAAACACAATACCAAAAACAATGGATCTTCATGATCCCTCTAGGTTCTCCTGCACCAAATGCTCATCACATTAATCATGTCTACAGGGAAGGCAACTCTGTTGTGGATGCTATGGCTGCTATGGGTGCCCAATTGGTGGGTTGGAGGTTCTAGAGGTAATGATTTGCCAAGGAGAGACAAAAATATGATTAATAACCATGCCTAGTCACCCTATTGTTTGCTTAAGGAAACCCACTCTCCGTTCAAATGGGAGCAGGTGAGATTTGTTGAATTTGAATGCCAACAAATGCCTTGCCTTTGGTGTGATGGGGCTTCTCATTTGCGTTTACTTGTTTTTGTCATATGCTGATGTGATACAATGTTGCTTATGTGTATAGCCTTCCTATCTTGGTGGACCCAACTTGCCATATGGGGATTGGTATGAAGTGCTACCTTTTATGGTCTTGATGCGGTGGTGGAGGTGAGCTAAAACTCTAGATGTTGGCCATCATACGTGGAGGGGTCTATCTGGATACAATTCCAGCTCTACCGTACTGCTGCTAACATGAACCTTATCTTCCCCCCCTCCCAATCTTGTTTCTATCATGAAGATTGGAACCCCGATGTTTCATTCCGCACTCTCAATCCCGAAGGATAAAAAGGCCCCTTTGAAATGAAAAGGCAAATCTGTTGGGAAACAAAAACACATTATTGTGTATTACAATTCTGATGGCTCGGGTAGTGAGGAAATTCCTACTAAGAACTCTGTGAAAGATGAGGGAAGGAGGAGGTGTCATAGGCTTGCATCGAAGGCTACCAAAAAAAGAGAAAGAGAAGAATAGATGATGAAGAAGAGGAGGAGAGCCCTAAGAAAATTGATCTTGGGATGGATGAAGAGGACAAGGAAGATTCCAAAGGTGAATTTGACACCTTTTAGACCCCACCTAATACCTTTGAATTGAACCCTAATTATGTGATGGGGGATGTTCTTGGGGAAGAATTGGTCTTTGAAGCGGCAGATGATGATGGAGAAGGCAAGTGTAGCAACGAAAAGGAGGATAGTGTGCAAAAGGTAGTTGTTCCCTACTCTAATAGTGAAAAGGAGGATCATGTGCAACAGGTGGATGTGCCCCACCCTACCAGCCCCACTACACAACCATCTGGAGAAGAGCTTAACATTTTGTCCAAGGAACTGTAGAGCACAAGGGACACGATCAAAGAAGTAACTAAGGAAATGAAGATAATCATGGAGGAGACTATGACCATTAAGTAGAAACATAAGGTGTTGGGCAGGAAGATCACAGGCATTGCTAGGGTGAGCCTGAGAATCATGCACAGTTTGGAAACTACCTTGTGTGCCCTCCAAGACAGGATGCTTGAGGATGGTGTTGCTGACAAGGAAAAGATCAAGACCTTTTCAAATTCTTCACAGAGGATTGGGAGGGTGTCATTAGACAAGCGGGCATTTGGAAGCCCTAGTTGTTTTCCTAGGTGTAGGGCTGGGGGTTTGTTTTATTTTGAAGTCTCAGAGGTCCCCTATTTTTTTTCCAAACTAGCTGTTATAGTTTTGGTTTTTTGTAATGTTGTTTTAACGCCTTCGAGTTGTGGACTTTAAGGGCCATCTCCCTTGTAAAGCTGCTTTTCATATTCAAAAACAATGTTAACAAGTTTGTGAGCAAGTTTTGTTAGAGATATTTGATGAATTACTTTTGGAAGGGATTCTTTGATGAAATATGAGTAGAGTATAGATACTACTTTTGGGGGGAAGATTGCTAGAGAGAAGAAATTTTGAAGAAATGAAGTTGGAAGCAAGAGCATGGTTCAACAAAAAAGGATTTGATCTTTTAGTGAATCTAGGTTTTTATTCATTTTGTTTGATCTTCGTTTGCATATTTTTAAAAAGCAAGTATTCTTGTTTTGTTAAAGTATGCATGTTTATATCATGAGTAAAATTTCAATGCATGTAGGTTTTAGAGTATGCATGCATATATCTTGAGTAAAATCTGAATGCAAGTAAATTTCCTTTTTCAATGCATGCAGTTTTTTGGGTATTTTTTAGGAGGATTATTTGAATTTATTACATTTGGAAAACTATAAGAGGATTGTTTAGATTTACATGGGTAAATATTAAGTATTTTGAAGAGGATTATTTGAATTCATTACTTTTGGAAAACTAGGAGAGGATTGTTTGGATTCACCTAGGTAAATAAAAAATGTTACAAAAAATATTAAATAAGGAATATTATTTGAGGGAAATGTAAAGGAAAAAATAAATAAATAAATTGAAGTGCATGAATAAATCTGACAATATGTTTCTCTGTAAAAAAAATTCTTCCAATATTCTTCTCACATTAAAATAACAATAAAAATACTAACAATATATTAGTTATATAATATTTCTATTTTCCATTTTAATTAAAAATGTGCTTATAAAATAAAATAATATTAAAATCAAGAAAAGATAACAAAAAGATACTTACACTTATCTTATTCTTCCAATATAAAATATTATAATATCGAACAATTATTAAATATTCAAAATACAAAAGTATTTATATAATTTTTTTTAATTAAAACATCAACATTTATTGATATTATAAATTCAATAAATAATATTATTAAAATTATTTTATTCCTTTAATAAGGGTGGTTGCATGCACAATTTAATATATTTATAAATAATAATATGTGTAATACATATTTATTATATTAAGTTCTTAAAATCTAAATAATAAAGCTAGATGTTAAAATATATCAATATTTAGATGAAAGTGATAAAAGGGTTGATTATTCTAATTGAGAATTAATAGTATATTATAATAGAAATTAAAAAGAAAAAAGAAAAAACAAGAAAAAAAACATAATATTATATATAAATTTAAAACTTTATATAAAAGCATATTGCATTGTTAAAAGGAATATAATCATGGCATATCATATATTTAATTGTGGTAGTGGGAGTAATTGTGGTAGTCACCTCTCCTTGAAAAAAGATCATGCATATTTTAGACATAAAGAAACTTCATAGTTTTAATATAAAATGAACTTTACATTTTATTATAAATATATTTTATTAATAATAATTAACACTTAAATATAAATATTATTATTATTAAGATTCTTTTAAATATTTATAATATTGATTTATATAAATTACATTTAATGATAGTCTATTATATATATATCAAAGTTAAATAAGAAACTATTATGTACATATAAATAATCTAAGTAATTTTATTATAAACAATAAAGTTTAAAAGGTTATCTTTGAAAATAAATAGTACAATTTATGAATACAAGATGTTTAAGATGACATATTGATTTTATTTCTATTTAAAAATTTTGAAGATGGATGGATCAATTAATTTAAGTATTTAAAATCATGTTAAAAAGTAATTATTGAGAATGGACGTTATACCTCAAGCAAATAGTTTTAGACATGTTATTTTATAAACAATTTATCAAATAAAAGATATAATGGAAATTATGGTATTAACTTCTTAGGCTCTTCTTAGGATTAATTTATCAATTTAATGACTAAATAAATGCTTAATTTTTCCATAAGAAAAAAAATGCTTTTTTTTTTAATAAGTATTCAAAATCAGTTCTATTTAGTCCAAAGTATTTTCATCTAAGAAAATAAGTTATTATTGGAATTAACTTATTATCTTGATTAATTCAAGCTTAGTTGAACTAATCTCAAGTAGTTGAATCATTTAAATAAAATATTTAGTATAAGATACAAGTATTAGATTTACTACTAAAAATTCATTGTAAGTGCAATTACTATCTTTTCCTTTTTAGGAAGCAAATAGTACTATGGGTTTTACTTTCAAGTTCTATTATTTAATTAGTTGGTTTCATTGTAAGTAATCAACTTAGCATATTATAATTAGATTCATTTTCAAGTTCTATTATTAATTTATTTTTATTCGTATTTAAGAAAATGGTACTTACAAATAATTAGTATTATTATCAAGAAAAAATTATTGTTGAAAGTGATTAAATTACTCATTAGATAGTCTTCCTTTAAAAAAAATATATATATTTAAATTCTTTTACAAGCTTTATAATTATATTAGTTTCCTTTTTCAAGAAATTAGTAATTAAAATTAATTAGAATCATTACTATACTAGTAATTAGTTTCATTAAATTTTCTTTCAAGCAATAGGTATCTTACAAGAAATTAGAATCAATTTCAATCTTCATTATTCAAGCATTAATTTAAGGGTTTTTTTTTCTAAACTATTGGTATACCTTTTTAGGAAGCATTACTTTTTAAGAAATTTGATTTATTATCATAGTCATCCTTTTAGAGAAAATAATACTTTCAGATTTTTTTAATTTATTTTTCATTACTCTTTAAGTTATTTGAATTATTATCATAGCTTAAAATTCCAAGCAAATAGTTCCTTACAAGTAAATTAGATCTATTAATTTTCAAGCAAATAGTATTTTCCAAGTAAATTGATTTATTGATAGTGAATAGATTTATTTTCATATGATAGAGTCAATTTCATCTTGCTTAGTTAGATAATTAAAAAGAGGAGATGAAACAAAAAACTTAGCAGTGTTTAGTATCTATGGTGTCTCTAGGTCACGCTTACGGGTAATGTCATTTTGTTGAAATACTGCACTTAAGCCTAATAAAGTTGCAACAATGGCATTTGTGACATCATGCCTATAAATCATTGAGGAGAAATAAGGGTCATTTGGAAGTTAAAATCCAATGGGCGGGTAATCCCCCTTGGATTGATAACCTAGAAAGATAAATTTTTAAATGATTGACATATGTTCAGTTAAACGTTAGAAAACCCCATTAGGGTTGGGTTGTGTATGTTGATTTTGAAAATTATTTATCTTGATGGAATTTTCTCGGATGATTACGGGTCAAGGGCGACGCAAATAATAGGAAATAGAAAATTGTTGTTTTAGGCCACAAGAAGAAGGCCACCTTGAGCCTTTTTGCTATAGAGTTACCATCGTGGGTAGCAACCGTAGAGAAACTATCTGGGACATTGACCCTAAAAAGGGTTGTGTACCCACCAACTAGTTTACATTAAATATAGATAGAAATTAGAACTACATATTTTACGACTTGATCTCGTGCCGAAACGAGTATGTAGGCAATTTAGGGACGAAGTTGTCCCTAGTACCCAAGCGTTTTGGGATGGGGATTAAAATTTGGTTAAGGACGTGTCATTATATTTTTTTGAAGCTCCATAGTCCATTAATCAAAGGGTCTAAATAATGATAAATGAAAGATTAAATTAATTCAATATATACTTAGAAGGAATCCCGTATGGATTCGCTTGACTTCCCAAGGCTTTAGGCCGAATTTCGAGGCGAAAATCGAGCCTGTTTAAATAATTATTTTCATATACTCCTAAGGACAGTGACCTTGGTGCACTCCTAATAGGGGAGTGTAGTCTTTAGAGAGTGACTCAGGACCCAAATGGTCTCAATGAGTTAGTCTCTAGCTAGAGCATTTTTTATTCTTTATGGATAGATGTCTACCTCGTTTAGGTAGATGACTATCCCGAATTGGATAGATGAAACTCACGTCTCATATGGATGAATGCCTAACCCATATGATTAGATGCCTATCTCGGATGGATGGATGTCTATCCCATTTGGATAGATTTACCTGAATATGCGATTGAATTGAAGATTGATAGAAAAAAAAGTGGTATTTTTAGGTTAAGCTAAGTGGGTCATTACATCCCTTTCTACTTATTTCCAGCTAAAATCTGAGAAAGACAATTGGTAGCCTAACAAATTTCCAACACTTCTCTCTATTGTTAATTATTTTTCCTTGATGCACTTCCTGACAAAATAAACTTTATTTTAAACATCATTTTGATCTTGACAATGAACCTTCCCTTGTTTTACTTGTGAAATTATCTCACATTCATTTTGCATTTGCTCTTTACTCACCACTTTACCCCTCAGTGAAAACACTTGCCTTACTTTTGTCTTGGTTTCATTTTCAGTAAAAATAATACTGCACTTTGCCCCTTTAGTTCATAAATCTTCACATATCCTTCTCTTGATAATTTACCCAGTGGACATCTCTACAAATATACTTTCACCTTACTGGTAAAATAACTAACCCTGTTTCAAGTGAAGACAATCAGTGGTTCCCTCATGTTCTATCATACATTTCATCACATATGCAGCTATAAGTTGGCCCCTTCATCTTGGATGAGATAATAATTTTAAAATTAGTTTCCTCTCTTACCATACACCAATTGAAATTGCAATTATATTATTTTCTGCCTGCAAAACCATTGCATTATTTATCAACCATTTCCAAAGGAGACAATGGAGAAGTAAAATACGCGATCATATTATCATGACACTCTCCTTTGAGGATCTGTCAAGACAAATTCATGTACCCTTTCTACAAATCACATTTTGCATTCATTTCTACGAGAGCATATCCAATTATAATATCTGACAGAAATCCCCATTCTTTATGTTTTGAAGGACATACGTATACTATTCCAAAGCTCAAATATCAGCACTGGGAAGGTTGCTCACAAAGGATGTTGAAGGTGACTTTACACCCACATCACGTTCTATCATTATAAATAATTTTGTATTATTCCCTATGTGTTTCAAAGCACAGACTGCCACATATTTCCAGCATAATCTTTGTCACTTGGCTTGAAAGTTTCTAAAGCATTTTCAACAAATGCATTTAATGCGTGTTGTGCAGTCATCATAACAATGAGATGACATCCCTTTGCAGCATATGTGAAACCCTGAACAAAGGTTTCTTATAATCTTCTATTTTGCGTACATGCCTGTTAAGGCATATGTCATAACTCTCATTTATCACTTTTAATTTGATACTATTACTATTATATCTTTTTGTGGTTGAGCTATTGAATATGGTTGAATAATTATTATAAAAAGTTAAATAATGGACCTGCATACACACTTGGAGAATATAATTTAATTAGGCATTATTTAATTTCTCATTTTCAAATAGGCACATGTTGTAGGAAAAATTAGAAACTTTTAGAGGAATCTTCATTCTTTAATTTCCTTGCATGTAACTTGCCCCACTAAGTTATTAATCAATTTTGCATGGAACCAATATTGGAAAAGAATCTCATTTTCAATTAATTTCCCTAGATAGTGGAATTGAGGTTTTTTTTCTATATAATGTATGCAAGCTTTCGAAAAAAGAGTTCATGGTTTTTATTGTGAAGAAATTGTTCTTAAGTTTCTCATTTGATAGAAGTAGGATTTCTTTTGTAGTTTCAATCTTTTGATAGGATTGTTAAGTTGGTTCTTGAGGATTTTCATCAAGTTGCAAGGAAGATTTAGAAAGGATAGCTAGAAGGTTGAAGAGGATTCAACATCAAGCTTCAACAATCCAGGTTCTCATCTCTTTACATTTTCTTATACGAGTAAAAAAATGTATAGTTTTTATCCATCTCTTGATTCTTCATTTATAAAAGAAAATTTGCTCAACTTAATTTGTTAGGAGGAATAATCAGATTTGTAAAGAAAAGAAATGTTAATAGATCTTTAAAATATGTACATGCAGATTCAATAAAGAAAATCAGATTTTCCCTTCTTTTTTTTTCCCTTTTGCTTTCTTGAATCTAATTTCCAGATCTTATTTCTTTTCAATCATATTTAACCTCTTGAATTAAAATCTCTATCAAATATGCATTTTGTAAATTATTCTTTCATGAACCTTTTCTTGAAAGATATTTAAATTATTTCTCTTAGAAAATATTTGTTGTAAAAATATGATCTCAAAATATCTATGTAATAGATTTTAGTTTTCAAAGGCAATATTTCTTTTTATCTCTCTTAAATTATTATTTGAATAAAAAAACAAAACAAAAAAGGAAAAAGAAAATTGCTTTCAAGAAACCATCTTTTATTCATTTAGATTAATCAGTAAAGAAATCCATTTTAGAGAAAAGCAATATTAATAGATCTTTAAAATATAATCAATAAAGAAATCCATTTTAGAGAAAAGCAATGTTAATAGATCTTTAAAATATGTACATGCAGATTCAGTTTTATTCTATTTTAGAGAAAATAAAGAAAATTGGATTTTCCCTTCCTTTTTTTCACCTTTTGCTTTCTTGAATCTAATTTCCAGATCTTATTTCTTTCAATCATATTTAACCTCTTGAATTATAATCTCTATCAAATCTCCGAAAGATATTTAAATTATTTCTCTCAGGGAATTTCTGTCTGTAAAAATATGATCTCAAAATATCTATGTAATACAATTATATCCTAGAAATTTTATTCCAATTGCTTTGTGAATTTTTTTTTTTTTTTATAGAAATCTATTCCCAAATATATGAATATGCAATCCATGATTTAATCTCTTTATTTCCAGAAATTAAGGAGCTCAAATCTTATATGTAAATTGTCTTGTGTATTCATTTTTCCTTTAGAATTTTCTTTTAGAAAAAAAAAAGATGAATTCGAGAACTAAAACAACTTAATATCTATATGAATATTGCCTCTGGATATTCCTTTACTCCCAGAATTAAAAGAATTGTATTTTTATTTTTTAAAAAAATCAAATTTAAAGAAGCTTACATTGCCTCTATATTATCCATCTTAGTTATAGAATTTGGAGAACTCTAGTATATATATATATATAACCCCTCATCAATTTCTTTATTAAATTTAGCATCGAACTATGCATTACCACTCTCCCTGCGATTACTGTCACGACAGTGGCCACAAGGGGGTGGTGGGCCCACAAACCCCACTCTCCCCTCCCTTTTTCCTGAGAATAGAGGATTAAAATGAAACTTGACTTAGACAAAATTTATTTTATAAAATTTACTTATATTAAAATTGATATAAAATTTACATTTAGTAATATGTTACAACTCATTTATATTAAATGAGTTTTGTATTATAAATAACATTTGGTAATTTCGAAGTGAATTTAAAGAAGAAGAAAAAAAGAGAAGAATATATATGTGTTACATAGTTATGGGTTTAATTTAATAAATAGACTGTTGATTGGTTACACTAATTATAACTCCAACATTATTTAATGAGAATATATATATTATTATTTTGGAATGTATTTCATATAAATATATGAATATTTAGATTGGTAATTTATTTAGATTATGTTAACACCAAATTTTATTAACTTGTTTGGTAAATTATTAGATTTATTAATCTTATTTTTTGTATTTAAGTATAAATAAATAATTAATATTATTAACATGTTAAATCTTTATTAGCATTAATTCTAAGTTGTAATAACTTGTTAAATTTTTGTTGTAATAACCTTATTTGAAATTTATTTTTAAAATCCTAATTTTGAGAAAAATATATTGATATCACTATCGTAATTTTTAAAAGGGATTTTTGCCCCAATAATTGAGAGCTAATCAATAACTAACTTAGATTATAAGGGAAAAAAATGAGTAACTTAGATAGGAATGAACAGTTGATTTCTTTCACAATTAATTTTATCAATCCACATAGTAGATTTATTTAATTGGATGATTCAATTATTTCATGAATTTGGTTGTATCAGAAATATTTTTTTATTTGCTTTTTTAAAAGAGGGAATTTAATGCAAGTTACTTATAATGGTGGTACATTTATTCAATTCTTGATATTACTATACAAGTTACACATTTTTATTTATCCATGCTAGTTGCTTAATTGATCTCTGAATTATAATCCTTCTTCCTTTGAGAATTAATAAGATTCTATTTCAAGAATATTTCCTTCATTTTTTCGTAGAATTAATTTTGTAGCATATTTCTCAATATGGTTTTCAGTTTTATCTACACTAGAATAATGTTAAGATCATTGAATGTAAGAGTTAGATCTCTTAGTTATAAAACTAAACAAGAGGTGTTGGAAACTAAAACTTAGTAGTGTTCAGTATAAACGGTGCCTCTGGGTCATGCTTACGGGTAAAGCCATCGTGTTGAACAACTGCACCTAATGCCTAATAAAGTTGCATCAACGACGTTTGTGGCATCGTCCCTATAAATCATCGGGGAATGATAAGGGACACTTGGAAGTTAAAATCCAAGGGGCGGGTAATCCCCCTTGGATCGATAATCTAATAAGATAATATTTAAATGATTTTACATCTGCTAGTTAAACCATAGTAAACCCCTTTAGGGTTGATTGAGTGAAATGTTTTTATAAACTTGGCTTAATCTCGAAGAGTCATTGACGATTGACAATTGGGTCAAGGGTGACTCTTATGATAGGTATTATGACCTAGTTGTTTTAGGCCACAAGCAATAGGCCATCTTGAACCTTTTCTTAAATGCTACCATCGTGGGTAGCAACCATAGAGAAACTGTCTAGGACATTGACCCTAGAAAGGGTTGCGTACCCACCAAACAGTTTACATTAAACCATAGATTAGAAACAAAACTACATATTATACGCCTTGATCTCATGTCGAAATGGATATGTAGGCAGTCTAGGGACGGAGTTGTCCCTAATACTCAGGTGTTCGGGGATAGGGTCTAGGATTTGGTAAGAAGAAGAATTGCGAAGACTCCTAATTGAAAGATAAGTGTAATAAAAGAAAAAGTAATTCAACGCATACTCGAAAGGAATCCCATATGGATTTGCTTGAGTTCCCGAGGCTTTAGGCCAAATTTCGAGGCATAATTCAAGCTTGCAATATATTATTTTACTTGCTCCTAAGGATGGCAACCTCGGTGCACACCTATTAAAGGAGTGTAGTTCTTAGTGAGTGACTCAGGACCCGAATAGTTTCGATGAGTCTAAGTCTTTGGCCAGAGCATCTCCTATCCCAAGTTGGATAGATGCCTACCCAGTTTGGGTAGATGCCTATCCCATATTGGATAGATGAAACCTCTTGTCCCGTATGGATAGATGCATAAACTGTATGGTTAGAGGCTCATCTTGGATGGATGAATGCCTAATCCAAATGGATAGATGCCCAGAGTATGTGATTGAATTCAAACACAAATGATTAAATTAAAAAAAAAAAGGTTGAAATTTTCTTGGGTTAAGTATAGTGGATTATTACATGTGGTATCAGAGTGAAGGTTCAAATCTAGGCCTTGTGCTCACTTCAACTTACACAACTAAGGGAGTGTCTTGCAATGGTAGAGATATCTTAAATCAAGAACTAACTATATAATTTAATTTACAGGTAAACCCTAGATGGCTAGAGGAAGGGGAAATGGAAGACGTGCTACCACTAGGAGACAAAGGGAACCTAACCATGAGGAAAGCCATGAAGGGAATCAACAAAACCAAGGGAATAACAAAGATGGGGTTGAGGCCGTAATCAACCTGCTAGCCGAACAAAGGGATAAGATCAACTTCTTGGAGCAATCAATGTAGGACCTTAGGGCAAGGCGAAATGACATTGGAAATCGAAGTGGAATTGAAAATGGGAACCCTGGTAACAATCAAGGGAATGTGATGGACAATAGAAGAGAAAATAACATGTTGGAACTCTCTAAGGATTTAAAGAAAATCACCCCCCCCAAGTTTGATGGGAAGCAAATTGGTGAAGAAGCTGAAAATTGGTTAAATGAAATGGAAAAGTATTTCGAACTAAGGGATTTTAGTGAAACAACCAAGGCCTTATGGGGTTCCTATAAACTCATAGGGGAGGTAGCTAGTTTGTGGACCAACATAGAATAGGAAAATGGGTATAGCAGGGATACGATCACATGGGATCAATTTGTTCACCATTTCCATAAAAGGTGGTTAACACAATTGTTCTTTGATGAGAAGGTGATAGAGTTCCATAATATACGACAAGGGCCCCTATCAGTCCAACAATATTGGGATAAGTTCACCAAATTTCTTAAGTACGTACCTATGTACCAGAAGGATGAAGAAGGTCAAATGAGGAAGTTCATTTTGGGACTGAATACCAACATAGGGGCAAAGGTTGACATGCATGGACCCAAAAACATGAATGAAGTACTTGAAAATTCCCTAAGGCAGGAGAGAAAGATTCAAGCCCTAACAGCAGCAAGGCAGAACTATAATGGGAACCACTCATTTAAAAGGAAGCAGGAATTCAAGGGGAACACTAACTTCAACAAAAGTCAAAGGAATAATTCTTCCAAAAGAAGGCCACCCCCTAATCAATATCAGAGGAATGGAAATAATAATAATAATAATAATAATAATAGGGGCAATAATAACAGGGGCAATTATAATAGGAATGACCAGCACAACAGGATAACTTATCCGCCCAGGGCCAATGAAACAAGGAATGATCCCCCCAGGAATCAAGGTAGGAGGGGACCTCCAGGTGGGTGTTTTATGTGTGGGGGAAACCATTTTTCTAGAGAATTCCCCAGAATGCAAGATTAAATTAGGGCCAATCAACCACAACAAGGGCCTCAACAAAGGATTCATGCAGCAATTAGGAACTGAAGAACAAGATTCCAGAATGTTCCCATGGAAACTACAGGTACACTATTTGAACAACCAATTTCAATTCTAATTGACACTGGGTCATCTGAATGTTTCATCTCACCTGAATTAGTAAGCAAATATGCATTAAAAGTTAATCAAATGGAGTCATCATGGACGGTTCAGTATGAGGATAAGGCAACTAGGGAAGTAACTAAGTGTTTTCCAAGGACAAGGGTACAATTTCCTATAAAGCTCTGATGCTAATAGTTAATAAGATGAGAGGGGGGGTGAATCATACAAACTTAATCTTCAATATATTCAACAGATTCAACCTTGGTAGCTTATACTTCAGAATACATTACCAAAACTATAAAACATTCAAACTCATGAACAGATAACATCACAACACATATAACATCAGTTTTAATGTGGAAACCCAAATAGGGAAAAACCACTGTGGGATTTCGGACCCACTAAGAAATATACCCTTCTAGAGTATGCTTAGTTAAAAGCAAATCCTATTAAAGATTACAAACACATTGCTAGATGTGACCCGGTTAAGGGATTTCCCTCAGACTTGTTAGAGTCTTTGCACTTTGTTAGAAGTGACCTTGTCAAAGGATTTCAAACACTCATTTAGAATGTTACCTTGCTAGAGGGTTTACAAATAAGACTGTTAGGTCCACTCGGTTAAGAGATTTCCTGTCACTTACAAAATAAACAACAGTAATAAAATATATGTGCAACTTCACATCTGAAATGCTAAAGAAGATTCTATTTGCTCAAAACAATCTTGTCATAAGACTTATCTAGTCCCTTGTTGGGCTTGCTGGGCTTCCCAATCTGTTCTTCAATCAGATCTTCAAGCTTCTGAGCTTGGTAAACAATCCTATAGTATCACTGTGCATACATTTGCCAGCATACATTGTTTATCAATGATTCCTTATTTATAAACAATTTCTAACCACTTAATCTCCTTGATCACATTTCCCATGATCAATATTAGCCATCAGATCATCAAACTTGACTAGTTTCAATGTATTCTTCAATCTGAAAATGTTTTACCTCGCCTTGGAACTTACATTCCTTCCTTGGAACTTGTGCTAGGTTATTGTAGTTCAATCTATGCTGTAGATCTTCCTCCTATATTTTCCATGTCGTCAATCCTCAACAAACTTCTTTCGTGATAAACCAATCATCTGATCAACTCTAGCTCATCAGCATCCTTCATTGAATAATGTTTTTATCCATCCAATGCGATCTATTATAGCTCGGTTGTTACTCGGTTAATACTGAACTTTGCTCGGTAGACATTCTGCCTTCTTTAACCAATATCGATAACCTTAGAGTTTACCGACTAGGTACCTTAGGGTTTACCGACTAGGTTCCTTGCTCGGTGACATAATACATTATTAAACTTATAATCAACAATATGTGAAGGATATCAAAACAATCAAAACAACATGATCTCATCATTGTCTAACTCGGTAATAGTTGCCCATTGAATAACTTATTTCTCCCTTTTATTATCACATTTTTTTTGTGTCACTTACTGACCTCCTAATACTCATCAACACATACTTCTCAAGATATGGCAACATCATACTGAATCATAAAATCAAATTCTTGACATCAATAACGAAACAATATTATTAAGATAGTAATCATCCTTCTTCAGTTATATCAATAATCTCCAACAACCTTCTCAATATCCTTATTGAAATGCCAACAATCTCCTTTATGTTGTAATGCCAACAATCTCCCCCTTTGGCATTGATGGCAAAACCAACAATTAAATGGTAATACCAACTTGATTTATTCCAACTGATTCGGATTCAGATTGTTGTTAGATTTCTCTTGTTATCCTTGAGCTGTTTAAATCTTCACCTAAAGTCTTCTCCCCCTGTCATTGGTTATCTGATATCTTCTCCATTTAGTCTTCTCCCCCATTGACAACAATGCCAAAAGGAAAAACTAATTCATGATTCCTGCCATTGTGAAGTAATTTCCTTATTGTGTTACATATGTATCATCTCAGTCCTGGTCAGAGCAATTTGTCTCCAATCACTAATTCCTGCAAACCTTTAGAAAACCTCCTAAAGTGCATAAATCAGCATCAATCCACAAATAATATTCTATAGAGTCATCGAATTGATTCTTTCACTGAACTCTGTCAGTGAGTAGAAGATAGGGGTAGGACCCCTAACTTGCTTTTGAGATACCCAAAAGTGTCCCTTGATAGTGGCTTTCTGAAGATGTCTGCTATTTGCTCCTTTGAACTGATATATTCTAGCACAACTTTCTTCTCTTGAACTTCTTCTCTGAGATAATGATACTTTATAGAGATATGCTTTGTCTTAGAGTGCATTACCGGATTCTTTGAAATGTTAATGGCACTAGTATTATCACATAATATAGTTACTGGCTCGGTAACTTTCTCATTTATACCTTCCAACAGTTGTTTGATCCATGCTATATTGGTACAATTCAATGCTGCAGTGACATATTCAGCTTCAGCTGTTGATTGTGAAATGCATCCTTGTTTCTTGCTAAGCCAACTTACTACTCTTTCGCCCAAGAAGAAAGCTCCACCACTTGTGCTTTTCCTGTCATCAATGTTTCCTGCCCAATCAGCATCAGTATAAACTTTTAAATCAAAATCATTCCTTTTTTCATATACTAAGCCATAATCTTCAATTCCTCTCAGGTATCTAAAAATTCTCTTGATTGCTATCATATGGGTTTCTTTGGGATCTGCAAAAAATCTTGCAACTATTCCTACTGCATGTGCTATATCCGGCCTACTGTGAACAACATATTGCGACTTTCCAATCATAGATCGGTAAAGTGTCTCATCAACAGATACAGATTCATCATTCTTTGATAGTTTACAGTTAGTAGTCATAGGAGTACTTACAGGTTTAGAATCCTCCATTCCAAATTTCTTCAAGATTTCCTTTATGTACTTGGATTGAGTAATGAAAATATCATCTTTCATTTGCAGTATTTGTAAACCTATAAAATACTTTATCTCACCGATTAATGACATCTCAAATTCTTTGCACATTTCATTTCCAAAGTTCTTGCATAAAGAATCATTTCCACAAAAAATAATATCATCAACAAATATGGCTAAGATCAGTATTCCATTGTCCTCATCATTCTTCATGTACATATTGTTGTTTTCACTTGTCCTTATAAAACCAATCTTGATTAAGTAAGAGTGCAGTCACTCATACCATGCTCTAGGTGCTTGTTTCAGACCATATAAAGCTTTGTTCAATTTACATACCTGATCTTTATTCTTGTCTTCAACAAATCCTTCAGGTTGTTCAATATAAACTTCTTCTTCTAGTATACCAGTCAAAAATGTAGATTTAACATCCATTTGATATACCTTGAAATTTTTTAAAACAGCATATGCCAACAATGTTCTTACTCCCTCAAGTCTAGCCACAGGAGCAACAGTCTCACCATAATCTATTCCTTCTTCTTGAGCATAACCTTTGCAAACTAGTCTTGCTTTGTTCTGAATGACCTCACCTTTTTCAGTTAGCTTGTTTCTAAAAATCCACTTTGTATCGATCACATTTTTGTCCTTCGATCTTGGGACCAATGTCCATATTTCATTCTTCTTGATTTGATCAATCTCTTTTGTCATAGCATTTACCCAATCTTCATTGTTAAATGCCTCTTTTACTATTCTCGGTTCAAATTCAGATATCAGACATGTGTTCTGTCTCAGTTTATTCCTTGTCATCACTGGATCATCCTTATCTCCTATAATCTGACTTGATGCATGATTTCTTCTTACATATTTGGCTAATATAGGCTTGGTAGGCTCTGTATGATCTTCTTCATCACTCAGTAATTGGATATTATCTTCATTTTCTTCAGCAACTTTCTCAGTAGGACTTCTCAGTTGAACATAAACAAATTCTTCATAATTTTCTAGTTCTTTGGAATTCCTTCATCATTTCTTTCTGCAAATTCATCAATTTTCACATTTGCACTTTCTACTATTTTGTTAGATGATTTGATCAGACATTTAAATGCTTTACTTCTAGAAGAATAACCAAAAATGTTCCTTCCTCTCTTTTCTGATCAAACTTTCCATTTCTGTCATCTTTATGAACATAACATCTACTTCCAAAGATTTTAAAATAACTTACATTAGGTTTCTTGTCATACCAGATTTCATATGGTGTCTTCATAGTTCCTTTCTTCAATTGTACTTGGTTTAGGGTGTAAACTGCAATGCTAATTGCTTCTCTCCAAAATGTTTGAGGTACCCTCTTTTCTATCATCGGGGATCTGGCACAATCTACAATTGATCTGTTTCTTCTCTTAGCTATCCCATTTTACTGAGGTGTTCTCGGTGCAGACACTTGCCTTTTTATACCATGATCATTGCAAAATAAGTTAAATTCATCAAAAGTGAATTCTCCTCCTCTATTAGATCTAAGACATTTCAGCTATCTTCCTGTTTCATTTTCAACTCTTTCCTTGTACCATTTAAACATTTGAAAAGCTTTTGATTTTTCTTTTAAAAACATAACTGACATCATCCTTGAGTAATCATCCACAAATAATATGAAATATTTATCACCATAATAACTTTGAACTTTCATGGGACCACAAAGATTAGTGTGTACTAGATCTAAAATTCCTTTAGAAGTGTAGGACTTACTTGTAAAGCTTGATCTTGTCATCTTACCCATCTGGCATCCTTGGCACATAGCATTCTCAGGTTTTTCCAAGCTCGGTAGACCTCTTACTCAGTGCTTCTTACTTATTTTGATCAGATTATCAAAATTTACATGACAAAACCTTTTATGCCATAACCAGGTATCTTCTATTTTTGCATATAGACATTTGTTTCGAGTTGAGCCAAGATGAAATATATTACCTTTTGTTTGTGTCCCGGTAGAAGCCAACTTTCCATGTTTGTCATGAACTTTGACACATCCCTTCTGGAATTCTATTCAGTATCTTATATTGTTTAGTTGTGCTACACTCAACAAATTGTATTTCAAACCTTCAACCCAGTATACATCATCACATTTAGCATTGACAAGAAGTGTTATAGATCCTTTACCTTTCACTGGACATGATGCATCATTACCAAATCTTACATATCCTCCATCATAGTCTTCTAATTTAACAAACTTGTGTTTATCACTTGTCATGTGATGTGAGCATCCACTGTCTATGATCCAAGAATCATTATTATTTATGTGAGATATTAGGGCCTTTTCTTCATACCTTTCTTCATCTGATCCATCTTTAATAGCCACATAAACAACTTCCTCTGTATCAGTTTTATCATATTTATCATCATTGGATTCCTCATCAGCTACTAGGCATGTCTTTCTATCTCTCCTTCTAAAGTCTCGGTGTCCTTTGTATTGGTTGTCTTTCTGCCTGTTATCTCAGTATTCTCTCTTTTCACTAGATTCTTTGTCAGGGTAGTTAGAAGCCATATGTCCTATTTTATCACAATTGAAACATTTTAAAGGTAGCTTTCCTTTATACTTACCTTTGCCTCTCGGTAACCTTTTGGCCAATAGTGCTTCAAACTCTTCTTGCTTTCTGATTTCCTCATACAGTTTGTATACTTCTTCCATGTTTTTATGAAATCTCTCACTTGCTCCACTGTGATTTCCTTCAGAATACTCATTCATTCTATCATTATAGTCATCAGATTCACCAATATGAAAAGAACCGAATGCAGATTCTACTTTATTTACCGAAGACCCATTGTTATCAAAATTACTTAACTCAAATGCATGTAGCTTACCAATAGTGGCATCCAAAGAGACTGGCATGTTTGGTACAGACCTTAATTCATTGATTGTAGAGACTCGAATGGCATAAGCAGGTAGAAGGGTTCTCAACAACTTACTTGTCACATCCTTTTCTTCAATAGTTCCTCCTACTCCTTTAATTTGATTGACAATTTCCTTTAACCTTGTACTGTATTGGGTTATGTTCTCACCTTCATTAATTCTCGTAGATTCAAGTTGTCCTCTTAGACTATCTACTTTTTCTCTTTGAACATGTTCATCACCGCCATACACAGATATGAGCTTGGTCCACATTGCTTTTGCATCATTACAGCCTTCTATATCATTAAACTCTGAGTCGGTCAATACTGATGTTATTTCAATCATAGCTTGAATATGTTCTTGCTTTTCCTTTATCTCTTCCATGGTCACCAAGTTGGTGCTAGGTGGTATGTAATCATTCTCCAGATAATATGTTGCATATTCTCTAATTCCTGATAAGTGTAGCTTCATCCTTTTCTGCCATGTGGAGAAACTTGACTTGTTCAGCTTTGGTGCATCCCTTTTATACATCTTCGGATCTTTTCCTCAAGAACGTTTAAACTTTTCTTCTGGAGTCCATAGCTCTGATACCAATTGTAAAGCTCTGGTGCTAATATTTAATAAGATGAGAGGGGGGGTGAATAATACAAACTTAATCTTCAATATATTCAATAGATTCAACCTCGGTAGCTTATACTTTAGAAAACATAACCAAAACTGTAAAACATTCAAACTCATGAACAGATAACATCACAACACATATAACACCAGATTTAACGTGGAAACCCAAATAGGGAAAAACCACTGTGGGATTTCGAACCCACTAAGAAATATACCCTTCTAGATTATGCTTGGTTAAAAGCAAATCCTGTTAAAGATTACAAATACAGTGCTAGATGTGACCCGGTTAAGGGATTTCCCTCAAACTTGTTAGAGTCTTTGCACTTTGTTAGAAGTAACCTTGTCAAAGGATTTCAAACACTCATTTAGAATGTTACCTTGCTGGAGGGTTTACAAATAAGACTGTTAGGTCCACTCGGTTAAGAGATTTCCTGTTGTAGACACCCAAAATTGTCCAGTCTAATTAAATAAATATTTTATTTATTTAATTATCTAAGCTTAATTCTTCTATTAATTAAATAAATCTTTATTTATTTAATTAATTCATTTATCCTCTTCTAGCCTTATTTCTCATTTAAATAAATACATTTATTTATTTAAATTATCCTTTTCCTAAATTAAATAAATATCTTCTTTATTTAATTGATCCCACTTCTTCTATTAATTATATAATTCTTTACTTAATTAATTAATTCATTGACCTTTTCTACCCATGACACATGTCATTCATCTCTTAATTCATACACTACCTACCCCTTTCATTATTTTATTATTTCTTTTACCTACCCTCTAATCATAGCCGACCTCCTTTTACACCTCTCAATCTTATCCCTCCATTTCATATTGTGTCTTCTATATAAGGAGATGCTTCCTTCATGATTAAACCCTAATCAATCATTCTAATCAATCTATGCAAACCCCCCGTTGACTACTTGACTACACTACGCTTTTGAGCATATGTGATCCTACTTGCAACCACATTTCGCTCTTTGTTGAGCTCTTGTGCATATAAAATCTGAGAGCAAATATATCAAGCAAGATCAATGGAGATAGGAAGAATGGAGATTCAAACCCTATTGGACATGTGATGGTATAATCTTTGTGATTTCATTTGATTTTCATTGTCTTAGGTAATCTTCATATGTTATGGTGGATCTTTGTTGTTGTTAGGCTAGGGTTTTGTGGTTGAATCTATTTAGCCTTTCAATATTATTATTATTGTTATCCATTTTCACCATATACATTTTGGCACACCCGGTGGGACATGGATTTTTGTTAGATCTATGTTTTTTGCATATTTTTCTAACCCTATATTATTGTTTTGTAAAACAATTTGGAGAATAATCTTGTGCAGCTAGGGTTTTGGACACAAAATCAAGATCTTGGAGAGATTCGATCATACCTCACAAACGGCTAGGAAATTTTGCACCAAATTGTTTTTGCAGGTTGAAGAAAGTATCAGGAGCTCTCAATTCAAAATTTCGAATTTTTGAGTACATTTTCATTTTCTATGAATTTTTTATGATTTTTCATAAAAAATTAATTTTGAGAGCAAATGAGAGAATTTTTCAGATTTTCTTACATTTTTGGAAATCTCTCATAATTATACATAGGATCTGTTCTTTGTGATTTTAATTTTGATGCAAAATATTTCCCTAAAAATCGGATCTTTAAAAATTAGGGTTTTTCCTTATTTTGATCAGATCTCACAAACGGCTTCAAAATCAAATTTTTTTTGAAGATCAGGAAAAGTATTAGAAGGATTCCATAAAAATTTTAGATTTTTTGGATCATTTTATCAATTTATATGAATTTTTTATGAGTTTTCATAAAAAATTAATTTTGAGAGCAAATTAGTGAATTTTTTGGATTTTCTTACATTTTTCGAAATATCTCAGAATTATACACAGGATCTATTCTTTGTGATTTTAAATTTGATGCAAAATCATTCCTCAAAAATCAGATCTTTGAAAATTAGGGTTTTGCATTATTTTATGCATATCTCACAAACTGCTTGGATTTGTTGCAGAAATTTTTTTATGCAAGTTTGGAAAACCATCGGGACTCTCCAGTAAAAATTTTAGAATTTTTGAATCAATTTTGCATTTTATATGAATTTTTTATGATTTTTCATAAAAATTTAATTTTTGGAGCAAATTAGCAAATTTTTTGGATTTTCTTACATTTCTGAAAATCTCTTGAAATTTTACAGGTGGTCTTTTTTTATGATGAATCAGATCTTTGAATTGGTCAACAAAATGCATTATTGAAGGCCCCTATTTCACAAAGTCTTTTGGATCTAAAATTTACCTAACTTGTGTGCTTGCAGGAAGGGGTGATCATTTGAAACAATCCAAACTACTAATAAATCTTTGTTGTAGGTCCTTGGCAAGGGTTTTTGGATTTTTATTGTGTGCCTTGGTTTCATAGACTAGCAAACACTTCAATTGGTGCACTAAAATTGAATCATTGTCTTTTGTGTCTTGAGCAATAGGCTCTTTTTGTTTAATCTTTAGAGGGCCTGTCTTCCCGTGTGGTCATTAGGACTACTGGTGAGAAGAGAACGACCCAAGTGGTAGCAAAAGAAAAGCCATCTTCTTCCAAACCACTATAAATAATTGTATTCATGGTGAAAACTATGAATAACGTGTGCTGATTAGTTCATACCGACACTATGTCTCCCCATAAACCCGTTTGATCAAATTTATTTGATCAGTTGTAGGGCGTAACCCCTACCGGCTGGGAGCCTTCTGTATTTATAGATCTGAAAGTGCCGCATGTATGGCCACACAAGCGGATGCCCTTACTAGCACCTTTTTGTTTTAGAAGCCAAAATCCTTCTAGTTGTTGAGGCAGGAGGTCAGACCTCTGGTAGCGGCCCACACATATACGGTTCTTAGTAGAGATACAAAGTTCGCCACGGGGAGTTTTCGTGGGGACTGATGCTTGGCTGACCCAAGAAGTGAGTGTTGAGGGTGGAGCCAGTGAGGTCAAGCATCTAAGTATCTGCTCTGAATAGCGTAGCCTCGGGGGTAAAACCTCATGTGGGATCAACAACTATTGTCTTGGCCAGCCATAAGAATTGTGCTTGACTTATTTTAAACATTCAAAACATTCAAGACCAAATAGCAAAACATTGTGTCTTTTGTGTCTTTAAGTGTATGCAAAACATTTTTACATCAAACAACACATTTTTCTTGGAGTCATTTTGAGTCTAAACACTTGCAAACATTGAGTCCTCATCAACATTGTGTCCTCTTGTCACAAAAAACAGTCAAACATTCAGATTTGGTCACAACCAACAACTTCACAAATTGGAAAAATTTTACAGTCCAGCAAACAAGAGCAATCAGTTTCGGAATTCTTGAGCTTCCTAGGTTGTTTCTCTAGGTTTTCATCTAGCATTCAACTTGTCTTTGGGTCTCACAAAGTCCATCATTACTTTACACCTTACATTACATTCACATTTGTCTAAACTTGAGTCAAAAGGTCACTTGCTTGTCCTCATCATACTTTGTCAACACACTACATACAACAACATTTTGCTAAGTGGTCCCTCATCAAGGTCTATCACCTTTGGGTCTCATTTGGTCTTACTTAGAGTCAAGGTCAACTTACCTCATCAAGAGAAACTATCCTCTCTTTGGAAGTTGCACCTACTCTACTACATACATACTTGGTCTTACACTTTGGACATTGCAAGTACACCTCAGATTCATTTACATTCCATCCAACTTTTGGTCTTCCATACTTTTTCCATTTTCATCTAGTCTCACACATCTTGATCAATAACTAGTTCATGGTTGAAACCCATTCCCAAAAATCTAGGAGAGAAACTAAAGAGGCTCAAGAGTCCGCAAACATGAGTTCCTATGAGTATGAGAATGATATCTTTTTCAATTCTGATCATACTACATTACCTGACATGGATGCCTATAGAAACATTCCAAATGTTGAGAACATGGACACTACAAAAAACAATGCTACACACAATGACAATATGGACAACTTTTCCGTACATTCAGCAGATGTGGAAGAATCCATTATGAATCCCCATTTCAATCGATTGGTTGAGGAAATAATGAGAAGGGATAGACAATACTTCTTACAAATGATGGCACAAAGTGGAGCCAAGATACCTCATGATTTTGACATGTCTCAAATAATAGAACATAGACCTTTGCAACAACCTCACTCCGACATGGATCAAAGGAGACCTAATAGTGGAGGCAATAGAGGACCACATATGGTACCTGAATCACCATCATCTTTGTTTCAAAAACCAGAGGTCCCATACACACATGGTCAAGCATATGATACTCACCTTCGCAGACCATTATGGAAGTCTTATGCAGACAGATATGCTCAATCACATACCAATGCTAAGGATCAACCACCAAAGCAATTGGATATTCAAAGGCATGCTCAAAATTTGGACACAAGGAAACCCCGTGTCAAATTTGGGGGCAACACATTAGAACATGACATGCCTGTATAGTATGGTATACATGCACAAAATAGATATGGTGTTCCTCAACATCAATCTATACCAAGTGGTCCATATACGTAGCATCACTATAGACCTCCTCCATATGAACATGTGTATGATCTATATCATCCACATATGCAACATGCTCCTCCTCCAATTGGTGCCTCAAGCATAGGGTGTGGTCCAAGAAGTCGATCTCCACCTAAGAACAATTTGGAATAGAAAATCAAGGACTTACAAAAGAAAATGGAGGATATAAATACACCAAAGCCAACATACACAATGAGAGACATATGTCCTTATCCATTTAACAAAAGCATTCCAATGCCTCCATTTCCTACACACTTTGTGACACCCAAGTTTGATAAGTATAGAGGAAAAGGGGATCCTAAGGCACACATAAGACAGTTCTTCACAGCTTGCATTGAGGTAGCAGCAGAAGAGACATATTTGATGAGATTATTCCCACAAAGCCTAAGTGATCAAGCTATGGAATGGTTCTCCCAACTCCCACCTAGTATTAAGTCATGGGGTGATCTAGCAGAGGCATTTATTCAACATTTCTCCTACAACATAGAGACAGACATATTAGTCACTACTTTGTGCAACACCAAGCAAAAAGAGGGAGAGTCTTTTTCATCATTTTTACAAAGATGGAGGAATCTAGCCAGTAGATGCTCTTGTGAAATTCCACAGAAACAAATGGTAGAAATGTTCACCCAAAATGTTAATAAAGAGATTGGTTATGACTTAAGGAAAGCTTGTTTGTCCACCTTCAAGGACGTCATTGAAAGAGGCTTAGCAATAGAGAAGGTCCTAATTGAACAAGGAGTCATTAAGATATTAAAGGAAAACAAAGATGACTTTAAAGGAAAAGACAAGCCAAGATTTTGGAATAAAAACAAGAACACAGTCAATGATGGTGTTGTTGATGCCAACACGGTACGACCAAAAATTGTTTTTTCTAGATCAAGTTCTACAAACAATCAATTGAATACTCAAACAAATTTTGAATCACAAAGGAAGTACACTCAATTGGGAGAACCACTTGAGTCAGTTTTCAAAAAGCTAGTGGCAAACAAAGTAATCACAGTTCCAGATTATCCTCCATATGAACCAAAGGTTAAACCAAATTGGTGGAATGATGACGAGTATTGTGAGTTTCATAAGAGAAAAGGTCATAAAATAGGAAATTGTCATCGACTGAAGAACATCATACAAGATCTCATTGATAGAGGTGACATTGAGATTGAAGGGCACTCATCCAATCAAGAACATGAGATGTTTAAGGAACCATTCCCAAAAAATGACAAAGGAAAAGCTAAAGTCACAGATGATCAAACCAACTATACCAGAGCATCTTATAACTATGATTCAACCATCAATCACATCTCGATGGACAATTATGTCTCTACCATTATCATCAAGGACAAAAACCCTAAGAATTCTACCCAAAGACCCAAGTTTGTCTTAAAAGGCATTGGATCTTCTTCCGAACCTACCTCTGAATGTCATGTTACAACCCGTCAAGTTAAAATCACTTTGCAAGGTGCTCCAGCCAAGAACACTGCTTCCTCATCAACCAAGCCTGAGTATGACCTTGTAGAACAGTTAGGGAAGACACCTGCGCTCATCTCCATCCTTGAGCTCTTACGCATATCCCCCGCACATAAAGCTATTCTTGACAAAATCTTGAGAGACATTGTCATTCCTACTGATCTGAACGTGGACCAGTTTCAAGCCATGGTGGGATACCTTTCCATTCCACACTCCCTTACATTCACAGAAGCCGATGACACCTCCGTAAGTCAGCCACATAATGTACCATTACACATTGAAGCCTTCATACACAAACATAGAATCAAACAAGTCCTGATAGATGGAGGAGCAGGTCTAAACATTTGTACATTGAGCACTATTAAACAATTGGGATATTCTAATAAAGCTGTGAATTCTACAAACAAAATTACCATCAAGGCATATGATGATGAAGAGCGCTCATCCAAGGGCACAATCACTTTACCTCTCAGAGTTGGGCCAACTACCAAGGATGTGGTTTGTCAGGTCCTAGACTTGGATCTCACATACAATATCTTACTGGGACATCCTTGGATTCATGAGATGAGTGTAGTACCATCTACATATCATCGATGTATCAAGTTTCCACACGATGGAGTTGAAGTGACCATCAAAGCGGATCCAAATCCATTCATATATTGCAAAAATCTGCAACCTCGATCCGAAATAACAATCCCAGTCAATCGAGAAGCTATTCCTTCATCAACATATGTGGATCCAGAATCCTTGAAAGCTTCTACATCAAAGCAAGCAGAGCTCAAAGAAAAGTTCAATTTTAAAGACCTGGGATGTGGTGAGTATATTTTTCATGTCGATCAACTCCCACTATCTCCTAAGGTATTCAGTCAACAAGAACAATCTATAAACAATTTGCAATGCCAAGGAATTGGGTGTGAACCACCTAGTGTTGTGGCTACTAAGTCTGAATGCAAATCTCCTCTAGTGGTGCAAGCAACTCTTGATATCATTAGTCCTAAGAGTGGTTCCAACGAAGAATCTATTGAGTGTATCACCTACCCTCTTGAGGAATCACATAGCCTTACCATATCATCCACTCATTCCATTGCCACTCCACTTCCAGACTTGGATCAACAAGAATTACAAAAGCCCTTACTAATTGGGGATCAAAAATCAAGCTATGAACAGAAAAAACCAAAAGTGAAAACTAAAGAAAAGTCCTTTAGTCCAAATCAAAATCAAAAGCTATTGGACTCTGCAAAAGTCAAAGTCAAGGATAAAAATCATATGAAGAAAAAAGAACAAGAGTTGATCTCCCCTAACACCAAAATAACTGGGGGCAAAAGTTCCATAATTTCAAGCCAAAAAGAATACTTGTTGATCCTAAGTCTCCATCATGTCATGATACTTTCACTTCTTTTCGCAATCATAAGCCTTCATCACTCATCCACTTATTCTGCACATCCTTTCCATTCTGGCGATACATCATGGACCTTTAATGGAGCTTCCTCGAAGGACTTTGTTATCAGGAATGCCCAAACTTCTTTAGGTGACACGCATATGGGCAAATGTAGTCCACACACTAGTAATTCTATCTCATTTCCTTTATCGAGGAAGACAGACACTCAAGCTACACATCATTCAGTCAAGGAACAATGCAGCTACAATCATAAGGTAAAGCCTCATACATTTGAGGTGGGTGCCTTGGTTCTCAGAGAAAATCCTAAAAATCAGCAAGATAGAGAGAAGAAGGGCAAGTTTGAACCAAATTGGCTTGGTCCTTACATCATTACAACAACATATGGATCTGGGGCATATCAGCTCTCAACTACAGAAGGTGAACCTTTGGAGGATCCTATCAAAAGCATGCACCTTCGTAGGTTTTACACATAGCTCTTCAGAGTATCCTAATTCAAAAAATACAAAAAAAATTAAAAAATTCAAAAATACAAAAAAAAATTATAAAACAAAAAAAATCGTTACTTGGTGAAAACCTGGCAAACAGGCGCCTTGTGACACAAAAAACATTGAAAAATTGAAAAAAAGTAAAGAGAAATAATTTCATCCAATGGTGAAAACCACTTCGATGGTGCCCTGGGCAAGTACCATGGTGAAAACTGGGTCACCAGCGCCATGCGTAGAGACATTTCTCCTCCCTCCTTCAGGATTCACTTTCATCCTTTCACTTTGCACACACTCACAACCTATTCGTTCATAATAAACTTACACATTCTCATCATGGCTTGTTATTGATCTACCCAAGATTGGTTCGCCATTCATAATAAACCTCCATTTTCACTCTCTTTCCATCCATAATAAATCAGATCCTATCTGTGGCTAGGGAAAATCCTACGTCTAGTGATGGGTGTGGAACTGAGAACATCACATGTTTCGAGGAGTACAGTTTCTTCCAGCTTCCTTCAGTCTATCCGTGCACAATCCGCAATAAAGCAACATTTGCATCACAGATCCGCAATAAAGTTTCATCTTCTCCGCAATAAAGTATCAGTTTCATGGATTAAGTCAGTTTCAGATGAGACACAATAGCAACAATGGGCTTCAACAAATCAAATCTTTCAACAGACTCAGACAACATATGGTTCAGTGCTATCTATCCTTTTTGTGAAAGTAAACATTGTGACCACAATCAAATAAGACTTATACAAGTGACAAGAGACACTAAACTTGAGGACTACAGTGGATGTTGGTGTCAAGTCTTGGTTTTCTTTTGATTTTTTCTTTCTGGTGACATGTCTTTTAGCTTTTTTAGGATGTCTCTGACTAGAGATTCTATCTCTAGGATGTCTTTGACTAGAAAGGTGAGGATGGGGTATCGTCACCTATTTTCTTTGCTATCTATGGATTGTCTCTTAGTAATGCTATGACTTGTCCAAGGATATGAGGACACTATGAGTCTAGTGTGAACTAGGGCATTCCTTGTTTGTGACTGTCTTATCTCCATGCAAACAGGTACAATGACTTTCTGGGTCGAACATATGCCTCAATTGTCATAACCTACTTGCCATAATAAAGCTCAATGATGATAACACGCAAGAAGCTCTTTCACTTTCATATCTTCTATCTTTCATCCCCCTTTCTTGATTGACTTCCATCATCCTTCTTGAGTCTGTGTAGCCTGCTATCACATGACTGAGTATAATGACACACCAAAAACATTTGCATTTCATGTAGTTTCACTTGCATTACCACATATAAGCATTACATGCATACATATAGATATCACAATTGCATAACACCATGCACACAACACCTATTAGCACAATTTACATTTGCATTACATACATTCACATTTGCATCATGCATACACATATAAAACATAAAAGAACAAAAGATATATTGCATTGCATCATATACACATCATAAGCATCCATATCATAAGCATCACATAGAAACATATATCACATAGGTATGCATGCATATAGCTGCCACAAAGATGAATCGTCATATATATATATATATATATATATAAAGTGTTATGATACAATGATGTCAAAATCATATGGCTACAATCACCCGAAGGTGTCTACATCATCATACAAAATGGTACAAAACTGATACAAAGGAACCCACTGATAACTCCTGCCAACACTATTGGTAGTGCTAATCTTGTCCATGTCATGGTATCCCATGCCACATGTCCCACCCTCATCTCCAGTCCTGGATCCTAGAACACTCATCTAAGGGCATCCCTATCTCCGTCTCAATCATACAGAATCAGCTCCCCATCAATCGGTATCCACATAATCCTGTATACATCCTCCAGGGTGACTGTCATCTCCCCCATCGGTAAATGAAAAGTGCAAGTCTCAGAGTGCCACCTCTCCGCCAGTGCAGTCAACAATCCCATGTTCACCCGAAACTTAGGCACATACAGAATATGTCTCAATCCCATAGCCTCAATCGCAGCTCGGTCCTCGGCTGTCAACTCAGGTTGCAACCTCTGAGTCGATGGGAATCTCTCTCATGACTCCAGCATAGGCAAATACTCCTATAGTCACACAAATCAATCATCTCAGTCCTAGTGACACTCACTATTCATCACAAAGTGTTGCTTCTATCCTAGTGGTACTCCCTATTCATCACAAAGTACTACGTGTTTGGCACTCCCTATTCATCACAAAGTGTTGCTCACATTTGCACTCATTGCCCATCACAAAGTGCTGCTCATATTTTAGTACTCCCTGTTCATCACAAAGTACTATATCTTGGTACTCACTGTTCATCACAAAGTGCCTTGATCTATCTTATCCTAGGGCCTATGCTTGAGTGAATCCTCTTGAGTAGTTTCCTAATTGGCAACGTATGTTCTATCACATAATTGTCAATCCTAGCCCTATTTGCTATCCTAGTTTTCCCTAGAGGACCTGCTTGAGTGTATCCTCTCAGCAACTTATCCAATCGACAGCGTATGTTCATCACAGAACTGTCGATTTGACCTAGAAGACACAAATTCACATTTTTGGACACAAACGTGCTTGAAGACTACATAAACGCACCTGTTTTACATAGACGCGCCTGAAACACACAGACGTGCCTATGCTCTGCACAGACGTGCCTGGGCGACACAGACGTGCCTTTTTGGCATAGACGCGCCTACACATCACAGACGTGGCCGCATTCGGCACAGACGCAGTTTCCATCATAGACGCGCCTGGCACAAACATAGACGCGCCTCATGAGCATAGACGCGCCTGGCACCAACGTAGACGCGCCTGGGCATTTTTGACATTTTTTTGGACCCTATTCTAAGTGCATTTATTACATTACCTAGCATGCATTAATTACAACAATTATTGCGACAAAGTACAAGGAGGTTTTTTGGTACTTATCGGCTCTCCTGCACCTGCTGGCCTCTGAAATTGGCGAATGCGATCGAATCTGTGAACCAAAGCCATCACTGCTGACTGTTGTTGCTCTTTTCTCTCTTTGCACTCTAATCTCTTGGAGGTGTAGATGACAATGAGGATGTATTTCCCTCGTGGTCTATCTTATAGACTACCCTAGCCCTAGTCTCCTATGTCAGTCTTCATTATCCCGTGACTTTGTCACTTTATCTGGTCAGTTCATTCTAGCCTTTCTTTCTTATCGAGAGATTGTCTATGGTTTTTTCACACATTTCCATCCAATCTCTCAAGGGGGCATATCATTCCCAACTTGAGGCAACTTTGTATCAGTTCATCTTATCTTCTTTGAAACAACATGACAAGTCGCATTGTCTCAAAGAGGGGCAAAATGTAGACACCCAAAATTATCCAGTCTAATTAAATAAATATTTTATTTATTTAATTATCTAAGCTTAATTCTTCTATTAATTAAATAAATCTTTATTTATTTAATTAATTCATTTATCCTCTTCTAGCCTTATTTCTCATTTAAATAAATACATTTATTTATTTAAATTATCCTTTTCCTAAATTAAATAAATATCTTCTTTATTTAATTGATCCCACTTCTTCTATTAATTATATAAATCTTTATTTATTTAACTAATTCATTAACCCTTTCTACCCATGACACATGTCATTCATCTCTTAATTCATACACTACCTACCCCTTTCATTATTTTATTATTTCTTTTACCTACCCTCTAATCATAGCCGACCTCCTTTTACACCTCTCAATCTTATCCCTCCATTTCATATTGTGTCTTCTATATAAGGAGATGCTTCCTTCATTATTAAACCCTAATCAATCATTCTAATCAATCTATGCAAACCCCCCGTTGACTACTTGACTACACTACGCTTTTGAGCATATGTGATCCTACTTGCAACCACATTCCATTCTTTGTTGAGCTCTTGTGCATATAAAATCTGAGAGCAAATATATCAAGCAAGATCAATGGAGATAGGAAGAATGGAGATCCAAACCCTATTGGACATGTGATGGTATAATCTTTGTGATTTCATTTGATTTGCATTGTCTTAGGTAATCTTCATATGTTATGGTGGATCTTTGTTGTTGTTAGGCTAGGGTTTTGTGGTTGAATTCATTTAGCCTTTCAATATTATTATTATTGTTATCCATTTTCACCATAAACACCTGTCACTTACAAAATAAACAACAGTAATAAAATATATTTGTAACTTCACATCTAAAATGCTAAAGCAGATTCTATTTGCTCAAAACAATCTTGTCATAAGACTTATCTAGTCCCTTGTTGGGCTTGTTGGGCTTCTCAATTTGTTCTTCAATTAGATCTTCAAGCTTCTGAGCTCGGTAAACAATCCTGTAGCATCACTATGCATACATTTTCCCACATACATTGTTTATCAACAATTTCTTATTTATAAACAATTTCTAACCACTTAATCTCCTTGATCACATTTCCCATGATCAATATTAGCCATCAGATCATCAAACTTGACTAGGTTCAATGTATTCTTTGATCTAAAAATGTTTTACCTCACCTTGGAACTTACATTCCTTCCTTGGAACTTGTGCTAGGTTATTGCGGTTCAATCTGTGTTGTAGATCTTCCTCCTGTATTTTCCATGTCGTCGATCCTCAACAAACTTCTTGCATGACAAACCAATCATCTGATCAACTCCAACTCATCAGCATCCTTCATTAAATAATGTTTTTATCCATCCAATGTGATCTATTATAACTCGATTGTTACTCGATTAATACTGAACTTCGCTTGGTAGACATTCTGCCTTCTTTAACTGATATCGATAACCTTAGAGTTTACCGACTAGGTACCTTAGGGTTTACTGACTAGGTTCCTTGCTCGGTGACATAATATAGTATTAAACTTATAATCAACAACATGTGAAGGATATCAAAACAATCAAAACAACATGATCTCATCATTGTCTAAATCAGTAATAGTTGCCCATTGAATAACTTATTTCTCCCCTTTATTATCACATTCTTTCTGTTTCACTTACCAACCTCCTAATACTCATCAACACATACTTATCAAGATATGGCAACATCATACTGAATCAGAAAATCAATTTCTTGACATCAATGACAAAACAATATTATTAAGACAGTAATCATCCTTCTTCAGTTATATCAATAATCTCCAACAACCTTCTCAATATCATTATTGAAATGCCAACATTTCCTGAGTTTGAAACAAGCGTAGATCTCTATGTGGCACCCCTAGGATTATATGATATAATTATTAGAATGAATTGGTTAACATATTATCAAGCTAGCATAGATTTCTATAACAAAGTTGTTGAATGTTTGGATGATGGGGGAAAAGGGTTAAAATCCAAGGAAAGTTTAACCCCATTAATATAGAAACCATATCAGACATGTAATTAAAGAAGGAAAGAAGAAGAGGAGGCCTAATCTATATGGTTGAAATTGATGAAGGAGCAGAGGAAAATACCCCAACCTTTGAAAATGCCCCTTTCTTATGAGAATTCAAGGATGTATTTCCAGAAGAATTACTAGGCTTACCCCCTAAAAGGAAGTTTGACTTTTCTATTGGCTTACTACCGAGAGTTGAACTAGTATCAAGTGCACCTTACCAAATAAACACAACTGAATTACAAGAACTCAAAATGCAATTAGAGGAACTCTTAGCTAAGGGATTAATAAGGCCAAGTGTATCACCATGGGGAGCACCAGTCTTATTCGTTAAGAAGGATGGGACCCTAAGACTATGCATTGACTATAGGATGTTGAACATGGTCACAATAAAGAATAGGTATCCCTTACCTTGAATAGAGGATCTTTTTGACCAAATGAAAGGAGCAGCAGTTTTCTCAAAGATAGACCTCTGATCAGGATATCATCAACTCAGAATTAAAGAAGAGGACATTCCAAAGATGACTTTCAGGACTAGATATGGGCATTATGAATTCACGGTAGTACCTTTTGGTGTAACCAATACCCTAGCTGCATTTATGAACCTAATGAATAGTGTACTCCATGACTACTTGGACAAATTTGTCTTGGTATTTCTGGATGACATCTTGATTTTCTCTAGGAATGAGGAGGAACATTTAATACACCTACAAATGGTTTTGCAAAGGTTGAGGGAGCATAAGTTATATGGAAAACTATCAAAATGTGCCTTCTTCGAGGAAAAGATTCACTACCTTGGGCATATCATATCAAAGGAAGGAATAGCAATTGATCCAGATAAGATAAAGGCAATAATAGAATCGTTGATCCCTAAAAATGTTTCAGAGATAAGAAGATTTATGGGGCTAGTAGCATACTATAGGAGGTTTGTGGAAGGATTCTCTAAGATAGAAAACCCTATCACATCATTATAGAAAAAAGGTAAAAATTTTGTGTGGACAGAGCAAAGTGATAAGGCATTTCAAATTTTGAAAGAAAAACTAACTTCAGCACGCATTTAAAGGGTACTAGATCTGAATGGACACTTCACAGTCATAACTGATGCTTCTATTGAAGGTTTAGGAGGAGTACTTATCCAAGATGAAGGGGTAGTAGCTTATGAATCCAGGAAGTTGAAGACTCATGAAGTTAATTATGCACCCCATGACTTAGAGTTAGTAGCAATTGTGTGTGCCCTACAAAAATGGAAGCACTTCTTATTGGGGAAGCCCTTTGAGTTAAAATCTGATAATCAAGGACTAAAGTACATTTTCACTCAACCCCACTTAAATTCTAGACAAAGAAGGTGGTTAGAATTTTTAAGTGAATATGATTTTGAAATTGAATATATTAAGGGGAAGGAAAATAGGGTGGCAGATGCTTTAAGTAGGATGAGGCACTTGATGACTATAGCAACATTCAAAACTACTTCAAAAGGCAAGTAATAGATGAGCACGAACATGACCCATGGTATGAGCAAGTCAAATTGACTTTAGAATATGATCTAATGGATCCTAAGGTTGAAGGGTATACATTAGATGAAGATGGGTTGCTTAGATACAATAATAGAATCTATGTTCCTAGTTCAGGGAACTTAAGGAAGGTAGTCTTATCAGAGGCTCATAATACCCCTTACTTAGGGCACCCGAGGGTTAATAAACTTTATGCAGATCTAAAGAAGCTATACTTTTGGTAAGGGATGAAGAATGACATAGTTAACTATGTGGCTAAATGTTTGGAGTGTCAAAGGGTAAAGGTAGAGCATAGACATCCAGCTGGATTATTACAGTTACATGATGTACCTCAACATAAGTGGCAAGTTATTAGAATGGATTTTGTGCAATGGTTTCCCATGTCACCTTCTAGGCATGATACAATAATGGTGGTAATTGACAAACTCACTAAGGTGGCGCACTTTATACTAGGGAATCTGACGGATGATGCGCCTACCTTGGCAAGGCACTTTGTTAAGGAAATATTTAGGTTGCATGGAATGCCAGAGAAAATCATATCAGATAGAGATTCTAGATTCACTTCAAGGTTTTGGACAACTCTTCAATCAGCTTTGGGAACTCAGCTAAATTTTAGTATTGCATACCATCCAAACTAACAATCAAACAGAAAGGACAAATCAGATTTTGGAAGACCTACTTCGCATGTACTGCATGGATCAACAAAAGAAATGGGAAGATTACCTACCTCTGGTAGAGTTTTCTTATAATAATACATATCAAACATCTTTGGGAATGACACCTTTTGAAGCATTGTATGGTAGGCCATGTTGAACACCTTTGAGTTGGGATAGTCTTGAAGATAGAGTAATTATTGGACCAGATATGTTGAAGGAAATGGAAAGGAAAAATAAGGAGATTAGGCAAAGATTGAAGGAAGCCTCAGATAGGCAGAAGAGTTATGCTAACAAGAACAGGACACCAAGGGAGTTTGAGGTGGGAGAGAAAGTCTTCCTAAGGGTTAGGCCACACAAGTGTTCCATAAGGTTTGGGAAAAAGACTAAGCTTGCACCTCGTTATGTTGGGATTTTTGAGATATTGGAAAGGATTAATCCAGTTGCGTACCAGTTGGCCTTACCTCCCCAGTTGAACCGAATCTATGATGTCTTCCATATATCTCTTCTTAAAAAGTATATACCTGATGAGAAACATATCTTGAATTGGGATGCTTTATAGGTCCAGGAAATGGGGGGAATAATGATAGAGCCATTCAGAATCTTGGAAAGGCGACAGTACCAATTGTGCAACAGAGAGCTTGATCAATGCAAAGTATAATGAAATTAGTATGATGAAAAGAATGTCGCATGAGAAGATACTAGGGAAATACAATAGTTGTTTCCTTTTTTGTTTTAGACTAATCATGAACTATACTCTTTTATGGATACATTAATAAGTGCATCGAGACGATGCACAATTTAAGGGGGGAAGGATGTCATAACCCTCCTTTATCACTTTTGATTTGATACTATTACTATTATATCTTTTTGTGGTTGAGCTATTGAATATGGTTGAATAATTATTATAAAAGGTTAAATAATGGACCTGCATACACACTTGGAGAATATAATTTAATTAAGCATTATTTATTTTCTCATTTTCAAATAGGCACATGTTGTAGGAGAAATTAGAAACTTCTAGAGGAATCTTCATTCTTTAATTTCCTTGCATGTAACTTCCCCCACTAAGTTATTAATCAATTTTGCATGGAACCAATATTGGAAAAGAATCTCATTTTCAATTAATTTCGCTAAATAGTGGAATTGAGGTTTTTTTTTATATAATGTATGCAAGCTTTCGAAAAAGGAGTTCATGGTTTTTATTGTGAAGAAATTTTTCTTAAGTTTTTCATTTGATAGAAGTAGGATTTCTTTTGTAGTTTCAATCTTTTGGTAGGATTGTTAAGTTGATTCTTGAGGATTTTCATCAAGTTGCAAGGAAGATTTAGAAAGGATAGCTAGAAGGTTGGAGAGTATTCAGAATCAAGCTTCAACAATCCAGGTTCTCGTCTCTTTACATTTTCTTATATGAATAAAAAATTATATTTTTCAAAAAAAATATATAGTTTTTATACATCTCTTGATTCTTCATTTATAAAAGAAATTTGCTCAACTTAATTTGTTAGGAGGAATAATCAGATTTTTAGAGAAAAGCAATGTTAATAGATCTTTAAAATATGTACATGCAGATTCAACAAAGAAAATCAGATTTTCCCTTCTTTTTTTTTCCCTTTTGTTTTCTTGAATCTAATTTCAAGGTCTTATTTCTTTTCAATCATATTTAACCTCTTGAATTAAAATCTCTATCAAATATGCATTTTGTAAATTATTCCTTCATGAACCTTTTCTTGAAAGATCTTTAAATTATTTCTCTTAGGAAATTTTTGTCTGTAAAAATATGATCTCAAAATATCTATGTAATAAAAAAAGAAAAAAAAAATTGCTTTCAAGAAACCATCTTTTATTCATTTAGATTAATCAATAAAGAAATCCATTTTAGAGAAAAGCAATGTTAATTGATCTTTAAAATATAATCAGTAAAGAAATCCATTCTAGAGAAAAGCAATGTTAATAGATCTTTAAAATATGTACATGCAGATTCAGTTTTATTCTATTTTAGACAAAATAAAGAAAATCGGATTTTCCCTTTTTTTTTACCTTTTGCTTTCTTGAATCTAATTTCCAGATCTTATTTCTTTCAATCATATTTACCCTCTTGAATTAAAATCTCTATCAAATATGCATTTTGTAAATTATCCTTTCATGAACCTTTTCTCTGAAAGATATTTAAATTATAAAATATGATCTCAAAATATCTATGTAATACAATTATAACCTAGAAATTTTATTCCAATTGCTTTGTGAAAAAATAAAAATATTTACAGAAATCTATTCCCAAATATATGAATATGCAATCCACGATTTAATCTTTTTATTTCCAGAATTTAAGGAGCTCAAATCTTATATGTAAATTGTCTCTGTGTATTCATTTTTCCTTCAAAATTTTCTTTTAGAAAAAAAAAAGATGAATTCAAGAACTAAAACAAATTAATATCTATATGAACATTGCCTCTGTGATATTTCTTTACTCCCTGAACTAAAAGAATTGTATTTTTATCATTAAAAAAATCAAATTTAAAGAAGCTTAAATTGCCTCCGTATTATCCATCTTAGTTACAGAATTTGGAGAACTCTAGTGTATATATATATATATATAACCCCTCATCAATTTCTTTATTAAATTTAGCATCAAACTATGCATTTACCACTCTCCCTGTGATCACTGTCATGACAGTGGCCACAAGGGGGTGGTGGGCCCACAGACCCCACTCTCCCCTCCATAAATAGAGGATTAAAATGAAACTTGACTTAGACAAAATTTATTTTATTAAATTTACTTATAATAAAATTGATATAAAATTTACATTTAGTAATATGTTACAACTCATTTATATCAAATGAGTTTTGTATTATAAATAACATTTGGTAATTTCGAATTGAATTTAAAGAAGAAGAAAAAAAGAGAAGAATATACATGTGTTACATAATTATGGGTTTAATTTAATAAATAGACTGTTGATTGGTTACACTAATTATAACTTTGATATTATTTAATGAGAATATATATTATTATTTTGGAATGTATTTCGTATAAATATATGAATATTTAGATTGATAATTTATTTAGATTATGTTAACACCAAATTTTATTAACTTGTTTGGTAAATTATTAGTTTCATTAATCTTATTTTTTGTATTTCAGTTGAAATAAATAAGTAATATTATCAACATGTTAAATTTTTATTAGCATTAATTCTAAGTTGTAATAACTTGTTAAATTTTTGTTTTAATAACCTAATTTGAAATTTATTTCAAAATCCTAATTTTGAGAAAAATAAATTGATATCACTATCGTAATTTGTAAAAGGGATTTTTGCCCCAATAATTGAGAGTTAATCAATAACTAACTTAGATTATAAGGGAAAAATTTGACTAACTTAGATAGGAATGAAGAGTTGATTTCTTTCACAATTAATTTTAACAATCCACAAAGTAGATTTATTTAATTGGATGATTCAGTTATTTCATGAATTTGGTTGTATCAAAAATATTTTTCTATTTTTAAAAAGAGGGAATTTCATGCAAGTTACTTTTAATGGTGGTACATTTACTCAATTCTTGATATTACTATACAAGTTACACATTCTTATTTATCCATGCTAGTTGCTTAATTGATCTCTTATTTAGAATCCTTCTTCCTTTGAGAATTAATAAGATTCTACTTCAAGAGTATTTCCTTCATTTTTTTGTAGAGTTAATTTTGTGGCATATTTCTCAATATGGTTTTCAATTTTATCTACACTAGAGTAATGTGAAGTTCATTGAATGTAAGAGTTAGATCTCCTAGTTAGAAAACTAAACAAGAGGTGTTGGAAACTAAAACTTAGCAGTGTTCGGTATAAACTGTAATGCCCCACCAGGAACCCCGAAGGAAACCCACAACAAGGGTGGAACATTTTTCTTTTTAAGTATAAACATCATAAGTGCATTTACACAACATGCACGATAACACAAGCGGAAGACTTACAACAAAATTCCTTAAGGGTTACCAACAAAGAATTAACTCCAAGAATAAATTCCACAAAACCATAAATCCACATATGCATCATTAACTCAATGATCACAAGAAGCCATAAGCAAATAAATATTCATCATAAAAAGATTGAAAGGATACAATATAATATCCACTTCAATAAGCATTTACTAACATCATCAAGGAACTGATAAAAAACCATCCAAACATAGGGTTACATTGCTCTTTCAATACATAGCTTCTCAATATACATATAAGGATAGATCTCATCCAATTACAAGGTTACATAAGAACAATGATACAATGATAAAATGACCACAAGGGTCTCCAAATAAAAATAATCTTCAAACAAGAGATGAAGCATTAGTCACAAACCACAGGAACACCTGCGAAGCCAATCCTCGCATGAAGGTACAAATCTGAACATCTGATGGAAAGTGGCACTACCACCCGACCATGTAATTCCCAAATGGAATCACCCCACCGTGCTAGGAGATAGTTGAGGACCCTCAAACAAGCATAAGCATGACATGGTCGACAAAACAATACGACTCCATGACAGCACAAAAAGACTCCACAAGAATCCAGGTGACTCAACATCACAAACACAAGTGACCCAAATGAGAGAGTGTCATCGCATAGCTTAAGATGGATACCATGGTACAGCCTCCATAGGTCCCAGCTCACTATCCTGGTAACCTCTCCCGAACCCCCGGCTCCAACTAAGTCTCATGCGGACCCTACCAGCCTTTCGTGAAGACAAGGTGGTCGGTTTGCCATTCCAAGACTTCTTGCAACATTATGAGCCCTGTACTAGCACTCACCTATGCACGAGGTACAATGATCTTTTTTAATGTTATGATACTACCCACCTAATCAATTCATTAGATTACCAGTTATTATCTGACTTTCGTTGGGTCATAATGCCTACCACTTTGGTTGCAACCCCCAAGCAAAAGCCACTCTCTCAAAGGACACTACACAAGCATGGTCACTCCCTAAGGACCCTATGGCAAAGCAAACAACCATAACACCACTATCAAAAACAAGTGGTCAAACAAGGGCATACTAACTCTTGGCTAACCATAAGGTAAAGACACTACATGGTTAAGACAAGAGAGCCAACATATATCTCTTGGTCAAAGGTACGAATTACACCACCATAGGATGACTGAACCACAGACCAAATATCACAATAAACACTTGCAAGGATAGCTAAATACATCAAGTTTGCACTCAGACAATCTTTGAGAATATCAGCATCATAAGAACTTGCAACATCATTGACTGAATCATAAATAAAACACTCTTACAACAGTCACATTATTCAATTCCCAAATCAATGTTCCCTCAGGAATGAAATCCACATTAAACATTCAACCGGTTATAACATGAATTCCTAATAGGCATTTAATTCATTTCCATAATATATCCAAATATACCAATTGAATCACTAATTCATGCCTTGATTTCCATTGATAAATTTATTAACCACGTAATAAAAATCACATAAAAAAATCACCATTTATGCTTAACATAAAAACAACCACTTCAACATGATCACTTAACAAAATTAAATTAAATTATAACATATTGGTTTGCACTGGTAAGGCATAGGTCAAGCGGTGGCAAAAGCCGACCTGCAGTAGTGTTGTTGTCGAGGCAATAGACACTACCTGCCAATAGTGCTGCTACCACTAGTAATAGCCCTACCGATCGATAGCGCTACTACCACTGGTAACAACCTCTACCGATTGGTAGCACTGCTACCAACCAGTAGCAGTACTATCGACCGGTAGTGCCACTATCGCTAGTAGAAACCTCTACCAAGTGGTAGCAGTCATACCGATCGGTAGTGCTGCTACCAACCGGTGGCAGTCCTATCGACCGGTAGCACTGCTACTGCGTAGCGGTGCTGCTGACTAGTAGTTCTGCTACCTATGGGTAGCAGACACTACCGACTCACGTGATGAGGCAGGCCCATTGTTGAACAATATATTTGACCTTAAAAATCTTCCCAAAGGCGCGAAAGCTAAAAAGATCATCGGCAAAAAATATCATGTCGAGCATCTCAAAATGAGTTTCACCGAAAGAATAGTTTCATCGAAATAAAACACGAAGTGTAAAATACTAAGTTAAGATGTCTTTGGCAGAATAGCTCTTTCGGTAAATGAAGGAAGCCGCTCATCGATATTCCAGTTTCATCAAAAAGTGAAAGGCCAACAAAGGGTGAAGTCGAGGAAATAAAATTGTCGAGGAAACTCAAAAAACATTCATCAAAAAGCAAATCTTATCGATAACAATATGTCAATAAAAATAGAGGGATTTCATCGATAAAAGAAGGACATCGAAGAAAAGAAGACTTTGGAGGGCTCGCGTGAACTTTCACCGAAGTATAAAACTCATCGAAATATGATTTCGATGAGACTCACGAATAACTCATCGAAAAAGACTTCATTGAAGAAAGGATGATTTCGAGGAGACTAGAAGATGGTTTTTCGACAAGGGCCATTCACCGATTAGTTGATATCAAGGAAAATGAACTTTCGATGAAAGGTTAAAGCATTCAACTGAAGAGAGGGGTTTCATCAAAATCTCGATTCACAATCTTTTTAGTTGAACAGTACTTCCCGCGAAGGAATTAAAAGCTCAAGTTGAGGATGTCACATCTACAATTAAGTTTAAACATTTGAGTAGCCGTTATAAACACAAAGACATTCACTATTGCACAAGTTTCCCACACAGTTACAGCTGAATTGATCAAATTTTCATAAGAACCAGACTTTGGTGCAGAAGACGGAAAGTTACAAGGAGTTAGCTGAAGTTCGTAAACAACAGTCAGAAGAGCTTGACAATTCTCCAAGTAAGTGTGATATCTCACATTGATTGAAATTATGGAACCATCTTCTTCTTCTAAAAAGAGTAGGAAAGGAAAGGAATTGAACCCTGAAGAGAAACCCAAACGACAGAAAAAGGAGGGTAGAGCTTTAGCTCAGGATTTGTTAGACCAGTGCCCGGCATCCAGTGTGAGGTCCAAAAAAATCAAAAGTGAAGAGGAAGGGTTGGAAGATAGATTTGAACATTTAGGAGACATATGGACTAAATCAGAGGACATGAGTTGTTTTTATTTGGTTACAAGAGGAGGGATGCTCCTAAGCCCGTGAGTAACCTGTGGAAGAAAAATTTAGGGAAATTGGCAGTTCCGAATGTATTTATGGATGTCGAATTAATGAAAGCCCTAGTAGATTGTTATGATCCAAAAACCAAAACCATATGTGACTACCAAGGGAATCCTATGGTTGTAATTAACAAACAGACCATTGATATGGTGTTTGATCTAGACTGGGATGTAGAAGAGAAAATTGACATACAGAAGCTGTCGCAAGAGTTCTTCAATTTAGAGGACATCTATAGGAAATGGAGACTACCCATTCACCGGCCAAAAGTGGGAAAGTCCTTAGTTCCTTTCAGTAAAGATGACAAGGTGCCTTTTGATGTCAACCAATTCCATCCGTATTTCAAGTATACATACTATGCTGCAGCTCAAGTATTAGGCTTAGAAGCTCATCCTCTCATGGATATTAGGGTTATGGTTCTCTGTGCTAATCTATAGTCAAAAGACCCTAGGCTGTTTGACTATGCCACTTATGTTGTAGAAGCCCTAAATCATGGGTTGGAGAAGTTAAAAGGAGACCTTGTAAATGTTCATTTCTCATTGTATTCCTTATTAATGCACATTATTCTTTATTGTGGACAAGAAGTCAATTTCTGGTCAGACGATTTTAGCATCAGAGCTTATGATAAAAATGGTTTGAAGAAGCCAGTCCAGTTGTGGGTGTCTGCATGGGATCAAAGATTTATAAACAACCAGTATTGGCACTTTCAGGAATATTTTGTAAAACCACTCAATGCAGCCTTCAGACAACATAGAAATTATGCTTTGTCTCCTGAAATCAAAAGATTCCTCAGGCCAAAAGACTTCTCTCCAGAGTCTCAGATTGATCACAACTGGGGTGATTGGTATTGCCACCCTAATCATAAAAAAATTAGGGTTTTCGAGTATGAAGGAAAGCCATACATGCTTCCAATTACAGTGCCAAACAGGGTGGCTAGTCTAGAGATTGGAAGACAACTATCTGCTATTAGTGCCAAACATCTCACAGATTTTGGTAAACAATCTATTGTGCCAGGGTTACTGGTGTTTTCTGATTTCATTGTTAAAAGTTCTAAAAGTTATCATTTACTTCAAAATAAGTTGGATTATTATGGCATGACTCTGGGTGATCCTAGAGAGAACTTTGATCCTGAGGGATATATAAAAGCTGCAAGGGCATCACAGAAGCTAAAGGCTCGAATACATGTGGCTCAAATGCCAGACGATTTAATCAGGAATCTTGAAAGGGAAGAGGCCAAGGTTTTGAGAGAAAGAAGTGAGATGACTTGGGAAGCTTTCAAGTGGAAAAGAGCAAGGGGGATGGTGGATGGAGACCTACTTGGAAACCTCCAAGATCCTTTGGAGATAGCCAAAAAACTACTTCAGCATGAGGTAGAGATTATGCATAGAGTACCCCCATAGTTCCTCCATTTTGTCAACACTGGAAGAGATAGTAAGCCATTGGCTCACATGTCACCAAAATCAACTACTAGTAGCATCTCTGCTAACTCCCCTAGAGAAGATTATCCACCTGGTTTTGAAGTAGAGGTAGATGTGGAAACTGGTGATTTTAATATTAGGGATATAGTTGATATAAGGATGACAAAGCATGAAGACTTTGTTGCGGATGATGGATTCGCTTCCTCAAGAGAATTCCTTTCATTCTTATACCAGTACAAGGGGCTCATGTGAAATGAACTATGGCTGGGAGATCAGAAGAAGAGCAGATGAAAAGGCTGCAAGATGAGATAGATGCTCTCATGAAAGATATGACCCCTGAGAAGGGGAGGAAAATATTAAAGGAGGCTGGAGTTATCATATTTTCAGGTTGGGATATAAATTCAGCACTTCTGTTTGATGGATACTTGAAGAAGCAAGACACAAATCAACAGGTATTGCCTCAAGAGATAGATAAATTGTTCATGGGCTCGAGGTATGATCCTGATCAAAAAGCTCTCCTACAATGGGCACTATATCCGAGAGGAAAAAGACCAATTATTGTGGATGTTGAAGAAACCTTTGGACACCTTATGGTCCATTAGGTAGGAAAGACTGACCCTAGGGTCACTGCAAAATTAAACTTGGATGTAGCCAAATTAAATTTGGATCAGACAGAGTTTTTGGTTAGGGAAAACATTACCTATAAGGGTTTATATGAAAGAACTAAAGAGGAGAATCAAAAGCTACAAACAAGGATATTGAAATTTGAGAAAGGGACTCCTTTAAATGAATATGCTGCATATCCCACAGGACAAAGCTTGGATGATGTCTCTGATGTTCTATATTGGAAATATCAAGCAGAGAAGGCTGCCAAACAGGTGAGTAATATTCAACAGAAGATGGATAAAATGGTTAATGATATCATTGAACATAGGTTCAATACCATGCTCATCCATGTTGAACATTATTGGAGGGTGTACACTGGGACCATAAAGGCATTAAGAGAGCATGAAAGGTTAAAAGCATGATTGCATGAAGTGATAAACAGTGTTGATGTGATGACGCTAGAGGAGAAAACAGAAGGGACTTCGTATATGGAAAATCATGTTAAATTCGAAGATGTGCTAAAAGGAGATCTTAAAGAATTGGATGATGGGAACCCTATTGGAATGCCCTCGATTTAAAAAGAGGGAGAATTAATATCTATGGATGAATGGCAGAATGAACTTCTGAGCGTCAAGGATCGGGCTCTGTCAAGATTGGATCAATGTAAAGACATGGCTCCTACCGTCAACCAGATGATATTCGAATACCTTTCACAGGGAGAAGAATTAAAGAAACAGAGCATCAAGATCAAGACTTTTAAAGAAGATGATTCCATTCATCATTTAGGGATTCTTAATCTCTTTTTATTTAAGTTTCTTAGGAATGTTCAAATTGATAGTTAGTATTTCGAAAAGACATGTCTTTTCATAGATGGCATTTGCTCTCATATATATATGAGAAAGGTTTCTTGTAATTAAACAACATAACATGATAGCAAGAATACAGTGATATATGATAGCTTGTAAGTTTCCTGTTACACAAATTTTGACGGATACATAATATAATCAATTGTCTTTTCTTTGCATATGTGTTGTGGATTATTTCATTCGTTGTTGGCAATTGCTTGCGATAATATCTAAAGAAGATAAAGTTATTCATATTCTTTGAGTGAAATTTATGATGTATGTTATAAGGTTGAAATAAAAGTCCTGCTTGTGAATTATAATTGTTCTTTGCAGTGCTTACTTGGATGGTCCCTTAAAGGTAGGGTTAAATTCATTCAAGCAACTTATGATATAGGCATTGAATTGATCTCATAAGGAATAGTAACTGACAAACCCATAAAAGGGGTGGGTTTAAAAACTGTCTCACAAGTTCACACAATAAGTCCTAAGGCAATATAAAGACTCTGTAGCCCAGATAGCAAAGAAGGCACTGGCCATTTGAAAATTACAACTTATCACCATATTCATCATATTTTATTTTACAATAGGAGTAATTGAGTAGGAAGCATAGAGTAAGTTGGCAATAGTGTATACATATAAAATTCTAAGCACAAAGATCAAATAGCTTCCACAACAACAATCTTGAACTCATCTGCTATATCTCCATTCTAGGAACTTATGCCATTCTGTGATAGGAGGAAGCCAGATCAAGATACTTAATCTGCTATAAAAGGCACTAGTCTTTGAAAACAACTAGTAAATAGGTATACCCGCCTAGGTCCTGCAGAGCCTAAAGTGAGAGAGTCAGTAACCAAATAGGTTCACTCTATAAGTTGGATAAGTCAATTGGAGGGTTTGATCATAGGACTTGGCATTTCCTTAGAACCTATCCAATTTGTTGATTAGAGACCCAATAGATTGGCGACTCTGCTAGGGAAGAATTATTAAGACTCTGCTGTGGAAGAACCCATAAAAAAAAAAAAAAACTTTCCTCTCAAGGAGAGAGGTGGCGGCTCTGAAGTAAGGGAGAGGAACATCAATGCACGGAACGAGATCAGTCACAAAATGACAACCTTTATCCCAGTTAGATTTCTCTCAATGAAAGAACAAAAACAAAGAAGAATCCATGAATGAATTCATGAGAGAAAGGTACAATCAGTATAAGTATGAAAACAACCAACATTCACCTTTAAGAGAAAAGGATAAAGCAAATACTTCAAGCCCAGTGAATGAGGATTTGGTTGCAGCATATAGAGCCCAAAAGGGCCAATATCAAATTCCCCCTGGTTTTGAATATCACGAGGCATGATCCAGATAGAACACATCGACTTCATCGGGATCAAGTAATGCAGATCCTGCAGATAGATTTGCAGATTTAACTAAAAAGAGGATGGAGGCAGCTGCTAAAATGAGAGATTCTGGGAGGACTCAGGAGTGTTTGGAGTTATGTGCTAAATTAGGCATAAATGTTGGTGAGGATGACTTTAATAAAGATGTAAACAATTACAGAAAAAAATATGTTCAGACAGATCAGGGAGTGAGTAAAACAAAGAGTGATGATTGTAAAGCTTATGAGAACCCCTTGTTCAGTAACAAAAGGAATGATCATGTGCAATCAAGTGCACCACCAGTCTAGTAAAATTTACATAATAGCTTTGCTGCTCATAATGAGTTTCCACTTCAAGGTCAATTTTATAACCAATGTCCACCCCCTGATCAATTTCAACATCAATACTAGAATCGATACCCTTTTCCTTATCAAAATCAAATGCCCTTATATCATAACATGAACCAAAACTTTAGGAACCCCCATGGGGGACATGGGCTAATGAATATGCAACGAATGAGGTAGTTTTATTTCTCGGGAATGATGGTGTACCCATATCCTATCCTGAATGAAATCAGGACTGCAATACCAAGGTTCACTGGAAGTAATGCAATTACGGGGGAAGCTCATTGTAAGGCTTTTGATGCAGTAATAGAGGATTTTGTTTTACCACATGAAGATGTTAAGATCAGATTATTTATGCAGTCATTAACAGAAGATGCAAGAGATTGGTTTAGAGCGTTGCCTGATGCGTCCATTAGAAGTCTTGCAGAATTCAAAAGCTTATTCCTTGAACAGTATGGAGACCATAACATCCCTGAATTTTCTTTGCATGAGATCATTAGCATCAAGAAGGAGCAAAATGAATCAGTGGTAGATTTTAACAAAATATTTAACAGGGTTCTAAACAAAATTCCCAACAGGATGAAGCCAGTACCTGAGGTAAGCATTCTATATTACATCAATGCTTATGATAGTAAAACAAACTATGAGTTGAGAACTAGAAATCCTAGAGACCTCCGGGATGTTATGAAAGCTGCCATTATTATAGAAAATAACAGGAAGGCCGCTGGTAAAGTGGGAAAGAGAGAAGATGCAAGGTTATACAATCCTAAAGCACCCAAAGCTAACAAGGATGAGGATAAGCTTGACAAAGTTTTGAATGCTCTAAAAGATCTATCTGTGAGGGTAAACAAAACAGAGAAGCAGCAATATTATCGTCCTGAAAGGCCCAGATTGCATGATATGCCCTATAACACTACATGGAAAGATGGAAGACCAGTAGACAGGAACCATAAGGATAACCAACAAGTCCCAGATCCCTTGAAATGAACAGTAAAATATGCTCAAGATGATGACATGTGGTGTTATGCCTGCAATATGCCACACGCTCCTTCTTTGTGTGCTATAGCAAGAGGATTGCAAGAGGAAGAGAATGGCTATGAGGAGCATATGGGCGACCCAACTGTTAACATGATATCCTTTGAAGGAGGATCAGATTCCATGAACATTGATCAGTGCTCTGTGTTACCCGTGATCACCAACATAGGTGAAGGTATTAAGCTCAGAATCCCCATTGAAGAAGAGAAAAGAAGAATTACAGCCTCTGTCGTTGCACAAGTAAAAAGGACTTATGATTTGAGGAATAGAATGGTGAATCCAAAGCAAGGTAAACCTGCTAGTCTTTTTATAAAAGAAACTGATGAGACACCCAAGCAAACAAATAAAGCAACTAAGACTAAGGAAGTTGTACCAAAGAATAATAAAAGGGGTCTTGATGATCAAAAGGAAGAAATAGCAAAATTTCCTTCAGCACAATACTCTACTTCATTTGATATTTCAAGTGCATTAACATAAATAAAAGTTTATGTTCCATTGATGGAAATAATGAAGTTTCCTAAATACAGAGAGAAGACTCTGGAGATGATTTCAGGTGTCAAAAAAGAAAAAGTAAATGAACAGAAACAAGAGATTCCAAAGAGTGACAATAATGAACAAATGGCCCCAGTTATATATTTAGGGTCCACCATAACCAAAAACCCAACACAAGTAGACCCATTTTATCTCACTTTGGTGGTAAACAATAAGAAAGTGAAGAATTGTATGATCGACTCAGGAGCAGCCATAAATGTTATGCCTGTTGGAGTGATGAAAGAGCTTGGATTGGAAGTTGATACTACCTTTGGGAAGTGTTATGCCATGGACAACAGGTTGGTTCCAGTGGTTGGTATCATGAAGGATGTAGAATTCAAATTGGTAGCTTGTCTAGAAGCATCGTAGAAAACAGATATTACAGTGGTGGATGTCCCTCCAAACTATGGGATGTTGCTATCTAGGCAATGGTCGAACATGATTGGTGGGTATGTGCAGTTAGATTTATCATATGCTACGATTCCAATCAATGGACATGAGGTAAAAATTGATAGGGAACCTCGGTCCACATATATCATAGAAGACATGGAAGAATCAGCAAATCAAATATGCTTTTTGCAAACTGATATGGACAATTTCCAAGTGCAGTTGACAAAACCTAAGGTTGACGAGTGGATCCCCATTGAATTAGGTCTAGTTGGAGAGGATGATCAAGTGTGGAAAATGTTCTTTGATGGATCTTGTAGCAAGGAAGGGAGTGGGGCTGGAATCCTATTTATTTTACCCACAGGGGAAACCTACAAATATTCTTTCAAGTTGTTATTTGAGTGCACAAATAACATTGCAGAGTATGAAGCCTTGCTCACTGGTCTTAATATAGCAGTTAAACATGGAATTAGATTATTCAGCGTGTTTGGTGACTCATAGTTAATAGTCTCACAAGTAAAGGAGAAGTATTCTTCAAAGCACTTAAGATTGAAACAATATAGAAATGCTATCTGGGATACTATAGAACTTTTTGATGCTTTTCAAATAAACTGGATAGACAGATCAAAGAACATTATGGCAGACTTTTTGGCTAGTATTGCATTGAAGGATAATGATATAACCCTAATTGGGATATCTAAAGTAGAGATGAAAGTAAGACCATCTGTTCCTGACAACTTATATAATTGGCAAGTGTTTCAAGATGATGCAGACCTGCTAAAATTCTTACAGTGTGTTGATCAGTATCAGATTCAAGCTATAAACTTCAATGACTTTGTGGAAAAGACTGAAGGTAAAGAAACTTTATTTGGATGTGAAATCATACAATTGAAGTCAAACAAATTACCAAGAGGCCTAGTAGCATTAGAAAGGGCTTTCAATACTCAGGATGTGATTGTGACTAAAGGATCAACTGCTAAAGAAAGTGATGTGGAACAAGTCAATTTAGGAAATGAAGAAACTCCCAGAAATGTTTTTATTGGGAAAAGGTTAACTTCTGCCATGAGGCAACAACTGACAACATTGCTAAAGAGGTATAAACACATGTTCACATGGTCTTATGAAGATCTCAAAGCTTATAGAGAAGATCTTTTTCAGCATGAGATACCACTTAAGCCAGAAGCTAAACCATTCAGACAAAAGCAGAGACCTATTAATCCAACACTATTACCAAAAATGAGGGAAGAGATCATAAAAATGAAAGATGCAAGAATTATTGAACCCTGCAGATATTCCACATGGGTCTCTAACTTGGTGCCGGTCAGAAAGAAGAATGGGGATATTAGATTGTGTGTGGACTTTAGAAACTTAAACATATCATCTCTAAAAGACAATTATCCATTGCCAAATATGGATAACATGTTGCAGAAGGTGACAGGGTGTGAGTTATTGTCTATGATGGATGGGTTTTCAGGTTACAATCAGGTGAAAGTTAAAGAAACTGAAAAATATAAGACAACCTTTACAACTCCATGGGGCACTTATGTCTATGCACGAGTGCCATTCGGATTGACTAATGCTGGTGCTACATTTTAGAGGGCAATGGATGTGGCTTTTGCAGAATTGATTGATATAATCATGGTAGTATACCAAGATGACTTAACTGCATACTCAAAGAAAGCCGAGGATCATTGTGAGCACCTTGAAAAGATATTCAAGAAAGCCTTACAGTATGGGATTTCCTTGAATCCTAAAAAATGCCACTTTGGTGTAGAAGAAGGAAAGTTACTTGGACACATAGTATCCAAGGAAGGGGTAAGAATTGACCTTGAAAGGGTGGCAGCTATCAATGAGATTCCCATTCCTCGAACCATCAAGGCCATCCAATCATTCTTGGGACAAATAAATTTTGTAAGAAGGTTTATTTTAAATTTTGCAGACATAATAAAACCTATAATAAGGATGTTAAAGAAAGGAGCCCAAATAGATTGGACTGAGGAAGAAATCGACTCTTTTATAGCAATCAAGAGAGCAATTTCAGAAGCACTAGTACTGATCTCTCTGGATTTTAGCAAGCCTTTTATAATATTCTCATTTGCCTCATGTCACACAATAGCAGCAGTGTTGCTACAGAAGAATCAAGAAGGGTATGAGCAGCCCATTGCATATTTTAGCAAGTCTTTGAGCCCCTCAAAAATAAAATATGAGTTGAATGAAAAGCAAGCTTATGCCTTGGTCAAATCAGTAAAACAGTTTAGACCATACTTAGTAGGGGCTGAAGTTATAGCATATGTTCCCAATGCAGCAGTGAAAGATATCTTCAGACAAACTGAGGTCACAGGCAAAAGAGGTAAATGGATCAACCAAATACAAGAGTTCAAAATTGAACTCAAAATTTCACAAGTTATCAAAGGTCAAGGATTGGCCAAACTCATGACAAGAACTGAGATTGAGGAGTCTTGTGTAAATCAAGTAGGGTTGGAAGAAGCCAGCTTTAGTATTGAGAATACAACATGGTATACTGATATCGTGTATTACCTTAAGCACTTGAAATGTCCAGATGGTATGACTGATAATCAAAGAAGAACTTTAAAGCTGAAATCTGCAAAATATGTGATTGCCAATGGGGACTTGTATTGGAAAAATAGAGATGGGATATTATTATTATGTCTAGATGACTACCAAGCAAAGAAAGTTCTTCAAGAAATGCATGATGGGGTTTGTGGTGGTCATTTTTCGGCTAGGACTACTGCACACAAGATATTGAGAGCTAGATACTTTTGGCCATGTGTTTTCAATGACTCTTACAGATATGTTAGAAAGTGTGAAGCTTGTCAAAAATTTTCAGGCAAAATGAAATATCAAGGGTCACTCCCATTAAGACCAATGCTAGCTGAAGAACCATTTCAGCAATGGGGAATAGATTTCATAGGAGAGATATCAGAAAGATCCAATGGAGGACACAAGTGGATATTGGTCGCTACAAACTATTTTACCAAGTGGGTAGAGGCAATACCCACTAGATAGGCTACTAGTAAAGTGGTAATAAAATTCATAATGGAGAACATTATCACTTGATTCGGTGTTCCTACAAGGATCATCTCAGACAATGGTATGTCCTTTAGGTCTGAGGAATTCAACACTTTTTGTGAAGAATATGGCATCAAAATATCTCATTCTTCTCCTTACCACCCTCAAGGAAATGGGCAAGCTGAATCAAGCAACAAAAATATCCTAAAGATCATTAAAAAGATGCTAGGACAAAACAAGAAGGCATGGGATTCAAAGTTGAGTTTTGCATTATGGGCAGATAGAATAATAGTGAAGAAATCTACGGGAAAGTCTCCATTTGAGTTGGTTTATGGCAAAAGAGCCAGATTGCCTTTGGACAATCTCTTGCCTGTACATAGATTCATGATTCAAGAAGGGATAGATGTTGAAGACCCCTCACAAGAGAGGATGATGCAGTTAGTAGAGCTTGATGAAATCAGAGCAAAGGCTCAGAAGCAGAATATCAAAATCCAAAATCAAATGAAGAGATTGTATGACAAGAGGACAGCAGATAGGAAATTTTATGTGGGTGATTGGGTCTTAATGTGGAATGCAAGGAGTCAAGACAAAGGAAAGCATGGAAAATTTGAGGCCTTGTGGATCGGACCATATGTGATTATGGATAAAAAAGGAGAAGATTCTTACCTTCTCCAAAGTGCGACAGGTGAAGTCCAAGAATTGCCAGTACATGGACAATTCTTGAAAAACTTCTTTTCTTGATATATTTTGTTATATGTACAGTAGATTTGGATCCACTTCCATTGTAAATACCATATTTTGTCAAAATGTATCCTTGCTAACCACAGATTTTGAATTCTTGAAGACATACACAATATGCCTCCATCCTCAGTCAGAGCCACTGTTGAACAATATATTTGAACTTAAAAATCTTCCCAAAGGCACGAAAGCTAAAAAGATCATCGGCAAAAAATATCATGTTGACCATCTCAAAATGAGTTTCACCGAAAGAATAGTTTCATCGAAATAAAACACAAAGTGTAAAATACTAAGTTAAGATGTCTTCGGAAAAATATCTCTTTCGGTAAATGAAGGAAGCCGCTCATCAATATTCCAATTTCATCAAAAAGTGAAAGGCCAACAAAGGGTGAAGTCGAGGAAATAAAATTGCCGAGGAAACTCAAAAAACATTCACCGAAAATCAAATCTTATCGATAACAATATGTCAATAAAAACAGAGGGATTTCATCGATAAAAGAAGGACATCGAAGAAAAGAAGACTTCAGAGGGCTCGCGTGAAATTTCACCGAAGTATAAAACTCATCGAAATATGATTTCGATGAGACTCACGAATAACTCATCGAAGAAAGGATGATTTCGAGGAGACTAGAAGATGGTTTTTCGACAAGGGCCATTCACCGATGAGTTGATATCAAGGAAAATGAAAATTTGATGAAAGGTTAAAGCATTCAACCGAAGACAGGGGTTTCATCGAAATCTCGATTCACAATCTTTTCAGCTGAACAGTACTTCCCGCGAAGGAATTAAAAGCTCAAGTTGAGGATGTCACATTTGCAATTAAGTTTAAACATTTGAGTAGCCATTATAAACATAGAGACATTAACTATTGCACAAGTTGCCCACACAGTTACAGCTAAATTGATCAAATTTTCATAAGAACCAGACTTTGGTGCAGAAGACAGAAAGTTACAAGGAGTTAGCTGAAGTTCGTAAACAATAGTCAGAAGAGCTTGACAATTCTCCAAGTAAGTGTGATATATCACATTGATTGAAATTATGGAACCATCTTCTTCTTCTAAAAAGAGTAGGAAAGGAAAGGAATTGAACCCTGAAGAGAAACCCAAACGACAGAAAAAGGAGGGTAGAGCTTTAGCTCAGGATTTGTTAGACCAGTGCCCGACATCCAGTGTGAGGTCCAAAAAAATCAAAAGTGGAGAGGAAGGGTTGGAAGATAGATTTGAACATTTAGGAGACATATGGACTGAAATCAAAGGACATGAGTTTTTCTTATTTGGTTACAAGAGGAGGGATGCTCCTGAGCCCATGAGTAACCCGTGGAAGAAAAATTTAGGGAAATTGGCAGTTCCGAATGTATTTGTGGATGTCGAATTAATGAAAGCCCTAGTAGATTGTTATGATCCAAAAACCAAAACCATATGTGACTACCGAGGGAATCCTATGGTGGTAATTAACAAACAGACCATTGATATGGTGTTTGATCTAGACTGGGATGTAGAAGAGAAAATTGACATACAGAAGTTGTCGCAAGAGTTCTTCAATTTAGAGGACATCTATACGAAATGGAGACTACCCATTCACCGACCAAAAGTGGGAAAGTCCTTAGTTCCTTTCAGTAAAGATGACAAGGTACCTTTTGATGTCAACCAATTCCATCCGTATTTCACATATACATACTATGTTGCAGCCCAAGTATTAGGCTTAGAAGCTCATCCTCTCATGGATATTGGGGTTATGGTTCTCTGTGCTGATCTATAGTCAAAAGACCCTAGGCTGTTTGAATATGCCACTTATGTTGTAGAAGCCCTAAATCATGGGTTGGAGAAGTTAAAAGGAGACCTTGTAAATGTTCATTTCTCATTGTATTCCTTATTAATGCACATTATTCTTTATTGTGGACAAGAAGTCAATTTCTGGTCAGACGATTTAAGCATTAGAGCTTATGATAAAAATGGTTTGAAGAAGCCAGTCTAGTTGTGGGTGTCTGCATGGGATCAAAGATTTATAAACAACCAGTATTGGCACTTTCAAGAATATTTTGTAAAACCACTCAGTGCAGGCTTCGGACAACATAGAAATTATGCTTTGTCTCCTGAAATCAAAAGATTCCTCAGGCCAAAAGACTTCTCTCCAGAGTCTCAGATTGATCACAACTGGGGTGATTGGTATTGCCACCCTAATCATAAAAAAATCAGGGTTTTCGGGTATGAAGGAAAGCTATACATGCTTCCAATAATAGTGCCAAACAGGGTGGCTAGTCTAGAGATTGTAAGACAACTGTGTGCTGTTAGTGCCAAACATCTCACAGATTTTGGTAAACAATCTATTGTGCCAATGTTACTGGTGTTTTCTGATTTCATTGTTAAAAGTTCTAAAAGTTATCATTTACTTCAAAATAAGTTGGATTATTATGGCATGACTCTGGGTGATCCTGGAGAGAACTTTGATCCTGAGGGATATATAAAAGCTACAAGGGCATCACAGAAGGTAAAGGCTGGAATACATGTGGCTCAAATGCCAGACGATTTAATCAGGAACCTTGAAAGGGAAGAGGCCAAGGTTTTGAGAGAAAGAAGTGAGATGACTTGGGAAGCTTTCAAGTGGAAAAGAGCAAGGGGAATGGTGGATGGAGACCTACTTGGAAACCTCCAAGATCCTTTGGAGATAGCCAAAAAACTACTTCAACATGAGGTAGAGATTATGCATAGAGTACCCCCACAGTTCCTCCATTTTGTCAACACTCGAAGAGATAGTAAGCCATTGGCTCACATGTCACCAAAATCAAATACTAGTAGCATCCCTGCTGACTCCCCTAGAGAAGATTATCCACCTGGTTTTGAAGCAGAGGTAGATGTGGAAACTGGTGATTTTAATATTAGGTATATAGTTGATATAAGGATGACAGAGCATGAAGTCTTTGTTGCAGATGATGGATTCGCTTCCTCAAGAGAATTCCTTTCATTCTTATACCAGTACAAGGGGGCTCATGTGAAACGAAGTATGGCTGGTAGATCAGAAGAAGAGCAGATGAAAAGGCTGCAAGATGAGATAGATGCTCTCATGAAAGATATGACCCCTGAGAAGGGGAGGAAAATATTAAAGGAGGCTGGATTTATCATATTTCCAGGTTGGGATATAAATTCAACACTTCTGTTTGATGGATTCTTGAAGAAGCAAGACACAAATCAACAGGTATTGCCTCAAGAGATAGATAAATTGTTCATGGGCTCGGGGTATGATCCTGATAAAAAATCTCTCCTACAATGGGCACTATATCCGAGAGGAAAAAGACCAATTATTATGGATGTTGAAGAAACCTTTGGACACCTTATGGTCCATCAGGTAGGAAAGACTGACCCTAGGGTCACTGCAAAATTAAACTTGGATGTAGCCAAATTAAATTTGGATCAGATAGAGTTTTTGGTTAGGGAAAACATTACCTTTAAGGGTTTATATGAAAGAACTAAAGAGGATAATCAGAGGCTACAAACAAGGATATTGCAATTTGAGACAGGGACTCCTTTAAATGAATATACTGCATATCCCATAGGACGAAGCTTGGATGATGTCTCTGATGTTCTGTATTGGAAATATCAAGCAGAGAAGCCTGCCAAACAGGTGAGTAATATTCAATAGAAGATGGATAAAATGGTTAATGATATCATTGAACACAGGTTCAATACCATGCTCATCCATGTTGAACATTATTGGAGGGTGTACACTGGGACCATAAAGGCATTAAGAGAGCATGAAAGGTTAAAAGCACGATTGCATGAAGTGATAAACAGTGTTGATGTGATGATGCTAGAGGAGAAAACAGAAGGGACTTCGTATATGGAAAATCATGTTAAATTCGAAGATGTGCTAAAAGGAGATCTTAAAGAATTGGATGATGGGAACCCTATTGGAATGCCCTTGATTTATAAAGAGGGAGAATTAATACCTATGGATAAATGGTGGAATGAAATTCTGAGCGTCAAGGATCAGGCTCTTTCAAGATTGGATCGAAGCAAAGACATGGCTCCTACCGTCAACCAGATGATATTCGAATACCTTTCACAGGGAGAAGAATTAAAGAAACAGAGCATCAAGATCAAGACTTTTAAAGAAGATTATTACATTCATCATTTAGGGATTCTTAATCTCTTTTTTGTTAAGTTTGTTAGGAATGTTCAAATTGACAGTTAGTATTTCGAAAAGACATGTCTTTTCATAGATGGCATTTGCTCTCATATATATATGAGAAAGGTTTCTTGTAATTAAACGACATAACATGATAGCAAGAATACAGTGATATATGATAGCTTGTACGTTTCCTATTACACAAATTTTGACGGATACATAATATAATCAGTTGTCTTTTCTTTGCATATGTGCTGTGGATTATTTCATTTGTTGTTGGCAATTGCTTGCGATATTATCTAAAGAAGATAAGGTTATTCATATTCTTTGAGTGAAATTTATGTTGTATGTTATAAGGTTGAAATAAAAGTCCTGCTTGTGAATTATAATTGTTCTTTGCAATGCTTACTTGGATGGTCCCTTAAAGGTAGGGTTAAATTCATTCAAGCAACTTATGATATAGGCATTCAATTGATCTCATAAGAAATAGTAACTGACAAACCCATAAAAGGGGTGGGTTTAAAAACTGTCTCACAAGTTCACACATAAAGTTCTAAGGCAATATAAAGACTCTATAGCCCAGACAGCAAAGAAGGCAATGGCCATTTGTAAATTACAACTTATCACCATATTCATCATATTTTATTTTACAATAGGAGTAATTGAGTAGGAAGCATAGAGTAAATTGGCAATAGTGTATACATATAAAATTCTAAGCACAAAGATCAAATAGCTTCCACAACAACAATCTTGAACTCATCTGCTATATCTCCATTCTAGGAACTTATGCCATTCTGTGATAGGAGAAAGCCAGATCAAGATACTTAATCTGCTATAAAAGGCACTAGTCTTTGAAAACAACTAGTAAATAGGTATACCCGCCTAGGTCCTGCAGAGCCTAAAGTGAGAGAGTCAGTAACCAAATAGGTTCACTCTATAAGTTGGCCAAGTCAATTGGAGGGTTTGATCATAGGACTTGGCATTTCCTTAGAACCTATCCAATCTGTTGATTTGAGACCCAACAGATTGGCGACTCTGCTGGGGAAGAATTATTAAGACTCTGCTGTGGAAGAACCCATAAAAAAAAACAAAAACTTTCCTCTCAAGGAGAGAGGTGGCGGCTCTGAAGTAAGGGAGAGGAACATCAATGCATGGAACGAGATCAGTCACAAAATGACAACCTTTATCCCAGTTAGATTTCTCTCAATGAAAGAACAAAAACAAAGAAGAATCCATGAATGAATTCATGAGAGAAAGGTACAATCAGTATAAGTATGAAAACAACCAACATTCACCTTTAAGAGAAAAGGATAAAGCAACTACTTCAAGCCCAGTGAATGAGGATTTGGTTGCAGCATATAGAGCCCAAAAGGGCCAATATCAAATTCCCCCTGGTTTTGAATATCATGAGGCACGATCCAGACAGAACACATCAACTTCATCAGGATCAAGTAAGGCAGATCCTGCAGATAGATTTGCAGATTTAACTAAAAAGATGATGGAGGCAGCTGCTAAAATGATAGATTCTGGGAGGGCTCAGGAGTGTTTGGAGTTATGTGCTAAATTAGGCATAAATGTTGGTGAGGATGACTTTAATAAAGATGTAAACAATTACAGAAAAAAATATGCTCAGACAGATCAAGGAGTGAGTAAAACAAAGAGTGATGATTTTAAAGCTTATGAGAACCCCTTGTTCAGTAACAAAAGGAATGATCATGTGCAATCAAATGCACCACCAGTCCAGCAAAATTTACATAATAGCTTTGCTGCTCATATCTAGTTTCCACCTCAAGGTCAATTTTATAACCAATGTCCACCCCCTGATCAATTTCAACATCAATACCAGAATCGATACCCTTTTCCTTATCAAAATCAAATGCCCTTATATCATAACATGAACCAAAACTTTAGGAACCCCCATGGGGGACATGGGCTAATGAATATGGAACGAATGAGGCAGTTTGATTTCTCGGGAATGATGGTGTACCCATATCCTATCCCGAATGAAATCTGGACTGCAATACCAAGGTTCACTGGAAGTAATGCAATTATGGGGGAAGCTCATTTGAAGACTTTTGATGCAGTAATAGAGGATTTTGGTTTACCACATGAAGATGTTAAAATCAGATTATTTATGCAGTCATTAACAGAAGATGCAAGAGATTGGTTTAGAGCGTTGCTTGATGTGTCCATTAGAAGTCTTGCAGAATTCAAAAGCTTATTCCTTGAACATTATGGAGACCATAACAGCCCTGAATTTGCTTTGCATGAGATCATTAGCATCAAGAAGGAGCAAAATGAATCAGTGGTAGATTTTAACAAAATATTTAACAGGGTTCTAAACAAAATTCCCAACAGGATGAAGCCAGTACCTGAGGTAAGCATTCTATATTACATCAATGCTTATGATAGTAAAACAAACTATGAGTTGAGAACTAGAAATCCTAGAGACCTCCGGGATGTTATGAAAGCTACCATTATTATAGAAAATAATAGGAAGGCCGTTGGTAAAGTGGGAAAGAGAGAAGATGCAAGGTTATACAATCCTAAAGCACCCAAAGCTAACAAGGATGAGGATAAGCTTGACAAAGTTTTGAATGCTCTAAAAGATCTATCTGTGAGGGTAAACAAAATAGAGAAGCAACAATATTATCATCCTGAAAGGCCCAGATTGCATGATATGCCCTATAACACTACATGGAAAGATGGAAGACGAGTAGACAGGAACCATATGGATAACCAACAAGTCCCAGATCCCTTGAAAAGAATAGTAAACTATGCTCAAGATGATGACATGTGGTGTTATGCCTGCAATATGCCACATGCTCCTTCTTTGTGTGCTATAGCAAGAGGATTGCAGGAGGAAGAGAATGGCTATGAGGAGCATATGGGCGACCCAACTATTAACATGATATCCTTTGAAGGAGGATCAGATTCCATGAACATTGATCAGTGCTCTGTGTTACCCGTGATCACCAACATAGGTGAAGGTATTAAGCTGAGAATCCCCATTGAAGAACAGAAAAGAAGAATTACAGCCTCTGCCGTTGCATAAGCAAAAAGGACTTACGATTTGAGGAATAGAATGGTGAATCCAGACCAAGGTAAACCTGCTAGTCTTTTTATAAAAGAAATAGATGAGACACCCAAGCAAACAAATAAAGCAACTAAGACTAAGGAAGTTGTACCAAAGAATAATAAAAGGGGTCTTGATGATCAAAAGGAAGAAATAGCAAAATTTCCTTCAGCACAATACTCTACTTCATTTGATATTTCAAGTGCATTAACACAATTAAAAGTTTCTGTTCCATTGATGGAAATAATGAAGTTTCTTGAATACAGAGAGAAGACTCTGGAGATGATTTCAGGTGTCAAAAAAGAAAAAGTAAATGAACAGAAACAAGAGATTCCAAAGAGTGACAATAATGAACAAATGGCCCCAGTTATATATTTAGGGTCCACCATAACCAAAAACCCAACACAAGTAGACCCATTTTATCTCACTTTGGTGGTAAACAATAAGAAAGTGAAGAATTGTATGATCGACTCAGGAGTAGCCATAAATGTTATGCCTGTTGGAGTGATGAAAGAGCTTGGATTGGAAGTTTATACTACCTTTGGGAAGTGTTATGCCATGGACAACAGGTCGGTTCTAGTGGTTGGTATCATGAAGGATGTAGAATTCAAATTGGCAGCTTGTCCAGAAGCATCGTAGAAAACAGATATTACAGTGGTGGATGTCCCTCCAAACTATGGGATGTTGCTATCTAGGCAATGGTCGAACATGATTGGTGGGTATGTGCAGTTAGATTTATCATATGCTACGATTCCAATCAATGGACATGAGGTAAAAATTGATAGGGAACCTCGGTCCACATATATCATAGAAGACATGGAAGAATCAACAAATCAAATATGCTTTTTGCAAACTGATATGGACAATTTCCAAGTGCAGTTGACAAAACCTAAGGTTAACGAGTGGATCTCCATTGAATCAGGTCTAGCTGGAGAGGATGATCAAGTGTGGAAAATGTTCTTTGATGGATCTTGTAGCAAGGAAGGGAGTGGGGCTGGAATCCTATTTATTTCACCCACAGGGGAAACCTACAAATATTCTTTCAAGTTGTTATTTGAGTGCACAAATAACATTGCAGAGTATGAAGCCTTGCTCACTGGTCTTAATATAGTAGTTAAACATGGAATTAGATTACTCAGTGTGTTTGGTGACTCATAGTTAATAGTCTCACAAGTAAAGGAGAAGTATTCTTCAAAGCACTTAAGATTGAAATATTATAGAAATGTTGTCTGGGATACTATAGAACTTTTTGATGCTTTTCAAATAAACTGGATAGACAGATCAAAGAACATTATGGCAGACTTTTTGGCCAGTATTGCATTGAAGGATAATGATATAACACTAACTGGGATATCTGAAGTAGAGATGAAAGTAAGACCATCTGTTCCTGACAACTTATATAATTGGCAAGTGTTTCAAGATGATGCAGACCTGCTGAAATTCTTACATTGTGTTGATCACTATCAGATTCAGGCTATAAACTTCAATGACTTTGTGGAAAAGACTGAAGGTAAAGGAACTTTATTTTGACATGAAATCATACAATTGAAGTCAAACAAATTACCAAGAGGCCTAGTAGCATTAGAAAGGGCTTTCAATACTCAGGATGTGATTGAGACTAAAGGATCAACTGTTAAAGAAAGTGATGTGGAACAAGTCAATTTAGGAAATGAAGAAACTCCCAGAAATGTTTTTATTGGGAAAAGGTTAACTTCTGCCATGAGGCAACAACTGACAACATTGCTAAAGAGGTATAAACGCGTGTTCACATGGTCTTATGAAGATCTCAAAGCTTATAGAGAAGATCTTTTTCAGCATGAGATACCACTTAAGCTAGAAGCTAAACCATTCAGACAAAAGCAGAGACCTATTAATCCAACACTGTTACCAAAAATGAGGGAATAGATCATAAAAATGAAAGATGCGGGAATTATTGAACCCTGCAGATATTCCATATGGGTCTCTAACTTTGTGCCGGTCAGAAAGAAGAATGGGGATATTAGATTGTGTGTGGACTTTAGAAACTTATGATAGGTATTAGGATCTAGTTATTTTAGGCCACAAGCAATAGGATATCTTGAGCCTTTGCTTAAATGCTACCATCATGGGTAGCAATTGCAGAGAAACTATATGGGACATTGAACGTAGAAAGGGTTGTGTACCCACCAAACAGTTTACATTAAAAGATAGATTAGAAACAGAACTATATATTATACGCCTTGATCCCATGCCGAAACGGGTATGTAGTCTGTCTAGGGATGGAGTTGTCCCTAGTACTCAAGCATTCGGGGATGGGATCTAGGATTTGGTAAGAAGAAGGATTACGAAGACTCCTAATTGAAAGATAAGTGTAATAAAAGAAAAAGTAATTCAATGCATACTCAAAAGGAATCCCATATGGATTCGCTTGACTTCTCGAGGCTTTAGGCAAAATTCTGAGGCAAAATTCAAGCTTGCAATATATTATTTCACTTGCTTCTAAGGATGGAAACCTCGGTGCTTACCTATTAAAGGAGTGTAGTTCTTAGTGAGTGACTCAAGAACCGAATAGTTTCGATGAGTCTAAGTCTTTGGCCAAAGCACCTCTTATCCCAAGTTGGATAGATGCCTACCTCATTTGGGTAGATGCCTATCCCGTATTGGATAGATGAAACCTCATGTCCCGTATGGATATATGCCTAACCTATATAGTTAGATTCTCATCCTGGATGGATGAATGCCTAATCCAAATGGATAGATGCCCAGAGTATGTTATTGAATTCAAACACAAATGATTAAATTAAAAAAAAAAAAAGTTGAAATTTTCTTGGGTTAAGTATAGTGGGTTATTACAGCATAGCAAATACATCACCTAGAAGAATCCTTCGTGCTTTACTATTCTAAGTTCTCGCATTGGCACTGGCAAGGAGGCATACTAGGAAATGGCATGGATTTTGTCATTGAACTTGCCAACAACATTTGCTTCAAAGTTTCTAAAGACGTATCACTAAATTCATCTTGTGCATAATCTACAATCATCAGATCACATTCCTTTTAGGCATTGTCACAAACAATCCACATTCCTTGTTAATGCTTGCACATTTGGCATTGTAACTACAACATTTGACAGATTTCTCTGTTCTTTGATGGATGTCATATCTCCCACATTGGCACAGGCAGGGAGGGTAGCAGTTGTGGAAGATGGCAGAATACTTGCCAAATACATTTATTTGAAAATCTACAAAAAATTTCATCAAACCCCTTTTGCATATATCCATACCAAAATCATTTCCATAGAAACATTCGGGCAGAGAAAACATTGGCAGAGGCTATAGAGAATGGCTTTACACTTGCCATTTGCATTTTCTTGAAAGCCTCGAAGCATTACAACAATGTATTTTTCTCATATCTTGCAAATCATGGTGTTCCATGAGGGACATTTCTTTAGAGAATGCACTAAACTTTAACCTTGAAACTTGTATTCAAAAATTTTTACTCTACATTCATTGAGTTCAGAAATAACCTTTGTGAAGTGTCCCTCCTTGACTTGACTTGACTTGACTTTTATTTCATGTATGATAGACTTATTTAGACTCTTTATGATGTTTTGGATTATGATTATACATGTATTTTAGTTACTCATTATGATTCTAGATATTATTTGGACATATATTATTTTGATGATTTATATGGATGATGATGCTATCATTGTTGATCATGAGATTTGATGGATATATGTGTTTGATGGATATATGTGTTTTATGGATCATATATGTATCTCTATACTTGATGGATTCTATATGCATTACTATGATTGATGGATTATTGATAGGTTATATGTTGGCTTGATGATGATTGTAATGCATTCATCACTTGTTGTCATTGATGAAACACTCTCACACACATATATGATAACATTGACTACCGGTGTAACTTCAATTGGTTTACACTACAAACCGGTATGATTAAGGTTTATCTCTAAACTGGTACTTTGTGTCAACCGGTATGTACCTATGTGATAATCTGTGATAACACCAGATCGACATCTGAATCAGGATGAAGATGAAGAAGAAGATTAAGTGGAAGATTCCATAACAACGGTTCACTAGTTTTATTTCAACTGGTATCTATTTTTTTGTGATGAGTTACCAGCACCATTTGTTTGGTGGTCATTTTTGTGATGAGTTATGATTATATGACTAGATTCACTGCACCTAGGAAATTATGTTCCTATGGCTGACATAAGGTTTATGTGTCTATTTAAAGACATCGTAGAGAATCATTTTTTATGTTGTTGAGATATAGAGAGTTGTTATGTGAAAAGAGTGAAAAAAGTTTTGTTGAGAAGTGATAAGTGTTAAGATGCAGAGCAGTATTGAATGTACTTAGAAGGATCTGATCAAGCAAGTCTTGTGCTACTCAGAATAGATCAAGCTACTCTTGTTGTTTTCTAATCATTACAATGGATACAAATCCCTTAAACGGGTAAGCTCTAACAAGCTTCATTGTACAAATCCTCTGACAAGATGATCCATTAGTTTGGATTCTCAAATCCTCTAGCGAGGTTACTCTTAACAGGGTATAAGCTTCTAATCAAGCTTGGAATCTCTAACAAGATTCGCTCCTAGCAGAGCTCTTTGTAAGACCTTAACCGGACAGTTTTCTATTACTGTAGATAGTTAACTTATGAGTTCCATCTCACCATGGTTTTTACCTATTTGGGTTTTCCACGTATAAACACTTGTGTTACGGTGGATGTTCTACTTTATGTGGATGTTGTTATTTCATTTTGGATAGCATGTATTTTGTTTAACTGCTTGGTTAAATTTATCTATCAGTCAATGTTTAAAGTAGTGTTTGTTTTGGAGTCACTGATTCACCCCCCCACCCCTCTTAGTGCTTTTCAAGTCTATAAATTGGTATCAGAGCCTAACTTCTTTGAAGCCTAATCGCGTAGAAGGGAATCTTGAAACTACCATGGGGGACAAAAACTACTTTGAGATGGTTGGAGAGCTAGAAGCTAGTAGAAATGAAGTTGAAACTCTTAGGGGCAAACTGAAAGCTTCTCAGGTCAAGAGGACAGAGCTATCTAAAAAACTATTAGAAATATCTAACAATATTTCTTCAGACGAAGCTAATATTGATGCCTTATCAGAAGAAGTTGAAAAGATGTAGAGTGAGAAACTGAATCTAAGAAGAGAACTGGAAGGTCTCACTATCCACATGAGTCAGGAGCTAGAATCTAGAAGAGTTGTTGAAGATCTTATCAAAGCAAGAGATCAAGAGATTCTAAAAATCAAATGAGAAAGAGACACCATGCATGAGGACTTAATTGTTGAAACAGAAGAAAAGGAAAACTTAAAACTAGACCTCGAGTTGGCATCATCTCTGAAAGAGAATCTGTCTAAGCATAATGAAGATCTTGTCACTAAGCTTTCTGAAGTCAATGAGAAACTGGAAAATTTTGTCAAAAGTTCTACCATGCTGGAAGAACAAATTCAATCACAGAGAATGAAGGGTGATATCTCTGGACTTGGCTTTCATATAGCTGAAAAAGGTGAATCCTCTGGAACCAAGAGAAACTATCCAAAGAATAAAAATATTTCTAAAGTCAAGAAGACTACCGGTAAGAAAGATTTTAAACCTATCTATTTTGCTTGTCACAAGCCTGGTCATACTGCTAATGTTTGTAGGAACAAACCTAGCATAAATGCAAATTATAATACCAATGCTAGGTATGTATCTAGAAAATTTGAAGGTCATTGCTACACTTGTGGAATGTATGGGCATAAACATATTGAGTGCAGATATGGTGCAAACAATTCTGTACCATACATGCATCTTAGACCATATGGTGACCGAACAAGGAATTTTGATAATCGAGTAAACAGGAACTAGCAAAGATCCTATGACAACAGGTTTAGTCCATTCAAGATGGAAAAGGTAACAAATGTTGTGTGTACCTTTTGTAATAAAATTGGTCATGTGGCTATGAACTATGGAAAGAGAGCAGGAAGAGGAAATGCAAGACCCTGGAGATCATCCGGTATGGTCTGTTATCACTGCAACAAACTGAGGCACCTGGCAAAGTTTTGCAGAACTAGAAACTGCAAACCGGTCAACTCTACTAATGATCAGAAAGGCAAGTGAAAGGTTGATGTTGAGGAAACAAGAGAAGATATGAATCAAACATGGAAAAAGAAGATCAAAAAAGTGCTTATAGAAGAAGTCATTCCTTCACCCAGTGAAGAGAGTCCAACACCGATGACTTAAGCCTATCTAAAATGGCTAAGGGGAGCGTAATGGTAAAACATAATTCAGACCCCTTTTGTAAGCAAGAAAGAATCTTTTTGAATTTTGAATTTTGGTGACTTTTTGTGCTGACGTGTCAATCAATTAGTATTTCACTTAAGTGGCAAAATTAGGGTTTTTTAACCTAAAAGTACGAGCATTTATTATGGTCGGTAAAAAGGATAAAAACAAGTTTTACCTTATCATTTTTATCGTAATCCTTTCGAAAAAGAATTGAAGCGATTGGAGCAGAGCAAGATAGTCTTGGTGTGAATTAGAAAATTGCTTTGAGATTAAGAGAAATCAAGTTGAATAGGAAGTTGTAGAGAAGCGAACCGGAGCACATTTGAACAATTCAATCGAGAATCGAAGCAACGTTCTAAATTATAGGTATTTCCTTGTTTACCACCTTGAAACTTGTTTATCTAAAATGGCATCTACTTCTAAATTTGTAGGGAGCTTGATGATCACTGCTAAGCCTGAGGAAGGTGTAAAGGCAGAGAAAATTATGTCTTATAATGTGTTATCGCAAGTCCCAAGTGGAGTCATTATCCAAGGTGGTTTGTCCAGCTATATAGACTGCAAAATTGAAGATATGGGAACTCTTCACATCTATACTCAACTAAAATCACTCTATGACAAGGAAGGAAAGATTGAAGCTAAATATTCTAGGGTTTTTGAGAAAGGATTTCATAATGCTGCCTACCCTCTTGAAGATTTTGAAGAAGAGCACATAAGAATAATTCTGTGTCGAGTACATGGAGAGAATATGTATCTAGAAAGGACTCACACAATTACCAAGGAATCCATTAGGGTTGTAATGGGTTATTTCTCAACCGGTAAAGTTCTTGAGTTGAGGAAAATCACAAAAGACACAGTCTTCAAGCTAACTAGCTCTACCTCTGATGGGCGTGCTTTGTTTGTTAACAATATCTAGGATCTTGCGGTGAAACTTGTAGCAATGGTGATAGGCTACAAAATATTTTACTCTAGTAGACTTAACAATGTTCCATCCGCAGCAATTCATACAGCACATAGGATGATTATTAAAAATGAAGACTATGATATTTGTGAAGCTATCAGAGTCTGACTATTTCTAAATTTGAAGTCCATCAAAATGGACAATACTCAAAAGTTCAAGTTTGGTCAGCTATTGGTTGGGTTGTTTTTCTACTTTTAGAATTTTCTACCTAGTATAGGTGACATTGAATGGTCCAAAGAACAATCAGTCAATGCTCAGATAAGATACAGAATTAAGGCTATAAAGAATACCTTTTCGGCTGCCACCAACTGGTATTTTAATGAATTTCAAAAGAAAATGAGTCTGAGAATGAGGATACCTAAAGATGTAGTAAGACACTTTGAAAAAGACATAATCTTCATGGTTACTACTGACTTTTGCTTAATCCAAGCAAGAGAACCTAGAGAGGAAGAGATGGAAGATATGAGCTACGAAGTCAATCATGACATACTGGCTGGCTATGCTAATAGCCTGTTAGCATTGCCTATAGACAAAAAGAAGACAAAATTGGATATTCTAGCAATCCAATCGACACCTTCTGAAACCAGTACTGCATCTATAGCTAAAGCTAAAGGAAAGCAAAAGAAAAGTGAAGAAAAATCTCTTGTGAAGAAAATTACAAGGGTGACTCGGAGTGTCCTAAGCAAGAAGGAACCAACACCTAAAATAATTGAGAAAGAGGAGAGTGTACCAAAGAAGAGGAGGAATGGGAAACTAATTTTGCAACCAGAGTCTGAGGGTATAGAATCTGAAGAGCCTAAAAAGGAAAAGGCAACTGACAGAACATCTAAGAAGGAAAAGGTAGTGCCAAAGGAAACTACACCACTAGATATTGCCACCTACAAACCTGCAACACATTTGAAAGAGCAATGAAGTCATTGGGAAGAAACAAGTTTGACAACGTCAAAGAACATTAGGATTATTTAATTCTAGATGAGCAGAAGCAAGTACTTCAACAAGTACTAACCTATTTGGGTCATTACAGTATATCTCCACATGAATTGGAGAATGATATTTTAGTCTCTTTGTATAATACTTTGTTAGATAAATGGGAAGAAGCCACTCAGTCGGAAAAATAAATTATTGATGAAGTATTTGTACAACATTTTCCCACATTATCATCAGATGGAATTAGTACTTTAACTGAGAAATACAAAGCATATTTTGATTTCACAGTAAGAAGACTGAAGTTTCTAAATGAAAAAAGGTCAGTTGTTGATTATGAGATACATCAGCTAGCCTGTATAATCAAAAAAAGGGAAGATGTCATCCACTGAGGCAGTAAGGATGATACCGCAGAAGATGTTCCTTGACCAGAAATGGATGAAGAGGAAATTGTTCCAGCTGATATAGTCTACTCAATCAAGAAGAAGGATGACTAAGTTATTCATGTTGATGAGGACATTAAGGATTCAGTGGACATATCTAAAGATACTACTACACCAAATATAGATCCTCCTTCAATCATTGAAGTACAGGATACAACAGGTGATCAACCGGCTACTCAACTAGAGGAAGTCAGTATACAGGCAACTGAACAACTAGAGAAACCCCAACCGAAAACTGAACAACTAGAGAAACTCCAATCTTCACCAGTCATTGAGATCACTCAAGAGGAGACCACTGAGGAAGCTGTTACTCAGAAAGGAGAAGATAAAACAGATGCAAATATAGAATGAGCCATCATTAAGTGTATATCCTCTAAAAAGGGAAAGCGAAAACTATTGATGATGATGATGATGATGATGATGATGATGAATCTTTAAGTATTTCAGGACCTATCGATATGAATACCTTGAGTGCTTCTAAAATGATGAAGTTTGCTCGTATTATGGAAACTCATGCACATAAGAAGAGGATGAAAGAACAAATAATTGAGGTAGAGACAATTCAAAATGCAGTAGAAATCTTGTCTAGATTACTACCAGAAACCTCTATCGCACATCTTCCTACTCCTATTAGCAAACTTGGTCAGTTAGTTGCAGAGGCATCTGACCAAATCAAATCACTTGAAGATGTTGCTCAAATATCTGTTGAGAAGAGTCATAAGAAGGCATATGGAGATAAGATAGCTAAGCACATTGAGAATGGAAAAATGGCTTTATCTCATAATTGTAGTATGTTGAAGAAAGCTATTGAATCTGGAGGAAAGCATCTTGCCTCTACCTCCAATGTTACTTTCTTTTATTCTAATATTTCCAAAAATCAAGTTGAAACTGAGTAGGAAATAGAAAGGTTATGCAAGGCATATGTCCCACTCTAGGACTCCATTCATGTCTTTAACCGGTCTATAGACGAACTACATGATAGACTGATCAGGAATGATAATGAGAGAGCTAAGAGATTTCAATCTCTAAGAGAGCTCAAGAGTCAGCTCACCTCACAGATCGACATTCTTTAGAGAGACTACTCCAGTGCAGAAGCTATTCTTGCCACTCCTAAAATGTGCTCACTTGACTTAATGGAAGAATTCTATTCTCAACTATTGTCTACCTCAGAGTATACAAATCACATACTGGAATCATGGTAGAATGCTCTATTTCAGATGAAACAAAATTTCAACAATATTTTCCTGAGAAATACTAATACATGAATTTGTTTCAAAATGTAATATATGCTGAACTCTTTGAATACAACTTTTTCTATCTATATGTATATATTTTACTTTATCATTTTGGCATTGTTGTCAAAGGGGGAGTAATAATATGTATGTATGTGTGTTTTTGAAAATTTTGTATTTATGCATGCATTAAGGGGGAGTACTATAGTGTTACATTCAAAGGGAGCTTGAGCATATATATGTAGATATGTTGTGTATGCACACTTAGCAGTATTGTAATGTATTCATCACTTGTTGTCATTGATGAAACACTCTCACACACATATATGATAACATTGACTACCGGTGTAACTTCAATTGGTTTACACTACAAACCGGTACTTTGTGTCAACTAATATGTACCTATAAGATAATCTGTGATAACACCAGATCGACATCTAAATCGGGATGAAGATAAAGAAGAAGATCAAGTTGAAGATTCCATAACAATGGTTCACTAGTTTTATTTCAACCGGTATCTATTTTTTTGTGATGAGTTACCAACACCGTTTGTTTGGCGGTCATTTTTGTGATGAGTTATGATTATATGACTAGATTCACTGCACCTAGGAAATTGTGTTCCTATGGCCGAAATAAGGTTTGTGTGTCTATTTAAAGACATCGTAGAGAATCATTTTTTATGTTGTTGAGATATAGAGAGTTGCTATGTGAAAAGAGTGAAAAAAATTTTGTTGAGAAGTGATAAGTGTTAAGATGCAGAGCAGTATTGAATGTACTTAGAAGGATCTGATCAAGCAAGTCTTGTGCTACTCAGAATAGATCAAGCTACTCTTGTTGTGTTCTAATCATTACAACGGATACAAATCCCTTAAATGGGTAAGCTCTAACAAGCTTCATTGTACAAATCTTCTGACAAGGTGATCCATTAGTTTGGATTCTCAAATCCTCCAGCGAGGTTACTCTTAACAGGGTATAAGCTTCTAATCAAGCTTGGATCTCTAACAAGATTCACTCCTAGCAGAGCTCTTTATATGACCTTAATCGGTCAGTTTTCTATTACTGCAGATAGTTAACTTGTGAGTTCCATCTCACCGTGGTTTTTACCTATTTGGGTTTTCCACGTATAAACACTTGTGTTATGGTGGATGTTCTACTTTATCTGGATGTTGTTATTTCATTTTGGATAGCATGTATTTTGTTTAACTGCTTGGTTAAATTTATCTATCGGTCAGTGTTTAAAGTAGTGTTTGTTTTGGAGTCACTGATTCACCCCCCCTCTCAGTGCTTTTCAAGTCCATCATTATATTGATCATAGATTTGATGTTATTATGGTTATACTAACCCTAGTTCATGATTGCATATGATGAGTTGATTATGCGATGTGTTTGATTATTGTATGATTGTCTTCATGATAGGGACAATGTCACATCACTCATTGTGAGCAGGATGTGCCATTGTGATTCTTTATCACTTGTCTATTATGATATATATGCATATGTTGTATCGTTGCTTTGTGGTTGTAGTATTTGCAAGTACCAAACACCGACTCCACTTGGCTCCACAAGTCTGAGCGTGTCTTTAAATCCCAATGGCAAGTTGTCAAAGATGGCATGAGTTCCCTTCACATACTCTAGGTTTAAGATGCCTACCTTGAGTTGTTAGATGATGTGGCATGATTCACCATGTTAGTCAGTGAGGTGTGTTTCTTGTTGGTTTGTGAGTATATTATTATTAATTTATTTATTTAATTTATTTATGTGTGGCTTATGTAGTTTATGAATGATTAATTTAATTATTGGATTATTATAGTTTAATTTGATTATTTATTTAATTGAGATTTAGCATTTATTTACTGATTGATTTATTGTTTAATTAGTATTTATTTATTGTTGAATGATGCTTTTATATCTTAATGATGATTTATACTTATTGGTGGCTTTAATTTATTTACTAAACCTTAGGTTATTTTATATTTATTTGTTTGGGTTTTATTTATACCTTGGCTATTTGTATTTAATTGTCCATTTGTTTTATTTGGCTTTATTTTAATTATTATCCCATAATATTTAATTGGGCATGGTTATTATTTATTATGCATTGAGTAAATAATTCTTTATATTATTTTATTACATTTCTCTTGTCACAAGAGTAAATGAGTTTATTATTATTCCCTACCTACCATTAAAAGCTATTGGCTATATATGTATTGGGGAAATAAATTATATTATAAATTTGGGTAGGTAAGTTTTATATTATTTTGGTTTATTTCGATTGGCCGGTTTTGAGGCTAGGTTTTCAAATGAAATTATTTTTATTCGGTAGCCTGTGCATTGTGTCAGGTTGCCATTCTCGAGATTTCCTTGCATTTTGGATTTTGGATCTTGAATAATTTTGGCTTGAGCTTTTTTAGATTGGTTTTGCGCTTCATCAGATTTTCCTTCCATCACTTCAAATTCCAGGTTGGAGGATCTTTCCTTTCCATTTTATTTTCGAATCTTGTTTTCTCCGTGTCTGTAGAAAAAAGTTTGTCTTCTGAGAAGAATGGGAAATACATTTATATAGTTTTATATAGTTTGAGATTAAATATTTCTTAGGTAAAATTTATATTACATAGTTTGCACTATAGTTTTGGGGGAAATTTATTATTACTCTGAGATTATTGTTTTCTATCATGAGTGGATAGCTCTGTGAAATTGTTCTCTGATATTTCATGTGCCTGGATCTGTTTATGTGTTGTTTTTCCTTCTTGGATTTGGTTCTTATGCTAGTATTTGAGTCTGTGATCATATTGATTGTGTTGTCAAGTTGTGTCAGGCTCTGTGTAATTTGTTCTCCTTGAGTCATGGTCGAGAGCCGTGAAGTTTAAAATTGTGATATTTTTTGATATGGTTGATTTTTTGTTGTTCAGTCTATTCCATTAATTTCCTTATGTCTGGGCATCTCTTTTAAGCCCTTATTCGAGAGTTTTGATAGTCTTTTTAATTTTGTTTTTATGTCGTAAGATTTTTGTCTCCATGTTGAGTTTTTTTTAGCAAATGCACTATATGAACAAATGTGTTGTTTCTTTCTGCAAATGCGAGGTTTCTCTTTGTAAATGTGTTGGACTGGGTTTCATATGCGTTGGAAAACTCTATAAATGCATTATTTCTTAATAAATGTGTTGTAACCCATATCAAATGCGATGCAGGAATTGGTAAATGCATTGTAGGGTTTAGTAAAGGCACTGCAGGGTTTAGCAAATGCGCTGCTCTACATGGTAAATGCGTTAAATTGCTTGTGTTAAGTTCTTTTCTCAGTTTTCTCAGTCAGTGATGGTTTTTCCAAATTTTTTCTTGTACCAGAGGCTTACATTGAGGCTTTTTGATGTTTTCCAGCATTGAGTTTTATTTGATTTGGTTATTTTATATGATTTTATGCTCCGACAAGTTCTAATTAATTAGAAAAATAGGTTTTAAGGACCCGAAACCTATTACATCAAGATCAAAAGAAAGATCATCAAAGATCAACTAGACTAGCATAAAGACAACATACAAAAGACTGGCAAGAAAGCCAGCAACCCGAACGGACAACAAAAAACTAGGAATAGCAAAGCAAAAAAAACCGGATTCATGCTTCGGCAAGTTGATATGCCTTGTCAAAGTGGTTTTATGCTTCTTCACCTTGGTTGACATGTTGTGATCATGGATTTATGCTTTATGTTTCTCTAGCAAGTCGATGAGCCTTGTTCTAGAGATGTATTTCATGCTTATGGCAGATTTGATTTTCCTTGAGATGGTTTGATTCTTTCTTCGTATTGAGGCTCTTGATTTTCATTTGATGGATATGGTTGCATATATGTTGTTTATGTATTCCTTTTTGGATATTGTTGAGCCTCCTTGTTGTTATTTATATTATGGAACATGTTAGGGGAAGTGGGCTTTCATGTGATGACCAGGGTCATGAGAGATAGGCTACTAGGAGGTTCCTTGTAAGGATGCTTAGGGTCTAGACCACCAAGGCACATTGAAAGTTTTCCTTATTGTAAACAAATGATAACATTAAAATAATTGACTAGATGGGTTGGGTAGCTAGGTTTCATTTAATCAAGATGATTAATACTTGTGAGCCTGAAGACTTGATCCTAGGGGGATATTTTAGGATAAGCTTGGGAAGGCCATTACGATGGTACGTCAATCTCCCTTGATTCTCTCATAGGTTGAGATGGCTCCACATGTCTATCAGATTATGTCTTGTAAGGTAATGTTTTTCTATGTTCTTGGAGGATAGCATGTGATGACACTCTACTCCTACACGTGTCCTTTGCCTTATTTATGATTGTATCTCTTGATTGATTGGTATGCCTCTGGGATTTTATTTGGTTGATTGCCTTATGGCTGGTTTATGTTTATGTGTGTTGTATTGCTTGATTTATTGAGTCTTTTTGGTTGTTAGGTGTCAGCTTAGGTCTAGAGTGTGTGTTGGGACCTTCTGTCATCTCCTAGCACCGGGGGTGGTTCCTTTGGTTCCACATGGTCAGGTGGTTGATACCTTCTTCCATTGGGATGTCTTCTTGTATTATTCATGCGTGGATATGGATTCTTCTTTATTACAGCTTTTGGATGATATTTGTAGCAAATGGATTTAATTTGATATTATGGCATTTGTATTGTATTATCATGTAAATTTGTAGAAGAGATTATGTATTAGGATAGCTATGGACTTGATATATTGATTATGTATTTGTAGTTGTAGAAATTGTAATAGGACTTGGTGAATAGGCGGACCTTGAAATATTATGTATGGTATGTGTGATGCTAAAAATGTTGTTAGTATAAGGCATACAAATATAATGAGACAATAAAGTATAATTGAAAACTAGATTAGAAATGCAAACCACAAGCCTTCCTCGAAATGTCCCATTTTCCTCTATTCTTGAGGACCTTGAAGGTGTTGGATTCATGGGCTATCAGTGGAGCAATGACCTCCAAAGTGACAACTCAAGAGTTGAGTAGCTAATTGATCATGATTGACTATGGAGATGATATGAAATGCATGATTTAAGAAACTAGATTAACATGCTATGATAAATCCAAAAGCTAATTACTAGATAATTGAAATGTAAATTGCCTATAGTAATGATGCCTAAATTGATATGAGATGGGATCCATATTGCTCCAAAATGAGGGGTATTTATAGGATTTCCAAGGCCAAAGCTGAGGTGGTAGGAATTGACGGTCCAGATTTGATTTGAAGATATCAAGGGCTAAGATTGAGGAAATTGGAGAAGAGGTTGGAGGAATGGACACTTGTCATGTCTATGGTGACAAGTGTCAAGGAGCCTTGCTCATGAGAGGGAAAGTGTCCAAGGGAGGAGACATGTGGCAAAAGTGCCATTTGTCTCAAGGAGAGAATATCCACACCATGGGAGGTTAGGATAAGGAGGTTAGAATGTGCAAGATAGGATAGGTTTAGTTAGACCCAAGATTAGATTGAATGGGTTAAGTTAGGGGATGGTTAGGTTGGGTGGTTAAAGCTAGGAGCCATGTGCTTATTTGAATTTAGAAATTCAAATAATTGAAAAATGGTAATTAATCTCAACAAACTTGAGTTTGTTAATCTTAATTAGGGATTAAAAGAATTGATTAGTATGGGGAGACATTAATTAATTGAGAATTAATTAATCAAAGGGGGATGTGAGATGAACTATATAAATAAATCATTTAGATTTATTTAAAATTAGATGAATAGAGAAATTAATTAAATTGCTTGTGAATTCAATTAATTGGGAAGGGGAATTAATCAAATAACTGTGTATTTAATTAACTATCTTCAGACCATTTTTAGGTGTATACATTTTGCCCCTCTTTGAAGTGATGTGTGATGACGCTTTGGTTCAAAGAAAGCTCGATTGATGATGTTGTTGATATTGATTTTGATAGGATGCCGATTCGATCTTTGATTTGATGTGGATTTGGTTTTGATATGATATTGATTTGATTTGGAGATGATAAATCTCGATATGATGTTGATTCGATTTTTGGAGATGATAAATCTTGATATGATTCTGATTCGATTTTTGGAGATGATAAATCTCGATATGATGTGGTTTCGATCTTGGAGATGATAAATCTCAATATGATGCCCCAGACGCTGATTGATAAAAATTGATGCGAGCCAGGTTCAGGATTTTGCCCCCAGCCTAGAAACAAGCCTTATTATGATATAGTCAATGATCCAAAACATGACGAGAAATCACCTGGGATGTCTGCGTATGTACAAAAGGATTTATGATGAATATGAACAACACTGACGGAAAAGAATGCAAGCGGAAGAATGCGCGAACCAATAGATGGAAGACCTAGCTGACAGATAGCACCTGTTTGCCAGGTTTTCACCATCTGTTTTTATTGCACTTTTTCTCTTTTTTTGTTTTTTTGTTTTTTCTTTTTCACTGTTTTTGGATTTTCTACTTTTTCACTGTTTTTGGATTTTTCTGCTTTTTCACTGTTTTTGGATTTTTCTGCTTTTTCACTGTTTTTGGATTTTTCTGCTTTTTCACTGTTTTTGGATTTTTCTGTTTTTTCATTGTTTTTTGGAATTTTCAGACATAAAACTTCTTCAAATGCATGCTATTGATGGGTTCCTCGAGCTGATCTTCATCTTGTGTTGATAGTTGATATGCCCCTGACCCAAATACTGTTGTGACCACAAATGGACCTAACCAGTTTGGTTCAAATTTTCCCTTCTTTTCTCGATCTAACTAATTTTGTGGATTTTCCTTTAGTACTAGTTCTCCCACTTAAAAGATTTGTGGTTTGACCTTGTGATTATAACTTCAGCACATTCTTTGCTGATATACATTTAAATGGTCAAAGGCGGTTTGTCTTCATTCATGGATCAGTTCTAACTCTTGTAGTCTAGAGACTCTTTGTTCTTCATATGGGATGAGACCTTTTAGTGATACACGTAGAGAGGGAATCTCTACTTCGATAGGCAATATGGCTTCTGATCTGTATACAAGAGAGAAAGGTGTGGCACCTGTTGGTGTGCGGATACTGGTGCGATAGGCCCAGAGACTAGGGTTTAGTTGAATATGCCAATCTTTCCCAGCATCGTTCACTATCTTTTTGAGGATTTTCAGAATAGTTTTGTTAGATGCTTCTGCCTACCCATTCCCTTGTGGATAATAGGGTGTGGAGAATCTATGTTGGATCTTAAACTTCTCACATAGCTCTTGTACATCCTGATTCTTGAATGGTTGCCTATTATTAGTGATAATGGTCATTGGTATTCCATAGCGACAGATGATGTAATTCAAGATGAATGCAATAATTTGTTTTCCTGTGATATTTGTGAGAGGTATTTCCTCGATCCATTTTGTAAAATATTTTGTAGCTACAAGGATGAATTTGTGACCATTAGATGAAGAAGGATTTATTTTTCCCACTAGATCAAGACCCCATTGGTAGAAAGGCCAAGATGTTGCCAAAGCATGAAGTTCTTGTGCTGGTACATGGATCAAGTTCCCATGGATCTGACATTGTTTGCACATTCTAGCTATCTGAAAAGAATCTCATTCCATAGTCAGCCAATAATAGCCCAAGTGTATGAGTTTTTTCGAAAGGGTAAGACCACTTGAATGAGTGCCACAAATGTCGTTATGGACTCCCTTTAAGGCCTTCTCAGATTATTCTTGTTCGAGACATCTTAAAAGAGTACCGTCTAGACCTCGTTTAAATAGGGTATCTGTGACAAGAGTATAATGGGAGGATTGGCGATTAAAGTTTCTCTTTTGATTTTTTGATAAGTCAAGAGGTAAGATGTTATCTTTCAGGTATGTGTAAGTTTGGCCATAACGGGAGGAATCATGTCCTATAAGTTGACAACTGGTTTGGGAATCAGGACAATTATGAGCAGGGTAAAACAAATCTTCAACCAAGAATTCATAACGCTCTTGATTTTCTTGTGTTTGTAATAGAGAAGCAAGTGTTGCCATGGCATCTACTGCTTTGTTATCATTTCTTGGAATTTGTTCAAAAGTGATTTCAACAAAATATTTCTTGAAGTCATCCACCATCTTTTTGTAAGGCATGAGTTTGTCATCTTTTGTTTGATAGTCATCATTGATTTGATTGATGATGAGCTGAGAGTCTCTAAAGACCTGAAGTTGTGTAATGTTCCATTCCACAACCATTTTGATACTTGTAACCAAAGCTTCATATTTTGCAGTGTTATTGGTGCATGGGAAGCTTAATTTGTATGTTTTCAAAATTGTATGACCTTGTGGTGTGATAAATAGAATTCCTACTCCTGATCCGTGTTGCGTATATGAACCATCAAAGTATAGTTGCCATGATTTTGTTGTGACTGTTAGGATATCAGTGTCAGGAAACTCAATCTGTAGAGGATGATCATCTTGAAGTTGTGCCTCTTCTAGTTGATCTACGATGACTTGTCCCTTGATAGCTTTTCTATCTACATACTCAATATAAAATTCACTTAGGATCATGATTCATTTTGCTAGTCATCCTGTCAATGTTGCCTTGCTGAGCAAATATTTCAATGGATCGATTTTAGCTATCAACTTGATGGAGTGAGACAGTAGATAGTGTCTTAATTTTTTAGAAGCAAAAACTACCGCCAAGCATGCTTTTTCTGTTGGGGAATAGTTGAGCTCGTATCCCACTAGTGTTCTGCTGATGTAGTAGATGGCTTGCTCTTTTCCTTCATTATCCTATTGTGCAAGCAAAACTCCTAATGATACTTCAGTGGTCGATACATAGAGCAATAACGGCTTGTCTGGAATTGGTGAGATTAGAACGGTTGGTTGCATGAGATATGCCTTGATCTTGTTGAATGCATCCTCACATTGATGGACCCACTTGAAATGAACATTTTTATGTAATAGATGGGTGAATGGTTGATATTTATCTGCTAATTGAGCCACAAATATTTTGATTGACTGTAGTCTTCCTTGTAGTGATCGGAGTTGACTTATATTCTTGGGAGATGCCATTTCCATGATTGCTTTGACCTTAGCTAGATCTACTTCGATACCTCTAGCTAAAACAATGTATCCCAATAGCTTTCCTAAAGTGACACCAAAGGCAAATTTCTTAGGATTTAGCTGTAGCTTGTACTATTCTAACCAATCAAAGATCTTTTCTAGTATTTCGATATGTTCTTCTTTGTTGTATGATTTTGCCAAGATGTCATCCACATAGTCTTCCATGAATGTATGCATCATGTCATGGAATATCATTTTCATAGCTCTCTGATATGTAGCACCTAAATTCTTTAATCCAAAAGGCATGACATTCCAACAGAAAGTACCCCACGGACATATGAAAGCTGTCTTTTCTTGATCTTCAAGTGCTATTTTAATCTGATTGTATCTAGAGAAACCATCCATTAGAGAAAACATGGAGTGTCCAGCTGTTAAATCTACAATGATGTCAATGTTAGGCAAAGGAAAGTCATACTTTGGACATGCATTATTAAGATCTCTGAAGTCTGTGCATACTCTGATACTTTTGTCTGGCTTTGAAACAAGAACAATGTTTGATACCCATTGAGGATATGCTATAGGTCTAATGAATCCTACATCCAGTAATTTTTTTAGTTCTGCTTTGACCAAGAGAGCAATATGTGGATGCATCTTTCTTAATTTTTGTTTGACTGGTTTGGCTCCTTGATTGACATTCAAGTGATGCATAATATGCTCTGGATCCAATCCTGGCATGTCTGCATATGACCAGGTGAAATTGATTTGCCGTCGTGTAAAGAATTCCATATATTATTTCTTTTCTTTTTCTAATAGAAAAGTTGCTGGATGTAGGATCTTTGGTTGCTCTGTTGTCCCAATATTAACTGCTTCTGTTGGTTCGATCAAAATTGATGACCTTTCTTGATAGTACTCAGGTAAAGTGTCAAATCTCCCATCTTCTGGCACCTCAATGAGGTTTTCACCATTAGATGCATCCTTTCTTTTTACTTTTTCCTGATCTAATGTTGCCAAGAAATGGTTTTCAACATTAGACCTGATATTGTTTTCTTTATTTTCGCTTTTGCAACTAGGAGATTTGGCACCCACTTGACTGGAAGATGTGTTGCTGAAATTCCTGGTGGAAGTTGTTGTGGGTTCAATTGCATTAAGATATATGGATATGGCATTGTCATTTGGAAAGGTATCAATGGCAGTATATCCTTCATTTTCCCATTCAATAAGTTCAGGGTGGAGTAGAGGTAAAGGATCATTTGGTTGAGATGTTTCGAGAGTATTTAGGGTCATGATTGAGTTATCAAAGTTTTTGACATGTATGTAAATGTCTAGAACAGTACCCTCATCAGAATGACCTCGCCCAAGAAGTTCTTGATCGTCCTCAATTAGGTCCAAGTCAACCAAATGTGATTCTAATTCAAGTGAACTAGTTCCTAACGTTTTCCCTGCATACGTGTGAACTAAATCAACTCCTACATCTTCTTTAAAGCAATTTTCTTTAGTTGATTCTTCAGAATGATAGGAATCCCTTTCCCATTCATCAGAATCTGTCTCACTTGCAGCTTGTAATCTACAAAATTGTTCATATAGCTTTTGATGTGTTTCTTCGGTTTGTCTTGCTATATCTTTCCTTCTTTCATATTCAACTTCTTCTGGACTGAGATTGAGTTTTGTCATCTTTACTATCAGTTCTCCTTGATTAGTACTAGGTTCATGCTTGTTTTGATTGAGAGTTAATGCTGCTTAGGAGGTATTATTAGTTTGTTTCTCTTATTGATTTGAGGAGTGTTTCTTTTGCCATTTCATGTTTGGTTGTGCTCGTTGCTTTGCAGATTCTTCTTCCCTTTCAATTACAAGTTGTTCTTGCCTATTGTGCTCGTTGCTTTGTTGAGTAACTTGTCCATACCCTAAGCCTGCTTTGTCTATAGCTTGCTGATTATGAGGTTGGATAGGTTCGGAGATACCTTCTTTTCTTTTTCCTAGAGGACCTGTTCCAGTGTATCGCATCTTTTGAAGAATGTTGAATCCTTTTCCATATTTTTATTTAGGTATTCTGACATTGTTGACCTTTTGTTGAATTTCTTCATCTTTTTATAGCCACTGTAGCACATCTTTGTCTTCTGTCTCCTCTGACAAGGTTCCAGCACTAATGAATGCTCCATCAAATATCAGAAGATGTTTCACAATTGGTTGTTGTTTAGAGTTTGATGGTTTTCCAAAGGATTTAGGAGAGAGTGGTAATTGTGATATTGAGTATTCTCCATTTCCTTGATCTCTTAACTACATTTATTTTTCCATACTTGATAAAATAGAGGCAAAGGATTGTTCTTTGGATTGTGTATTCAAAGATGAAGCCTCCCTGTTATGAGGAACAATGACTTCTTGAGCCATTTTTAGATTGCTACAATACTAGAATGGATTTGAATCTGCAGATTTTGTGATTTCTTGTCCATCATAGGGAGACTTGACACACTGATGATAGGTTGATGGGACAGCTTGCAAATCATGTATCCATCATCTCCCCAAGAGTATATTATATGATAAGTCCAAGTCCAGAACTTGGCATGCTGTGTTTTTCTATAAAGGTCCCACTTTGATGGGTAGTATCACAATTCCCTTGGAGGAATGTTCTTCTTCATCGTAGGCTTTTATGGTGATCTTTTTGTGGGGATCAACTACATCTTTTGAATATCCTAAGGCACGAACAAGACTCAATGAACAAATATTTAGGCCAACTCCACCATCTATTAGAACATATTTAACTCGTTTTTTATGAACGAGGACTTCAATATGCAAAGGAGCGTTGTGGGGATGTTGCAAGGACATGTCATCTTCTTTGGTAAATGATAAGCAGTGAGGAGTTGTGAGGTGTCCCACCATGGTTTGGAATTGATCTATATCAAGATCTTTGGACACTGTGGTATCTACTAATGCTCGTTCAAGAATCTCTTTGTGTGCAGGTGATAGTTTTAAAAGTTCTAAGATGGATATGTGTGCGGGTGTTTTCTGTAATTGATCCACTATATTGTATTGTTTGGTAGTGGATGACGTGTTTGTTGTAGGACCCGGCAAAACTACTTTGGTTTTACTTCGTGTGATAACATGAGCAGGTTCGCGATGTTGTTGCTCTTTAACCACGATTACATTTACCACATTGTCATATGCATTAGCATAGTTTACCTTTGCTTTACCTTTACCGTTTTGCCCTATTGATGATTCACCCTTCTCATAATTAGGAAGTGGAGTTTTGAAATCTGTGTGAGATTCATTTGTTGTATGTCCATCCACAGTTATTATTCCATTATCAATCAAATCTTGGATGACATGTTTTAATCATTGACAAGCATCTGTTCGGTGTCCTTTGTTTCGTTGTCATTCCACCAAGCAGGTTTTACCTTGGGTTAAAAGTTTCTTTCTTCTAGTAAAGTAATCAATTTGTTTGCGATAAGTGTTTTGAATGTGGACCCAAGGGGTTCACCAATGTTTGTAAATTGTCTTCGAAAGAAATTTTTGATAGTTGCTTTTTGGTGATTGTTACTTTGTTGAGCTGCTGCTGAGTGATTGGATAAGTTGAAAACCGGTTGCTTTGGTTTTACATTGTTGTTATCCACTATCCCATTATTGACGACATTATGATTTCTATTCCAAAATTTTGGTTTATCATTGTGATTATTGTTGTTAGTGTTGTTAGAGGGTGAACTCCTTCTTTGAATATTTTCAACTCACCTTTCTTTATCATGGTTTCTTCCATTCTGATTCCATTATCAATCATTTTTGCAAAACTTTGATTTCCTTGCATTTTTAAGTAATAACTCATTTGATCGTTTAAGTTGTCTATGAAAATGTCCATTTTTTCATACTCTGGCACTGTAAGAGGATACCTCGAAGCTAACCGCCTCCATCATTGTAAGAATGTCATGAAGGGTTCTCCGCTTTTTTGTTTTGTGTTACACAGGTCTAGCATGGTTATTTCATGTTGGATGTTATAAGCATATTGGGATACAAACTTATCTACCAACTCTGAAAATGATCTGATTCCTGGTGGAAGTTTGGAGAACCATTCCATAGCTAATCCACTTAAGCTTTTTGGAAATAGTCTCATTAAGTATGTATCTTCATGTGCAAACTCCATGCTCATTGTGCAAAATTCTCTTATATGATCTTGAGGGTCAGTGCTTCCGTCATATTTTTTGTACCTTGGAGTCTCAAAACCTATAGGAAAAGGTATCATATTGAGGTTTCTATCGAACGGATGAGGACATATTTCTTGAAGCGAGTATCGTCTAACATTTCCTCTTTGCATATCTTGGATTTGTGTTTGCAATGTTTGTAGTTGTTGTGTGAGAGTCATGATAGGATTATCAACATGATTTGTTCTAGCATAACCCTGATTTTGTATTCTAGGAGGATCTCGATCTCTTCTTGGTTCATCCCTGGTCCTTCTTGTATCCTCATTAGATTGAATGTTATTTAGAATTTCTACTTCATCTCTATTGGGGATGTAAGTCTCTTCATTGGTTGTGGTGTTATTAAGAATTGACGTGTTATTCATTTTGAGACCAAAGATGTCCTCCTATTGTTCTTTATTAGGAGGAGGATCACTTTTCTTTTGTGTCAATTTGTTTACATCAAAATCTTGGGGGAGTGTGGCACCAGATTTGGCTAACATTAGGAAATATTTTTCTTTTTCTCCCTCCAATATTTTCTGCATAAATTTTTTGAATTGAGGATCTTTTTTGATGTCTCTGACATGTTGTTCTGATTGATTGAAAAATAGGTTTTAAGGACCCAAAACCATTACAACATAGTTAGAAAGAAAGCTGAGAAAATAGAGTCCACATACAGAGCAACTGGTCAAAAGACCAGCGAACAGAAAAAACAGCTAAACAACAAAAAACAGCAAAGAACCCAAGGAGACACTACATAGTAATTTTCTTTAGAAAATCCTCTACCTTTGTCACCAGCTCATCATAGTTCGCCCCAACTGCTTTTAGCTCCTCCGGGTCCTTATTCACTTTCTTTTCCTTCCTCTTCCCACAGGTGCGGGTTCTGGGACCTTGGGCTTCCCCTGTTCCTTCTGCATCCAGGTCAATATCCTGGGTTTCCTTTTTGTCATCAAGCTTGCTGATGAGGGTATGGGTGTTGTTGGCTGAGATTTTCAGAATGCTGAGGCTCTACTCCGCAATGTTCTTGAGGCACTCCTCTATCTTGTCCACTTTGGCAACTGTGTCTGAGAGCATTTTTTCACTAGTTTCCTCCAGGGTTTTTTTGTCCTGTATCTCCTTTTCAATTTTCTCAAACTGGGGATTAAAGGCATCTCTGATGTCTTCTACTTTAGCAATTGTGTTCTTTAGATCCTCGATATAATCAGCCATAGTGTTCCCCTCTCCAATGTTAATGGTCTCTAGGATCAGGACTCTGTTGCAGAGTTTTTTGTACTCATCCGCAGTTTTCTTATTCCCATCAATAAGCCATTCTATGGTTTTCATAAAACCCTTCAAGGCCTCGGGAGGAGGGCCAGGAGAGGGAGTCACTTTTTCAAGGGTTATTTTTTCATCTTTAGAGATATGGAGGGTAGAAATAGTGTCAGTCTCTGACATGTTGTTATGTTATTTCCTCTTCAACTTTTATTTCATCTTCATGTTCCATGTTTCTATAGTCTTTAGTTATTTCAAATGTTTCGATTTCTGTTTCTGCAATCTTTCATCTCTAAGCCCTGGTTAGAATGGGCATACACTTGTTTTGAATGTTTTTCGAGGTTTAAATCTTGAGTAATGTGTCATTATAAGTGATCAATTGTTGAGGTGAAATTTGTAAGTGGATAGACACGAAATGATCTTTTTCAAGTATTTTCTTGTTTACAAGTTTTTCGATCTTAGTTTTTGGAGTGCAGATTTTGTGATTTTTGATATGACCAAGTTCAATAGGAACGATATATCCTATGATAGAGAATGAGGTTATTTTGATCAAGCGTTGTAGTTTTGTGATTAAAGGATGATAGATCCTGATGAGAAACTATGTTTGAACGATCAAAGACAATGTGGTGTTGCACTTTAAGGTGTTTGATCTTTAACTTGTTTGAGGTGAATACTTGAGACCTTTGTGTGTCTTGTTCTTGAATCTATTTTTGACAGAAGATAACCTGATTGAATGACCCAACAAGATGACCTACTCTCTATGTTTGATTGTTTAAGAAATGGGTTGTTTTGGTTTTCTGATTTTGATGTAGTTTACCAGAAACACTGACAAAATGACCAGGAACTCTATTGTTCTGACCAGAAATGCTGTTGTTTAGACCAGGAACTCTGTTGTTTATACCAGAAACACTGTTATTTGGACCAGAAACTCTGATAGACTTACCAAAAACACTACTATACTGACCAAAAACGTTGACTGGCAGACTAGGAACTCTGTTCTGCAATACAGTGACTCTAAAGTTCAAATAATGATATGTAGGTTTAGCAAATTGAGTGTTTGAACTTAGGAGATTACAATTTTGACCCAACTTTGTAATATGCTCAACCTTTGAGAGTTAATGTTGAAATATGAGAAATTTGACATTAACACCAAGAGAGCTGACCTTTGGATTGAAAATACGACTGTTTGGATCGAAGGTGCGACCGTTTGGACTGAAAGAGCTAATGTTTGAACTGTAAAAGCTAATGTTTGGACTGAAAGAGAAATTGTTTGGACTGTAAAAGCTAATGTTTGGACTGTAAATGCGACTGTTTGGACCGTAGATGCGACTGTTTGGACCATAGATGCAACTGTTTGGACTGTAGATGCGACTGTTTGGACTGTAGGAGCTAATCTGCTACAAAACTTGTGAATTTGACAGTTTTTCAATGTTTGTTGTATTTTCAATGGATGATATCTTGACTTGACTTATAATCATAGAAATCAGATTGTATTTTTGTCCCAAAGGTTTTGAACAATTAAAAACACATCAATCAATCTATCCTAAGGAGATTGGCTGAGAATGAAAACCTTTGCTTGCTAACTTAGGTACACACCCAATAGCTAATCAGAATACGGTCGATGAGTCTCACGCAATTGATTCTCAATGCTGTATTATCTGACTCCAAACGCTAATGGGAGCACGATATGGCAAGTGTCTTGGGAGAGTTACTATCTCTCTTGCACAAAGATTATCACCCTTTCAGAGGTCAATCAGGTAGCTTCTATTTTTATAGTTCTTAGTCAAGAATTCCGTTTTAAATTACCCCTTGAAGTCACGCAAGCATGATTGAGGCCTATAGCCCGACAAGGTACCGAAACAAGTTGTAGTCACGTAAACGTGATTGAGACCATGAGGACCTACAAAATGCCCGATATGAGATATCTCAAAGAGAAAACTCATATAATCTCATCCTCTGAGACTTTAATCATCAAAGACCTATTTATTATAGTTAGTTGGAATGCTCAGGTCCAACTATACTCACTTGGGTCGTTCTCACAGGGTGATTACTTTTTCCCACTGTGATAGGCTCGCTAAAGATATGCACTATTGAAAGCAAAGGATGAGTCTATCTTTCTAATCACCTAAGAAACATGAGAGCATACTCGCCTATCATCAAGACACATAAGACATGTTTGTTCATTTCCATTGTAATTAGTCTATGTGCCTAATTTAACAAATATAAGTGCAAAATCCCATGGCTGCAAACAAAGTTAGTAGTTTATATTGTATTCTTTGGCGGTGAAATAGTTTATGACTCCATCCTTTCACAGCGAAATAAGTATCTGCAAAACCAACAATCTGCAAATTAGGTTCGGGAAAATGACAATCCAGAAGCAGAAATGAAGAATGCAACATACAATATTTGCAAATTAATAAAAAACTAAAACGCCATCAAATTGACCAAGAACGCCATCATATGTGCCAAGAACGTTGCTCTGCACACTAGAAACGTTGTTCTGCAAACCAGAAACATTGTTCTGCAAACTAAAAACGCTATCAAATAGATTGAAAACGCTGCCAAATATGCCACAAACGCCACCATACATACCAAAAATGCTAAAGTATAGACTAAGAGCACTAAAGTACAGAAAAACATAAAAATAGAGTTGAGGAATCTCCCATAAATGTCATTTGAGGTGTCGGAATGCCACAAAAGATGCCAAGAACGCTATTCAAGAGCCCAAGAGAGCTAATTTGCACTCCAAAAGAGCTAATCAACCTGTCAATAAAATTTCCTGCAAGCAAACTTGTTAAAGATCAAAGGGGCTAGGCCCCACGGTGGGCGCCAATTAATGTGATGCTAAAAATGTTGTTAGTATAAGGCATGCATATATAATGAGACAATAAAGTATAATTGAAAAGCTTAATTGAAAACTAGATTAGAAATGCAAACCACAAGCCTTCCTCGAAATGTCCCATTTTCCTCTATTCTTGAGGACCTTGAAGGTGTTGGATTGATGGGCTCTCAGCGGAGCAATAACCTCCAAAGTGACAACTCAAGAGTTGAGTAGCTAATTGATCATGATTGACTATGGAGATGATATGAAATGCATGATTTAAGAAACTAGATTAACATGCTATGATAAATCCAAAAGCTAATTACTAGATAATTGAAATGCAAATTTCCTATAGTAATGATGCCTAAATTGATATGAGATGGGATCCATATTGCTCCAAAATGAGGGGTATTTATAGGATTTCCAAGGCCAAAGTTGAGGTGGCAGGGATCGACGGTCCAAATTTGATTTGAAGATATCAAGGGCCAAGTTTGAGGAAGTTGGAGAAGAGGTTGGAGGAATGGACACTTGTCATCTCTGTGGTGACAAGTCTCAAGGAGCCTTGCTCATGAGAGGGCAAGTGTCCAAGGGAGGAGACATGTGGCAAAAGTGTCATGTGTCTCAAGGAGAGAATATCCACACCATGGGATGTTAGGATAAGGAGGTTAGAATGTGCAAGATAGGATAGGTTTAGTTAGACCCAAGATTAGATTGAATGGGTTAAGTTAGGGGATGGTTAGGTTGGGTGGTTAAAGTTAGGAGCCATGTGCTCATTTGAATTTAGAAATTCAAATAATTGAAAAATGGTAATTAATCTCAACAAACTTGAGTTTGTTAATCTTAATTAGGGATTAGAAGAATTGATTAGTATGGGGAGACATTAATTAATTGAGAATTAATTAATCAAAGGGGGATGTGAGATGAACTATATAAATAAATCATTTAGATTTATTTACTAGTAGATGAATAGAGAAATTAATTAAATTGCTTGTGAATTCAATTAATTGTGAAGGGGAATGAATCAAATAACTGTGTATTTAATTAACTATCTTCAGACCATTTTTAGGTGTATACAGTATGTATCCATATTTGAAAAAAAATGGACTTATGTTGTTAGACATTTTGTAATGAATAAAGGAACCTATGGTTGATGAGATTATTGTTATGTTGTTCATGTTCATACTTAAGTTAAAGAATAAGGAAACATGTTTATTATGTTGGCTAAGGAATGAATTATGGTTTATGCATTATGAGTAGATAATCATGATAGATGAAATGGAATCATGCCCGTATAGGATATGGATATGGAATTAGGAACACTTGATATTGGTGCAATAAATGAATTAAAGTAATGGATTGGGTTGCATTCAAAGAATAGAAAATCATGTTGAAAATATAGTACGATGTGAATCATGAAAGATGGGAAATAGAAGAAATTGCATATAGGCATGGAATAAGTCAATGGAATGCTAGGTGATGTATTGGATGAATAGGGTATGTTGCTTATGTTGATAATATAAGTAATGACATTGAGATACCCTAGGGAGATGTTAGTAATGTTATTCCGCTTGTGTAATTAGTTAAATGTGTTTATGGTTCATGTTCATAATGAATAAATGTTAATATATGTACTTTATAGATGATGGTATGTGTTGCATTCGATGTTATTTAAAAAAAAAATTATCTCCATTAGTATGTTAGTTGCTTAGTTTCTCTAGGGTATTTTGGTCGGTATTACACTTTGAGGATAGTAATATATGTTCAAGTGTGCTAACTATTAAAAATAAAAACATAAATAAATATAATTGGAGTAATATGTAAGAATCTAAAGAATATGAAACAGTTCTGGTTTGTGGTTTTTTAGCATTAGTCTTGAAAGGGTTGATGATCTTTCAGATTAGTTGCTTGAAATTGTACTTACATCTTGATCATCATTAGATCGATCCATGACATATTAACATGCAGTCGATGTATTAATATATCTTTGCATAATTGTAAAATATTTAAAGAACTTAAAATAGTAATAATGTATAGCCAAAAGTAAAAATCATATGTTATGTTGTCATGTAGTAGATATATATTCTATAATTGTATAACATATCTCAGTATAATTGTAGAGTATTTAAATAGCTTAAAATAGTAATAATGTATCAGGAAAAGTAAAAATCATATGTTGTAATAATTTAGTAGTTTGTCTTTCAAATGACTTAGACCTAAACCATATAACAAGTTTAATATACATAGTATAACTTTTTCATTTCATTAATAAATATTTCTCTTAAAAACTATACCAAATCTGAAATTGTTTTCTTTGACAGTAACCATTACCTTTGGGACAAGTAATTGGAAACAAATTACAAATAATTATTTCCTATAACTTTTTATTTTAGAAAATGTTATAATAAAATATAAATATTGGAAAATTGTTTTAAAAATAGCTTTTTTCAATTATTCTATCATAACAAAATAATATTAGATAGAACAAAGTTTAAAAAATTTAGAGTTTTAGACTTAGGTTTGAGGCTAAAAGTTTTTTAAGTTTGATTTCATGAAAAGCTGATTTAATTGCCTTTGGTATTAGTATTAATTCTCACTTTATTTATTATACCATCATCTCTTTGTCTAGTATACATAATGTTACTGATTCACAAGGTTTAATGGAATTTGAGATACATTTCCACAATATCAAACATTTTATGATTTGGGTAGGCTATCGTTCTATTTGCCATGGTGGATATGTCACAGTTTCCAAACTCCATAATCTAGATGTAAAAAAATAAATAATATTTGTGCATACACATAATAGATTTACAAACAAATGCATATGCACACACATACAAATGAACACACCAATAAGAGTAGACTGTATGTTTTTTTTAAGTGGGCAAGCTCAAGTGGCGCAAGCCCATCAGCAAAAAGCATGAGAAGATGTGATATATTTTTTAGATTAGACAATGTTCTGAATCCCAAAACACCTGCATCCAATTTTTTCGACGACGTCAAATTTTACTGGTGATCACCTAAAAACTTTTCCAGGTGAGCGTGAGATAATTCTGATGGGCAAAGCCCACATTATAATAGCCTATCAGCTAATTAAAAGACCTCACATTTGTAATTGAGATATATATTTAATAATATTTTTAAAATATTATTAAATAATAATAATCTTAAAATTATTTAAACCCCATATTTCCCAGCTTGTGGATTTGAGTACATCACTTATGTAGATCATAAAAATGAATTATGGTATCTTGCAATTACCTCATATCTCCATCTTTCACATGTATGCATTATCATTTAAATCATAAATTTGATTTAAATAATAAAATATTAATATTGACCTTGCAAATACAACTGATACTTGATGAGGCAAGTCGAGTCCCTTGTGGGTCCAGCTTAATTTTTTTTCCTTCACACACAACTGAGCCCTAGAATTGACTTGAAACCACTTCAATATGTATTTAGATCAAAATATGAAAGATTTAATCATTGAAATTTGATTTCTAACCAATTTGGAAAATGACTGAAACAAGCTCGGAGCCTCTGGAAACACTCTTCGAAAACTGATCAAATGATGACTTGAGATCATGGCGACTGACAAGCAAGTAGACTAATATGTTGAGAATTAAAGTTCTGCAAAGTGGTTTTGCATAACACTGCCTATGGTGCAAGATATTAATCACTCAAGTTGACTACTTAGCTGATTATGCCACTAAAACTTACCAGAACCCCTTTCAAACCCTGTTTCAAATGCATTTTGAAAAAATAGAAAACGAAGCCATGAAGGTCTGGAAACTTGCATATGAGCTCTTTTAACTACAATGAAATTAAAAAAACCAATTGATTTGATGTGCAGGTCATTGGGTTGAAATATAAAATCAAAATGCAGGGCAACTTTAACGACGTTAACACTAATTTTGCCAATAAAACTGAACAATCTACATTTTGTTTTGACCTAAGAAAGACATCAAACGAAATCCGAAGGCCCTACAAACTGGAACATAAGCTCATATAGATGTGGAGAATCGGAAAAAAAATATTGTTTCACCATGACAATCAATTGGATGCAAGATTTGAATACTAAAATTGAGCTCTGCTAAAAAACACATTTCACCATGCAAACTACAAAACATGACAAATTGTAAATGGTTGGCACTTGGAAAACATGTCAAATGAGGTCCTAAGAATATGAGATTGGGTAGAGGGATACGAAATAGGCTAGGAACACAAGGGAACAAGTGGTTTGTCATGACAATTAAGTGGGTGTAAAATACAAGCCCCTAAAGTAGGCTACTCAAACAAGTCTGAAAGCGTAGTGCTTGAAAAATGAGTCTAATATGATCATGGGAGGTTGTAACTTGATTAATATCCTTATTGACAGAAGATGAACATTTCTTCAATACCAGTTCTCATAATATTCAATTGGCTCGAAAATGTAGCTCTCCAAACTGAGCTACTCAGAAAATTTTTTCAAGGGTATCATTTATGTGCTTTAGCCAAAAAAAATTATATGGTCACTTCAAATTCCTTTTGAATTTGAAGGTGCCAAAAGTGGCTCTAGCTGGGGATGTATGCCCCCTATAGGCATAGCAAAAATTTAGATCTCTGGGAGCAAACCAAGTGCTTTATTTATTCATTGGGCCGCAGAGTCAAAAGGGTTCACCTCTACCCCTTATTATTCTGGTTTAAAAAATAAAACCATGGCTAATGGCTCAAGTCCACCAAAAAATAAAGGCCTTAACTTACCTCTGTCATATACAAAATTCTCATCACACTGCACCGAGGTCAATTCTTTTACATGGCTGGACTCAACCGGTCCAATCTAATTATTGGCTTGCATGTAAAAAATGGAGCTCTCAAAAGAACATTCAAACAATTCATCATGCAAGCTATCTTCAAGTGTATGAAGAGAGAAAGGTTCATACACGTTCACTTCTGGTAATTGCAATTCAGGATGATGATAGAAGATTTTACTTGCATATTCGATGTTTATATCCTCACTCTTGGCATCCACGTCATGCAAACAACACAAACTTGTATCATCATCATTTGATGGCTTACTAAAAACTTGTAACCCTAATTCAAAAAAATGTTCTCAAATTTCAATCAAGTCAATACCCATGTTCATATAAAAAATTTCAGAATAATGTTCCTCCACATTAGGGAACACATAGTCATGCAAATGTATAACTGAAGCCTCTTGATCTGGAGTACTATTGTAATGAATCTTACAATTATCTATTGTCCACACTTGATTGAAATTTGAGCTCACATCCACATGTACATCTTTGTACTCAACATTCAATACACCATTATGTTCACTTAGCTTCTCATCTTCATATGTATTGTAACTTGGCGAACTAGTTGGCTTAAGTGTGGAAGGAGAATCAAAGATATATGTATCATGTTCAACACTACCCGGAATACAATCACCATCAAATTTCATGTGAGTTGGGCTTAAATGCACATACCTCTGATTATTATTGAGGTTAAATGTGCTCACCATCAAATTTTAATTTATTGACGTTAAATGTGCTCACATTTTACAGAGAGACAAACAATATGTATTGCACGGTATTTGCTTTATTCATCACACATATAACCAACATAACCAACAATATTATATGTATATCTCTGTACTGCAAGGCGCACATAAAATTCAAAACAAATATAAAAGACTTTTAATTGTTGGTTTGAATAGAAATGTAAAAGGGTTTTGGAGGTGTTGACAATTTTTTATTGCAACAATGGGATATATATATAAAAGCAGTTGTATGTTTTTGATATTGAAAGCAGACAAAATTAGGGTGTGACCCAAATAAAAGCACAGTAATAGTAGAAGAACAATTGTTAGCAAAATTACAGCATATACACAGCCTCCTAAAACTTTCCTCTATCAAAAATGGAGTCTGATTATATATAATCAATTATATGTTAATATACATATATGTACGTAAACATAGAGAAAAGAATGGAGTCTGTGGAAATGCAGATGGAAAAACTACATAGAAAATAACAACAATTGTATCTATAGATGAGAATAAATTCAAATAAGTATCCTCATAGTTTACAGAGGAGCAAACAATATTTATTGCATAGGATTCTCTTTGTGCATCACACATGTAACTACTAACAATTTATTCTATTTATTTGTATTGAAAAACATGACAATAATGTAAAACTAATGTAATTGTAATGGAAATTAATATAATATCAAAGAAAAAAATAGAAAAGAATACTTGTCAAATGGTTTAACTTATATGCAACATAAATCCACAACAAAAGAATGTCCTAACTTTGAATGGGTCTTGAATTTTGAGAGCTATCTTTAAAGTGGACAACATTCATATAAATATCAGTGGGAAATATTAAAAATAGGTGAGATTAAATGAAGAATGAATATTAGAATTTTTATTAGAGAACCTAACAAAACTGTAACACCTTAGAATAACAATTACAAAAGAGTACCTTCAAGGTGTTGGATTCACAAGTTGATTCAACATGTGTGACAACTCTGGAAAAAGTTGTCTCCTATTTTCAATAGACCAACCTTTCATAAAGACATAATCCCATTTGATAGAATACAGATGCTTGAGAATAATCCATTTGAACCATAGAACAATTTTATGCTGAGATTCATGCATAAAAAAGTATAGATGAATACGAGTCTGCAAATTTGTTTGTAATCTTGAAAATGCCTCCTCTCATCCCATAGTCCTAGAAACTCGGAGAAACATAGCATATGAATCATTTTCAACTGTAACATGATTTATTAAATCAGGAGAAAATAGAATTCCCACATCAAATTCAAGCAACGAAGATTTGAAATATTGGAATAACATCAAGAGCAGTTGTTTTAAAGTCTTTACTTTGGTAAATGACTTTTCAAAGATTACAAATAATAAAATGCAAATATTCATTAGGTGGATTGGTTCATATTAATGACACCTTATTTTACTATAAACTTATTTTGGACTCAATACCAACAAGTATGCCCTGAAGCTGTTTTATGTACTAGCATATACATTTGTAAATATTTTGTCAACTTCTATTGCATCAACAATGTTTGCCTATATCTACCAAGGATGTTACAAGAGTTGTGGACAAAGACAAAGTTATCCTTTCATGGACCAATGGAAAAGACACTTAAATTTAACTATTTCATCTGGTTCGACAAATGTGATGAGCTTAGTTGTACAAGATACATCTACTATATTCTAGTCATTTAGGTATAGATTGATGAGTTTTTTGTTTTTCTTTCCAATAATCCATGAGCCAAATGGCCCTACTCCAGATTCACATTTTGAGCATTCATCTATACCTATAATAGTCAAGAAGCTTTTGAATCTTAAGTCAGATTTTTTAACAAAAAGAGATGGTTGGGAAGGCAATTTTGAAAGCTATTTTTATATTAAAGATAGTCTGCAAATAGATTACCCAAGTTTGGGCTTCTTTGCAATGGCTTGCTTCTTTGATTAATGATTGGATGAGTTTATTATAATTTCAATTTGTACCTTTATCTACTGTGCAAATTTTGTATACATAAAAGTTTTCCTCATCTATTTAGGCTTATGATTTAAATTTCCTCTTTAAACAACATTGTTAACATCCATAAAATGTTGTTGCAAGTATTAAATATTTATCTTATGCATTAAATATGTGTTGATATTATGTTGACACTAATGTACATGGCAAAGGAAATTTGGCATAATGGCACACACACAACCAAGGCCTGACAAATCACCATACATTAAGGGCATTGAACAATTGGGGCATGGAAACAAGTTAGAGCCTATTGTAAACCGAGCATTTTCATTTCTTAAGTGTAATGAAAATCACTTTACATCAAGAAAAATCTTAAATCTAAAAATTATGGGTGTCTCTTGAGATGCTTCAAAATCAGCTTGAGTGGGGAGTTGTACAGAGCAGTTGTCTAGACCGACTTGGGATAGAGACTAATAGACCAATGACAAAACTTGATCTTCTGTGAATAAGTATTCTAGTAGAGGGGTCAACTATATTCACTCTTCATTGTAGATGTCACTGTTAACAACTTGTTTCATCTATAAAAACCAAACAAAATGCATTTTGTTGGACTCATATTGGTGCACTTAAAATGTTATACTTTTTAAGTACTTTTGATTTCACTTATATTGTAATTACATTATAATTAAAATTTATTTCATATCTAAAAAAAATCGTTATCTTGTTTTTTTATAATGCTTTACCTTTTAGTACTTTTGATCTCACTTGTATTGTAATTACAATGTTATGTATGGTAGAATATTAGTTGTTTTTGAAGTAGGTCTTTGTGAGTCACAAGTTCTTAGTTTAGAATGTTGCTTATGACATGTCCCTTTTCAAGTGTAAGTCCATTGAAGAACCTATCCTATTATTTTATTTCTATAAGCTAATGGGACAGTACAAGAGATATAATATTAATAATTTAATTTGTTAAAAAAAGAATTTTAAGTTACATTAGTAAAAAAATAACTTAGATTTATTAGTATATGTTATGTTATAGCGAAAAATGTCTCTGCGAACGAAAAATCGATGCATTGCATCGACACCCTTTTTCGAGCATTCTTACCTGCAACAAGGAATTTATAGAGGCTTTGTAAATCGGTTTGCTATTTTGGCTAATATCTCTGGGACTGAGGAACCTAGCAAGGTTATATCACGGACCTACGATCAAGAAGCCTTCGTTGCAAAAACTAAATATTTTCTGGCTGATACGGTTAGGGCTCCCCCTCCTCTTTGCAAGGGCTGGGATCGGGATTGGCATTTGGTGAGTCACGGAAACAATAGAGCATTAGGGACACCAAACTACCTCAAGTGGAATCTCAATCATTGTTGAGAGGAGGGTTTTGTAAAACCTAACCAGTCAAAGATTTCCTCTGCTCACCATATTTTTCCTCCTCGAAGGTCCTCGGGTAAATTATCAAAGAAAATGGTATCCTCGGGCCGTCACTCTTTCATGAATAATCACAACTTAAAGGAGGCTAAGCATCCTAAACTGAATTCACCTTCAAATCCTCCAGCTAATCCTAATGGGTTGGTCATTGAAATTGATACCCATACTAAGATCGGGTATCAAATGCATTGCAACGACCGAATGATCTTTGCTCGATGGAAAGGCTGGGGGATCCCGTCTGATCAAATTGCTAATTGGGTGTCAGCATCTCTCAATAACTAGGTAAAAATTGATATCCTTCTTGATAATTTCATAGCTATTGAATTTGGTAATCAGAGTTTGAGAAATTCTTTGTTAAATGAGGACATATTAACATTCAAAGGTCTAGGGTTTGATTGTCGAGAATGGCAACCCCTCTTTCTTCCATCTCAATTTAATTCCTGCATGGTTAACAGAGCAATTTCACTTGATAAATTCCCTATAGAATTACGAAATAATGAGTTCTTAAGAATAATAGGTAACAAAATAGGCAAATTTGTAGAAGTTAAAAAATCAGCCCTAAGCTTCTTTAACTAACTTTTGATTGTTAATATGAATATTAACATTAAATCTTTAGAGCCCATAACAGTGAAATACGACAATTTATGCTTAACCCTAGAACTGCCCTTTTATAATGGTTCTTTCGAAGAGTCTACGCTGAGGAAGATCCTCCTGAGAAACCTTTCTCTGAATCGGTCCTCAAATCTAATGGCACCCCATTTAGATTTGTGGAAGGTGGGGGTTTTACCTTTGAAGGCTATAAGTTTAATATCAACTCTAATCATCTCACCACAGACTTATGTCCTCACAGCTCCCTGTTAAGATATCTCGCCCACCTCTTCCTCCATTGCCAACTATTAATCCACCTATAGTTGACTCATTACTTTGGGATCGAGACCTGGAAGAAGGTGAAATCAATGAGGTGCTCCCTCAAAAAGAGCAGCCTAGACTGACTAATTTGCCATCATCTAGCTCTCTCATCCCACCAAAGAGGCTAAGTCCTTCGAGGTCTTCCCCTTTAATGGAACTCACCTCCTCCTCTGAACAATCAGAGAGGGATAGGCCTCCCCTGAATCCAAGAATGACACCCGTGTAGGGTCAACCAATCTCTCAAGTCTCAATATTGGAGACCTTTGAGGTGTCAGAGGTCCATCCTCCATCTTTGATGGTTGTTTCAGATTCAATTGCAAAATCTGAGAGTGATCGAGTTGCTAGGGAAGTTAACATCATTGCCAAATTTGTAGGGGAAGAAGTAGTAAATGACCTTATGGATCAATTGGTTGATGAAATTTGTGATGATGAGGAACTAGAAACACAAAGGGATCTCTATGTCAAAAATCTAATGGATGTTGCCAGAGTCAACTTAGAAATAGATGAACCTTTTATAGCATTAGACAACTTAGAAAATGATAACCCAAACACTCTAGGCATTCTCAGCTCTGAAAGAAGTAAAGATTCTCCTGACTATGCTAAAATCAGTAAGAAAAGAGGTAGGAGATCCCTTGCTAAACTAAGATCAAAGGATGGAGAAGCAAGGGGTCAGTCTAAAATATCTAATCTTTTTAATGTAGGGGAGGGGTAGTTCCTCCCCACAGAGCCATGAAAATCATAACATGGAATGTTAGGGGTCTGAATGCCCCTAACAAACAACACATCTTAAAGCACTGCATCTTTGATTCTAAACCATATATAATGTTAATCCAAGAAACCAAAATGAACTCCTCTGAGATAGCCCTTTTTGAGAAAAAACTAGGCATTAGACAGCTAAAGCACTCCCCTGCTATAGGTGTCTCAGGGGGCTTAGCCATCATTTGGGACTCTAGATTCATCTCGTTTATACCTTTAGAGATTAAGCAAAATTGGATGGGAGGAGAATTGGTAAGTTATAAAAATAACCTAAGATTCAAATTGATTAACGTTTACGGTCCTATCCAAAATAGGAATAAGGCTAGGGTGTGGGTGGAACTGGAGTCTTTCCTCAGAAGTTTCCCAAATGATGTATGCATCATTGGGGGAGATTTCAATTCTATCACTAAGGTAGCTGACAAAAGAGGAGGTAGCAACAAACTTCCTCCAGTGGCTGTAGATTTCAATCATTGGATCAATAGGAACTCCCTGTTGGAAATCCAGACGGTAGATAATGCCTTCACCTGGAACAATAGAAGGCTTGGTTTCTGTAACATTGCTGAGAAACTAGATAGGTTCTTTATCCATGGAGGGCTCTCGGAGCTTAACTTTACCCTCAATGCAGAACCCCTCCCTTTAGCAGGATCTAACCATTTCCCACTCCAACTAATCTTATTATCTGACTACTCCCCTAAAAAATGTCCCTTCAAATTTGAAAGCATGTGGTTCAGAGATGATAACCTTTTAAACTTAATTGAGAACTGGTGGAGAAGCTTTGTTTTCTCCGGTTCTAAGATGTTTATTATCACAAGCAAGTTAAAGCTTATCAAAAGGAAGCTCTTAGAATGGAACAGGACTAATTTTGGAAATATTTTTGATAAAAAACTCCTAATAGAAAATGAACTTAAGAATGTTAACATTGAGGTTCTTGAGAAGGGGATGGATGAATATCTCTTCCTCAAAGAAAAGGCTCTACTCTCTGAATATGAAAAGACACTCTCAAATGAAGAGACCTTTTGGAAACAAAAATCAAGGGAGACTTGGTTGAGTGATGGGGACTGAAATACTAAATTTTTCCACAATAGTACTAAGTAAAGGCAATGGGTCAATCAAATTTCTAAAACTAAGAATTGCTAGGGTTCCATCCTGTCTAAACCGGATGATGTTGCCTCCAAGGCAGCAAGGTTTTTTGATAAAATCTTAAACAATATTGAAGGCTACAACCTCATGGGCCAACTCAATATTATCAAGAATCTTCCAAAACTCATTAACGATGACCATAACAAAATCTTGTCAAAGAAATTCTCTAAGGAGGAGGTTGAATCTTTCCTTATGAAGATGAATCCCGACAAGGCCCCAAGCCCAGATGGCTTCCCCATTAGCTTTTTCCAAAAATGTTGGGGTTTTATGGGGACAGAGATCACGGATGCCTTAGAAGGTATTAGGAACTCTGGTAAGATTATCAAAGAAATCACCAATACCTTCTTAGCTCTCATCCCCAAAAAAGAGAATCCTAAAAGCTTTAATGGCTTCGAACCAATAGCCCTTTGCAACACTCTATACAAACTCTTAACCAAAACCCTAGCAGCCAGACTCCATAGTCTTCTCCCCATTATTATTAGTGAAGAGCAAACAGGCTTCGTAGCAGATAGATCAATATATGATGGGGTTATTATATCCCAAGAGGCCATTCATTCAGTCCAGCTCAACAGGGCCCCAAGTATGCTAGTCAAATTAGACATAAGCAAAGCTTATGACAAAGTTGATTGGTGCTTCCTATGCAAATGCTTGGAGGCCTTTGGATTTTCCAAATCTTGGATCAACCTAATCTTTGAATGTATATCCACCCCCAAATTATTGGTCTTGGTTAATGGTTCCCCGGAAGGTTTCTTCAGCAGCTAAAGAGGGCTCAGGCAAGGAGATCCTATGTCCCCCTTCCTCTTCATCATCATGGTTGAAGCCCTAGGTAGATCCATCTCTAAGGCCAAAGAGGAAGGTGGGATCCAAGGAATCCCCATTACCAGCGGCCTCCCTCCCTTTACCCACCAGCAATTTGTCGACGACACGATGCTTTTTGGGTAGGGAAGTGTAAGGGAAGCGAGTGCCTTCAAAGGCATCCTTAATTCCTATATGCTAGCCTCGAGTCAAGAGGTGAATCTGGCCAAGTTTGCATTTTTCATGTTCAACATAGACCCCTCCTTAGGAAAAGTGATCAGTAATGTCCTGGAGATTAGTGAAGGAACTCTTCCTTGCAAATACCTAGGCATCCCCCTTGACAAGGGTAGAAGACCCTCAAAATTATGGGACAACTTGGTGGATAAAATTAATTCTAGGATTAACACTTGGAAAGGAAAATGGCTCTCATCTGCAGGTAGAGCAACCTTGGTTAGATCGGTCTTGTCAGCTATGCCCATTTACCAGCTCTCCTATCAACATTTATCTTCTTCTAAACTTGTAGAGCTCAACAAGCATCTCAGTACTTTCTTTTGGCAAGGTGCTAATGACAATCGTAAAATATCACTCATATCCTAGGACAAGATATGCAAACCTAAAGAAGAAGGAGGAGTTGGCATTAAAAACCTTCATGATCAGGGCAAAGCCTTGGGTGCCAAGTTGGTCTGGAGGATGTTCAGAACCCCCCACCTCAAATGGGCTCACTTGCTGCATGACAAATACCTTAATAGAGGGAATCCTATCCAAATCTTTAGAGAAACCAACCCTCCCAGAGGGTCCTGCCTATGGAATTTTATGTTAGACTGCATGAGGATTATCTCTGATAGACTTACTTGGAACCTGGGGTCTGGGGATAAAGCTCTTTTCTGGTCGGATTCATGGGGTGGATATAAGGCTATTGATAATATCCATGACTTTGGTGCTACTCGTATCCTTCTTGAATCTCATAGAGGTCCCCTGTTAAACAACTATATCTCCCCCTCAGAGGATGGGGCTGGTTGGCAGTAGATCGAGAAGGAAGGTGAGGATATCCCGGTAAGGGATAAACAAAAACTTATGGCAATTCTTAAATCAAGGAACATTGCCTTAGGTCAGAATAAGGACAAGCTCATCTGGGATGGCTCCCTAAGAGGAGAATACAACTCCAAGGATGGGTACTCTCCCATCTCCAAATTGTTTTTAAGGCCTATGACTGAGCTTCCCTTGAGACTTTGTTGGGATAAATACTATTTGCCTAAGGCAGGTATCTTCTCCTGGCTTGCGGTTCAGAACAAGCTCCTAACTGTGGACAAATTCAGAAGAATGGGGTATGAGGGCCCTAGTAGATGTCCTCTTTGTGAGGCAGATGAGGAAGACACCAATCATATCCTCCTTAACTACCCCTTTGCTCACAAATGTTGGATTTGGCTCACCAACAAACTTGAATGGTCTGCGGCCTTCCCCCACACCATCTTTGGAATGCTCAAGGCATGGCCTCTCCTCAGGCATGGCTGTCTCTTTGAAGGTTTATGCATAGCTCTTCCTTCTTCCATTATGTGGGAACTATAGAAGGAGAGAAATAGACATCTCTTTAAGAATGAAAAACTAGAGGTTCCTAGAATCATTAACATGATAGAGTCAGCTATCACTGAGCTCATGAACAACCGACTGTCATCAGGCACATTGAAGAATGCCTTTATCACTTATTGGGATGAAAAAATGAAAAAATGTTGGGAAGGCTTATCCTTTCCTCCCTTTGTAGGAGATGGTCCTATTGCAAGTTTTTGATCAAGGGATGCATGCAGATGGCAGCCCCTAGGTGAAGGTTGGGTGAAGCTAAACTTTGATGGGGAATCCTGTGGCAACCCAGGGCAAGCAGGGATAGGTTGTGTTGTTCATAATTGGGAAGGCAAGGAACTAGCAACCCTTGCCTCTCCGGGTGGCATCAACACCAACAATTGGGTGGAACTTATGGCCCTAGTAGAGGGTCTGCATTTATGTAGGAAACTTGGAGTTAAGAACTTGTAAATTGAAGGAGATTTGGCTATAGTTGTCAATGCTCTGAGGAAAGGTAGTATGCCTAATTGGAGACTAAATACTTTGTTATCAAAAGCTCTTGACTTATGCAGAGATTTTGATAGGTTCACAGTCAATCATATTTATAGGGAGGGCAATAAAAGAGTGGATGAGTTGGCCAACTTGGGAGTCGATGCCATCAATCTCCTGTCGGTGCCACCTTAAGGAAACCCTCTCTTTTGTTTTCGTGTCCTAAATGGTCATTATCATGTTTCTCTTGCCCAAACTCTATTTTAACCCCTTTATTTATTCCTCTTCCTGCCCCCTATATTTCCGTATAGATACTCAGACAAACATTCAATTTAAATATGCCCATATATCTGTTCTCCCAGACTTTAACTCAGGTAGTTAGGATCCATCCATGGTCAGATTGAGCCTAACTATGGTTGTTTCCTCACCGATACCTATCTGATATCCATTGGGTTTTTATGTCAAAGAAACCTCAGGCCTCAGTGACCTCCTTTATGTTTCCATCGAAACACTTCTTCCATCGAAATCATCATGCCCTATCGATGAATGGATCTATTGTCTCACTGAAGCCTTTCTTTATCCTCCCTTATCATCTTCCACCGATAAAGTTGTATCGGTGAAACCATGCGTATCAGAGGCATGCCTTTTAGCTTCCTTGAAACCTATTTCCTCATCGATATCTTTTATCGATGTAGCTTCCTTTTGTCTGATCGACATTATTCTTTCGATGAGAACATTCCTTTCGGTGAGTTATGTTGCACTGATGGTATTATCTCCTCGAAGACCTTTTCCATCGATGAAAACCATCTCTGCTTTCCTTGATATCTTTTGTCGATGGAATTACTATCTTCAATGAGTCTTTTCTGAAGTTCATCAGCACTTCCTTTCTTTGATGGCTCTTCTATATCTATGAGACATCGTTGGGTCTCATCGATATTATTTGAACCCGTATATCTTAATATGATGCTTGGTTGTTTCCTCACTGATACCTATCTGATATCCATTGGGTTTTTATGTCGAAGAAACCTCGGGCTTCGGTGACCTCCTTTATTTTTCCACCGAAACACTTCTTCCATCAAAATCATCGTGCCCTGTTGATGAATGGATCTATTGTCTCACCGAAGCCTTTCTTTGTCCTCCCTTATCATCTTCCACCAATAAAGTCACATCGATGAAACCATGCATATCAGAGGCATGCCTTTTAGTTTCCTCGAAACCTATTTCCTCATCGATATCTTTTATCGATGTAGCTTCCTTTTGTCTGATCGACATTATTCTTTCGATGAGAACATTCCTTTCAGTGAGTTATGTTGCACCGATGGTATTAACTCCTCAAAGACCTTTTCCCATCGATGAAAACCATCTCCACTTTCCTCGATATCTTTTGTTGATGGAATTACTGTCTTTTGTCACTATGGTTGTTTCCTCACCGATACCTATCTTATATCCATTGGGTTTTTATGTCAAAGAAACCTCGGGCTTCGGTGACCTCCTTTATTTTTCCACCGAAACACTTCTTCCATCGAAATCATCGTGCCCTTTCAGTGAATGGATCTTTTGTCTCACCGAAGCCTTTCTTTATCCTCCCTTATCATCTTCCACCGACAAAGTCACATCGATGAAACCATGTGTATCGGTGGCATGCTTTTTAGCTTCCTTGAAACCTATTTCCTCATCGATATCTTTTATTGATGTAGCTTCCTTTTGTTTGATCGACATTATTCTTTCAATGAGAACATTCCTTTCGTTGAGTTATGTTGCACTGATGGTATTATCTCCTTGAAGACCTTTTCCCATCGATGAAAACCATCTCCACTTTCCTCGATATCTTTTGTCGATGGAATTTCTATATTCGGTCACTATGGTTGTTTCCTCACTGATACCTATCTGATATCCATTGGGTTTTTATGTCGAAGAAACCTCGGGCTTCGGTGACCTCCTTTATTTTTCCACCGAAACACTTCTTCCATCTAAATCATCATGCCTTGTCGGTGAATGGATCTATTGTCTCACCGAAGCCTTTCTTTATCCTCCCTTATCATCTTCCACCAATAAAGTCACATCGATGAAACCATGCGTATTAGAGGCATGCCCTTTAGCTTCCTCAAAACCTATTTCCTCATCAATATATTTTATCAATGTAGCTTCCTTTTGTCTGATCGACATTATTCTTTCGATGAGATCATTCCTTTCGATGAGTCCTTTTTATGCTACACCGATTGTATTATCTCCTCGAAGACCTTTTCCCATCAATGAAAACCATCTCCGCTTTCCTCGATATATTTTGTCGATGGAATTACTGTCTTTGATGAGTCTTTTCTGAAGTTGATCGGTGCTTCCTTTCTTTGATGGCCCTTCTATATTGATGAGACATTGTTGGGTCTCACCAATATTATTTGAACCCGGATATCTTAATAGGATGCTATTACACTCGCTTGTTGACTTGTGGGCTACCATGGTATTAATGAAAATGATGATTTCTTTTAACAATAGAGGGATTTTATAATTTAACTCCATGGATAATCATTCAAATTTGATGATCTACAGGCGGCATCACTTATCTTCCTTTAAACTCCTAAATTTAGCCTTTTTAGTCTTGCCACTCTGGTAGGATAAGCTTTAAGACTAGAAGGAGGCAATACCTTACATTAATGAGCATAGGTATATAAACGTGCTCTCATATCTCACTCTCGGATATATGTGATCATTGGATATATAAGTATTATTATTTATGTAGATATTGCCTTCTTTTACGACTAACACTTACCTAGCTATCCTCATCTCTATTTTACCTTTTCAGTCCCCTATATTCTTGATGTTTTGTCTCTTGTTTTGTTCTTAAGAAGCTTTCAGGCTTTAATGTCTCTAGGTTGCTTTAACTTAGCTTCGTAATTTTGTTAAGCTATGTATATGATGCGTGTCATCCTCTTCCCTATGTATGATCGGCCCCAGCCACCTTTAGGCTTTCTAGCCCCCCCATGGTCGCAATATATATATATATATATATATATATATATATATATATATATATATATATATATATATATATATATATATATATCATTCACATTATATATTAGGATTTTGTTTAGACTCACATCTATATATTCATATTCATATATAGTTTCCTATTTTCCTGTCTGTTCTCTCAGTTTTAAGTTAAATCAGTCTCAGATGCATATGTCAATTTTCCACTTTCTTCCCAGTAATCTTTAGCATCATATTATTATATTAAGGGTCAACCTAATAAAATTTTATCTCACTTAAATCTTTTCCATGACACTCAATTAGGGCCTAGAAGGCTCTTGAACCATATTCTTTAATATGGTAGCTCCCCGCGATCTCTTTGTAGGAATATTTATGGAATTTGCCTTGTTAATATTTATTGAGTTTATGCTCTTCGATGGGTAACCACTCTCGCATTATGTTTCTGGAGATTTTTTTAGACTAATATTTTGAGTTGTGTATCCTAACAGGGTGACCATCCAGGCAGGTACGATATATTGTATAAGTTGACCTGTTCGGTTTTCCTTTTCCTAACATTCTGGTGAGAGATTTTCTCAATATTTTGTGCAACATAAGGAGCAGAGCAAGCTTAACCCTATGTTTCAGGAATAGCAAGAACTGCCACCCACAAATGGCAGCATCACCCCAAGAGATGGGCAATTTGCTGCTCAAATTTACACAGAGGATTTCTACATACAATCTTCATTATTTTGGACATGTTCCCTTTCTAATCTTGTATCTCCATTTTGTATCGCATTCTTAATTTTTTTCTGATCCTTGAGGGATCTGGGCTAGACCGGAGGTTTTCTCCCCTCCATTCTTTCCTACTAGTGCCCACACCGAATGGAGGTGTAAATGTAAATCTATCTATTTTTAAATTAATAAAATTCTTTGGCCTCGGCCTTTTATCGATCAAAAAAAAAAAATAACTTAGATTTTATTATTAAAAATGATATTTTAAAAGAGGGACCAAAAGTGGTGCTAGAAATAGGGTCCAAATTCTAAAATAAAGTTTAGAGGGAAAAGAAGAAAAAAAGAAAATAATACTATTTTTCTTGGAAAAGCCTTCTTAAGGAGGGGTAGAGGAATGGAGAGGGTTAACAATTTGATATTTTAAAATTCGTTTCTCTTAAGATTGAATGTTCGTCTTTTCTTTTCAAGTGAAAAAATCTTTTGACAAAAAATGGATTAGAAGACAAAAAATTTCCTATATTCATTTGAATAATTTTTCACCTATAAATTATTTTTGTATTGATCAGATGCACAATTCTAGTTCCAACTATATTATTGTTGAATCAAACTCTCAAGTTGTGGTGACTTTGTTGAATCAATAGAAGTTTGATGGTGTTAGTTGGCAGTTACAATTGGTTATTCATCAAATTCTTCTTCTTTGTAACTCCTTTGAGTCTATCACTTTCATTCATATTCTTAGGTGTTGACGTGTGTTTTGATACACTCGCCAACAGTCAGGTAATTTGTGTAAACACTCACCACCTCTCTTGAAAAGAAATAAGTTCCAAAAAAATAACTACTCCAAGGTCTCTATAGTCAAGTCTCGACAATGTTGGGTAGCTCAATGGTTGATGCGGTTGTACTTGTAAAGGTGCCTGCTGGTTAAACGAATCCCAATAACTTCCAATAACTCCACCTTTTTTTTTTGTATTTTATGTTTTAAGATTCTCTTTCAAAATAAACTGCAAAGATAGGGAAACAAGAAAATAACAATGAAACTAATTCAATAAAAACTTAATGAGCTACTTAGTAAGTACCCTGCAATCCAAAAATCATCAATATCATCTAAATTAGAATTCAATAACGGACCTCCAATAAACCTGCAAAGTCAACAACCTCACAAATTCATGGAAAGAATATCACCACAATATTGTCTATCCTAGTAATTCTCATACACCACTTACGTGCGCAGTATGATTCATAAAGCAATAAACATAAGATCAAAACAAGTTGCTGATTTCAAACAATAGACATTACCAGACTGCTAAGAACAAATTAATAGCACATGCATAGATCAGGAAATCTATAAGTTGTTTCTTGTATTAACTTCAAAGAATGTATCACAAAAATAATCTAGTTCATAACAATCTGTAAAAAGTAATCTAAATTCTCTAAGTGAGCCTCCAATCATCAATTTGTGGACCCTTACAAATGAATCAAACTCCTCAATTCATAAAGTTTCTTGTCCTACTTTCTAGGAAATAAACCTATCTAAAATAAGAAATTAAAAGCAAGGAGACGCATTTGACATGCAAGTCTCTGGCTTAGACTCCAGTTAACCATTACAAAACTGGGACTAAGGGAGCACTACGAAGATGGTGTTGCATGAGCCAGGCTTTCGTAGTCATGCAGAATTTTTCTCGAAACTATAGCATAAGTTGGAGGTGCAATTGAAGTCCAAGTGTGGTATCTATTGGCAATTTGGTGGAATTGATTATGTGTTGCATTGATGTTTTGTCATTGATGTCAACACTAGTTGTTTGGATGTTTTATCGGCACCCTTCTGCTCCCAGTAGGTTGAGTGGTTTCTGGTTGATCTGGATCCGGCATGATCCGGTAAGCTCCAGTATGTTTTGGTGATGAAATTGTCTTGCTCATGATGCTCATGCTCATATTTGGTCAATTGGTTTTGGTCTGGTGATCGGATGCTATCCTACTTTCTTAGAAGCTTGGTTTCTAGTTCCGGTGAGGGTTTCACCGACAGAGCTTTTGGTGAAGATCTTTGATGAATTGCATAAGTGGTGTTGGTGCAGCTTCTGGTGGAGTTCTAGGATATTGTTGGTAATCATGTTAGAGACTTGGCAATTGGAGATCATTGATATAGTGTGTGGACCTATATTGGGTCTCAATCGATCTAGGTTTTGGATTGGCTTTAATGCAACATGTGGATTGGACCTATTGATGTATTTCTGGGATGTCTTATGTGTTAGATATTATTTGTTTGGTCTAAGGCCGACATGGTTTGTAATTATGTAATTGGTTTATTATCTGGTGGCAGACCTAATTGTTTATGGTTGAGGGTTTGTATATATAGATGTAAGATCTCAGTGTAGATCATCATGGTTACTATTAGAGGTCATGGTCAAGGAATGTAATGTACAAATAATGTAAATATCATTCAAGCAGAGGATTTGGTTGATCATTGGAGATCGAATTGGGTTTATGTAAGAGGATTTAGTCCTCCAGTATTGAGCTTAACCAGAATTGTACTCAAACATAGGAGATGCTATCTTTTGCAGTTCAACACTTCTCTGGATTGTAGTCTGGATTTATATGTAGTCGGAGAGGATCCTTTTGTGATGAGTAGTGCGCTCTAGGTTGTTGGCCTTCCTACAAGTGCAAGCCCCTCAATTGTAATTCACATACTTACTGCAGAAGTATTATCTGACTATGGGTAGGCTTCCCACCGTGGTTTTTCCTTTTTTGGGTTTTCCATGTACAAATCCTGGTGTCATGTAGATGGTATTTACTCTATCATTATTGTTTTAACTGCTATTTCGGTATTAATGTTTTGGGTTTCGGTATTAAAGTTTAAATTGCTAATGGTTCTGGTAATCTATGACAACTGATTCACCCCCTCCCTCTCAGTTGTCTTCCGGTTATTTGAACCATCTAACAATTGGTATCAAAGCGTTGGTCCTCTCTGCAGAAAGATTAACCACCTGAGGAAGATCCTATGGCGACAAATAGTTCAATTTCATCCAGTTCTTCTGGAGCTATCTTTCGAAGGGATATTTTGAGGCTTGATGGAACAAATTATACAAGTATGGAAGATTCAGATGGAAACTCATCTGAGATGTCTTGGCAAGGAGATTTGGGAGATCGCATAGAATGGTGTCACACACTATAATCCGAGATCTACCAATCCTCCTCTGGAAAACCTGGACAAGGAGCTTGAGAATGATTTTAGAGCAAGAGAAGCCCTCTTGTGTGCACTCTCTAATCAACAAATAATGGGATTAACTGACAAATCATCTGAAAAGGCTTTATGGGATAATTTGGAGACTCTTGATGAAGGTGACTCTATAGTGAAGATTGCTAAACTTGATGGTTACTGGGTGAGATATGAAAACCTAAAGATGGAAGAAGATGAACGGATTACTGCATTCATGGAAAGGGTAAATGAGATTGTTATGGGAATTCAATGTTGTGGAACTCTGAGCGCAGATGAAATTGTTTCTAAAGTCTTGAGAGACCTACGACTTGCTTACAAAATGAAGGCTACTGCTATGAATGAATTAAGAATAATGGCTAATACATCTATTAATAGAGATACTTTGGTTGGGAAACTACCTTCTTTTGAAATTGAAGAATTTTGATCTTCTGGAGCTGTGAAGACTGAACCTGGTTTTCATGTATTTACATCTACAACCGATAAGCAAGACTGGAAAGCTTTGTATGCAAAGGAATTAGAAGATATGAAGAGAGAAGATGATGAGTTTGAGAAACTTGAAGCACTATTTGCTAGAAGAATACTTAAAGGACCGGTAGGAAGTAAGTATGAAAGAAAAGCACCTTTTAAATGTTTTGCATGTAATAAGATTGGTCATTTTGTGTCTAGATGTCCTGAAAGGAACTCAAGATTTGAAGAAAGAGTTAGAAGATCATTTAAGCCTAACCCTGGATATCAGAACAAGTATAAGTACAAGAAAAATAGAGACAAATCATGCTACATAGTGGATGAGAAAGGAATTACTGATTCAGATGATGAACCGACATAAGACTATGCAAGTGGTTCAGGAAATGGGAAGGAATGGTTGTTCCTGGCTATCAAGGAAGATGATCTGGAATTGGAAGAAAATGTACCTGAAGAGAAGGCACTTGCTGCTAAAATTTAAGATAAGGATGAAGGGGTAACTGACAATGGTTGTTCACATCATATGATTGGAGATAAAGGGAAGTTTCTGTCTTTGCAAGAATTTGATGGTGGTCTAGCTATATTTGGAGATGACAAAGCATGTATGATCAAAGGAAAATGAACTATATCATTGGATGATACTGACAATGTTTATTATGTTTAAGGTTTGAGGCATAATCTTTTGAGTGTAGGACAATTGGTAGATAAGGGATTTCAATTACAATTCAATGATGGAAATGCAAAATCATTAACAAATCTAGATTGGAGATTGCAATTGGTACACAGACAAAAGGTAATATATTTCATTTGAACTTCGGTGAGAAAACATGTTCGACTGCATAGATTTATGAAAGTTGGCTATGACATAAAAGGCTATGTCATGTAAATTTCGATTGCATTGTGAAGATCAGTTCAACTAAGGTAGTTAGGGATATACCTAAGATTATGAAGCCTTATAATCCGATATGTAAAGAATGTCAAATGGGTAAACAGGTCAAAACCTCTTTCAGAAGTATACAAGATAAATCAAATGATGTTCTTGATCTTATTCATATTGATTTGTGCGGCCCTGCTAGAGTTAAAAGTTTTCAAGGTGATAGATATTTCATGCCAATCATTGATGATTATTCTAGAATGATGTGGGTTACTTTTTTGAAAGAAAAATCTAAAGTATTTGAGAAGTTTAAGATCTTTAAGGCTAAAGTGGAAACTGAGACAGGATTGAAGATTAAATGTTTGAGGTTAGATCATGGTGGAGAATTCACATCCGATGAGTTTACTAACTTTTGTGATAAGCATGGTATAAGAAGGCAATTTTCTGCTCCCCGGGCACCTCGGTAGAATGGAGTTGTGGAAAGAAAGAATAGAATTATCTTGGATGTTTCTAGAACAATGATGATGGAAGCTAGTCTACCTCATATCTACTGGAGAGAAGCAGTGAACATAGCGGTTTATACATTCAACAGAGTACACATCAAAGGAGAAACTGGTAAGACACCTTATGAATTATGGTTTGGCAATACACCTACAGTTAAGTATTTCAAAATTTTTGGTAGTAAATGTTATATCAGGAGAGATGATATTATTGGGAAATTTGATCCTAGATGTGATGAAGGGATATTTCTTGGTTATTCTAATGAAAGAAAAGCATATAGATGTTATAACAAGAGATTGCGGAGAATTGTGGACAATGCTAATGTCAAAGTAGATGAGCTGAACATAAGTCAAATCAGAGTTTATGAGAAGGAACCGATAGTGGAAATGATTATATCTGAACCGGTAGTGCCTTTTCTGGAATATAGTGTTGAACCAGAGTTACTCCGACAACATTAGAGATTTCTACAATAATTGAAGAACATGGAAGAGGAACACAAAGTCAGAAGACTCTTATGTATGTGAGATTGAATCATTCAGAAGATCAAATCATTAGGGATAATAGAAATGGAGTGATGACAAGAAGACTGGCAACTAATGAGGTATGTTTAATTTCACAAGTTGAACCGGTATCAGTAATTGAGGCATGTAAAGATGAATATTGGTTGAAAGCTATGGAAGAAGAATTAGATCAGATTGAGAAAAATAATACATGAACCTTAGTTCCCCCACCTAAAAATAAAAATATTATTGGAACTAAATGGGTTTTTAGGAATAAATTGAATGAGGATGGTCAAGTTATAGAGAATAAGGCTAGATTGGTTTGTAAAGGACATTCTCAGAAGGAAGGAATTGATTATGGAGAAACTTTTGCACCTGTAGCTTGGATTGAAGCTGTAAGATTATTTCTTGCCTATGCTACTTATAAAAACTACAAGGTTTATCAGATGGATGTTAAATGTACATTTTTGAATGAGGATCTTGATGAGGAAGTTTATATTGAGCAACCTGATGGTTTTTCACTATCAGATGATACAAATATGGCTTGCAGGTTAAGGAAAGCTTTATATGGATTGAAACAAGCACCTAGAGCTTGGTATGCAAGGTTGGATAAATATATTTTAAAGGTTGGTTCTACTAAGGGCAGTGCTGACAGTAATTTATATTATAAGATCACTGATGATGATATACTAACTATTGAAGTATTTTTTGATGATATTATTTTTGGAGGTGGAGATAAGTTATGCATAGAATTTTCTAAGAATATGGAGAAAGAATTTGGGATGTCTATGATTGGTGAGATGATATTTTTCTTAGGTTTGCAGATTACTTAGACTGACAAAGGTATCTTCATCTGTCAAACTAAATATGCTAAGGAACTATTAAAGAAATTTGGTATGAGAGATTCTAAACCGGTAAGTACTCCTATGGTTACAAGTGAGAAATTGACAAGAAAAGATGTTTTAGCACTGGTAAATCCTACAAGATACAAATCTATGATTGGAGGTCTGCTTTATTTCACGCAGACTAGGTCTAACACTACGAATTTTGTTTGTATTGTTTCAAGATTTCAGAGTGATCCTAGATAAAATCATGAGATGGCGGTGAAATGGATTTTTAGATAGTTGCAAGGTACATCATAATATGGCTTGTGGTACCCTAAGGATGATAACTTTACTTTATGTGCATATACAGATGTTGATTGGGTTGGAGATGTTGATGATTGGAAAAGTACTTCTGATGGAGCATTCTTTCTTGGAAAGAAGTTGGTTTCATGGATCAGCAAGAATCAGTCATGTACTTCTTTATCTACTATTGAAGCTAAGTATGTTGTTGCTACTACTAACTGAACACAAGTTTTATGGATGAAGCAAATGTTGAAGGATATAAAGATGGATTGTGATGCACCAATAGTTATTCATTGTGATAACTCTGCTGCTATTGATATATCAAAGAATCTGGTATTTCATTCTAAAACAAAGCACATATCTATAAAGTATAACTTTTTGAAGGAAAAGGTGGAAGAAAATGAAGTTAGACTCATTTATGTGAACACTAAATAATAGATTGCAGATATTTTCACTAAACCTATGCCTAAGGAATCATTTGTGTATCTGAGAGACAGACTGGGAGTTTCTACCCCTCCGATAGAGACTTGATTTTTGCGGTTTGGCATTAGTCTGACATGCATTATCAGAGATACTATTCATTCTGGCACTGATGTGAGATGCTACTGCTTAGGGGGAGTAGTCAGCTTTGTGATTCAGTGGTTTATTTTCTTGCTTTGATATTTCTGTCAGATTTCTGGCATTGATGTCAAAGGTGGAGTGATATTGATGTGAAAAAAGAAAAAGAAAAAGAAAAAGAAAGGGGGAGAGATATTGATATTCAGAGTTGTATGCGGGAGATTGTTGGTTGTCTTCCATTGGGGGAGACTTGTTTGACATTTTCTGGTAATTAGATGTTTTTCACATCTAGCGTTCTCATCAATGCCAAAGGGGGAGATTGTTGGAATTGATTATGTGTTGCATTGATGTTTTGTCATTGATACCAACACTAGTTGTTTGGATGCTTTATCGGCACCCTTTGGGTCCTAGTGGGTTGAGTGGTTTCTGGTTGATCTGGATCCGGTAGGCTCCGGTATAGTTTGGTGATGGAATTGGCTTTCTCATCATACTCATGCTCATATTTGGTCAGTTGGTTTTGGTCTGGTGATCGGATGCTATCCCACTTTCTTAGAAGCTTGGTTTCTGGTCCCGGCAAGGGTTTCACCGACAGAGCTTTTGGTGAAGATCTTTGATTAATTGCATTAAGTGGTGTTGGTGCAACTTTTGGTGGAGTTCCAGGATGATGTTGGTAATCATGTTCGATACTTGGCCATTGGAGATCATTGTTGTAGCGTGTGGACCTATATTAAGTCCCAATTGATCTAGGTTTGGACCGGCTTTAATGTAACGTGTGGATTGGACCTATCGATGTATTTTCGGGATATCTTATGTGTTAGATATTATTTGTTTGGTCTAAGGCCGACATGGTTTGGAATTATGTAATTGGTTTATTATCTGGTGGTCAATCTAATTGTTTATGGTCGAGGGTTTGTATATATAGATGTAAGATCTCATTCTAGATCATCATGGTTATTGTTAGAGGTCATGGTCAAAGAATTTAATTGTACGAATAATGTAAATAACATTCAGGTAGACGAGTTGGTCGATCATTGGAGATTGAATTGGGTTTATGTAAGAGAATTTAGTCCTTTGGTATTGAGCTTAACCGGAACTGTACTCAGGCATAGGAGATGCTATCTTTTGCAGTTCAAAACTTCTCCAAATTGTAGTCTAGATTTATATGTAGTCAGTGAGGCTCGTTTTATCATGAGCAGTGTGCTCTAGGTTGTTGGCCTTCCTGCAAGTGCAGGCCCCTCAATTGTAATTCACATACTTACTATAGAAATATTATTTGACTGTGGGTAGGATTCTCACCATGGTATTTCCCTTTACCGAGTTTTCCACGTACAAATCCTGTGTCATGTGGATGACCTTCCATGATTATTTTTTAACTGCTATTCCGGTATTAATGTTTTTCAGTTCCGGTATTAAAGTTTAAATTGCTAATGGTTCTGGTAGTCTGTGACAACTGATTCACCCCCCCCTCTCAGTTTTCTTCTGGTTATTTGAACTATCTAACAGTATCATGTAAAAACTCCTTTAAAAAGTCATGCTATCATTAGCAACTATACATTTACCTTTCACTTCTTTTTATAGGTTTTTAAATTGTTGATGATACATGCAATCACTTCGGCAGGAGGATTAGTAACATGTTTAATTATGAACTTGTACTTCTTCAAAATCTCCTCCGCATTCTTTCTTCCACCTTCCAACTCCTCTATTGTTTATGCGGCCTATTGACACTAGGTTATCAAATATGTATACCTGTCCATTGATGCAACACTAAACTGAGTTAGAGCTGAAAAATGTTCTGCCTCATATGCATCCCACTGGCGGAGTACTTGGTCTTCCTCTGTACCTCTAGCACTTGTTATACCAAACACAAAAACTCCTAATAACTGCGCTACAAACTTCTCATATTTTTCCACTACCCTGAGAAGGAGAGACCGAATACCTATTATATCCTTCACATACTGTTGAAACATTTCAATCTTCAACTCCAAAATGTATATGTAGGATTACAAATTTTTACAACTATCTCTGCCTAAGAGGTCTTCCCTTATTATCTCTTCATCCCCAAGATAAAACTTTATTCAAAACCCAAAACTATTTGCCAAAAGTGTCGAGCTTCTGCTCCCACTACTGAGAACAAGAAGCTAACGCTCCTCCAACTTGTATGGCCTTTCTATATTCTTTCATGGTGTTCCGCAAGAATAATCTAATTTTGGCAGCATTTGTTTGTGCCCATACCTTCGTTGTAGCTACCACCTGTCTTACCTGAACCAATGCTTTTATATATGCTTCTAGGAGTGGCAAGGTTGAAGGTAAGTTATCATATACACATGTATCCAGGGGCTTACCCATCTCTACTAACAACTAATTATATTGTTCCAATTGTGCCTTGACCTCTGAATGGGAGATGTGCTCCTTTTCTATTTGGCCCCTGATGACATTAGTAGCAAGCTCCAACGTATCTAGCTATCCCCATTTGGTTTGTTTACCCAATTTGACCTGTGAAAAATGGTATTTGGGGGAGTCTTGACCTTTAGGTTGTGTTGGAACTGCTACATCAACAATCACTTCACTAGAACCGGCTCTTGATAAGTGATGTATTGTCATTGCTCTCTTTGTTTTTTGTGGTTCTTCAATGACGACCTCCTAAAATGTAGCCTTGGGTAGCACCACTTTCTTTTTCTTCTCAAAGGTGTGTTGGAACCTTAAAATTTTCAAATTTTAGAGTTCCAAGCTCACACTTGAAAGCAATTTTCTCCATTCGAGTGTGTGTATTACCTATGATCAACTCTCAGGAACCTATGATGCGAGGTATGTATGTGCTTCATAAATTCGGATCTCTCTAGGTGTGCCCTCTCAAACCCTAATTCTTTCGTTTGAAAGTAAGATGCCTCTGCATTTCTGTTTACATGCAAGTATTATTGTGTCAAATTTTAGTATTATATTATTATTTTATATATCTTGTAAAATAAATCCAAATGCAATTTACTATGCGCAATGTTAAATTTTTTCTCAAAATCATGTTATCTAGGCATTGAGCGGTTTTCTCCTACAAGAACATTACACTGATTGAATTCCATCCCAGTATTTTTATTTTTTTTAACAATCAGTCTTAATTATATTAATTGGAGAGTGTTTAAGTTTAAAAATATTATTGTTTATCCTCTAATTAATATTATAGCATTTAAATTATTTGTGTTATGAAACTATATGATATTTTAAAAACTAACACAAACTTTAAGCTTGTGTAATGTGCAGGAAATAAAAGATTTTGTGTTTGATCAAATGAAATGATCAAACACTATGTAGTCGGTTGAAGGAAATAAAGAGTTTATTTTCAAAAGTAATATAGAAATACTATAATTTCCATATATATTTAAATCATTTAAAGAAATGATTTAAGGGCACATTATGAAGAACATACTTTGAATCTTTTAAATAAAAGATTTAAAGTATTTTAAGGGAGGTAAAAGGTTTTTATCTCATAAAGTAAAGTAATTATGATTTTTTCTCCAAAGGCATTATTATAGGGACTTCTTGATCTTGAAATTTTATTTGTTTTAGGTGATTTCCATTTTATAGATATTCTTGAAAATCTCCTAAATATTAGGAAAATTTCGTGAAGGTTTTATTGCAATAAAAATAGCTTTGTCCTAAGTTTTGGTAAAATACATTTCTTAGGGTAAATTATTTTTATTAATGGTTTTATGACTCTAGAAAAATAAGTAAGTCATTGGGGATCGACATAATTAAAAACATGCTACCCGGATAGAGTAAGCTACCCCGATGAAAGATTTGGAGGTAATATTTTCATTTTGTCATGAGGTGAGGGTATTTTAAATAGTTTATTTATTAAGGGTGAAAATGATTTTGTTTTTAATAAATATCATTTTTTACTCTTGAAATTTTTAAAAGTAAATATTCTTAAATGTTATTTACTAAATTTTGAGAAGGATTTCTTAAAGTGATTTTTATTATTAAAAATTATTTAAAGAAGAAAAATCACTTCATTATTAAAATAAAATGTATGGGAATATTTCACATTATATTTTTGCCCTAAATTTAAAAGTGTTATATTATAAAGAAATGATACATGTATCTCTTTTAAGGCAAATTTATTGTTTTTAAATGTTTGCCTTAGGGATTACAATATTAAAGATTCTATTTTTAATGTATCCTAATGTAAATATTTTTATTTATCAATAAACTAACTTTGTCATTTTTTGTGCAGCATGTTACACATGGGAAAAATTAAATTTCTAGGCACATTAAGGAGGAGGGGAGAAATACAGTATATTTGCAAATGTTTTAAATGCATATTGAAATCATTGAAAGCATTTTATTACCAAAGTGGATATTATGTTGTATTCTTATAAATAATTTTACAACTAAATACACGTAGTTGAATACATGTTAGGGTAAATATTTATAATGTATGTGAGGAATCAAAGTGTGATTATTATTTTGTTAAAAGAGAAAATGTACTTTATTTTCTTTTTACCCAAAGTAAAATGACGAGTAGCATTTATTAAAATGGATTTTAGTGTTATGAGGAAATCTATTCATATGCTATTTACCCTAAGTCAATATATTTAAAATGTTCTTTAGGGTAAATTATTTATATTCTATGAATAATAATTTGATTGATTTTGCAAATAATATTTTCTAACCTAATTGAAGGTGAGATATATTTAATGGTAAAACCAAGGGATTTGATTGGTTTATATTATGTGCAAAAGATTTTGGGAAGATAATGAATATTTAAAGATTTACGAAGGAACTTCATCAAGGAAGAAAATAAAAGAACATCATTAAAGTATTTCTTTAGTTTGATTTTAGGGTTATTACTTGTAATTATTTTTCAATCCAAAGGGTGTGTCCTTTGGGAATGCAACTGTCTGTAACTCCCTCCTATGTATGAAAGCGTGTGTCCTTTCATATATGTCTTTTCATGGACATACTTATAGGGAGTAATTTTGTTTGGGAGAGATGTGGATTTTCATAGAACATCATGTTGTTGTAAGGACTGAAAGTCATTTGTATTAGGGAAGTCTATAGGAAGAAGAAGTATCATTTTGTGCAAGCAAATTGTAATGAAGTATCTCCAAGTGTAGCTTTTGTGTGATGTCATTTCTCAGAGATTAATATACAAGGTTCGTTGTTTCTACTTCAAATATAGTGTATACTTCTGTGTTGATGAAATATTCTTTGTCCTCTTGATAAATTTGTTTAAGGATTTGCCATAATGTGAATCACATGTTGTTACATTAAATGTGAGATTGGGTTCTTATTGTTTATGTGACACGTACTGAACCTTTATAGTGATGATTAACATTATCTCCTGAGTTGATAAAGTTATTTGTCCACAAAGTATCATATATATTCTTGGATAGAGGCACTGGTCTATTATTCATTCTCTGAGATTCTGATTTGATATGCATAAGGCCCTTGAGAGAGAAACATTCTTCTAAAGCCTTTTGAAATAATCTATTGCATGTTTCTTGTATGTCCTGAAAGAATTTTATTTCCAAAATACAACAATTTGTATACACAATTATCTTTACATTCAGTTTTGAATTTCAAAAGCATTCAAAATAAAAGCACTCAGCAGTAGCAAGGAAATTATTGCCATTCTTGCAAAGGGTTGTCTTAGAAAAGTTTAAATCCACTTTAAATAACTCTTGTTGTGCTTGAGAGGGGGAGGTATACCCACCTAGGTTCAGTGGAGCCTAAAGTGCAGAGGGATTCAGTCTTTGAATATCCATGTTCGTTGGCCAAGGTTGATTGGACTGCTTGGGGATTTGGCAAGTCTTTTGGTTTTCCAATCTGTGGTTTTGGGAACCAACAGATTGGCGACTCTATTGGGGAGTCGTCATACATAGTTTGACATTCACCTAGAAGCTCTGGTGTTTTTTCATTGAAGATTTGATAAGTTTTGTTTCCCCATCCGAGTCACACAACAGATTGGCGACTCTACTGGGGAGTTGTTGAATAAAGTTTTCAGAATCCTAGTGGATTGTTTCAGACTCTGTTGGAAGGAAGAAACTCAGAATAAGTGTGATTTTTATTTCCTCTAATTAGGGGTGGCGACTCTATTCTACTAAATAAGGTATTTTTCAGTTGGTGATTCTATTGAGGGAAGAGACCCAAAGGGAGATCAAAATTCCTCTCTTTGATGGTAATAGGAAATCTATTACAAGATGTTTCAGAATTGGTTAAGAAATTTGTTTTTTCTAGGGGACAACGGGCCATTGGACCTTAGAAGATTTTCATGTAATTTTGATTAGTTGTTTTTACATCTTGCACAAGTTGTACCAAGGTTCTCTGGTGAGCATAATGAATCAGTAAGGTGGCATTTAGAAGCATTCTATTCATTTATAGAATACCATGACATTGATGATGAAGGGAAAGTAATGATATTATTTTCTCAAACATTGGAAGATAGGGAAAGGGAAGAAAATGACTCATTGCCTACACGTAGAATTTCATCATGGAGAGAATTTGAGAAATGGTTCTCACATGGGTTTTATGTTGTAGATGTTGAAGGAAATGACAGTTGTTATGAGCAGGATGAGGAATAGATATTCAATGAAAAAGAAGAATCGTATGTTTCCCCTTGGGAGGCATTCTTTGATTTAGAAAGGTATAAGGATGAATCTATAACATAATTGTTCATAAGGATGTTCAAAATTTATTAAAAAAATACCTTCAGATATCAGGCCTTCATTTTCAAGAAAAATGCATGAGTTAGGGATTCATCATGATCCTCAGGTAAAACTTTTGCTCAAAATTTTAGAAGAAGAACTTGATGTTGTTCCGATATCACATGAGGAGGACAATATGGATTTAAGTAGAGAAGAATCCATTTGTGTGAGTGAATGCAAAGGGGAGGAAGAACCATTTCTTAGTACAGAAGAAATTTCTTATCTGTTAGAAAAGGAATATGGAAGATATATTCAGACAAATGGTCCAATTTTTTTTCAAATAAAACAAACTAATGGATTAGGGCACATTCAGCGCATGTTGGATGAAGTAAAATATGATTCCCAGGGAGATAATATATTAGAGGAAAAAATCAATGAGGATAATGATTGTGAAATATGTTTTCATATAGTTGGTACACATGAAGGCATTTCAGCAAATGAAGACATTATTCAAGGTGATGATAGCTCTCAGGAAAATTTCCATAAAGGTATGCATTATAATTTGTCAAATGATCTTATGTGTAATAAATCAAAAGAGAAGGATGAAATATTTTCACATGATATCTGTAAAAATAATATATGTTTAGAAACCCTATCTGAAAGAAAAAATGAGAAAAGAACTTTGAACAATGACCTAATTTTTTTTAAAATACCATATGATAAAATTATGGAAGGTAAAAAATGATAGGTAGGGATGAGATTCTCTTGCAAAGCATTCTTGAAAATGATGTATGCCCAAAGTTGATATACAATAAGGACGGGGTATCAATTAGGAAAATACAATGTGATACAAAAGAAAATAATTATGGAAGTTTGATGGGGTTAAATATTTCAAGAAGAAATACGGAAAAGATTTTTACTTCAAGGAACATTGCACCATCAAAAAGTGAATTTGGAGAAAGGGATTTTCAAATCTGTGATGTTTCGGAAGTTTACACCTGGATGAATATTCCATATGGTAAAGATGATTTAAAATATTCAAAAGAGAAGGGTGGCAGTAAAAAATTAGGGTTTTCAAATAAACATTGGATAAATGTTTTTCAAACTTTAAATCCAGAAGCCAAATATGATCAAGGGTACAATGATCAAGTAATATTCATGAAATGAATTTGTGAGAAGTGTGATAAAATAGGGGAAGAGGATTATAAATGTTGAGGGAAGTAAGGGTAATATATTCAGAAAGTTCATATGGTTACGGAACCAGAGTCAAGTTGGGGGGCCAGGGACCACCCAAGTGTAATTCCTATAATGATCTACATAAGGGGTGCTATTTGATGGTCTACTTCTCCAGAGATAGCTGGGATCTCGATATGCCCACAAGGAGTATACATCCCCAGAAAGAGCCACTATTGGAACCTTAAAATTTTCAAATTTAAGTTCCAAGCTCACACTTGAAAGCAATTTTCTCCATTCGAGTGTGTGTATTACCTATGATCAACTCTCAGGAACCTCTGCATTTTTGTTTACATGCAAGTATTATTATGTCAAATTTTAGTATTATATTATTATTTTATATATCTTGTAAAATAAATCCAAATGCAATTTACTATGTGCAATGTTAATTTTTTCTCAAAATCATGTTAGACATCGAGAGATTTTCTCCTACAGGGACATTACACTGATTGAATTCCATCATAGTATTTTTTATTTTTTTTTCAATCAGTCTTAATTATATTAATTGGAGAGTGTTTAAGTTTAAAAAGAAATGAAATATTTTGTGTTTGATCAAATGAAATGATCAAACACTATGTAGTCGGTTGAAGGAAATAAAGAGTTTATTTTTAAAAGTAATATAGAAATACTATAATTTCCATATATATTTAAATCATTTAAATAAATGATTTAAGGGCACATTATGAAGAGCATACTTTGAATCTTTTAAATAAAAAATTTAAAGTATTTTAAGGGAGGTAAAAGGTTTTTATCTCATAAGGTAAAGTAATTATGAATTTTTCTCCAAATTATTATATGGACTTCTTGATCTTGAAATTTTATTTATTTTAGGTGATTTCCATTTTATAGATCATTCTTGAAAATCTCCTAAATATTAGGAGAATTTTGTGAAGTTTTTATTGCAATAAAAATAGCTTTGCCCTAAAGGTTGAGTTTTGGTAATATAATGTGAAAAATTCCCAAACATTTTATTTTAATAATGAGGTGATTTTGATCAAACACAAAATCTTTTATTTCCTCCACATTACACGAGCTCAAAGTTTGTGTTAGTTTTTAAAACATCATATAGTTTCATAACACAAATAATTTAAATGCTATAATATTAATTGGAGGATAAAAAATAATATTTTTAAACTTAAACACTCTCCAATTAATATAATTAAGACTGATTGTAAAAAAAATAAAAAATACTATGATGGAATTCAATCAGTGTAATGTCCATGTAGAGAAAACCTCTCGATGTCTAGATAACATGATTTTGAGAAAAATTTAACATTGCGCATAGTAAATTGCATTTGGATTTATTTTACAAGAAATATAAAATAATAATATAATACTAAAATTTGACATAATAACGCTTGCATGTAAACAGAAATGCAAAGGTTCCTGAGAGTTGATCATAGGTAATACACACACTTGAATGGAGAAAAATGCTTTCAAGTGTGAGCTTGGAACTCTAAAATTTGAAAATTTTAAGGTTCCAACTGTGGCTCTTTCTGGGGATGTATGCTCCTTATGGGCATAGTGAAATCATAGCTATCTCTATAGAAGCAGACCATCAAATAGCACCCCTTCTGTAGATCATTATATGAATTACACTTGGGTGGTCCCTGGGCCCCCAAAAATTGATATTACTTTTTTCCTCTGTCAAACACTTGACTCTGGTTTCGTAACCATATGAACTTTCTGAATATATTACCCTTACTCCCCTCAACATTTATAATCCTCTTCCCTATTTTATCACACTTCTCACAAATTTGTTTCATGAATATTACTTGATCACTATACGCTTGATCATATTTGGCTTTTGGATTTAATGTCTGAAAAACATTTATCCAATGTTTATTTGAAAACCCTAATTTTTTACTACCACCCTTCTCTTTTGAATATTTTAAATCATCTTTACCATATGGAATATTCATCCAGGTGTAAACTTCCCAAACATCACAAATTTGAAAATCCCTTTCTCCAAATTCACTTTCTAATGGTGCAATGTTCCTTGAAGTAAAAATCTTTTCCGTATTTCTTCTTGAAATATTTAACCCCATCAAACTTCCATAATTATTTTCTTTTGTATCACATTGTATTTTCCTAATTGATACCATGTCCTTATTGTATATCAACTTTGGGCGTACATCATTTTCAAGAATGCTTTGCAAGAGAATATCATCCCTACCTATCATTTTTTTACCTTTCATAATTTTATCATATGGTATTTTTGAAAATTTTAGGTCATTGTTCAAAGTGCTTTTCTCATTTTTTTCTTTCAGATAGGGTTTCTAAACATATATTATTTTCACAGATATGATGTGAAAATATTTCATCCTTCAGGGGTATATTTTCCACATCTTCTTCAAATAATGGACTTGAAATCACAGAACATGTATGCATATTAACTTGAAAACTTTCTTCTGGTTTATTACACATAAGATCATTTGACAGATTATAATGCATACCTTTATGGAAATTTTCTTGAGAGTTATCATCACCTTGAATAATGTCTTCATTTGCTGAAATGCCTTCCTGTGTACCAACTATATGCGAAAAATATTTCATAATCATTATCCTCATTGATTTTTTCCTCTGATATATTATCTCCCTGGGAATCATATTTTACTTCATCCAACACATCCTGAATGTGCCCTAATCCATTAGTTTGTTTCATTTGAAAAAAAATTGGACCATTTTTCTAAATATATCTTTCATATTCCTTTTCTAACAGATAAGAAATTTCTTCTCTACTAAGAAATGGTTCTTCCTCCCCTTTGCATTCACTCACACAAATGGATTCTTCTCTACTTAAATCCATATTGTCCTCCTCATGTGATATCGTAACAACGTCAAGTTCTTCTTCTAAAATTTTGAGCAAAAGTTTTACCTAAGGATCTTGATGAATCCCTAACTCATGCATTTTTCTTGAAAATGAAGGCCTGATATCTGAAGGTATTTTTTTTTTTATAAATGTTGAACATCCTTATGAACAATTGTGTTATAGATTCATCCTTATACCTTTCTAAATCAAAGAATGCCTCCCAAGGGGAAACATATGATTCTTCTTTTTCATTGAATATATGTTCCTCATCTTGCTCATAACAACTGTCATCTCCTTCAACATCTACAACATAAAACTCATGTGAGAACCATTTCTCATATTCTCTCCAGGATGAAATGCTACATGCAGGCAATGAGTCATATTCTTCCCTTACCCTATCTTCCAATGTTTGGGCAAATAATATCATTAATTTCCCTTCATCATCAATGTCATGGTATTCTATAAATGAATAGAATGCTTCTAAATGCCACCTTACTAATTCATTATGCTCACCAGAGAACCTTGGTACAACTTGTGCAAGATGTAAAAATAAATAATCAAAATTACATGAAAATCTTCTAAGGTCCAATGGGTCCAATGGCCCGTTGTCCCCTAGAAAAAACAAATTTCTTAACCAATTCTGAAACATCTTGTAATAGATTTCCTATTACCATCAAAGAGAGGAATTTTCATCTCCCTATTACTAACTTTTTTATTTGTTGTGCAGGATGTTATACATGGGAAAAATTAAATTTCTAGGCACATTAAGGAGCAAGGAGTATTCCTTATCCAAGAATAGTATTTTAATATTCTATTTTGAGATGTAATGTTCTTTATTATTTGAGACGTTTTGAAAGAAAAATTATTATATTTCGATGAATAGTATTCTTTACTTTCCCTTTTGAGAAATTTCAAATAAATATATTTTGTCAAATGAGAGAAATACATTATATTTGCAAATATTTTAAATGCATATTGAAAATCATTGAAAGCATTTTATTACCAAAGTGGATATTATATTGTATTCTTATAAATATTTTTACCCCTAAAAACACGTAATTGAATACATGTTAGGGTAAATCTTTATAATGTATGTGAGGAATCAAAGTGTGATTATTATTTTGTTAAAAGAGAAAATGTATTTTATTTTCTTTTTACCCAAGGTAAAATGATGAGTAGCATTTATTAAAATGGATTTTAGTGTTATGAGGAAATCTATTCATATGCTATTTACCCTAAGTCAATATATTTAAAATGTTCTTTAGGGTAAATTATTTATATTCTATGAATAAGAGTTTGATTGATTTTGCAAATAATATTTTCTAACCTAATTGAAGGTGAGATATATTTAATGTTCAAACCAAGGGATTTGATTGGTTTATCTTATGTGGAGAAGATTTGGGAAGATAATGAATATTTAAAGATTTACGGAGGAACTTCATCAAGGAAGAAAATAAAAGAACATTATTAAAGGATTTCTTTAGTTTGATTTTAGGGTTATTACTTGTAATTATTTTTCAAACCAAAGGGTGTGTCCTTTGGGAATGCAACTATCTGTAACTCCCTCCTATGTATGAAAGGGTGTGTCCTTTCATATATGTCTTTTCATGGACATACTTATCGGGAGTAATTTTGTTTGGGAGAGGTGGGGATTTTCATAGAACATCATGTTGTTGTAAGGAATGAAAGTCATTTGTATTAGGGAAGTCTATAGGAAGAAGAAGTATGATTCTGTGCAAGAAAATTGTAATGAAGTATCTTCAAGTGTAGCTTTTGTGTGTTGTCATTTCTCATAGATTAATATACAAGGTTCGTTGTTTCTACTTCAAATATAGTGTATACTTCTGTGTTGATGAAATATTCTTTGTCCTCTTGATAAATTTAAGGATTTTCTATAATGTGAATCACATGTTGTTACATTAAATGTGAGATTGGGTTCTTATTGTTTATGTGACACATACTGAACCTTTATAGTGATGATTAACATTATCTCCTGAGTTGATAAAGTTATTTGTCCACAGAGTATCATATATATTCTTGGATAGAGGCACTAGTCTGTTATTCATTCTCTGAGATTCTGATTTGATATGCATAAGGTCCTTGAGAGAGAAACATTCTTCTAAAGCCTTTTGAACTAATCTATTGCATGTTTCTTGTATGTCCTGAAAGCATTTTATTTCCAAAATACAACAATCTTTATACACAATTATCTTTACATTCAGTTTTGAATTTCAAAAGCATTCAAATAAAAGCACTCAGCAGTAGAAGGAAATTATTTCCATTCTTGCAAAGAGTTGTCTTAGCAAAGTTTAATCCACTATAAATAACTCTTGTTGTGCTTTAGAGGGGCACGTATACCCACCTAGGTTCAGTGGAGCCTAAAGTGCAGAGGGATTTAGTCTTTGACTATCCTTGTTCGTTGGCCTAGGCTGATGGGATTGCTTAAGGATTTGGAAAGTCTTTTGGCTTTCCAATCTGTGGTTTTGGGAACCAACAAGGTGAAATTTAACCATTGTGGCACATGCTTATCTTTTTCACCTTCATGGGGCACGATGTCAAAAATCACCACGTGCACATCTGACTGCTCGTTTGCTTCATCTTTCTCCTCTTCTTCTGTATGCTTAGGATCTGGAAGTCCTTGGGGTGAAGCAATTTGACGAGCCAAGTTGGCTTGGAGAGCAGTATCACCATTCAACTGTTGTTTCTTTTGCAACTCTCCTAACCTATCATTGATCTGTTTCTCAAACTCTACCACCTTTAACTGTTTCCTCCATATCTTGCTTCACAAATCCTCTTGGTCTTTGGGAGTCAAGACCAATCTTTCATCTTGTGAATCCTCTGGCTCATTTCATTCCTTCTCTCCCCCAAGTGGTTGTTGTTCCATAGGTTACTCATCCTCTTGGTCACTCTGATTCAATGTTATGAATGCTTACATTTTCTACAGCAGGAAACAATATCGTAGTTACTTAAGGTAGAGTTGTTAATGTTGCTGCAAAGACACCAGATCATGTTAGCAGAGGAGTTGTTGTGGTTGATGTCAAAATTGGAGCTTGTGTGGTTGCAGTTGGTGGGGGCTGAGTAGATATAGTTATGGTATCAGGAGGAAGTTGTACATTTTCGTCAGTTTTCCCTTGATTATCTTCCTCCTGAATGTGTTATCTTGTCCTTTATCCAATTGTTGTGCTAACAGGGAATACCTCTGCCAATGGCACAACTCCTAACCCTTCTCTGATTCCAAAATTAGCAGCCTTCTTCAAAATTTTAGCCTTCCTCGTTTTTTCCTTGACTTGTTTGAGGAGTTCCTCGGTACTTTCTTCGGGTTGTACCACCTCTTCTAGGTCCATAGAAATATTCTTTCTAGAGTTGGACCTTGTCTTACGAGCATATTCCTTATAACCCCTTGACTGCAAAACACCTGAAGTTGATTCCTTTTGCTTCCCCTTCAAAGCGCTCTGCCTAACCCTCAAACTTAGCCACTGCCTAGTTCTATCTATAACAGTTTGAGTTACTCTATCTATATCCACCTCTTCATGCCCTGACCATCTGATTGGAGAGAGGGGCTTCTTATTGATTTCGTGTTCCTTATATGTAGGATCTAATAAATTACCATCATCCCTTAACACTTTAGGGAGATTGGTCTCTATTTCAAAATCCCTTACCTGTGGAGCTGAGAGCCTAGAATACTTTTTCTCTCTAACTTCAAAACCATCTTGGAGGATCACCCAAAAATCCTCCAATATTGACTTATGTCCCTCACATGCCTTTGGCATTATTGGCTTTAGTTTTCCATATGGGTCATAATATTCTCTAGCATAACTGAACTCTTTTAAATTTAGATCCTGCAACTCTTGCTCTGTCGTCTTTGCTACCTGAAACTTGGAACAGGAAAAATAACCAAGAGAAACTGAAAACTCTATACCTGTCATTTTTTTTTAGGACAAAAGTGATTGCAACCCAAGCATCTGCCTGACATATTCTAATAATACAATTCGGTCACTGCAGTATCTTGGCAATAGCATAGGGAAACCTATGAATCCACTGACCCTAATATACGTGGAATGTTTGTTCTAAATTAACCAACATGCCCATTCTCTTATTATGGTCATTACTTCTGGGCTTATTCAATAACCTGTGTCACCTATGAGTTTGATGATGATAGGGAAAAGGAAGGCATCGTTTATTCTTTTGTAGTGTGCTTTTGTGTTGCCTAGAGGGAGTTGGGTGTAATACTCCCGCACCTTCTTTTGTCCTTCCTCATCTCTGAGATGGCCCTCTATCTGCAAACCTAGAAATTTTCATGCTTGAGCTGCTACCCAAACAACACATGAAGTGAAGAAAAATTTCTTCGTCCTATGCACAACTACCAATTGCTTGTGTATATTATCGAATAAGATCTAAGCCCAATCGAAATACTTCTTGCCAATCAACATAGTAGTCATGTAATGAAACATCCATGGGTAGAAGTGACGGCAATCCGTCTTGTCAAAGGCCTTTCTCAGCATAATAATTAAGTCACGTTGTGGCTCAACGACATGTGCCCTTAGGATGTCTTTGGATTTTAAGCCTGTCTTCCTCTCCTCGTCGAGCCAGTTTTCATTCATATGCCTTTTGCACGTAGTAACATCCCCATCCCATACTTCGGCAGCTTCTTCTTCAATGGTTAACAACATCTCTTCCTCTCTTGAAGGAATCCCGAACACATATCCCAGCATATCCGCAGATAAATCTATCATTGTCCTTCCTTGGGCATCAGTGCATTTTCTAGTGTTTGCATTGTAGAAGTGTGCTATGGTCATAATGAATTCAGGGGCTTTGATGGATTGAGGAAAAAAAAATTCTTCTACCAGCCCTGATCTTTTGATCCTCTTGTAAGGAGCCTCTAGTCTCAGTTTATCCAATTATGTTCCAATGTCTTCTAATTCGACATGTCCTACCTCTGTATCAGTAACCCATTTGATTTGATCATCCAAATTTGAAACATAAACCTATCCCTGATAATGGCACTTCATGGTTGCGGGGAGTCTATCCAATTCCTTGCCTTTCTCGCTAGAAGTTAGGTCCATCTAATTTTTCTGATCTGCAATAAAGAACGACAAATTATCTTATCACACATCAAATATATCAATTATATTACCCACTTCGAGACTCCGAGGTGGGAAAATTCTTTCTCAAATAACTGAGCTCGGAACTCCGGGGTTCCGTGGTGAGGATGGGCTAAAAAATTGACTCGAAACTTCGAGGTTCCGAAGTTCCGAGGTGGACCAAAATAGTGGAACCCGGGACTCCGGGGTTTCGGGGTAAGACAAGGCTAAAACAATAAAAACCGGAACTCTAGGGTTCCGAGGTGAGTGCATAGCTCATTCAGGACTTTGGGGACCCGAAGTCTCAGGGTAGTTCAAATAATGGTCTATGAGGAAAGAACTTCGGATCTTCAGGGCTCTGGGGTTAGGTGTAGTTCATAGACTGGCCAAAAGGGAAGGTTCGAAACTTCGGGGATACGGGGTTTCAGGGTGAAAGCACAATCCAAAAAGATTAACCTCGGGACTCCAGGGTTCCGGAGTTTCGAGGTGAAAACAACTACCAAGCCCAGAACTTCGAGGTACCGGGGTTGGAAAACCCTAAGGATGTGGGAAGAAAATGAACACACAAAATGAGAAAAAACTAAAAAAAAATCAAATCTAAGCTAAAAAACTAAAAGATCTAAACTAGAAAACTCAAAGGGAGCAAAGAAATCCACCAACCTAACGGAAGAAATCCCTCGAAAACGAGGCGATACAGAGGCAGGAAATTGGGAGGCAGAGCAAGGAAATCGGAAAACCTGAATGCGCAAATGAGCTCAAAAGAGTTCATTTCCTCTATTTATACCCCCGATTTTCCATCTATACAGTCGAGTTAAACATGACCTCGGGAATCCAAGGTTTCAGACTTCCGAGGTGAAACTCAAAAAACCAAAAAAACACAAATAGACCTCGGGACTCCGGGGTTTCGGGGTCTAAACAAGTAGGGGCACCTCGAGAGTTTGGGGTTTCGAGGTGGAAAAGAAAAGAAAGAAAAACAACTTCGAGACTTTGGGGTTACAAAGACAACACAACTTTGAGACTTTGTGGTTTTGAAGTGACTAACAACAAAACATGAAGAACTCGGGATTCTAGGACTCTGGAGTCCTGAGGCTTCAACAACAAAAAGAAACAACGCACGACTTCAGGACTCCAGGGTTTTGGGGTTTCGAGGTTGTGAAAAACACCATAAACAAAAACCTACCTAAGAAGTCTGGGGTTCTGAGGTCAAAACACAACCAAAAAAACAAGTGCCTACCTCGGGACTCCGGCGATCCGGAGTTCCGAAGTGTCAAGGCAGAAACTAAAAAAAACAAAGCTACCAAAAGCAAAAAAAGGGACCCATATTTTCAAGACAAGGAAACTAATGGGGTTAGGTATGCAAGGCATAACAAATGGAAACTATCTGAGAAAAATGACTCCAGGCATTTTAGAACTTCAGAATCTCTTATATAACCTGACACCTAAGGCTACTATCATTCAAAAGGATGTATAAGAGTGAAAAGATGAGTGAACCAATGAACAAACAATCAAGTCTAGAACTAAACATGATTGACTCTTAAGTGTGTGCGCATGATTTATTACCCCATCATTCTCGATAATGAAGACAAACAAAGGAAATTTAGCCCAAGCTACTTAGGTGAAGTCAACCAATGTGTTTCGTGCAAGGTTATCCTGGGCATAGCTCTGCTGCCAGCCGGACGTTCATAGCTCCGACAGAGATACCTCTAGCTCCCATCAAGCAATGCTCCACTGCCAGCCAGACGTCCATAGGCCCAGTGGAGATTACTTGAAACACCCAATTTTAGTTGCTTTAAGTGGATCATTACTTTTCTCTTTCATGTTTTTTAAAAAACATCATAGAATATAAAGGGATTATTTCTTGGAGATTACTTGAAACACCCAATTTTAGTTGCTTTAAGTGGATCATTACTTTTCTCTTTCATGTTTTTTAAAAAACATCATAGAATATAAAGGGATTATTTCTTGGAGATTACTTGAAACACCCAATTTTAGTTGCTTTAAGTGGATCATTACTTTTCTCTTTCATTTTTTTTCTAAAAACATCATAGAGTATAAAGGGATTATTTCTTTCAACCTTAAAGAAACTTTCAAACATTGAAGTCCAATCACTGGGTTGGGAGCCACAGTGGACAACATGAAACATCCTGACTTCTGATTTCTCACTTAGAAACAAGTTCATTTGATACCTTACAAATTTTTTTGATATAACTTAATGTGATGGTAGTGTTGAGTAATTAGGTTAGCCTCTTCCAAGTGGGAGTCAAGAACTCGAACCATATTTAAACTATTATATACCACCTTGGACGAGTGTAGACAAAGGTTTCAAGATTTAACCAAATAATAATGAAGCTGTAAAGAGAAAAGAGTCGAAGTCTCCCAAAATTTTCCAATATGTCATGCAAAGAACACTTACCTTTCAGAATCCTTGAAAATAAACATGTGTCCCGACACAACAAAACACTGGTTGGAGAGGCATGGTGGGATTCCTCTCTCTGGAAGTTGTGGTTTGACATATATGGCAATGACGAACACGTTCATGAGTATCTTTAAAAATACTAGGCCAGTAATATCCAACCTTCAAAATCTGATGTGCAGTGGCATCTGTTGACCCATGACTTGTACCATACTTCCCATGGAATTCCTTGATCATTTTATGGGCTTCCTGATGATCAAGACATCGAAAGTAAATACCTTCGTAGTTCTTCCTATAAAGTGTCAAATCCTTGATCATATAATTGGCACTTTTGATCCTTAAAGCTCGTCTTTGTGTGGTTGTAAACCCCTCAGGACACTTGTTATTCAGCAACATAAAAACCAAATTAGTGTACCATGGGTCCTGAGTGAATGACTGCAACATATACTGTTGGCATTGGATTTGAGGGATATTAGTCGCCATAGCTTGAGACAGACCCTAGCCTCTAACTAACCTCATTGGATGCATCTCTAGATCAAACTCTTGTAAAATAGCCATCCATTTCTCTCGGCGTTCTCCCAACTCTGATTGCATAAGCAGTGACTTAACTGCTTGATCAAGTACAATTGCGTATATTTTGCTCCTTAAGATATAATGTCTGAATTTCTTGACAACTCTTACTAAATAAAAATCATGTTTCTCAAGAGCAAAATATCTCACCTCAACACTCTTAAAAGGGGAGCTCATGAATGCAATGGGTTTCTCATCTCCTACTTGCCTTTGTGTTAGAACAACAGCCCCTGAATGCAACGAAGCAAAAAATATATATATAAAATGGCAAAGTATAGTCAAGACTAGTCAGTACAGGAGCTTCTATAATGGACCTCTTGATTTGGGTGAACGCCTCTCTTGCTTATGCAATCCATTCAATCTTAGCATCCTTCTTCATCATTTCATTTAGTGGCTTGACTATCTCTGTGAATCCAGTGATAAATTTTCTGACAAAATTGATCTTCCTGAAGAAAGATCTCATATCCTTTTTACTTCTAGGCATCTGCAATTTTAATAATGCATCTACTCGATCCAGGTCTATAGATATCCCTCTTTCAGAGATTACATGTCCGAGGAGCTTCCCTTTAGCCACCCCAAACACACTTTTTGGGATTAAGGGATATCTCATATCTTTGACATCTTTCTAAGGCTTTACGGAGGTGGTCTAGGTGATCTCCTTTGACTTTAGAAAATATAGTCTAATCATCCATATATATAATAATACATTTGCCAATCAGGTCTTTGAAAGTTGTACCCATTGCTCTCTAGAATGTTGCTCCAGCATTAATTAACCCAAACGGCATCCTTCCATATGCTTAAATTCCCCACTTCGTAGTAAACATTGTTTTCATGCAGTCTTCATTGTTCACCAAAACTTGGTTATATCCAAAATAACCATCTAGGAATGACATCATCTGTGAACCATGAACGATTTGTAATACCTCATCTAAGAAAGGGAGTGCGTAATTATCCTTTTCTGATGCCTTATTGAGGTTGCAAATATCAACACAAAGCTGGATTTCCCCATTCTTTTTCCTTACTGGCACCAAGTTGGCAACCCAAGTGGAGTGACGTACCAGGAAAATAATCCTAGCAGCGAGTAGCTTTTGAACTTCCTTGAAAATCAAGGGTTCTATCAATTGATTGAACAGTCGTTGCTTTTGTCTGAACGGTTTTATATTGGGTTTCAAAGGTATAACATGAGTGATGATTGATGTATCAAATGTTTTCAGATCTTCGTACCCCCATGATATAACATCAATGTACTCTTTTAAGATTTGCATAATTTTCTCCCTCTCAGTGGGAGTACAAATCTTCCCAATGTAAACTATCTTCTCTTGACCTTCCAGACCAATATTATGTGGTTCATATTTTCCAGCATCTAAATCCATTGTCAATCTCTCTTTTATGCTGGGATCAGAATCAAAAAGCCTCTCTAGAGTGACCATACCTTTGGGAATGACATTTGTAGGTAAATTTATGATTTCTTTGTCACCCCCTTCATCAAGATCATCTGATATGTCCTTCTCATCAATGATTTGTTCTTCAAAATCCCCTGAATTAGCAAGGAAATCTAGAATGTGTGTATCATCCTCAAAGACTTGAAAGTGTTTGATGTTATTGGTCACAACAGGTGTGGAGACCAGCTCTACGGAAAATCTCTTCAAAGGAGATTGACTGACTAGTTCTAGTGTACTTGCTGCTACAACCAATGCATCTGATATTCCATTTACCTTCCTGGGCACGAGCTATATATTGAAACCATCAAAATCCTCAACCAACACCCATACTATATCCCTATATGATGCTAACCTTTTGTTGTGACATGCATATTGGCTTCTTACTTGCTTAACCACCAATTCAGAATCTCCTTGCACTCTTAAGCATTTGGCTCCCTTCTTATGAGCGAAGAGTAGTCCTTTGATTAGGGCCTCATACTCAGTCATGTTGTTACTGCAAAGGAATTGGAGTCGGTAGGAGGCTAGAAAGGTCTTCCCTTTGGGACTTGTTAACTCAACTCCTGCTCCACTGCCTTGTTTGGATCTAGACCCATCAAACTTTAGAAACCATATTTCATCCTTCAATTTCTTTACATTCTTCAGCTTAGGTTCAGTGATCAATGGAGGAAGATTAATTTCTGAAAGTGGTTGTTGTTCCTTGAGTTTGAGGTCTTCTAACACCTAAGGTTGTTCATTTATAGGTTCCAAGAGTACTTCAAGCATATTGGGAGTGAACTTCTCTACTTGAAATTGTATGAGAGACTAAGTTTCTTCATTCTCCTGCTTGGGTGGAATCTCCTCATTCTCTTGCTTGCCAATCTCAACTATGAATATCTCCTCCTTGCATTGCTCTGGTAGGGAAGTTTCTATTATAACATCTATTTTTGGGGGTATTACTTTCTCATGACTTGGAACTTAAATTTCTTCCACGTTGATGACATAATTAGTGTCCTCACAAGGGACTGGGCTCATCAACTTCGTAACTTCATTTTGGCACGGGATACAAGATATTTTTTAATGTTCTTGATGATGTATCCTACACCATTATGGGAGTAACAAATCTTGCATTTTGATATCATCTCCCAATAGGCACATCCCTTGTTTCATTCCTACAATAAAGTCTTTAACTCTCGGTTTATGTTCTGCCATATCAATTTGGCGGGACTAGGGAACTATAGGTGTAGAAAAGGTGAGAATTTCATTTATTCTATAGACTCCTTGACTCACTTTTGCATATGCGACCTCATTAGGAGCTATGTCTGTGACCAACTTCTTCAATTTAGGCCCACTATCAATTTGAATCTGGTTACTTACTCCTTTCCAGGGAAGCCATAAGTATGTAAAACAGGTAGAGAAGTAACCTCCCAATGTTTTTGATCAATCTCTACTAAGGAGCATCCCATATACTTTAGGAATATCAACCACCTATATATCAATATAACGGGATATGCATGGATCAACACCCAACTGGATGTATACATCTTTCAATTCCCCAATCACATTGACCTCAATCTTATCCCATTGTACCACCTTGTTGTTTGCACGCATTGGGTTGAGACCAAGCTTCTAACATATAAAGTAAAGCATTACATTTCTAGATGCGCCTGAATCTATCAAACAGTTATGTAAGTTCTTCCCGCATATTTTCAAACTGAGTAGAAATGGTGGGTTTTCGATGGCATCATTACTGATATTGGCTTTGACTTCATTCAAGTCAGTCATCTTAACCTCATTTCTCTGTGACTCCAGTAATTTCAACTTAAGGAGAGCCTTCTTTTGTTTGGGGCAATATCTCAGTACCTCCATTAAGGACATAGTGTTGGCAGTCCTCTCCATCTCCTTGGTAACATCAAAAGATCCTTTCAAAATATATTCTTGCCCTTGACTTTTTCTAGGATGTGCTCCTTGAAAAGCTTGAGGAGGGGGAGGATTGTTACTTGCATTCGCATCAGGAGGTACAAATCCACCCTTTGGAGGAGGTGGTTTTGTCAATAGAGTCTTGCCTTGACTTTGATGTAGAGCATCGTGATCATCCAACCAAGAACCTCAAATCATTCGTGAAGTTCAATCATCAACACAAATCTTCCAACATGTTAGAGGCATTGTCATATATTTTCCAGCAAAATCATCAATCAAATAACCATTATCAAATATTCTCCATAGATATCAATCCATAATTATTGTAGATCCATATATTATGCATTAAACTTGAATCATTTAAACCCTTCATCTATTCATTTCTTGCAAATGAAAACCAAGAATTTTCCCAAACTATGAAATTTACCCTATTTTGGTCATGAAATTACAATCATGAACAATCATTAATAACTCTCAACATATTAATTACCAGGACAATCTCACCGATCCAATTCTATAAATGCTAGTTATAAAATGTTCTTCAAACTTATAGAAATATCCAATGGTTAAATCCAAAGATATGATGATTTTTCCAAAACTGGTCGCCGTGAATCAGGGTTTTGGGTAGTTCCAAACGGTTTTCACCAAAACTCTCATAACTTTCTCAAAAATGCATGAAATTAACTCAAACCAAAAGCAATGGAAATACTATTCAATATAATACACCGTCATGATATAAATACACTTGTTTCCAAGTTGTTCATGGCCACACAAGGCCTGGAAACAAGAGGAAAAACTTTCAAGACCACAAAACAAGAGATTGAAACAATGAAAATATGATACCAAAATGTTTCCAATGCTTTCCAATTCCTTCTCCAACTTTTACATACTATTATGAATGACCATTATAGAGGTTTTATATCCTTTTCATCTTCACATGGAAGTTACAACTACCCAACTTCCTCTTATGACCATACAACTTCCCATTTTGGTCTTTTTACAACTTTTGAAAAGTTGCATTTTACAACTTTTGACTCAAATGACTTTAAACCTTCACAAGAACCTTCAAAACATATTAGGATGGAATAATAATGTATTTTTGTCACCATTTTACCCCTCAAAGGTTATTTTATACAAATTTTACCAAATGACTAATTCAAGACCTTATTAGGACAATTTGGGCAACTCATTACAATGGGCTCTTTTAGCCTTACATATTGATTCATATTGACTCAAAATGACATTACAAATAAAAATGTAATTGAATCTACTTATGAATTTATCTTTATACTTTTATAGAATCATTTTGTGCCTTTGTGTTAGGTGCTCTTGCACCATACTCTCGACTTTGAAAAGTTTCCAAGTCCCTTGGAAACATGGATGAAAATAACCTACATACTGGCTGCTCCTCAAGATGTTGCTCCAAACATAAGTCCACCCTCATTGCTGCACCAAACTCACCAACTAATTTTCCTCACCTAGGATTCCTTCCTTGCCTCTCTCCCCAGGTCTTTTGGCAACCCACTAGACCTCCTTCTCAGGCCCCTTGGACCATCTCCTATGGCCCCATGACAAACCTTCATATCTGTCTACTTGCAGCTAGTGGATATACATCTACAACCACAACCATTAGCAAACCAAAATACCAATCACTTTCTCAGCCTAGACCTTTTTCTAAGATCTTATACCAATTTGATGAAAAACATCATGATCATCCAACCAAGAACCTCAAATCATTCGTGAAGTTCAATCATCAACACAAATCTTCCAACATGTTAGAGGCATTGTCATATATTTTCCAACAAAATCATCAATCCAATAACCATTATCAAATATTCTCCATAGATATCAATCCATAATGATTGTAGATCCATATATTATGCATTAAACCTAAATCATTGAAACCTTTCATCTATTCATTTCTTGCAAATGAAAACCAAGAATTTTCCCAAACTATGAAATTTACCCTATTCTGGTCATGAAATTACAGTCATGAACAGTCATTCATAACTCTTAACATATTAATTACCAAGACAATCTCTCTAGTCTGATTCTATAAATGCTAGTTATAAAACGTTCCTCAAAATTATAGAAAGATCCAATGGTTAAGTCCAAATATATGATGATTTTTCCAAAACTGGTCACCGTGAATCAAGGTTTTGGGTATTTCCAAACAGTTTTCACCAAAACTCTCATAACTTTCTCAAAAATGCATGAAATTAACTCAAACCATAAGCAATGGAAATATTATTCAATATACTACACTATCATGATATAAATACACTTGTTTCCAGGTTGTACATGGCCGCACAAGGGCTGGAAACAAGAGGAAAAACTTTCAAGACCACAAAACAAGAGATTGAAACAATGAAAATATGATACCAAAATGTTTCCAATGCTTTCCAATTCCTTCTCCAAATTTTACATACTATTATGAATGACCATTATAGAGTTTTTATATCCTTTTCATCTTCACATGGAAGTTACAACTACCCAACTTCCTCTTATGACCATACAACTTTTGAAAAGTTGCATTTTACAACTTTTACCACTTTTGACTCAAATGACTTTAAACCTTCACAAGAGCCTTCAAAACATATAAGGATGGAATACTAATGTATTTTTGTCACCATTTTACCCCTCAAAGGTTATTTTATACAAATTTTACCAAATGACTAATTCAAGACCTTATTAGGACAATTTGGACAACTCATTACAGTGGGCTCTTTTAGCCTTACATATTGATTCATATTGACTCAAAATGACATTACAAATAAAAATGTAATTGAATATACTTATGAATTGATCTTTATCCTTTTATAGAATCCTTTTGTGCCTTTGTGTTAGGTGCTCCTGCACCAGACTTCTAAGGTTGTAATTATTCCAGGTTTGAAAAGCTTGAGCATCATAGACACACGGTTCACCTTCAACTTCTTCTTGGAACTCCTTGCATAGGAACGTGTCAACCAACATTGTTGTATTAACCTTTTCTGGTTCCTCATTGGAGCACCCTGTTGGTTGAGAACTAGCTTGAGCAATCCTAATGATCTTTTCAAACTAGGCATGATTGACCTCTGAATGGGATGCTATATCATGCAACCTACACCAATTAGTCAGTAAATTCATATCAGCAAGGTTAACACTTTGTGTATTGTTTGGGTTGTCTCTCGCATCAGGATGGTCATGGTTTACTCCACTGTTGTTTGGACCTGTGTTCCATTGTCTATTGTATGGCTTGGAGTTATACCTTTGGTTTTGATTTTGGTTATTGTAGCCTTGTTGGTTATTATATGTTTGGGATTGGTTATACCCTCCCAGAGGATTCATCTTCAGCTAACTCAAATATGAAGTAACTTGTGAAATCATTTTTTTTAATGCCTCTACTTCAACAGATAAGTGTGACCCTTGACTCTCAAGAATTGTAGTTGGGGCTTGGTTCACTTCCTGGGGATTACCGAACTGTTGATTTGTCCCTCGTATCTGACCAGCGGACTGTGTTTGGATAGGGGCAGTGTCAGTATTGTTCTGCCAATTTAAAGCTTGAGCACCAAACTGTTCATTCGTCCCTTGTACCTGAGGTTCAGGTGCATAAATTGGCATTAGGTTCATTGTTGGGGCTCCTACTGGTTGAGGTGATGGCACCTCGGGGAGTTGATTGTAATTCCCTTGATTGACTCCTATGGGTAAATTGTATCCAATTCCCCCAAGTGTTTGATTCAACTCTTGGTTCATATTGATGGCTAACGCATAAACCTTTGTCAAGGTATTCCTTTGATCTTCTGGCACACTCTTTTTGATAAACATGGCACTCCATGGGTCGATGGCTCTCAAGTATGAGTCAATTGCTACATTCATTGCCACTTGATAAGGAGCCTGTAACCTCTTATAAGCCCTTTGAAAGTTGGTATTAAAATTTGTCAAGGGCTCATTTGGTAACTTTTTGAGAGAGGCAAACTGTTGGTACAATGTTCCGGGGTCAACATATACTTGAAACTGATCAATAAAAGCCTTTTCCAAAACATCACATCCATTGATAGAATTCGCAGGCAAGGTTAAATACTAGTTATATTCATTTTCCCCTAGTGAATATGGGAAGAGTCTACACACCACGTCTTGATGTTCTATGTTATTGTGAACTACTGCATCCTTGAATGCTCCAATGTGCTCATCTGCAGTCCTAGGTCCCGTAAAGTAGAACTTACTACAAAACTTATATGGGTTCCTAGGCAAGTCATGAATTCCTCCTGGTATGTTTCCCAATGGTGTGTGATCTTGGTTGAAGTAGGCCATTGCAGGTGGATGTTGAGCTACGAAAGGTGCAGAGATGGGTTGAGGGCTAGGGATTAACTGGTCCTCTACGTTGAGTCTGGATAATTGCGTTGGTGAAGATATTGAAGGCTGTCCTTTACCTTTATTCCTTTTCTTCCTAGTCACATGTCCTAACTCTACCAAGTCTGAAAGAGAATAATTATTCCTTAGAACCCTGTAAAAACCTCTCTGAAGAAAAAGATGTTATACGATACAGCTTAGTACTTCAATTTCTCAGTTGTAGAAGAGTACGATTGTGTGAATGGTAAAAGTCTATCTCCTGTGAATACCATATCAAGTCATAGTGTGACCATGGGATTGAAATTTGAGGGGGTTAGTATCTTGGCCCTCCTTCTAGCGCCACTTTCTGTTGACGTGTGTTTTGACACACTCACCAACAGTCAGGTAATTTGTGTAAACACTCACCACCTCTCCTGAAAAGCAATAAGTTTCGAAAAACTAACTACTCCAAGGTCTCTATAGTCTGGTCTTGACAACGATGGGTAGCTCAATGGTTGATGTGGTTGTACATGTAAAGGGGCCTTCTGGTTAAATGAATCCCAATAACTTCCAATAACTCTACTTTTCTTTTGTATTTTATGTTTTAAGATTCTCTTTCGAAATAAGCTACAAAGATAGGAAAACAAGAAAATAACAATGAAACTAATTCAATAACAACTTAATGAGCTACTTAGTAAGTACCTTGCAATCCAAAAACCACCAATATCATCTAAATCAACATTCAATAACGGACCTGCAAAGTCAACAACCTTACAAATTCATAGAAAGAATAACACCACAATATCATGTATCCCAATAATTCTCATACACCACTTATGTGAACAGTATGATTCATAAAGCAATAAACATAAGATCAGAACAAGTTGTTGATTTCAAACAATAGACATTACCAGACTGTAAAGAACAAATTAATAGCACACACGCATAGATCAGACAATCTATAAGTTGTTTCTTGTATTAACTTCAAAGAATGTATCACAAAAATAATCTAGTTCATAACAATCTACAAAAAAACAATCTAAAATCTCTAAGTGGGTCTCAAATCATCAATTTGTGGACCCATACAAATGAATCAAACTCCTCAATTTATAGAGTTTCTTGTCCTACTTTCTAGGAAATAAACCTATCTAAATTAAGAACTAAAAAGCAAGGAGCCGTAGTTGACATGCAAGTCTTTGCCTTAGACTCTAGTTAACCATTACAAAACTGGGACTAAGGGAGCACTACAAAGATGGTGTTGCATGAGCCAGGCTTTCATAGTCATGCAAAATTTTGCTCAAAACTAAAGCGTAAGTTGGAGGTGCAGTTGAAGTCCCAGTGTGGTATCATACAAAAACTCCTTGAAAATGTCATACTATCATTAACAACTATACATTTATCTTTCACTTCTTTTTATAGGTTTTGTAATTGTTGATGATACGTGCAATCACTTAGGCAGGAGGATCAGTAACATGTTTGATTCTGAACTTGTACTTCTTAAAAATCTCCTCCGCGTTCTTTCTTCCACCTTCCAACTCCTCTATTGTTTATGCGGCCTGTTGACACTGGGTTATCAAATATGTATACATGTCCATTGATGCAACACTAAACTAAGTTGGAGCTGCAAAATGTTGTGCCTCATATGCATCTCACTGGCAGAGTACCTGGTCCTCCTCCATACCTCCAACACTGGTTATACCAAGCCCAAAAACTCCTAATAACTGCCCTACAAACTTCTCGTATTTTTCCACTACCCTGAGAAGGGGAGACCGAATACCTGTTATATCCTTAACATACTGTTGAAGCATTTCAATCTTCAACTCCAAAATGTATATGTAGGATTGCAATTGTTTACAACTGCCTCCACCTAAGAGGTCTTCCCTTATTATCTCTTCTTCCCCAAGACTCAAAACTTTATTCAAAACCCGTAACTGTTTGCCAAAAGTGTTGAGCTTCCACTCCCACTGCTGAGAACAAAAAGCTAATGCTCCTCCAACCTATATGGCCTTTCTATATTCTTTCATGGTGTTCTGCAAGAATAATCTAATTTTGGCAGCATTTGTTCGTGCCCATGCCTTCGTTGTAGTTGCCCCCTGTCTTACCTCAACCAATGCTTTTATATCTCCTTCTGGGAGTGACGAGGTTGAAGGTAAGTTGTCATCTACACATGTATCCAGGGGCTTACCCATCTCTACCAACAACTGCTTATATTGTTCTAGTTGCGCCTTGACCTCTGAATGGGAGATGTGCTCCTTTTCTATTCGGCCCCTAATGACACTAGTAGCAAGCTCCAATGTATCTAGCTCTCCCCATTTGGTCTGTTTACCCAATTTGACCTTTGAAACCTGGTATTTGGGGGAATCTTGACCTTCAGGTTGTGTTGGAACTGCTACATCAGCAATCACTTGACCAGAACTGGTTCTTGATAAGTGATGCATTGTCTTTGATCTCTTTGTTTTTTGTGGTTCTTCAATGATGGCCTACTGAAATGTAACCTTGGGTAGCACCACTTTCTTTTTCTTCTCAAAGGTGAAGTTTAACCATTGTGGCACATCCTTATCTTTCTCATCTTCATGGGGCACGATGTCAGCAGTCACCATGTGCACATCTGACTGCTCCTCTGCTTCATCTTTCTCCTCTTCTTCTGTATGCTTAGGGTCTGGAAGTCCTTGGGGTGAAGCAATTTGACAAGCCAGGTTGGCTTGGAGAGCAGTATCAACATTCAACTATTGTTGCTTATGCAAGTCTCCTAACCTATCATTGATCTCTTTCTCAAACTCTCTACCACCTTTAATTGTTTTCTCCATATCTTGCTTAGCAGCTATCTCTTTTAGCAAATCCTCTTGGTCTTTTGGAGTCAAGACCAATCTTTCATCCCGTGAATCCTCTGGCTCATTTCTTTCCTTCTCTCCCCCAAGTGGTTGTTGTTCCATAGGTTGCTTGTCCTCTTGGTCAAAATCTGATTCAATGTTATGAATGCTTACATTTTCTACAACATGAAACAATATCGTAGTTACTTGAGGTAGAGTTGTTGATGTTGCTGGAAAAACACGAGATGCTATTGGTAGAGGAGTTGTAGTGGTTGACGTCAAAATTGGAGCCTTTGTGGTTGCAGTTGGTGGGGGCTGAGTAAATATACTTGTGGTGTCAGGAGGAGGTTGTACATTTTCATCAGTTTTCCCTTGATCATCTTCCTCCTAAATGCCTTCTCCTGGCCTTTGTCCAATTGCTGCCCTTACAGGGAATACCTCGGCCAATGGCAAAGCTCCTAACCCTTCTCTGATTCCAAAATCAGTTGTCTTCCTCATTTTTTCCTTGAATTGCTTGAGGAGTTCCTCAATACTTTCTTCGGGTTGCACCACCTCTTTTGGGTCCGTAGAAGTATTCTTTCTAGAGTTGGACCTTGTCTTACAGGCATACTCCTTATAACCCCTTGACTAGGGAACACCTAAAGTCGATTCCTTTTGCTTCCCCTTCAAAGCACTCGGCCTAACCCTCAAACTTAGCCACTGCCTAGTTCTATCTATAATAGTTTGAGTTACTCTATCTATATCCACCTCTTCATGCCTTGACCATCTGATTGGAGAGAGGGGCTTCTTATCGATTTCCTGTTTCTTATATGTAGGGTCTAATAAATCACCATCATCCCTTAACTCTTTAGGGAGATTGGTCTCTATTTCAAAATCCCTTACCTGCGGAACTGAGAGCCTGGAATACTTTTTCTCTCTAAGTTCAAAATCGTCTTGGAGGTTGGCCCAAAAATCCTCCAATCTTGACTTATGTCCGTCATATGCCTTTCACATTATTGGCTTTAGTTTGCCATATGGGTCATAATATTCTCTAGCATAACTTAACTCTTAAATTTAGATCCTGCAACTCTTTCTCTGTTGTCTTTGCTACTTGAATCTTGGAACCGAAAAAATAACCGATAGAAATTGAAAAATCTATACCTGTTTATGTTTTGAGGACAAAAGTGATTGCAACCCAAGCATCTGTCTGACGTATTCTAATAATACAATACGGTCATTGCAGTATCTTGGTAGCAGCATAGGGCAACCATTGAATCCACTGACCCTAATATATGTGGAACGTTCATTCTGAATTAACCAACATGCCCATTCTCTGATTATGGCCATTGCTTCTGGGCTTATTCTATAACATGTCCTCATCTCTGAGCTGGCCCTCTGTCTGCAACCCTGAAAATTTTCCTGCTCGAGCCGCTACCCAGACAACATATAAAGTGAAGAAAAATTTCTTCATCTTATGCACATCTACCAATTGCCTGTGTATATTATCAGATAAGATCTGAGCCCAATCGAAATACTTCTTGTCAATCAGAACAGTAGTCATGTAATGAAACATCCATGGGTGGAAGTGACGACAATTTGTCTTGCCGAAGGCCTTGCTCAGCATAATAATTAAGTCACGTTGTGACTCCTTGAAATCTGCCCTTAGGATGTCATTGGATTTTAAACCTGTTTTCCTCTCCTCCTCAAGCCAATTTTCATTCATATGCCTTTTGCTTGTAGTAACATCCCCATCCCATACTTTGACAGCTTCTTCTTCAGTGGTTAACAATATCTCTTCCTCTCTTGAAGGAATCTCGAACACATATCCTAGCATATCACCAGATAAATCTATCACTGTCCTTCCTTGGGCATCAATGCACTTCCTAGTGTCTACATTGTAGAAGTGTGACACGGTCATAATGAATTCAGGGGCTTGGATGGATTGAGGGAAAAAAGTTGCTTCTACTAGCCCTGATCTTTTGATCGTCCTGTAAGGAGCCTCTAGTCTCGGTTTATCCAATTGTGTTGCAATGTCTTCTAATTCGACATGTCCTACCTCTGTATCATTAACCCATTTGATTTGATCATCCAATTTTGAAAGATATACCTATCCCTTATAATGGTACTTCATGGTTGCAGGGAGTCTATCCAATTCCTTTCCTTTTTTGCTAGAAGTTGGGTCCATCTAATTTTTCTGATCTGCAATAAAGAACCACAAATTAGCCTATCACACATCAAATATATCAATTATATTACCCACTTCGGGACTCCGGAACTCCAAGGTTCCATGGTGGAAAAACTCTTTCTCAAATAACTGACCTTGGAACTCAGGGGTTCCATGGTGGGAAAACTCTTTCTCAAATAACTGACCTCGGAACTCTAGGGTTCCGAGGTTCCGAGGTGAGGATGGGCTAAAAACATGGCCCGAAACTTCGGGGTTTTGAAGTTCCAAGGTGGACCAAAACAGTGGAACCCAAGACTCTGGGGTTCCATAGTAAGACAAGGCTAAAACAATAAAACCTAGAACTCCGGGATTTCGGGGTGAGTGCATAGCTCATTTGGGACTTCGGGGACTCAAAGTCTCAGGGTAGTTCAAATAATGGCCTATGAGGAAAGAGCTTCGGAACTCCGGGGTTCCGAGGTTAGGTGTAATTCATAGACTAGCCAAAAGGGAAGGTCCGGAACTCGGAGGATTTGGGGTTTCAAGGTGAAAGCACAATCCAAAAAGATTAACCTCGAGACTCTGGGGTTCCGGAGTTCCAAGGTGAAAACAACTACCAAGCCTGGAACTCTGGGGTATCAGGGTTCCGAGGTTGGAAAACCCTAAGGATGCAGGAAGAAAATGAACACGCAAAAAGAGAAAAAACTTTAAAAAAACAAATCTAAGCTAAAAAACTAAAAGATCTAAACTAGAAAACTCAAAGAGGGCAAAGAAATCCACCAACCTAATGGAAGAAATCCCTCGAAAACTCGGGGATACAAAGGCATGAAGTCAAGAGGTAGAGCAAGGAAATTGGAAAACCTGAATGCGCAAATGAGCTCAAAAGAGTTCATTTCCTCTATTTATACCCCCAATTTTCCGTCCATACAGTCAAGTTAAACATGACCTCAAGAGTCTGGGGTTCCGGACTTACGAGGTGAAACTCAAAAAACCAAAAATAAAACAAACAGACCTCGAGACTCTGGGGTTTCGGGGTCTGAACATTAACAAGCAGGGGCACCTCGGGACTCTGGGGTTCCAAGGTTCTGAGGTGGGAAAGAAAAGAAAGCAAAACAACCTTGAGACTCCGGGATTCCGAGGTTACAAAGACAACACAACTTCGAGACTCTAGGGTTCCGGGGTTCCAAAGTGACTAACAACAAAACATGAAGAACTCAGGATTCCGGGACTCCAGAGTCCCGAGGCTTCAACGACAAAAAGAAACAAGGCACGACTTCGGGACTCCAGGGTTCCATGGTTCCAAGGTACAAAACACCAGAAACAAAAACCTACCTCGAAACTCTAGGGTTCCGAGGTCAAAACACAACCAAAAAAACAAGTGCCTACCTCGAGACTCCGGGGTTCTGGGGTAGGACTTCAAAAACAAACAAAGGACACCTCGGGACTCCGGGGATCCGGAGTTCCGAAGTGTCAAGGCAGAAACTAAAAAAACAAAGCTACCAAGAGCAAAAAGAGGGACCCATATTTTGAAGACAAGGAAACTAATGGGGTTAGGTATGCAGGGCATAACACTTGGGAATGGAATGGAGTAGCCGATTGTCTTGCTAAGTGGGCTTTTGTCTTTATGGAGGACTGGTCTATTGAGGATAGGGGACAACTGTCTCCGGAATTGTCTCATCAGTTGGATCATCTTGTTGATTAGGACAAGTCTTTGTAATCTTTTCTTTGCTGGACTCTTTGCCTTCCTTCGATATACTTCTTATGTTTCGAATAAATTTTTACCCCCTTTTATTGTCTAACAGTTGTTAAATTGAGTTGTAACTTGTGTCGCTTGTCATCAACAAATATTTATTTTTAATAATTAGTCTAACTTTATTGGAATCTTGATGACCAAGAGGTATTAAGGTTCATACATGGTCCATTGTGAAATTGCAACAATCAGAAAGAAAAAAATTCAAGCTTGGAAATTACAGATTACATATGTTGCCAATAATCTTTGTAGAACAAGTTCACATCAGACTTGAGTTCTGAAGACGATCTGAGCATTGTAACACCATACTGAGGTAGGATTGTTCAGATAAGTAATTGGGATGGTTCCATATCATTCAACTTTAAGCAATTGTTTTCAATGCGGTTTATTTCTTTTTAGGCATGTACTTGTATTGAGTTGTTCAACTTGTTTCTAACTTTTTGTGTGCGTATACTACGGCCTTACAATATTCGAGTAGAGCAGAAACTCTTGAAAAAAGAAACATTTTATATTATGTTGCCTCCTTGATGATTAAAAAACTCTCAGCGAGATTCTCAAGGGGCCTATTTGGAATAATAGAATTAGAAGCCCAAAGTCATAATCTTGGTGCCACGTTTGGATAATCCTATAGAATAGCAATGCACGGAGCTCAAGTTACTCAAAGAGAGCTTAAATATTGTTATGCAGTCATGTAAACTTCAAAGAAATGGGACTAAAAATGCTATAGATACAAGCCTCAATATTCACCATAGATTTGTAATAGAAGGAATGGTAGTGGATAAAAAATTTATTTGTCTGAAAATTCTTCCCCTTCTTCAATGCTTTTTGTAGATTAGTAGCAATAATCTATCTCTAAGACTTTTTAGGTCAGTAGCACTAATCTATAAGGTTAATGAAGCTGCTTATAATTCGTGGTTACAATTACATCCTCATGTTAAAATGCATCTAGTGCTCTGCAATTTTTTCCTGAAGAAAGTACTCGTCAGATACTGCAAACTGTCAAAAGAATAATTAGAATACCATTCGCCTCTATGAATCATTCATGAGAGTGAAGAAATAAAGAAATCTAGATATTAGAGAATATCTGACTTCAAAGGTAAGCCAATTGGAAATCTGCTACAGTTGAGATAATCTTGCATCATCACAGACAATGTGTGTACCAAATGAAAGAAAACAATTATGTTACTGAATTGGTGCAGTTAGAAAACCTGATATTTGAAACTATGCATATCTCAAATTTGGCAAGTAGTAACCGCTCTTTAGGGCTAGATCTCCTTTCAAGGTGTAAGAAGTCCATAAACGCTCCCAGGGTTCAATAAAAAGTCATGCCCTGATTAAAATACCCATAAAACAATGTCCATTAAACGAATATAAGCGTGCATTTCAATGGGAGCTAGCATAAATCTTTTGAACAAGAAAATAACACTCATTCTATCATAAATGCATTTAAAAACATAAGAACACTTTCAAATTCTTACCATTCAATGTGCAGTCTTCCACATCTATATTGCAAATTTTGGTGTAGTTATCATTTGTCATTAGAGTTTATTGATATGGTATGTGGCAGCTTCCTTTGGCAAATTTTGGTGTAGTTATCATTTGTCATTAGAGTTTATTGATATGGTATGTGGCAGCTTCCTTTGGCACACATTTCTCTTGTGCTTCTTGTCCTAACTGCATCCTTATCATAAATGACATCTTCTTGAGGTCTAGATCTATCTTTTGATCATGTAAAATGGCTGTTAGGGTAGGTTCCATGACTGACCCATTTCATATGCCAAAAATTGTAATTTTAAGTTAATATGTTGCACTCTCTGTCTATTTGAAATTGAAGAAGTTATATCTCATTGTGATTCAACGTTGCTGATATTGTATGATGTATAATGACCATAACTTCTTTCAATGATATTTTATGCTAAATTATATGCTTTATAATTATATAATGATGGCCTATAATAATCATAATGGCTTATGATGGAATCATATTATTGTTATGATTGGATAAAGAGATAGCATTATTAATCAAATAATATAAACCCAAACCCTTGAGTGATCTTGTATTGTAAATACTAAATTCCATCAAATCTATGGTATGGAGAATGTTAAGTATGTTGGTGTGTGTCTGCTTAAATGGCATAAGGCTTTCTCATGAATGTAAATATGAACCTCTGCATGAATCATGCTGGTCACAAATTTCCTTGCTGGTGATAGGTCCTCTACCCCTTTGACCATGATGGAAGTGGTGGACTGTTCCAGGTTATTGCTGAGCGTAATTGCATTTATGGCCACCTTAAAGTTACTCTTGGCAGCGTTTCTCCCTTTTCAGGCTTCCTTCACATTTTGTGAATTGGTTTAATTTCTTGTACAGTCTTGGATGTGCGTATTGCATCTAGCTAAATCATTTGGAAATTTGATGAGACTACAAGATTAAAGTGAAGAAATCATGGGGTCTTAGAAGGATAAAGTGATTCTTTTTTTTTTTGACAGTTTGGCTTTTTGAGTATAAGAACTTTATTGAAGGTTTGATCAATCTCATTCTAATCCCTAACAATGTGCTTGAGACCAACCATAAAGGAAGAGACTATTTGTGTCCTAAATCATAAGTAGGATTATACATGACATCAAAGTAATTATAATACACTTTTGTAGTTCCCTTGTGTTGTCTCCATAAGTTACACAAGGTGAGCAATAATAAGGAGAAAAAGAAGTGCAAGTAGAAGCTCTTGGCTGAGTGTTTAGTGTGTTTCAAAATACCCATGTTGCATGTTGCATCCTTCATGCTTGAAATCTTCATGAATTGGGAAGGTTATTCTTCTTTTCTAGCTAGATACTAGTTGTCTACTTTGTTGTGTGCATGCATTTGACACAGCTTCTCTGAATGGAAACAATGCTTGTCAAAACTATTCCAAACTAGATTGCTAAATAAATTTATTGTACATCTTAAAACATTTTATTTGTCTAAGGTTTTTATAAACATTTTACACTTTCATGTTGAGAATTTTGCATGCTTGTTGATGGATATTGCAGCATAAGTTTTGTAATTAGGGCACAAGACATTCTTCCTGGCATGTAAGATCATAGTAATGGACATCTGAAGCAATAAGCCTTTTTGAATCTGATGTATTTGTGTTTCAGTCTTTTAATATAGATTTCAAAGTACATTGGTATCAACGACGCTGAAGGGGCAACATGCAACAAATTAGATAAGTAGCCGCAGGACTTAACCAGAAACCATATGATGCTAAGTGAAGACTGAACATGCTAAAAAATACCTATCTTATACATTGATGATTGAGGCATTAATAATCTTTTATCGCCCGAGTCTATGGCTCTTTGCATCTACTGTGGTTTTCATTTACCATAATGATAGTTGCAAAAGCCCTTCCTATCACCTAGTAAGATATAGGCCTAAAATTTTACCAGAGATGAGTTGTTACAAACTTCATATGAGAATTTGTCTTCATGCCTTGGATCATAAGGTGATGTAGGAGCATCCACGATTAATGGTAATCGGCATCACCAAAAAAAAGTTTTTCAGTTTTGTTTTCTTAGTTTTGCTTTGATTTCGTCTTGGTTTTTGTTGGCGCCTCTCTCCATGGCACGTGACTGTATGACAGAATGCCTCATTGCAATGTAACCTCATGGGACCGCAGCCTTAGAAACAAGAAATGGATATCCATTGCAGCTTCTGTAAAGACTGAAGAAACGTGCGAATAAGTGCCACGTGGGTCTTCTGACCATTCAACTTCCATTTTGAAGAAATGAAGCGCCACTAAAGCATGTCGAACTTGAAATAGTTTGCAGATTTAATGCGATGAGAGAGGGACATTGACAGTAGAGGAATTAAGGTAGAACAATTAAGAGATGGTAGAATATGCATCGATGGAAATAGAGAAGTGTGGGTTTGCATAGAGGGAAATATCAGCCAATAAGGTGGAGCTGCGTAGAGGGAAGGAATTGGCTCAAATACGTGGGAGTGGGCAGAGATAAAAAAAACAAATGGTGGGGTTCATTGTGTGGCTGCACTTGGAGCCGAAGATGGAGAATGTGGGTTTACGCAGGATGGAGAAATAGGGACTGCGTAGTAGAGGACAAGAATCGACTTAGTGTGGGGTTGTATATTGGCCAAGGTACCAGTGCGTAGCTAGGAGGAAGTATTTGATATGCTGCGAACGGGGTGGAACATAAAAGGCTTTGTTACAGTGAGTTGTTTGTGAGAAAAGCCAATGAAGGGACATGTATTTATGTTTGCAGATTTGATATTAGTAGAGTTATAATTCAGGAGCATCCAAGTTCCCATAACCGTTGCGAGCATCCTGCATACCTATGCCAAATGGTAATTATAAAAGAGAATATGCACATTTGTCAAAAGGAAGAGGATTATGTATGCGCACCTTAATTGTTTGCCAGAATGCCTCAGTTCAATGACATTTGTAAGGTAGTGTGAAAAGGAACACCAAAAATAGAAGAGAAATGAATTGAGTCAGGACAATAAAAGATTTCAGAACATGCATCGATGGGAGAGAGAAGTGGTGGAGCTGCAATGCGATTAAAAAGAGAACAGAAAATCTGAGTGCGTAGGGTGTAATGTCCCCATTTTGCGAGCATCAGAGTTTGTAAGAATTAGCCTATCATTTGACCCTCGTGGGCTAACAATTATTGATAGAGGGCCTCGTGTGGCAGTTACTTGGTGATTAGAGACATTACTCTTCAACTCGATTTAGGTTTTGGCCTTTGCATAGGTTTTTTGACTCAGATTGGCACACTTACTATTTATAGTAAGTTACTATTTTGGGAGAGTCAGGGTTCCTATTAATAGAAAGACACCTGAGCAGAGCTTATTGGCAGTGTCGACCTTGATTGGGCCTTTGCAGCTATTTCTAGACTGAGTTCCACATACTTACTATTTATAGTAAGTCACTATTCAGGGTTTCTATTTTTAGACAGGCATCCAATCACATGGAGAACAGGGAGAGTCGACTCCTGGCTCAGACGGCTTAGCAATCAGACAAGTACATCAAGAGATATTAAAGTTTAAGTGACTTAAGTGATTTATTTAATATTTTAATATTATTATAAAGTTCTAAAGTAACTTTATAATAATAAAGTCACTTTAATATAATAAAGTGCGTTAAGTGAATAATTTAATGTGGGAATAAATCTTTTATCCCACATTGGCCAGGAAGGTGTTTGAGCTCTCTTAAGGAAAGAATAAAAGGAAAGGCAAGAGTTCATTCTCGGCATCCAGTTGATGAATAGTATTTTGATTGATTTTTATTGTGGAGCCTAGGGCTTTCGCAATTTTCTTCTTTGATCATAGGAAACGAAAACTTCCTATTGATAGCAATTTTGAAGGTGTGAAATAACATTTGAATTATTGCAGTTGTGGGAAAGAATACTTCAGTTCTTTCATTTGTGCAAATTGGTGAAGTTTTCTACAAGGGTTTGAAGTTTATTGTTGAAGAACATTTATAGTTGGTTGTGAATCATCCTTCTTTGGCACATGGAGTTATATCATTCTTGTTGGGAGAGATTATCAACAAGTTGTTCAAGGTTTTAAGAGCAGATTGCAAGTTATTTCATCCACTGCTACAGTGCCGTGAACAGTGCGCTACAGTGCCATGAATAGTGTGCATGAACAGTAACTCGTGAATAGTGAAACGCCACAGTGATACGTGAATAGTAAAATCGCTACAATATATTGCATCTTAGTTGAGTCTACTCAAGGGTTCTTCAAGGGTTTTAATTGCTGCTCATTTCCAGATTAGTTGCTGCTGTCATGACATTGGAATTTGGGCAGAATTTATAATTGTTGGAGGCCGTACTATAGCAGCAGCAGCCACACATGTTGCTTCACAATTTACATGGTATTTGAGTTGCTACATTACCCACAACGTAGGCGCTTCATTGGATCAGGTTCTCTTGCATTTAATTTCAGTATTTAATAGACATTCGAAGTTGGTTGTATGCTGCCATTGTACTCAGACTTGGGTATTTTGTTTCATATCATATTCAACTGTCAGCCAAGAGTCTTGGCCCTTTCATATCTGTGGTAATTGGGACATCAATAAAAAGGAGTTGCATATGATATATTTGTAGTATTTATTTTAGTTTGCAAGATAACTGTTTGTCTTAATGTCCCTAGCTGAAAGTCAACATTTCATAATAGGAATTGCATGGCAAATGTTCGATAAAATGCTTATGGCTGTAGCTCTCATTTCCATACTCTAGTTTGCAGCATATGTTATTTGCACTTTCTTTATTCCTTGGTGAAACATCATTGAAAACTCAAGAAAAACCCAAACACTGAAAACATTGAAAAATCAAACAAAGGCAGAAAATTGTGGTTGGTTAGAGTCCACCAGGTGTGGGTTCTTACATGGGGAAGGAATTAGGGAGTAGCTGTGTGGGAAGACATTAGGAGGCGTGAGTAAAAAGTAAAGCAAACAAAAAGGGTTGTTGGCTGCGTAAGGTGAGTATTTAATATGAATAAAATTTAAAGTGGCAGATTTTAAAAACATGGAATAGACATAGCCAGCCCAAGGCAAGAGATAAGGCAAATAAGGGAGGGGCTTGCGTGGATGGGAGAGTGTGTAGGTGGTGGTAACAACCAAGAAGCGGTCAAGAGAGGAAGTTGTGGCTTTGGCCAAGGAATAGACGGTGGAAGTGGAAAATATCAGTGTTGGAATGTGAAGTCCAACGGTCATATGATCATTGGCCTTCTTCTAACTCTTTATTCCACAATTGAATATGATTGTGTAAATGGTTATGTGCAGTCATGTATGGTGTAGATTGGAGAATGATTAATGAATAGATTTTCCTGCTTGAGAGTGGATTTAGCCTTTATGGTGAACCACTATAATTTTGTGTCTTATGTCTGTTCGGTCTCAAATCAACAGATTGGATAGGTTCTAAGGAAATGCCAACTCCTATGCTCAAACCTTCCAATTGACTTGGCCAACTTATAGAGTGAACCTATTTGTTTACTAACTCTCTCACTTTAGGCTCTACAGGACCTAGGCGGGTATACCTACTCACTAGTTGTTCCTTTAACTAATGCTTTTTATAGCAGATTTGGTGTCTTGATCTGACTTCCTCCTATCTCAGAATGGCATAAGCTCCTAGAATGGAGATATAGCAGATGAGTTCAAGATTGTTGTTGTAGAAGCTATTTGATCTCTATGCTTGAAATATATATATATACACTATTGCTAATTTATTCTAGAATTCCTACTCAGCTACTCCTATTACTTTTAATGTGTATGAATTGATGAGTTGTATTTTATAGATGACCAGTGCCTTTCTTTGATGTTTGGGCTACAGAGTCTTTATATCTCTTTAGGACTTATTGTGTAAACTTATGAGACAGTTTTTAAACCCACCCCCTCTCGATGAGTCTGTCAGTTACTGTTTCTTATGAGCTCTACTTCAATGTTTATATTGTAAACCGCCTGAATGAATTTAACTCTAACCTTAAGAGACCATCCAAGGAAGGAATACAAGGAACAATTACAATTCGCAAGTAAATCTTTTTGATCCAAATCTACAATATGAAACACAGAATTTTACTGGAAGAACACAAATAACCTTATCTCCTTTAGATAATATCATAAGCAACTGCCTGCAGAAAAATGCAGCAATCCGCACCACATATGCAAAGGAAAAACAACTGATTATATTATATATATTCACCAAAATAGTACAATGGCAAGCCTAAGGCTATAATCTACTTCTTGTTCTAATTATTCCTATCCATATTACAAAAGTTCCCTTATTTAAATGAGGGTATACATTGTCACCAAGTGTCGTGGCTTTTCAGCATATAACTATTAATTAGCACCCATGTTAACAAACTGGAAGATAAACAAGTTCAGCACTCCTATGTGCTCGATATACTTATCATCTTTATACATCACAATATCACTGTTTAATATCCTCATGTCATTTTCTGTCTTTTAGGCTTTTCTTTTGCAGCGATAGGTTCATTTCCCTTTCTGGTCTTACTAGCCTTAGATGATGATTCCATTCGAATTTAAGAAAGAGGTCTGTGTGTAAACACTTACTTGAAATCACTGAGTTTTATCTGTGAATTCGCCCAATTTCTGCTTCCAGTTCGTCACCTGTGAATTCCTCAATGTTGTGTCTTTTGATGTTGATCTATTACTTATGGCGCATTTAATCAGTTAGTAGTGATGGTTTGGACAACGGTCACCTGGGCACACGTTTGAATTTAATGGCGATGTGACCTTGCCTGAGATTCATTTCTGATTTTCGCGGCAATCAATAACCATTTCGATGAGAATATATCTTTTGATCATTAATTTCTTTAGTCCATTGATCTCTTTGTTTCTATCGACAACACTTTTATTTCGAATATCACTTCGATCAAGTATTTCCTTCATTCATTGAAATATTGTATTCGGTCACTATGGCTGTCTCCTTACCGATACCAATTTGATATCCATTGGGTTTTTATGTCAAAGAAACCTTGGGCTTCGGTGACCTCCTTTATTTTTTCACCGAAATACCTCTTCCATCGATGTCACTATGCCCCATCGATGAATGGATCTATTGTCTCACAGAAGCCTTTCTTTATCCTCTCTTGTCGTCTTCCACCAATAAAGTTGTATCGGTGAAACAACGCATATCGGAGACATGCCTTTTAGCCTCCTTGAAACCTATTTCCTCATCGATATCTTTTATTGATGTAACTTATTTTTGTCTGATCGACCTTATTCTTTCGATGAGAATGTTTCTTTCGGTGAGTCCCTTTGCACCGATGGTATTATCTCCTCGAAGACCTTTTCTCATCGATGAAAACCATCTCCACTTTCCTCGATATCTCTTGTCAATGGAATTACTGTCTTCGATGAGTCCTTTCTGAAGTTCATCAGCGTTTCCTTTCTTCGATGGCCCTTCTATATCGATGAGACATCGTTGGGTCTCATCGATAATATTTGAATCCGGATATCTTTATAGGACGCTATTATACCTGCTTGATGACTTGTGGGCTATCATGGTATTAATGAAAATGATGATTTCTTCTAACAATAGGGGGCTTTTATGATTTAATTCCACAGATAAACATTCAAATTTGATGCTCAACAGTGTCCTTGTTGTATTGTTATTTTCTTTTTGCTATCTTGTGTTGTTTATTAGTTTTTCTCTTCTCGTTTAAATTAACAATTGGTATCAAAGTCGTGGTTGGATTGAGCAGAGATGGATGAAGATGATGAAGCTGATTCCATCATGGAATAATTTTTTGGTAATTTAGAATTTGGAAGGAGTGGTGTTATGCATGTGAAAGCTGAAAATGAAACGCCACATACATTGGTGGGATGGTTGGAAAAATGAGGAGGATTCGGTTGAAGAAGAGGAAATTGAAGTGAGTGAAGAGGAGCTTGAAGGAGATGAAACATATGATATCAAAAACTATCAAGAGGAGAAAATTGTGAGGCTGAAGGAGGAGAATTTTTTACTCATGGATCTATTTTATTTTATGAAGGATTCCTTGGCAAGAATTTTGAAGGTTGAGACCACGTCAAGTCTAAGGGAAAAAGGACTGATGGAAAGCTTAAATGAAGGAAAAGTAAATATTGGCAACCTTGAAGATATATCAATTGATAGGCATCTTGAGCTTGAAAATCTTGTAACAACTTTGGAAAATAAACATAATAGTTCAAAGGCCAAATTATTGGCTCTTCAAGAAGATCTACATAATGCTCTTGAGAGAGAATCTGAGCTTCAAATCAAGCTAAAGAATGTGGAGAAATAATTGACGGATAAAGAAAATTTCTCAAAGAATTTATCTATTAAATATATAAAGGTGGAGCAGAAGTTACGTGAGATTTTGGTTGTTCATTCTGAGAGGGTCGAGGAAGAAGGCAGCAGCGAGTCCATGGGAGAAGACCAACATGTTGTGGACAATGATGTCCTGAGTTCTGTGTTACCCCCGAGAGAGCGGCGACAAGGGATTCTGTATGGCCAGGGGAGGAGGGTCGTGGAAATAAAGGCACTAGAACAGGCCAGCGAAGAAGTTTTCTCAGAACATGCAGCACATGTATCTGAACAAGGGATTTTGCCTTTGAGTCCTACTGATGACAGGAAGATTCGAAAGATAGCCTTGGAATTCGAACTCGGGAGCCCCATGAGGGTGATTAAGTTGCAAAAGCATCTAGCGGTGAGCATTCAGACGTGTGAAAAGGGCAAAGTCAGGATTGACCCCAACCTCAGCAAAGAGGGCAGACTGGAGGAAGTGTTAAATGTGGCTCCACTGCCTAATGAGGATGTTACAAACTCGAAGAATGGAGATATTAATATGTGTTCTGTTTATATCATGAAACCAATACCACAGTTTGGTATGCCATTTGATCAGCCACGATAGGGAGGCAACAGAGGACCTGTGATTGAGGGGCTGCCTAATGACAATGATTTGCCAATGTCTAAGGCTCGACCACAGCTCATAGAACCAGATAATGAGGTTGTTCTAGGGGATGATGATCTCGAGTCAACAACCATCACAACTCAACAACAACCATGTCAAAGTTGGCCTAGTTTTCCATGTTGTTTATTGTTTTTTGATAGCTGAGTTATGGACCCCAATGTTGACTTGATGGAGGGGCAGAGAAATGACCTTTTTGTTGGTGTTATTACATTAGTTTATATTTAATTAATAAAACTACCGGCGGTTGTGTTTTCAGTTGTGTAGTTACACAACCATTTGTTGTTTTGTATTGCCTATTTAAAGGAACACATTTAGAATGAATAGTTGGATTTGATAATATATTTTATCCTACAAAATCAAATCAATAAGTTTTTTCATTTGTGCCATTCTTTGCAATCATGGTTTAGTTTTTCCTGTTCTATGTTGGCTCTACCATTTTTTCATGGTATCAGAGCGAAAACTTGTTTCTATAATCTGTGGCTAATGGAGGAATAAGATTGGGGTTGGCTTCTGCATTTGCTGTGTTGCAGAGGAGACAAAGCGGCTACTGGGCGTGACTTAGAAGAACTGTAGATGGCAGTGATATGATTTCAGTGTTTGTAATGGTGAGAGAGGAACAATAAAAGGAAGGTGGAAGTGAAAATAGAGATATGATTCAAGTCCAAACGCCAAACTAGAATCTTGCAATCATGTTTCAAGAAAAGAGGTATGAAATGGACTATCTCTTTATAGGGTGACATCACAATTCTTTTGTTATCATTTTATTTGTCTTTGAGTGATAAAGATTATGGATAAAATAGTTACAATTCCTAAATTCGAAGGGCATGAATTCCACACATGGCAAATTAAAGTGCAACTCTCATTAATTGAGAAAGATTTGTGGGAGATTGTGGATGGGACTATAACAAAGCCACAAGATGCAGATGTAGCAACGAAGTGGACGACAAAAGATCGTAGGGCCACGGCATTGATTGGTCTTGATTTATCAGATGCATACTTGCATCATATTGATTTATCAAATACGTCAAAAACAATATGGGACGGGCTCAATGTCTTGTTTGGTTCTCAGGCTTGGAGTGCCAAGATGTCTATTAAGTAGAAATTGTTCGGGTTAAAGATGAATGGAGGTGATAATATTATTCAGCATATAAGCATTTTTCGTTCTCTCCTTAATCAACTTGTAGGTATAAATGCTAATGTCGTTGATGATGATGCCAAGGCAATATTACTTAACAGTTTGCCTTCTAGTTTTGACCATATTGTCTTTACTCTAAACAAAATAAATCCTAGCCTGGAAACAATAATCTCTTCTCTAATTGATGAAGGAAATAGAACTAATAAGAACTATCAACTTCCTGAAGAATGTGCTTTGGTTGCAAGGAATAAATCTAATGTTTCCAGTAGAAGAGAATTCAAATGCTTTTATTGTCAGAAAAATGGGCATGTGCAGATGAACTGTTTTCAACGGGCCAAAGATCTAATCGATGGAAAGTTAAAGAAAGATACATCTTTTGTTGCAATAGAAGGTGAGGCCAACTTTTGTGGATTTGCAGTACATAAAAATGACTCATCAAATGGTGACAGTCCATCAGATGATATAGGGGTTGATACAAGGATTCTACTTTAGAGAATAGTGAATATTGACAGGAGGTCGAAGGCAACAGAGGCAGGAGGATCTTTTATCATCTCGAGTTAGCTTCTTGCTCAGAGATGATCATTGCATGAGAAGCAACCTATCTGTGTCCCTGTAAAGTCGGGGCTTGGCAGATTTGTCCCTAAAAAGGGGGCGCGATTTATTTGTGTTCCTGAAGAGAAGAGGGAGCTTGGTAGTGTGATTGTCCCTTTTGGGAGCAAGGGGAGGGATAGGATTGTATAGGCATAGCGGCAATGATCAAGTTTCCATAGCACTTGAGGAGGCGTTAGACACACTCGGAGGAGATGTGGACTGGACTTTCAGAGGAAAGGCGTCTCATGTGCAACACTGGAGGAGGCATTAAACACACTCAGAGGAGATGTGGAATTTCGGAGGAAATGTGTCTCATTGTGCAGGGGAGGTGGGAACTTTTGTTCTTGTGTAGACAGTTCCAGGTTTTGCGGTCAGGAGATCCACTGATGCAGTTAGTTCAGTGTTTCTTGGGTGAGTGAGGAGGATTGGTGAAGGCGCTTCATCAAAGTCACTCGAGGGTTGGATTAAAACCCTTGCAACTTCCACTCTTGTTCAGACTAATGTAATAAGGGGGGGAATGTTGGTGTTATTACATTAGTTTAGATTTAATTAATAAAACTACCGGTGGTTGTGTTTTCAGTTGTGCAGTTACACAACCATTTGCTGTTTTGTATTGCCTATTTAAAGGCACACATTTAGAATGAATAGGTGGATCTGATAATATATTTTATCCTACAAAATCAAATCAATAAGTTTTTTCATTTGTGCCATTCTCTACAATCATGGTTTAGTTTTTCCTGTTCTATGTTGGCTCTACCATTTCAACACTTTTCCCCACCCTTGAGAAGTTGCATGACAAGGAGAGTTGGCTGCAAGAGTGTGTGGCAAGAATGTGTGACCACGTGGTGAATTCCCCATGTATGCTTGTAACAGGGGAAGTAAAAGTCATGGCAAACATGCATCACAAAAAGGCTGAGGTTTTGGAGTTGGCCAAAAATGGAGCGCAAGGCAACACGAAAACTTGAATAAATCCTTGGCATATTATTCTTGCGATAAGGAACAAAGAGGAAATGAGGGAAGGTTTGAAATCTTTGGTAACATTTGCACTTGTTGACCAAATATTTTGGAGATCAAATAATGATATGCAGTTACAAGCATCATAGTATTTGGAGATCAAAAAAAAAGTCAGAGTATTTGGTCGAATTGATGGTACTGTTGGGATATAAATGCTTTGAATATGGCGGTCAAGTTGATGTTGCAACATGTGGTGGCTTCCTTTGGTGAGAGCTAGAATGTTCAGAAGATTATGAGTTTTTAGATATTCTGTTTAGGAAGAGCACAATAAAAGGTGAATGTTTTGTGCATGTGTATAAGGGTTCTTCTGTGGATGGAGTATTTCTTGGATTCTGCAGAAAGTGATGTTTCTCATTGCGGAATAATGTACAAGTTTGTGCCCGAAAGAGTAGTAGGCAAAGATATTTATAACTCTGATTTGACATGGAGATTGGTTAATTCAAAATGTTTTGGAACAGAGTTTGGTGAAGCTCAAATCTTCGATGGGCCTGGTTGCAATATGAGAATTGAAGTGGAAGCAAGGATGTCACAGTGCATGGCTGTGTCGATTGGACTTCACGGGGGAGATTGTTGGGACTGTGAAGCCCAACTGTCACATGACCATTTGCCTTCTCCCAACTCTTTGTTCCACAGCTGAATGTGATTGTATAAATGGTTGTGTGCAGTCATGTATGTTGTAGATTGGAGAATGATTAATGAATAGATTTCCCTACTTGAGAGTGGACATAGCTTTTATGTTGAACCACTATAATTCTATGTCTCGTGTCCTTGTTGTATTGTTATTTTCTTTCTGCTGTCTTGTGTTGTTTATAAGTTTTTCTCTGCTCATTTAAATTAACACAAAGGATGGCGAATTGAGAGTATGGTGCAGAAACTACGGATAGGTATTGTGTTCAAGAAGAGTGGCCATTGTAAGGCCTTGAATGTAAATATTATGCATACAGATTTGATCTATGTATGTCCTTGTATTTGATGGGAAAGAATTAGTATTCTATGCTGCAAACCTTGTATTGAAGTGAAAACAGAGAGTCTCTGTTTAATTGCATTAACTATTTGTTTTGTTTCTTTTTGAGTTTCTAAGTTGGTAGGCAAAGGGGAAGATTGTCGTACTGCATCGAGTTATGCTTCTCGATGCAATCTAGATGATTATAAACACACAGTCTTTGCAATTGGTTTAGTGTTTTGTGTAAGGTTGTTAGGGATTTGTCTCACATCATAAGGTCGGGCATTTCTCCTTTAGGAATTATTAGATTATTTGCTTGGACTTGTTAAATGTTTTTTCCTATTCTAAAAATGCATTTTTGGATTTGTCTTACATCATAAGCTTGGGCATTTTTCCTCTAGGAATTATTAGATTATTTGATTGGACTTGTTAAATGCTTTTTCCTATTCTGAAAATGCATTAACTTTCATATCATGTGCTTCTCTGTTACAGATATGAAATCCGTTTTAGGAGATGGATCTAAGAAAACCAAATATTTCTTTTATGACAACTTTTCTAAACATAAAATTAGCGAACTTGGAAATTCTTGAGTTATTTACATGATATCTAGCTTGAACAGGCAGATGTCCATTTAGCAGATTTATTATAACATAATCTATCCATTTAGTGTTTATTTTTTTATTTTTTTTCCAATAAAAGTGGATTATTCCACTAAACTTTTTTATTAATATTTTTTTTATTTTATTTTTTACACAGGATTCAAAGAGCATACCAGAGGAAAGAACCCTAGGAAGAAAAGTCACAACTCATAAAATAAACCTGTAGCGTCCTAAAATTGCGACACTTGCAATTTCGACTGCATTTGGGTCTTCACGATGGCGATGCAACGTTGAACCTGAATGGAGACCCTGAAACCTGCTTGCGACATCAAAAACTGCATTTTTTTGCACCTTGGCATGATCCCTCCTTGCACCCTGCTGTCCCGGGAGGTGGGACCATGGCGCCCAGCGCCCTGGTCCCCCAGGACCATGGTGCCCAGCGCCTTGGTCCCTGGCCCTATTTTGGGCCCGGTCTCTTTTGGGCATCGGGTCTTTAAGTTTGCAATTCAGGAAATATTGTTTCCTGGTCGGCCTTAGGTCAGGAAAATCAGTCTATCAACCCTAATTGACAAGTATATAAACTACATTTCCTCTCTCAAAAATGGAGGAGGACATATGTATGAAAAAGGCGGAAGCGATATTCAAACATTCAAACATTCAAGCATTCAAGCATTCCTTCAAGCAATTGAGCATTCTAAGTCTCCATTCAAGGCTAGGTGTTGCATTCAAGACAAGGATTCAAGCATTGAAGAGGAGATCACTTACAACACATTACATACAACATACATTACACCTTCGCATGTAAGAATACAAACATTCTTACAACAAGGTATCAGTACTTGTTTACATTACAAACATTTACATTTACAACATTCTCATTTCTTGGTTAATTCCAAAACCGGGGTTTGACCTAAAGGCAAACCCCTCATCCCTAACCCCCCAATCGTCCTCTCTTTTCTGTGTGTAGGTTGCAGGTACGCGGCTATAATTGAAGATCTGGAATCCTTGTGCAGAGACGAACAGATCCACCTTCGTTTCGCGGATTTTTCGGAGGACCGTGTGCACGCCGGGCGCCGTCGTCCCATCAACTTTCGCTCAAATTTACAGAACAGCACCGTCTCGACATTTTACTACTAATTCCAAGTCCGCAACTTCATCCTGTATCCCTATCTCTGTTTATAAGCGAATCTTTCCTATTTTACATGCATTCTTAGTTCAATCATCCTATCTACATTTCTTTACAAAAGAGGGTATCCTTGATGTCTTAACCCTTGAAACTCATTTAGAATCCAATCCTGCATTGTGTGGGATTGGATCTTGTGGGTTTCAACCCCTCTTTTGAATGTAAAGTCTCTCCCAAGTGAAAACCATCAACCCTAGTGACCTCCCTTCTCTCTCCTTGGAGTTGGGGAGGGGAGAACAACTAGGGTTCAATTTTTCCGCTTTACATTTTGGTGAACCCGACGTGAACATCCTCATTCTGATTATTCATGGTTAGATCTGAAAATTTTGCTTCCTTAATTACATTTCCATGTTTGATCTTTTGCAAATTTTAGAGGTTAATTGCATAAAAACCCTAAAATTTTCTTTTTAGTAATTAAGCTTGTGAAATGTTTAATTGTTAATGCTTGTTTCAGATTTATCCTTCTATTGCAAATTGACAATTCATATTTATGCTTTAATTCTGAAAATTAAGTGGTTAAATGTCAAAACCCTAATTTTTAAAACCCTCTTGGTTCAACCTTTGACTGATAATTTCACTGATCAAAACACCTCCAAATCGGCTGTAACTTTGGATTCCGCAACAAAATCACAATATCTCTCATCCCTGAAAATTTGGAAAAAAGTTGCGAGGACCGTGTGCACCCCGAGCGCCATCGTCCCCGACATTTTTTCCGAAATTTCAGGAGCTAGATCTTACTGTATTTTTTTGCTAAAATCCAGAATTTTGGCTGATTTTATCAATTCTAACACTTTCAAAATTACAGTCAAAGTTGGTCTAGTGATTGCTTGGATAAAGGCTTATAATCATTCAAAAATTGTTGAAATTAAAACTCCTATCAAAATTGTGTTTCTTACAGTCCTAAATCTGAAAAGTGCGTTGGCATTCATTCGAAATTTCAGTGTTTTATTCAAATTTTTGCAGTTTGTGACTTTTGAAATTAAGTGTTTAATTGCAACAACCTTGATTTCCACTTTCAAAATTGAATTTTGCGTGAAATCGAGTCAACTTTTAAATTTCAAAACTTGCATTGCTTTTAGTATTCCCTCTAAAATCATAAAATTTAAAATTTCAGTTTCCTTCTTTTTTTTTCAAAATTCAAATTTTACATTTTTCAACAATCTTGGTAGGGTTCAATTTTGAGATTGCAACTTTAATTTGGCCTATCTACAGATCGTAAAATCACTCAATTTTTTCAGATTAGCTTTAAAATCATCATAACTTTCATCCTTGAAAATTTCAAAAAAAGTTGCGAGGACCGTGTGCACTCCGTTCGCCACGGTCCCTGACATTTTTTCTGAAATTTCGGGAGATTGTCTTGATTGCATTTAACAGCTTAAATCTAGGAGATTGGCTGATTTTATTGAAATTTGCTACCTCTAAAATTCAAAATCTTCTCTCTCTCTTTAGTGCATGAGTTTTACAACAATAAGCCCTACTTACACTATTCCCGTTAGACGAAGCCTTAGAATTAAGCCTTTCCAAGGTTTAATTACTGAGGAGATGGAACCTAATTTGAATGGCCTTTTTAACGAGGACATGAGTAATTCCTCTAATCCTCTTAATGATGAAGAAGCTCTCCATGAGGTTTCTGTAGAACAACTTTCGAAATTGGATAACCAATTTGATGATTTTCGACAATGGATGTCTCAAGAATATCCTGATAGTGAAGCTCTTTCCTTAATTGAGGGTCTAAAACGTATGGTTCAAAGTAATAAGAATGGAATTGATATTTTGCGTGGTATTGCACACATTGTGGATTCGAATGTGATGCCTATGAAAAGTTGTGCCGAAACCTTAGGTTATACACAACCTCCTACTCAAGTCAATCATTCTATTCCTTTGACGACTCCTATTGCTAGTATACCTACTTTTACATCAAACATAATGACTACTTCAATACAAGACATTCCTCCTATGATCACCAGTCATGGGGGCAATCCCTCTTCTTCAATCAACCCTCTTCCTTCATTCAATCCAACTTCTTCATTCATTCCTTCAATGAGTGTTCCTGTTATATCTCCACAAATAAACATGACGCAAGGGGGCAATTCATTTAACCATTCCATTCCTCCTTGTAGTGTTCCTCCTTTCCAATCATCTCCTATGACTAACTATCATAGTGTCCGACCACCTTACTCTCTACCTTCTTTCAATAACATAACACCTCCATCACAATCCAACACATCTAATATGAACTCTTCGACTGAAGCGACCATTAACAATCTTGCACAAACTGTCTCTTCTTTACAGCAACAAATTGCCTCTATGAATCAATCTAAGTTTAGTGTGCCCACATTTGATGTTGCGAGCCCACTTTCTCTTGACATTGTTCGAGCTATCCCCCCTAAACATGTTGAAATTCCACATTTGGAGCTTTATAATGGTAAGGGTGATCCTCTAACACATGTTAAGACCTTTCAAACAATATGTACCGATTTTGCTTATGACCAAAGGTTGCTTGCAAAACTGTTTACTAGAACATTAAGAGATAAAGCCCTACAATGGTATTGCTCGTTGCCTTCTTATTCTATTACTTCTTTCGAACAACTTGCCAATGCTTTTATTCAACAATTTCAAAACAATATAAGTCCTAAAGTTACTTTGATTGATTTAATGCATTGTAAACAAGGTGTTAAAGAAAAAGTGACTGATTTCATTGGTAGATATAAACATTTGTATGCTCAAATTTCTTTTCCAGTACCTGACAATGATATTCAAAGAATCTTTATTTCTAATTTACAAAAAGATATTAGAGAAAAACTTCTGTTTTCTGAGTTTACTTCTTTCCAACAGTTGTGCGCAACTCTTCACAATTATCAACTGACTGTGAGTCAAATGGAACAAGCAAATCCTATGGCTCCGAGTGATAAGGGTGATAGTAGTCAACAACCATTTGGGAAGTTTAAACCAAACAGAGAGTCCATTAAATTCAATGAAAACATCATCAACAACAATGTGAATGTAGCATCAGGTGTGCCTCCTATTTCTAAGTTTTTCAAGAAAGAAAGAAAGTTTACTCCTTTGAATGAATCATTGCATAGTATTATGAACAAGTTATTGGAACAAAATGTGCTTACTCTTCCTCCTATAAGGCAAATAGATCCTGCAAAAATTAATTCACCCTATTTTGATAACAAATCTTTTTGTCAATTTCATCATCAACCTGGGCATGATACTGAAAAATGTTTTGCTTTAAAGGGTAAAATTCAAGATTTGATTGATAATAATACTATCTCTGTTTCTGATGTGAATGATAAAGGCAACACATCCGTAGCTCCTCCTAACCAAAATCTTCAGATTTTTACTGATCCATTACCTTCTCATACCTCTAATGTGATTGATACTAATGATTCCTCTGTCTCACCTGATGATCTTGTGTCTATGACTCCGAATGTGATTAACTTTGTAGAGCAACAGAAAATCCCTAAAGAACCTTCCATCACATTTGATTCCAGTGAAACTATCAGGGCACCTGATGGTCCTTTATATATAGTTGCAAAAGTCAAGAATACACCTTGCCGTGGAGTGCTTATTGATCCTTCTTGTATGATTAATGTCATTACTGAAGAATTTCTTTTTACTTTGCAATTGAATCAAGTGATCTATGACGAAACAAATGTGGTTGTGAAATTATTTGATGCATTTTCTTCTCCTGCAATTGGTTCTATTACATTACCTATTGAGGTCCATAACAAATCCCTTGATGTGGACTTTGCTATTATTCCATCATCCGAACAATTTCATGTGAAGCTAGGCTATCCTTGGCTATCTTCCATGAAAGCTATTGCTTCTCCTATTCACAAGTGCTTGAAATTTCCCCATAATGGTGAAGTTGTTACTGTCAATCATAGTCTCTTTAAACCTACTGAAAGAACTTCTAGCGTTCCTATTGATTACTTTTGGCCTAAACAATTCCAATCTCTTCCACCGCGAAGTGATCATCTTTTCAAATCTTATCAAAAGTGGAAAAAGGATATGATCCTATCTCTAAGTGAACCTAGAACACCCAAACTTGATATTCCTATCATTCTTGAGAAGGAAGTTCTTCCTTTGAAAGATAAAACTATTGTCTTTCCTCAAGAAGATTCCCAACCCATTCCTATGAATGTGACTATGCCTATATCTAATAAACTTCCTAAAAGTAGACCTATACCTCCTCGTCATGATGGGCTTGGTCTCCTTCCTAAACCAAATATTCCTCCTTTATATGGAGCAGTTCCTCCTCCTTCCTCTTATGGAGAGAAGAGAGCTTCCTCTTCTCCTATTATTCAACCTAAGAGACCACAACCTAAACACCCAAGTGATAAGGATGAGAACATTCCTCCTCCTCAATCTCCTCAGCTCCCTACTAAGACTAGATGAAATCGTTCTGCATGTGAACGCCGACGAAAGCGTCGTCTTAGAGCTCAGGCAGCTGCTTCTCAAACTTTGCAATCCCCAAAAACACCTTCAGCCAGTATTATTCCATTTTCTCCTCAGCCGAAAATTGAGCCGAAATCTCCTAAACATAAGGTGCATGATGGTCTTGATCCTGTGCGAGTTAAAGATCCTATTTTTATAAATCTTGATGATGATATAGATGAAAATGTTATGCATGATGAAAATGTTACTCCTGTTCATTCTGATAGTGAATATGAATATGTTGATGTTGATAACAATTTATCTAACGAATTTTCTAAAGCACTTATCCTAGCTCCTAGACAAGAACAATGTGGCTCGGAACATGAACATAGCCCTTGTTTGGATCTTGTGATAGCTCCATCTGTTGTGTTGGATGTTCCTCCTCTAGTGTGTTTCCTACCTTCCTGAAATATTGATCAGCAAGATCGGGAGGTAGATGACGTGCTAGACTAGTTTCATTAGCATAACAGACTCTCTCCTCCTCTCTTGATCTCTTTTGTTACTTCTTCTATGTGTTATTCTCATTCTTCTATTTGTTGTCCTTAGTGTTGTCTACTTGAGGACGATGCAAAACATTGAGATCTCTTTTGGTCTCTCTCATGTTGACTCAAAAGACACATGTGTTCCCTTCTTCTAGGTGACCTTCCTTGATTGGGGAATGAAGAACAATTATGCATACATATATATGATATACATGAATTATCATATAGCATACTGACCCTGAGGAAAGCGAAGTTACCTTGTGCTTTATGTCTATTATCCTTGGGCTTATCTCACACTTGGGGGCTAAATCCTTGTGATAACGTGCTCCTTTCCTTTCTCATTTCTTATATGTATCACTACCTTAAAGCAATCACCCCCGGTGAGGCGTGTGCGATCGCTTTAACGTAGGGGGGCATACATCTTGTTCATATCTTTTCAAGATACTTGAAAATTTCTTGATAAATTTAGCTTTGCCTTGAAAATTTTTGATATCTTTCTTGCATGACTCATAGTGAGGGAGCCTTACTACTGACAGTCATGGTTCTCCCTCATGATCTTCCCTTTTACTTTGTTAATCGAATTTGTAAGATCCTTAGTCCACCGGGGGCTTGGTGTATCTTGCCTCCTTGACGTGGTGAAAGTTTTTCAATGTTGTTTCCTTGTACTTTACCGGAAGTATGAGCGTATGCTTATACTCCCGCTAAAGTGGGGGCTAAATGTAGTGTCCTAAAATTGCGACACTTGCAATTTCGACTGCATTTGGGTCTTCACGATGGCGATGCAACGTTGAACCTGAATGGAGACCCCGAAACCTGCTTGCGACACCAAAAACTGCATTTTTCTACACCTTGGCATGATCCCTCCTTGCACCTTGTTGTCCCGGGAGGTGGGACCATGGCACCCAGCGCCCTGGTCCCCCAAGACCAGGGCGCCCAGCGCCTTGGTCCCTAGCCCTATTTTGGGCCCGGTCTCTTTTGGGCATCGGGTCTTTAAGTTTGCAATTTGGGAAATATTGTTTCCTGGTCGGCCTTAGGTCGAGAAAATCAGTCTATCAACCCTAATTGACAAGTATATAAACTACATTTCCTCTCTCAAAAAGGGAGGAGGACATATGTATGAAAAAGGCGGAAGCGATATTCAAACATTCAAACATTCAAGCATTCAAGCATTCCTTCAAGCAATTGAGCATTCTAAGTCTCCATTCAAGGCTAGGTGTTGCATTCAAGACAAGGATTCAACCATTGAAGAGGAGATCACTTACAACACATTACATACAACATAGATTACACCTTCGCATGTAAGAATACAAACATTCTTACAACAAGGTATCAGTACTTGTTTACATTACAAACATTTACATTTACAGCATTCTCATTTTTTGGTTAATTCCAGAACAGGGGTTTGACCTAAAGGCAAACCCCTCATTCCTAACCCCCCAATCGTCCTCTCTTTTCTGTGTGTAGGTTGCAGGTACGCGGCTGTAATTGAAGATCTGGAATCCTTGTGCAGAGACGAACAAATCCACCTTCGTTTCGCGGATTTTTCGGAGGATTGTGTGCACGCCGGGCGCCATCGTCCCGTCAACTTTCGCTCAAATTTGCAGAACAGCACCGTCTCGACATTTTACTGCTAATTCCAGGTCCGCAGCTTCATCCTGTATCCCTATCTCTATTTATAAGCAAATCTTTCCTATTTTACATGCATTCTTAGTTCAATCATCCTATCTACATTTCTTTACAAAAGAGGGTATCCTTGATGTCTTAACCCTTGAAACTCATTTAGAATCCAATCCTGCATTGTGTGGGATTGGATCTTGTGGGTTTCAACCCCTCTTTTGAATGTAAAGTCTCTCCCAAGTGAAAACCATCAACCCTAGTGACCTCCCTTCTCTCTCCTTGGAGTTGGGGAGGGGAGAACGACTAGGGTTCGATTTTTCTGCTTTACAAAACCTATAGTATCTAGCAAATCAGTTTATACACCCTGTGCAAAACCACATACAAAATGCGGTCATAACACATATAATATCAATTTTACATAGAGCCCATATAAATTTCAAATGTAGACTCCGCAGTTTCTTTCAATGGAAGAAGACAAAATTTTCCAAAGCCCTGTGCCAAATCCCATGACCAAAAACCTTCCTGCCAAAAAAGAAAGTATCAAAAAACCTTTGGAAAAACACTATTGTATCAAATACCATGAGCTCGAACACTCCTCCAACAACGAACATGAATACTTGAAATGAAAGGGGAAAGCGGGAATAATTATCATCATAAAATTTTACATCAACATTACTCAAGAAAATCACACAACTATTGTTGCAAACCTTCCCATACCCTAGAAGGAATTTCCTCAAAACCCACCTCTCGCTGATTAGCATTGCTATCAATGGCTAAATTTGCCAAATAATCTGCAATCTTATTAACTTCTCTGTAACAATGGGATAACAAAAAAGATTCAAACAATTCTAATTTTTGTAAAATTAGATCAAGTATATACTGCAAATTCCAACAATTTGATTTTTTTTTCATAACATATTGAATAATCACCATAGAATCACCTTCAATTATTAAGTCCTTAATTCCCAAAGAGATTGCCATATCCAATCCAAAAGACAAAGCATGAAATTCCGCATAATTGTTAGTTTTAAAACCAATAGCATGACACTTAGCTCGAATAAAATTTGCATTGTGATCATAAATTACCATGCCTACCCCAGCCGACCCAGGGTTACCACAAGAGGCCCCATCAAAATTCAGTTTAAAGTGCCCCTTCGGAGGAGGTTTCCATCTAGCAGAGCATCTCTTACCTATTGCATCATTCTTTTTCAAAATTGAACCATGAGAGGGTAAAATCGACATCTTCCAAGCTCTAGTAACTCTACTATCCTAGTGCAAAAAAGAAATAAGATTGTCCGAATTCTTATAAATAAACGACAAAGCAACCTCAGAGATTGAAGGCTCAATTTTTAATAGAACCTTAGACATAGGAGAACTTGATTTTTTAAATATCCTATTGTTTCGCTCTAGCCAAATATTCCAAATCACAATAGATGGAGATATGATCCAAAGGCATGCATAAAAAGATGAGGCAAACATAAAGGGCCAAGATCTAAAATGGGAAATGAGATCCTTACCAATAACAAAAGATATATTTAACTTCTCAAACAACCACTGCCAACATTCATAAGCATAATCACAATGTAGGAACAAGTGTGAAGAAGATTCCAAATTTTTGTTACAAAGGACACAAGGGAAAACAACAGTAATACCAAGCCTATCAAGTCTCATACCTGTAAGGACTCTATCCTGAACTGCCAACCAAGCAAAGGCTCCAGCTTTAGGAAGACAAGCTGAATGCCAAAACAACTTATAAGGCCAGGATGATAAATCTTTAGCAACCATAAGAGAGTTGTAACCATCTTTAATAGTGTACTTACCAGAAATATTCTTTGTCCAAATAAGTTCATCCTCAAAATCAGAAAAAAATACAATTCTATCCCCCAAAATCTTCTCAAAATCTAATTTCATACTTTGATCAACATCTAAGAAATCAATCGACTTCCATCTAGCTAGCTTAAGGGGTCCACTAGTCACAATTTCAAAATAATCTGCTACAAAAATACCCCAAAGGGAGGAAAGAATAGTGATCAGAGGAGACCAATCCCTAATATTCACCAAAGGTGTGTATCCATTCCATACTTCATCCCAAAATCTAACCTTTCTACCATTGTGAACAATCCATGAGAGATGAGGCAAAATAACTGATCTACATTTACAAAGGAAATTCCAAATGGCAGAACCCGAAGGCAAATTTGAGACTTTAAAAATGTACTCTCTCGATCCATTATTTAAATATTTGGCAAACATAATCTGTGCCCATAAGGAGCTAGGCTTGTCATATAAATTCCAAACCAACTTAGCACCTAAGGCTAAATTCTGATTCTCTAGACTCCTAATTCCTGTTCCCCCAAGTTCCTTAGGCAAACATACTTTATCCCACGCAACTAAAGGGAATTTTTTCTTGCCATCTTTATTATTGTTCCAAAGAAAATCTCTAAGGGTATCTTGTAAACTAACAATAACTGCTTTTGGAGACTTCAAAATAGACATGAGATATATGGTAACAGCATTCAAAACAGACTTGATGAGAACAATTTTACCCGCCAAAGTTAACCATCTATGGTTCCATGAGAGAATTCTTTTAGAAATGATTGAAATAATCTTATCCCAAAAACCAATCTTATCCTGTTTAACAAAGAAAAGAATCCCAAGGTAAGTACATGGAATATTTCCAGTCTCAAATCCCCAAAAGGAATGCAACCTATGCTGAACCAGATGTGATGTATTAAGGAAGAAAATCTTTGATTTATCACCATTCACTTTCTGACTAGAAAACGATGCATAATTTTGTATTATTCCTTTAATCACTTTTGCCTCAACTAACGAAGCATGTCCAAATAACAGAGTATCATCTGCAAAGAGACAATGAGAAATACTTTGGGGAATATTATGAATCCTTATACCTTTCCAACGCCCCCCCCCACTTTAGTAGCCCTAATAGCCCAACTAAAGGTTTTAGCTAGGAGAATAAACAAAAAGAGAGAAAGGGGATTTTCCTATCTCAAACCCCTAGTGGAAGAGAAAAAACCACAAGGAGAACCATTAATTAAAACTAAGAATCTTGCAGAAGAAATACATGCACGAATCCATTTGACCCAGGCTTTGGAAAAACCTAACTTCTCAAGAACAACACATAAAGCCCCCCACTCTACTCTATCATAAGCCTTCATCATGTCTAGTTTAAGTATCATGGCCGGTGTTCTTTGGGTGGAAATAGAATGAAGCACCTCATGTGCTACAATTGCACCCTATGTTGTCTCCCTTCCAAGAACAAAACCACCTTGCTCCAATGAAATGATCCTAGGTAGAATTTTCGCCAACCTAAGGGAAATTGCCTTCGTAAATATCTTATACAAAGTGTTACATAAAGCAATGGGGCGGAAGTCAGCAAAAGTCTTAGTATCCTCTTTTTTAAGAATAATTGCAATCATTGTAGTATTAAGTTCTTTTAAAACAGACCTATTTCTCCTAGCTTCCTCGAGAGCCAATAAAACATCATTTCCCACAAAATCCCAACATTTCTGAGAAAATAAAGGAGTAAAACCATCTGGTCCCAGAGCTTTATTCGGATTCATGGCAAAGACAACACTCTTAACTTCTTCTAAGGAAAAGGGAGACATCAACATCTTATTGTCTTCCAAAGATACTAAAGGAGGAATATTAGATATAATATCATTGCTGAGATTTCCATTTTCCGAAGATAATAATGACTTAAAAAACCTAACCGCCTCTGAAGCAATATCCTCTGGCTCTGTCAATAAATTCCCATTCTGACACTAAATACAAGATATCTTATTCTTACATCTTTTAATCTTAGTTGAAGAATGAAAAAATTTTGTGTTCTTATCACCATCTGAGAGCCATAACTCTCTAGATTTCTGTCTCCAATAGATTTCCTCTCTAGCTAACACCTCCTCAAGCTGTAAGTTTAGTGACTTCAATTCATCAAAAACTTGTGGCACCATGCCATGTTGAAGCACATGAGTATTAAGACACTCAATCATATCTTGAATCCTTTGTTTCTCCTGGAAAATGTTCTTAAAATGCGAGATATTCCATTCCCTAATATTCAATTTCAAATAACTTAACTTCTTAGAAATTTGAAACATACGGGACCCAAAACAGAAAGGAGCAGAATTCCACCATTTCATGAGTAGAGGCAAAAAGGAAGAATCCCTAAACCACATGGGCTCAAATTTAAATGGAGACTTAAAAGAAGCCCTATCCTCAATAACTGATAGGGATATTGGAAAGTGATTAGAACCCGAGACTGGTAGAATAGAGGAAAAGAATTCAAAATCTGAATCACTCCAATTCTCAAATAACAAAAACCGATCTAATCTCTCAGCAATTTGAGAAAAATCCCTTCTCATGTTTGTCCATGTGAAAACTCCATTCTGAGACTTACAATAAAAAAGGCTCATATCAAAAATGAAATCCCCAAAGTCATCCATAATCTTTTTATTAGGGAAAACACCTCCTCTTTTCTCATCTAAATCAGTGATAGCATTAAAATCACCCCCAAAGATAATAAAGGAACCATGTCTTAAGGGAGAAGAAATCCTCTTTAATTCACCCCATAACTTACTCTTCCCTTGAATTCCTGACGGGGCATAAATATTAAAAAGCCAGAATTTAACCTTCGAAATCTTGCTTATAACTAAAGTCAACATCCAATTTGTAGCGGATGCCACTAACTGTACCTCAATATTATAATTATTCCAAAGCAGTGCCAAACCTCCTGAAGCACCACAAGAAGGAGAAGAAAGAAAATTCCACCTTCTCCAAGATGAAAAAACCGAATCAGCAGACTCCTTTGACAACTTTGTTTCTTGCAACATAAAAAAATCACACTTAAATAAGTCCATCTGGGACTTAATTAAGTGTCTCTTGTTGGGGGCATTTAAGCCCCTAACATTCCAATAAATAATTCTCATTGTCCTCGAGGGGAGGCCGAAGCTCCCCTCCTCCCATTAGTAAGAGAATTTTTGCTTTCCCCAAAATAACCTTGCAAATTACGTTTCACAGTCCCTGACCTTGTCACAGGAGGACTAGTCATAGATCTTTTACTCCTCTTTCTTTTTACACTTACAGGAGTTAGGCATGTTTTCTTAGGCCTACCAAGAGAGACCGAACGCCTCCCTTGCCCACTAGCAGGAGAAAGGGACAAAGTCTTTTGAATTCCAGCATCAATTTCCATTTGAGTCTTAAGATTATTTGGAGGCCTACCTCTCCCAGGAGAAACCACTGATGGTGAAAAAACCAGAGTTGTTTGGACAATTGGTAAACTCTTGCATGACTTTGGAGAAGCCAGGATAATTGGATTATCTTCAAAACCCAATTCTGTTGCAGCCAAAACCGCAAAAGGATTAGCAGATTCCGAAATTGGAAGGGTCGAGTTTATACCCCCCAAATCATTCTCAATTGAACAAACAACTCTATCAGTAATACCCTCATCCATCTGATGTGCATGATTGTTAAAAATATCATTTACTTGCTGAACCAGATTCTCATCTGGCATAATAACTGGGACAACCTTTGATGCATTACTATTCCCTAAGGAAGATTCATTAGCCATATTAATTTCAACATTCAGAGGGGAATTATTAGACACCAAATTCTTAATTTCCTGAACTAAAGAAGCATCATTAGGAAGACCTATGGCAGGTACCTGTTTAATAGTTTCCATATCAATCACTACATTTTTATCTAAATTCACATTCTTTGAAGAATCAAAAACCTCTTTATGAGTGCATGAAGGCAAATTGTCATCCTCACCTTTTATGTGATTATTTGGCATCTTAGGGCAATCTATTGTCAATGAATGATCTACTTCATTTATCAGGGGATTACCATCCATCACTATACCCCCGTTATTAGACAATGTCTTCAAAAAAGATGAAAGTGAGACCGAACCCGAAATGTGATCATTTGGTTTCCCAGAACTACGGCACAATGGATTATTTTCAAGATTAATGTGACCTATTTCTACCAATTTATGCGAAGAGACATTTCCACATCCTTCAATCGAAGGTCCCACTGACAAACTATCTTTATTAAGGGATTTAGGGACAGAGCCAACAACTTGCTGGTTTTTCTTAAAATCCATAAGTAACGGAGCATCCAAAAGTAAAGGAGACTTAAGAAGCTCTTTATCTAATTTCTTAATTGACTAGCGCCAAATACCATCACGAGACTTGATATTACAAGTATGAGGGCAAACATTGTTAGGGTTAATAAGAACACAAATTTTTACCAGAACCTCCCCCTCCACAAAGTCCATTTTAGATGTTAAAAAAGTTCCAATAGTATTTCCAATTTGCTCAAGAACATCCGGATCCATAAATTCAAAAGGAATTTTTGGTAAACCAAACCAGAAAGGAATAAGTTTCGAACTAGATCGAGCAGGAACAAAAAAAGGTTTCCAAGCCACAACTGAAATTAAATGTTTTCCAAACCAATGATGCGAAGTTCTTAATACCTCATCTCTGAAAGAAGGAGAATAGAGAAAACATATTAAATAACATAAAACAGAGACAAACATAAAAAAACACACAAAACAGCAAATTATGTATGTTCTTTTTATGCTGTTTTGTGTATTCTTTTTATGTTTGTCTCTGTTTTAATTTAGCTGTTTTATGTTATTTAATGTCTTTTTTGCTCATTTAAAATTAACAATTGATATCAAAGCTTGGTTAGATTTAGCAGAGATGGAAGAAAGTGAAGTTTGGGAGCTGGATAATGGTTTTACAGTCTATTCATACTTCAAATATGTTTTAATGAGATTAACTGAATTTATAATTTCAGATGATGAAGCCGATTCAATCATTGAGGAGTTTCTTAGCACTTTAAAAAGTGACGAATTAGACTCGACAAAAGTGATATTGTACAAACGAAAGCTGAAACGAAACACCGTGTATATTGGTGCGATGAAGTTAAGGTGGTTGTGCTAACGGTGACGAGAGGGCTAATGGGTCTGGCATTTTGAGTCAAGAAATGAATGGTGGTTTTCCCAAGGAGTGGAGAGATTGTGATATTTCTCCGTTACCAAAGGTGGTGGGTCCCCTGATTGCAGATGATAAGCAGCCGAGATTCTGGTGGTGTGAGGAGATGATTTCGGATAGACCAAAGCAAGTAGAGTTTTTTTTAGATGCCACTCTCAGACGAATGCATGCTGATGACATGTCGCCAAATGAAGCGATTCTTTGGTTGAAGGAGGGCCAGGAGGAGACTGAGAAGAAGATGGGGCCCTTGGGTGATTTTGTGGAGTAGGTGCCTGATATGGTAGCAATTCCAAAATTCACCAATTTGCAGATCGTGAATTTCATCTTAATTTGGAGTTGCAGAGATGCCATGCAGAAGTACAACAAATCCTTGCTATGCATGCTGAGTTGGACAGTTTGAGGCAAGAGTGTCAGTGATCAAGAACGACATATGATTACGAGAAGGCAGCAAGTAGTGAACAAGTGCAACAACTACAATTTATGGAGAAAATGATCAAGGGAGTGGAAGTGGAGTAGCTGACTGAGGAGGATTCGGGGTGCTCGGTGACGGGAGATCCAAGGAGAACAGGGGTTACAGAGCTCAAGGAAGCTGCTGAGAGCATCTTGCTCACTTACAAGGTTGTGCAGTATATTGCGGTGGCAGAGCTAACCCCAACACATCCCGCGAGCTCAATTGCGGTCTCCACCTCCCTGGACAGTTTCAGTTTGTAGGTGGGAGCTCTGCAAGGTGAATTGATCGAGAAAACTGGTATTGCTATGGGCATGGCTAAAGTCCTAGGCGAAGAAACTCCCTTTGCAAAGATGGCTGGTAGTGAAATGTTTTTGCTAGAGATGAACAAGACTGAGGCCTTGACTTAGGCTTTCAGGAAGGCAATAGGTGTCAGTATTTTAAACAAGCAGAGAAACATATCAAACAGCAGAAAAGAAAATTAGACAAATATTTAGAAACACATAACATAATAGAATTACGTGGTTCATCTTAAAGGTTACATCCATGGGAAAGCAATGAACTATCTTGTATGTCTTCGGACACGTAGTGCCGCGGTTAAAACACTTCATTGGTGAAGCGGCCACTCAGGTTCAAATCTCTGCTGGGCCTTTGTGCTCTCAAGGCCTTGTGCCTTCGCTGGGCCGTTGTGCTCACGGATTTGAACAAGTGAAGTGTGGGGATGAGGTCCCCCGTTTGTGGCCTCACTGGTTCATAGCTCAGGTCAAAAGCGTTTACCCCTTAAAAAATAAAAATAAAAAAAAATGAACTATCTTGTATTAACCAATATCCAATATTCCAATACATGGACTGTACACATCTATTATACATTCATGTGCAACTAAAAAATGAAGAGTTGGGAGAAGCCAAAAGATCATGTGACTGTTGGACTTCACATTCCCAACATTGAAGGTTTAAAAGAGTATTTTCTGTGGTCTGTTATGTTAAAGTGACATAATAAATGATCTGGCATACCCATTTCCAAATTTGTAATTATCAATTACTTCTACTGTGGCTATAGTTGTCCCTGAGAATATGTACATATATTTGTGTTCGTATTATTTATGTCACATCAGGCATTAAAATTGAATGATATAATGATTTCTAATTGGAATATTGACATTTATGATTTCATATAACCGAAAAAGAAGTACTCATCTCCTTTAACCTTTCCGGGTTCCTAAAGGTGTGCTACTTTAGTGCAATACATTGTACATTGCATCTCATGCAGGAGATTTAAATTGTCTGTGTAAAGAAACAAAAATTTCATTCATTGTATGAAATTATGGAAGTAGCTTTATGCTCTTTGTGTTTTCAGCTTTCACAATGCAGTTCATAGAAGCTATTTCCTTTCAGGCTTAGCATACTGTTAGGTATGCCATACAAACAAATATATGACATCCATATGCATTTCATGAAGAAACTACAACCTTTTCTGATTTGCTTGGGTAAGAAAATCATCATTAGTGAAAGTACTTGTGAAAAGAATTGTTGGTACCTCTGCAAAACTTAGTTTCTGTGCCACTTTGGTCAGATGTGTCATCAGTTGATTCTCAAATTTGTGTCAATCCTCAGTGTTGATTATCTTCCTATTCAGTTGAAAGGTGGTTTTGTTATTCTGTACTTCAACTAATGCTTCCTACAGGGTAATGGTGATCAACACGAGTCTGGTAGAGCAGATGACAATAACAGAGCAGATCAACAACATATAAGAGCAACAAGCAGGGGGATACCTAAAAATTTTTCAGTCATCTTTCAAAGAGAGATAAAAATAGCAGAAAGGCACTTTGGTTGTAAAGGAAAATGACATGAAGTGCACCTAAGGAAGAATTAAAACAAACTTCAAAACACACAAATCTAGTGGCAAGGCCCAATGTTTTTTTGGCCAAGTTGAAGCTAAGTTGGCAACTAAGTGAAGTGCACCCAGCATGAAAAAGAAGTGAAATCAAAGCATGGTGCACCTTTTTAGTGGTTGAACCCTCTCCAATCGGTGGCTGAGGAAGAAATTGGACAAACATTTAAATAATCTGCTCCTAGCACAAAGGAAGTTTAAAATTTCAGATGGACGTGCACTTTATCATGGTAAAAGACATCTAAAACCTCATTTAAATGATGGCAAATGACTTGTGAAAGTGCGTCAATATTAAGGGGAAATTTCAAACTTATAAAGCCTGTTGGTGAAATTTGGACTAGAACAAGAAGAAATGCACGAAAACTCAAAGCAGTCAATCCAAATTAGATCAGACCTCCGATGGAATAAATGAACGCACAAAACAAGCAAATGCAAGACTAGACACAAGCATTATATCTTCATGATGTTTGAGATATGCTCCTAGATAAAAGATTGCAATGACAAGTTGCTATTTTTCACTCTTACATGAATTTTTTTTGAGCAGCACATACTTTTAAATGTAGATAATTGTGTGTTTATGTAGATTTCTAGCCATAGGCATGGAGAGTAGAGATTTGATGATGAAATGGATGTTAAGATTGCTTTGCATGTACGGTAAGCTAGGCTTGAGACAAGTGGACGGATGGGAAGAGATCAAGTTGATGGACGGTTGAGATATTCTGAAATTGCATAGAGATGGGAGATGCAAGCATGTGGAAGTGTGGAAAGAGTATAAGTGGATGGAGAGGATCAAATCATGAGATGAATGGTGGAGATCCACTTCTCATGCATGTTGTTATGGGATTCACTCATGTTGAGGTTGGGGGACAAGTGTACCAGAGGGCATGAGTTGAAGTAGATGGCTAAAATAGTTTTTGATTTGAATGAGGGAGATGAAAAATGCAATTTTTTGATCTTAGTAATAACTGGAAATGTTTATAAGAAGGTTAGATTAGGCTAATTAAATAATAATAATTTATTTAATTAATTAGTGAGAAGGATTAATTTAATTAATTAAATAAATATTCGTATTAATTTTATTTGATTAACTAGTGATGAGGTGTTATCTTAATTGATTAAGTAAATATGATTTATTTAATTAATTAGTGACAAAGTGATTCAATAAGTCTTGTGGATTTGTAGCATTTACATTCCCCCACCCCCCTTTGAGATGGTGTTGAGACCAAGAAGGCGTGATGTCATTATGATGAAAATAAAAATAGGTTCCTAAAGAAACATAAATATTGACAAGTTGCTAAAATATTTGAAGAAATCACAATTATAATATGATAGATGGTTACCCCTTAAGAGAGAAGGTGGATTGAGGGAGCCTAGGTGATCTCTCAAAAGAAAAATTAGAGTTAAAGGGAATGAAAATGGAGGCATGAGGGAGGAAAAATGGAGGGAAAAGGAGAAAAAATGAGGGGGGAAAGTTCAAAAGGGAGGGAAAAATAATAAATAAGGGTGACGGGAGGGGTTGAAATTCATTGTTACTTTTGCCTTAAATAAGAAAAGAGCTTTGACGGTGAGAGAGAAAATAGAGTGTCTAATATAAGAACATTGAAGCAAATGGGTGTAAGAATATAGACATTCGAAGAGTGGAAGGCTACTGGCGAGTACTTTGACTTATTTGAAAAGAATGCATTTAACGTCATTTATTAGAGTAGAAGAGACAAGAAAACAAAAACACTAAAAGAGGAATTTATCTTGTGGTAAGGCAAATGAGGACAACAAAATCATAGTTGCAAGTTTGCTACTTGGCATACATGCAAAATATGGAACTGTAAATAAGGCCTGAGAATGGTTTTTAACAGAAATCCTCAAAAAGATGTCCTCTCAAGGAATGGAATAATTGTAAGATATGTGTGAAATGAATGTGTTATAACCGCTGAAATGGGAGCTATGGAGCACAGTATGAGCATCTATTAATACAAATAGAGATTAGAGTTTGTGAGGCATTATGAAGTCATGATTCGCCCTAGTTAAAATGTATGTAAAATGGAATCATGAACGAGGTAGCTGAAGAATTTGAAGGAATGCCTCAATTAGAAAAGAGATGTCCTCTCATGATATGTGAATCATTGAACATGCACAAAATGTATTGTTAATAGCATTTTGACTATGAAGAAAATGCGAATATAATGCTTGCGGGGTATGCACAAAATCGATATGTTGATAAGCTTTAGATACTTTCAAGCAAACTCTATGTGCATGTGTAAATCGATTCCACTATATTTGTCGGCCAAACTTCTTGTCTGCACCCAAGTGGAGGGTTTTTTGAAATTGCATTCTCTTGGTGGTTGTCTTAAAAAAAAACCCGATGCATTTGGAGCTGAAGTGAATGTGTGGAAATCTTCTCTTGGTGTTGTTAATCATATGAGAATATAGATATTATAGTTGGAAATGTTCCTGTAGACACGCATACAAATCACTTCAAAGATATGCCATCTCGTGGCATGCCATGATCACAGGAAATATAGAAACGTTCAAACAAATACATGTAACGTTGTTAACATCATAATAAACATCGCACGTGTACTGTCCATCAGGATGTTTCAAACAAGACATCATCTCAAGGGAATGAAATGAAATGTTTATAGGAATGCACAAAATCGGTTTGTTGAAAGAGTTTTAAAAACTTTCAAGGAAATGCAATTGGCACGGTAGTCCAAACTCACCAAATTTGTCAACATCCTGCGGAATGTGGAAGCGTATGAAGGATATATAGAGTGTTTAGGAGAATACCTCAAAATAAATGTTGTCCCATGGAATTAATGATGACAGAATATGCACCTGAATGAAGAACAGAGACAAAGCACGTGAGCTAAAGTATCATCTCAAGGAATGAAAATTAATGATTCCAAGTTGCATATGAAACAATTTTTTTCTTTATCAGTAAACGGCATAGCCAGAAAAGCTGATATTAAAAGAAAAAAGTTTCAGAATTACAAAAAGATTATCAGTCTGCCTGCTCATCAGGGCCCAGCTGAAAAAACTCAAAAAATGACTTCTCCTGATTAGGGCTATTATCAACCCACAAGATAACAGAAGAGATCTTCAAAAATTATGCAGACATCCTATCTACACCCAAAGCCTGAAATTATCAACGTTACTTCTTGATACGTGATTTCAAAAAAGCTTATCAAAAAACAGTATCTGCAAATAAATTCATATCTTTTTCTTGTTTGAAATGCCACTCCTAGGTTGAAGACCCAGGGTGAGAACTGGACTGAGCTGAAACACGACCACCACAACCTCTGCGACCACGACCGCGCTCTCTGCCCCGACCCCTTCCTCGACCGCGCCCTTGGCTACTGTGCCCTTGACCGCTACCTTGGCCTCTCTGCAGGTGAACTGAAGTGTTCCACTTGGGGTGGGGTCTCTTCTTCTTCTTTTCAGAGTGAGGAATCCATTAAGAATAGCAAAGTCTCTAAATTCTTCCTCATCTATATCGTCAACATAATCTGCAGAGAACTTCTATTTTTATCCGATAGGCTATTATAACGTGGACTTTGCCCACCGGAATTGTCTCACGCTCAGTCGGGAAAGTTTTGGACGCGGTCATCGAGAAAATTTGATATCGTTGGGAAATTTGGATGAGCCACTATGGGAGATACCCCAGAATGGCTCGGTTTCTTCGCATATCCTAAACTTCTGGTTACCATCCCACCGCCACTGATTGGGGGGTCAAGCGAGATTGTTTCATTCTCGTTCTCGACGTGCCAGAGATGGGTTGGGTTCTATCGTTTTATGGCGAGAAGAAAGGGATTTCACTGGGGATTCTGAACATTGCCTAATCTAAGAATAGGAAATATGCTTCCTGCAGAAGGGCTTCGGCCACTTGAGCTTCGTGATTGAATCAGTCGTAGTTGCAAGTGCCCAGGCACCTGAATTGTTTGACAAAATGCCTCACAAAAATTTCAACACATGGACTGCAACGGTTGCAGGATATGCACAAAACTGTGTTCTCGGGGAGGCTGAAAATCTTTTAGAAGAAATGCCTCAAAGAAATATTGTGTCTTGTATTGCAATGATTGCAGGGTGTACACAAAATGGTTTTGGTGAGAAAGCCTTCAAAATTGACAGGTGCAAAGTCAGACTCCGCCATCTTTGCTATCCACCAGAGCATAATTTAATGTGGGTTGTTTGACAAAATGCCTGAAAGAGAAATGATAGTACGATACGCAAAAAACAACTATGTCGAAAGGCCTTAGAAATTTTTAAACAAATGAAATTGGCAGGTGTAAGACCAGTCACCCCAACTTTTCCAGCATCCTTCCACCCTATGCAAAAATGGGTGCTTTAGAGCTAGGTATGGATATCCGTAAAAACATTATCCAATGTTCACTTTCATCAGATGCCATCCTTGCAAATGCCCTGGCAAACATGAACGCAAGATTTCATCCTTGCAAATGCCCTGGTGGATATGTATGCAAAATGTGGAAGCATATAAAAGCGTGCTTGAACTGTTCGATAAAATGCCTCAAAAAGATGCGGTATCATGGAATGCGGTGATTCCAGAGTATGGACAAAATGGATTCTTTAGAAATGCCTTGAATATTGTAAGCAAATGCAATTGGCGGGTGTATGGCCAGGCTCTTCAGATTTTGTCACTGTGCTCCCATCTTGTGCCAAAATGGGAGCTTTAGAATCCGATTATTTTTCTCGGATATTGTAGTTGCAAGTGCCCTGGTGGACAATGTATGCAAAATGCGGAAACAGAGACAAGCCATGCGAACTGTTTAACCAAATGCCTCAAAAAGTTTTGCTCTCATGGACTGCAACTATGCACAGAATGGTTTTGTTGAAAAGACTTTAGAAACTTTTAAACGAAACTTTTAAACGAATGCGCAGGCGTAAAGTCAGACTCCACAACCTTTTCCAGCATCAAAATCTCTCGAAAAAAAATGTGACTTCATGGAATGCTAGGATTGCATGATATGCACAAAATGGCTATTGAGGATGTTTTTAAAGTCTTTGTACTAGTGAAGCAGTCTTGAACATATTTCGAGCTTGTAATCTTTTCTTGTGTTTTATTGGCATGCAGTCACGCAGATTTGGTGGATGATGGTGGATGAGGGTGTAAGTTTTCATGTAAAGTGTCTTTAAAAATGTTGTTTAGATTTAACAATATATATATATATTCTTTAAATATGAATATGTATTAATTAGAGATGAAAAAAGTATTAAATAAGTTTGGACTCTTTCAAAAAATGAGGTTCTATCAGTGGTTAGGGTATATTAATATGAGAGACAAATTCTATAATCGATCAAAAATCAATGTTCAACATGTCAATGGGCATAGCATCAAAAATTACTACAACGATACATAATTTTGATGTTGTAATAATTAAGCTCTTATAGTAATAATCACTATGTGAGATTCCCACACGAATCATAGATGAACCCCAAAGAAGAATTTAGATATGCTTTATACTCAAACAAAATAGATTCCAATGACATAAAATGCACCTCGTCCAAGTAATCACATCTTCAATCATACATAAGGAATCTCAATAAATATGGTGCGCTATGATTCAACTAGATCAACCAAGGGAATAAATTGGACTATCTCCATATATATAATAACAATGTGTCAACACTCACAACATTTCAAAGCATAAACCCATGTTGGTCTACCGAATAGATCCAAAACAAACATAGCAATTGAAAACCTCACAAAAGCACGAGCAAAATTCTAGAATAGACTCAATCGATGATGTCTGTACGTACTATTCCAAAGCTCCCATTTTATCAACAATCAAAAGTGTTCATATTGCTAAAATTTACATATATGTGTGTTGTGTTTTGTGAGAATTTCGCTTTCTTTATTATGCAGAATTTTAGAGTAATTTGAATCTGCAACTGGAACATTTGTACTTTTTAAAGTTTGCCTCAGTCATTTTCGATGTGACAAACCAATTTAATAAATAAAGCCTTTTACATTTTAAAGTTTAGATCCAAACCAATTTAATAAATAAAAGCTTTTACATTATTGAAAATATATTTTACTATCGGCTAACTATTGCACCTCCTTTTGGTGCAAGCACTAGTAGATAAGCATATGTCACGACAACAATAGCCCTATGTTTCATGAGGGTTGGACCCTTGAGGTCAAGAAGAAAAGGGCAGAATGTTAATTATTCTTATGAGTCTGTGATTGAAGCTAGGCCCCCATGCCACGGAAGACTAGTTCCATGCACAACGTACATTAAAACTTTCCCTAAGCCAATCAAAAGGTCTGAATCGAAAAGATGGTTAGCCAAATCTTTCACTTCTACCTTGGGTACATGGTTGTCCAATAGGGAAGCCACAAATCTTGAGGAAATTTGAGTATTATCCCTATAGTATTCATTTCTTTCAAGATGACCCCCTCCCAAAACCATTTTTACTGCCATAATGAGTTTGTGTTGTGAAGTAGCCTCTTCAATATCTGATCCGAGATTTCCTTAAAGTTTGCTTGTCTGTTAGGGCTTGCTAAAGAAACCGGAGTGTCAATGCCAAAGCAGGATACTGGGTTTGGAAATGCCCTAATTATAATTTTTTTCGCCATTGTCAATTATCCATTGCAAGGGAATTTTTCCTTCTCTCGGAACCAAACCAGTCCTCTAAAAATGAAAAACTCGGCCAAGGCAAAAATGAAAGAAGAAATGGAAAAAACGGCCAAGTTGAAATGCAAATTTGATGTGATTGCTCTCATTAATGACCGACCAACATCCCCAATGTCTACCTGCTAGATTAATTGCAATTTGCCTTGAGGTGAGTTACTCATCAATTTAGAGAAATTTGATTGAATTCTTTGTCAAGTGGCCAATTTCAATGCCTTATTAGTAGATGCAAAAAATCTCTCTGCACTTCAAAAAGCACTTGCTTAGATTGTTGGAGATTTTGGTGGGTTGCCTGAATGCTAATCGTACCTACCATTAAGACTCCCTGACTAGAGTTATTAAGATGGAAAAGCAAAGCCATCAAATTTGTTGTATACCCTGCCATTTTAAGTATACTTCTAGCTAAGTTTTATCAACTTTAAGTTTGGAGATGACATGATGTCAGAACCGCTAAGAGCTCTTGAAGAGAGTGAGAGAAATTGGAAAAACTTAGATCTCCCTAGATTTTCTAACATTATTGGTGTGCTAGTTGGGATATCGCCTACCTTATTTAATATATCCAGGTACTGTGTGATCTCAGCTGCCATGTAGTGCCCCACACTGACTCATCCTTCTCCTTGTACATTTATAGACTCTATTGTCGTAGCTTAGTTTACTTTATGATAATATTTGATGGTATTATACTATGTGTTGACTCTATTTATATTTCAAATGCTTATGCTGATACTTATTACTGATGATAATGATATGATGGATTTATATTAATGGTCTCTATATGCACTTGCTATGTTAGAGGGATTATATGAATTATGGATTTGATAGCATTATGATTATGCTAACTCTACTTCCTGATTATATGTGATGAGTTGGTGTTATGATGTGTTTGGTTATTGTGTGATTGTATTCGTGAGTAAAGACGATGTCATATCACTCATTGCGAGCATGATATGTCATCTCAATTCTCTACCTCTTGCCTGTTCATTATGATATATATGTATCATATATACTAACTTAGTGTTGATGAGGGTTTGCAGGTACCAGACATCGACTCCACTTGGCTTCACAGGTCTGAGCATGTCTTTAAATCCCAATGGGAAGTTGTCGGAGATGACATGCGTTCCCTTCATATACTCTAGGCTTAAGCTGTCTACCTTGGTTGTCAGTTGCCTTGGCGTGATTCGCCATGTTAGTAAGTTGAGTCATGGTCTTTTAGTGGTTTGTGAGTATGTGATTATTCATTTAATTAATTAATGTTTGATTTATATAGTTTATTAATGATTAAATTAATTGGTGGATTATTATTATAGTTTAATTTGATTAATTATTATTTGATCGATTTATTGTTTAATTGGTATTTATTGGTTTGTTGTTTATTTGATATTTATTGTTTAATTATTATTTATTTATTTATTTATTGTTTAATAGTGCTTTTATATTTTAATGTTGATCTATATTTTATTGATGGCTTCTATTTATTTATTTGAGATTTAATGTTTATTTATCTATTGTTGATTTATTGTTTATTTAATATTTATTTATTTATTATTTAATTAGCGCTTTTGTATTTTATTAGTACTTTCATATTTTAACATTGATTAGTTGGTGGCTTTTATTTATTTATTGAGCCTTGGTTATTTTATTTTTTTTCAATAAAAGTGGATTATTCCACTAAACTTTTTTATTAAATTGAGCCTTGGTTATTTAATATTTATTTGGCTTTATTTTAATTATTAGCCCATAATATTTAATAGGGCATGGATATTATTGTTTGTACATTGGTAAATGAAACTTTGTGTTATTTTACTATATTCCTTTTGTTACTTGGTGAGTAATATTTTATATTATTTTAGTTATTTATTTTGTTACAAGGGTAAATGAGTTTATTGTTATTCCCTACCTACCGTTAAAAGCTATTGGTTGAATATGTATTGGGGAAATAAATTATATTTTAAGTTTGGGTAGGTAAGTTTTATATTATTTTGGTTTATTTTGATTGGTCGGTTCTGAGGCTAGGGTTTGAATGGTTTTTCCTTTTATTCGGTAGCCTGTGCATTGTGTCGGGTTACCTTACTGGAGATTTCTTTGCATTTTGGATTTTGGAGCTTGAAGAATTTGACTTGAGCTTGCTTGGATTTGGTTTGCACATCATCGTATTTTATTTCCATCACTTCAAATTCTAGGTTGGGGAATCTTCCCTTTTGTATTTTTTATTTTTCAATGTCTTCTCCATGTCTGCAGAAAGACTGTATGCGGGTGTTTGGGAATAATAATTATTTCTAAAGTTTTCTATAGTTCTAGAATTTAATTTTTCATGGCATATTTATAATATATGGTATTGCAATATGGTTTTGGGAAAAATATATTTGTGTGGTTGTGGCTTTGCTGTGAATGCACGATTGTGTAGATTTTCCCTATGTGATTCCTTGCTCTATTGTTTGTGTTTGAATTGGATTTGCAGTTGTTGGAATTTTTATGGTGCTTAGAGTATTATTGGGGACACATTTTTTGTCTGTATGAGTCTCTCGATCTGACATTGTCATAAGAGAGATTTCTTAGAGTATTCCCCCTTCTTGTTGTAGGTGTTTGTTTGATGGAGCTGTAATCCCTTATGACTTTATATGAATTTGTTGTTTCTTTGTTGGTGCTATTGAGTCGTGAAAGGCCTTCTATGATTTTGTTTCCGTGAAGTTTTGTATGGTTGTTGCGAAGTTTTGAAAGGCAATATCTTTGGTTTTAGTTCATGTTTATTTGATTCATTTATGCCATTTATTTCGTATTGTCTGGGCGTCTCTTTTTATCCCTTATTCGTAAGTTTTTGTGATCTATTCGATTTTATTTTGGTGTAGCAAATTTACTATTTTTAGGTTTGTGTTGTTAGAAAATGTGATATAACTGTAAATGCACTAATACTTTTAATGTATGTGAGTTTATATTTAGTATATGTGTTGCACTGTTCAGTTTTTGTGTTGTACTTCTGTGTAGATGCGTCATTTTAGAACAAATGCGCTGAAACCTTGGTCATATGCATTGTTTTGATTGTCATACTATCAACATCAGTATAGGTGCTACAGAATGTAATGTATGCACTAATCTGCATCACATATGTGCTAAACTACTTGGTTTATGTGTTTGTCTAGTTTTCTCATTCTGTGATGAAATTTTCTGATCTGTGCTTATACTAGAGGCTTTGTTTGAGGAATGTTGATGTTTTTTCAGCTCATGATTTATTTGATTTGATGTTAATCGATGATTTTAAAGATTTGGTATGTTGATAATCCATATTGAAGAGGTTTTGTGCATCTCCATCATGTTGATAAGCCATGTTGTGAGATTTGATTTGTTGCTCTTGGTCCAGTAAGCTGATGTGCCTTACTATTGATGTTCATTTCATGATTATAGCAGATTTTGATTGACTTGGGTATGGCTTTTGATGCACTACTTTTTATGAGGCTCATTGTTGGTTTATTGATGTTATTAGCATTTGATTGCTATGGATGCTTCATGATTATGTGATGTTGTTTATGGATCATTCTTGAATGTTGTATTAGAGCCTCCTTGTTATTATTGTTGTTTCGGAACATGCTAGGGGGGGAGTGGGCTTTCATGTGACGACCAGGATCGTGAGAGATAGGTGGTGAGTTGATAAGCCTCTAGTCTAGATCGTTAGGGCACATTGGAAGTTTTCCTTATTATAAACAAGTGATAACATTAATAATGAATTAGATGGCTTGGCTAATTAGGACTCACCTAATTAAAGATAATTAATAGTTGAGCCCCATGACTTGATCCTAGGGAGGATTTTTTAGGATAAGCTTGGGAAGGCCATTGCAGTGGCAAGTCAATCTCCCTTGATTCTCTCATAGGTTGAGATGGCTCCACATGTCTATCGGGGTTATGACTTGAAGGGTTGTGTGTCTATATTTGGAGGATAGCATGTGATGACACTCCACTCCTACATGTGTCCTTGCTTGTTGTACTAATGCCTTGAATCGTTACACTTTTGGGAGTTTCTATTTGTGGTTGTCATGTGATTAGATGTTGTGTTTGTGTGGGTGTGATACTTGAGTTGAGATTGTTGTGTTTGTGTGGATGTGATACTTGAGTTGAAATTCTTGTTAGACAACTTAGATAACCAGAGGACAACTGAGAGGGGGGGTGAACTAGTTGTCACCAGATTATAAAACTTTAAACATTCAAATCCTTATTACCTAAACACATAAACCCAATGTCGAAATTCATAAACCAAATACCAAAATAACTGATATAGCAATTAAACATAAACATAAATCATATAATAGTTACCATGCATCCATCCATAACACATGACACCAAGATTTGTACGTGGAAAACCCGGTAAAGGGAAAAACCATGGTGGGAAGCCTACCCACAATCAGATAATACTTCTGCAGTAAGTATGTAATTACAATATGAGGAGACTGCACATGCAGGAAGGCCAATAGCCTAGAGCGCACTGCTCATCACAAAAGGAGCTTCGTTGACTACAAAAAACATCAGACTACAATCCAAAATGAAGATTGAACTGCAAGTATAGCATCTCCTATACCTGATTATAGTTTTAGTTAAGCTCAATATCAGAGGCCTTAAACCTCTCTTACAAACCCAATTCGATCACCTATGATCGACAAAAACCTCTGTATATGATTACAACAGTATTCGTACACAAATAATCCTATATCCCATAATCCCATACCATACATGATCTACAAAGAGATCTTACATCATATTTATACCAACCCGGGACCTAAACAATTAGGTCGGCCACCTAAAAGATAATACAATAAATTCATAACATAAACCTGCAATCCAATGATCAACCAAGTTGTCTTAAGCCAAAAAAAATGTAAACCAATCATTAAATCTCATCGGTAACGCATCGGGATCATCCACCAACACGTTACATAAACCGGTCCATAACCTAGATAAAACCAGACCCAAAATAAGTCACCATAACCAAATCCAACACCACCGATCAACAAAAACATGAACAAGATAACCAACAGCATCCCGAAAGCCATCTAGAAGCCGCACCAACACCACTTATCATGTGCATCAAAAGATCTTCAACAAAGCTCTGCCGATAAAACCCTTACCGGTGACCAAAAGGCTTACTAGAATAAATGATAGTGTTTGAGTCATCAAATCTTGAACTAACTGATTGTGATACGCATCTGAATATCATGAATGAAAGATCCAAACCAATTCCACAAACCAAAGCATACCGGAGCATACCGGATTAGTAACATAATCCAACCACTCTACCGGAACCAACCGGAAACCAGTAAACAACCAAAGCAACTAGTGTTGCCATCAATGACAAAACATCAATGCAACACATAATCAATTCCTCCAAATTTCCAACAATCTCCCCCTTTGGCATTGATGGCAACACTAGATATGAAAAACATCCAAGTGCCAAGAAATGCCAAACAAGTCTCCCCCTATGGAAGACAACCAACAATCTCCCACAAAATGATATAGCAATGAAGCACTGATCCAAACTCCCCCTTTGACTAATATTTCGTTAAGCTCTGTTTTTCACATATATCTCTCCCCTTTGACATCAATGCCATAAATCTGACATGAACATCAAAGAAAAATCATAAATCCTTTGAACTACATAGCTGACTACTCCCCCTGAGTAGTAGCACCAACACATCAATCCAAAATGAATAGTATCTATGTAAGTGCATGCCAGACTGATGCCAATCAACATCAGTCAGGTCTCTACTGGAGGGGCAGAAACTCCCAATCTATCTCTGAAGTACTCAAATGATTCTTTAGGCAAAGGTTTAGTGAAGATATCTGCAATCTGCTCTTTAGTGTTCACATAAACCAATCTGAATTCATTTTCTTCCACCTTCTCCTTCAAAAAGTTATACTTGATAGATATGTGCTTTGTCTTAGAATGAAATACTGGATTCTTTGATATATCAATAGCAGCAGAGTTATCGCAATGAATAACTACCGGTTCATTACAATCCACCTTTATATCCTTCAACATTTGCTTCATCCATAGAACTTGTGTATAGTTAGTAGCAATAGCAACATACTCAGCTTCAGTAGTAGATAAAGAGGTACATGAGTGCTTTTTGCTGATCGATGAAACAAGTTTCTTTCCAAGAAACAAAGCTCCACCAGATGTGCTCTTTTGGTCATCAACATCTCCAGCCCAATCCGCATCTGTATATGCACATAATGTAAAGTCATCATTTTTAGGATACCACAAACCATATTCAGTTGTTCCCTACAAATACCTAAAAATCTTTTTCACCGCACTCACATGATTTTCTCTAGGATCACTCTGATATCTTGATACAATACAAACTGCATTCATTATATCCAATCTAGTTTGAGTCAGATATATCAAACCTCCAATCATAGACTTGTACCTTGTATAATTTATCGGTGTAGATGCATCTTTCTTTGACAATTTCTCATTTGTAACCATAGGTGTACCAACCGGTTTCGAATTTTCCAACCCAAATTTCTTCAACATCTCTCTAGCATACTTAGTATGACAGATGAAAATACCTTTATTAGTTTGAGTAATCTGCAAACCTAAGAAAAATCTCATCTCCCCAATCATAGATATCTTAAATTCATTCTTCATATTGTTAGAGAATTCCATACACAACTTATTTTCACCTCCAAAAATGATATCATCAACAAAGACTTCAATAATCAATGTCATCATCAGTGATCTTATAATATAAATTACTGTCAGCATTACCTTTAGTGAAACCAAGCTTCAAAAGATATTTATCCGATCTTGCATACCAAGCTCTAGGGGCTTGTTTCAATCCATATAAAGCTTTCTTTAACCTGCAAACCATGTTTTTGTCATCTGAAAGTAAAAATCCATCAAGTTGCTCAATATAAACTTCCTCTTCAAGATCTTTTTCAGAAATGCACACTTAGCATTCATTTGATAAACCTTGTAGTTCTTATGTGCAACATAAGAAAGAAATAATCTCACAGCTTCAATCCTAGCTACCGGTGCAAATGTTTCATCATAATCAATTCCTTCCTTTTGAGAATATCCTTTACAAACCATTCTAGCTTTATTCCTCATAACTTGTCCATCTTCATTCAATTTATTTCTAAAAACCCATTTAGTTCCAATAACATTCTTATTTTTAGGCTGAGGAACTAAAATCCATGTGTTATTCTTTTCTATCTGATCTAATTCTTCTTCCATAGCTTTCATCCAATATTCATCTTTATAAGCTTCAATTACTGATGCCAGTTCAACTTGAGAAATTAAACATACCTCATTAGCTTCCAACCTTCTTCTTGTCACCACTCCTTTATTTTTGTCTCCAATGATCTGATGTTATAAATGATTCAACCTTACATACCTAGGAGTCTTCTGATTTTCTGTTCCTCTGTCTTAATCTTCAGTTATTGTTGAATTTTTTGATACTGCCGGAGTAACTGGTTCAACATTTTGTTATGGTACAGGTGCTACCGATTCAATTATGATCATTTCCACTGTCGGTTCCTTATCATAAGTTCTGATTTGACTTATGTTCTTCTCATCCACCTTGACATTTGTGCTCTCCACAATTCTCTGCAATCTTTTGTTATAACATCTATATGATTTGCTTTCATTAGAATAACCAAGAAATATTCCTTCATCACATCTAGGATCAAACTTTCCAATGGAATTGTCTGTTTTGATATAGCATTTACTACCAAAGATTATGAAATACTTAGCTGTCAGTGTATGACCAAACCATAACTCATAAGGTGTCTTATCAGTGTCTCCTTTGGTATGAACTCTGTTGGATGTGTATATTGTCATGCTTACAACTTCTCTCCAGTAGACATGAGGTAGATTAGCTTCCACCATCATAGTTCTAGTTGCATCCAAGATAGTTTTGTTCTTCCTTTCCACAACTCTATTTTGTTGAGGTGTCTGGGGTGCAGACAACTATCTCCTTATCCCACTCTTCTCACAATAATTGTTAAATTCATCGGATGTGAATTCTCCACCCTGATCTGACCTTAAGCATTTAATCTTCAATCCTGTCTCTAAATCAACTTTAGGTTTAAAGATTTTAAACTTTTCAAATGCTTCAGACTTCTCCCTTAGAAAAGTAACCCATATCATTCTTGAATAGTCATCAATAATTAGCATGAAATATCTATCACCCTGAAAACTTTTGATTCTAGCAGGACCACACAAATCAGTATGAATAAGATCAAGAACATCATTAGATTTGTCTTGTATACTCTTAAAAGTAGTTCTGACTTGCTTTCCTATTTGACATTCCTTACATACCAGATTATAGGGCTTTACAATATTAGGCATATCTTTGACTGCCTTAGTAGAAATGATCTTCACAATGCAGGCAAAATTCATATGACACAACATCTTATGCCATAGCCAACTCTCATCAATCTGTGCAATCAAGCATGTCTTCTCACTGGAGTTCAAATGAAAAATATTACCTTTAGTTTGTGTACCGGTTGCAATCTCCAATTCGGATCTGTTGCTAATCTTGCATTTTCCATTCTTGAACTATAACTGAAATCCCTTATCCACCAACTATCCTACACTCAAAAGATTATGCCTTAAACCTTCAACATAATAAACATTATCAATATTATGCTTACCATCTAATGATGTTGTTCATTTTCCCTTGATAATGCATGCTTTGTCATCTCCAAATCTAACCAGACCACCATCAAAGTCTTGCAAAGATAAGAACTTCCTTTTATCTCTAGTCATATGATGTGAACATCCATTGTCAATCACCCATTCATCCTTGTCTTCGATTTTAGTAGCAAGGGCCTTCTCTTCAGGTACCGGATCAACTTCCGTGATAGCCAAAAATACCCATTCCTTTCCATTGCCGGACCCACTAGCTAAATCTTGTGCTAGTTCATCATCAGAATCAGTCACACCTTCCTCATCAACAAAGTAGCATGATTTTTCTTTGTTCCTCCTGTACGTATGCTTGTTCTGGTAATAATGGTTAGGCTTAAAAGATCTTCTAGCTCTTTCCTCAAATCTTGAATTCCTTTCAGGACATCTAGATGCAAAATGACCTATCTTATTACATGCACAACATTTAAAAGGTGATTTTCCTTCATACTTACTTCATGTTGCTCCTTTAGGTACTCTTCTAGCAAATAAGGCTTCAAGTTGCTCAAACTCTTCATCTTCTTTCTTCATATCCTCTAGTTCCTTCACATATAAAGCTTTCCAATCACTCTTGTTGGTAGATGATGTAGATGCATGAAAAGCAAGTTCAAATTTTATAGCTCCAGAAGGTCCAAATTTCTCAAGCTCAAAAGAAGATAACTTTCCAACCAAGGTATCCCTATTAACAAAGGTGTTTTCCATAGTTATCAACTCATTAATTGCAGTAGCCTTCATCTTATAAGCTGGTGGAAAAGCTCTCAGTACTTTAGAAACAATTTCATCTTCACTCAGAGATCCACCACAACATTAAATTCCCAGAACAATCGCATTAACTCTCTCCATAAAAGCAGTAATCATTTCATCTTCTTCCATCTTCAGGTTCTCATAGCTTACCTAGTAACCATCAAGTTTACCAATTTTAACAATAGGGGTCATGTTGTTCTCAAAATCTGATTCCCTTCAATGTCTTTAGAATAAGATGATCTAGAATGGGTGCCGAGAAGACATCAAAGATAAGGAAATTCTAGAAACAACATATGACAAGGTTTGGTTAGACCTTCTACACTTCGGGCTTTTCTTGGAGCCCAGGTGGGTATACCTTTGTGAATTAACTTCACACTTTTAAACAATAAACCCACAGCAAACCAGTCCAGAAAACCAGTGGATTTACTCACCTCGAAAGCAACTGAAAACAAAGCATGCAATAAACAACTTCCATTAATATCAGTGCCTTATCCAAGGTTACAGAGTCACCTAACTCAAATAAAACTCCTGAAACATAATATCTATATGCTTCCCATCAGCTCGGTTTCCACTAATTCTTACATGTGCCTGACACATACAAGAATTTAATCATTTCACACTAAACTATGGTCCTCAAAATCCAAAGTTCATCCCAAAGAATTTACTGGTATAAGTGATCTTGCATATTTAATTTCCCTCCTAAAGAGAAAAGCTAAAAACACTCATACTGAGATTGCTTTGCAATTCCATTCAAAAGAAAAATCCTGGATTGTTCAGAATGAAAACAGTAAATAAATTTGTGAATAAACTTGAAGACAACATAGAGTTTTACTCAAAAACCGATGGCCTGTATATTGATATTCGTTCGAAGAGATTTTACAAAAAGTTCTTTTTCTCCATTAAACTTTGAAAAGCTCAGATAATTTTCTGCAGCGTTTTCTTACAAATTTTGTGATCCCCCTCCCTCTAGTCCTGGTATCCATTTATAACAATATGGATGCACAAAGCTTCGGACTTCTCGAGGAAAGTTTGTTACAATTATTTCAAAAATTGAAGAGGTTACAATTTTTGTGTAAAGCAGTTATGTGCTTTTTTTAGCTTCTGCAGTCTGTTCAACAGGTTGTTCGGTTGTAACCTCTTCTGGCTTTTTAGGGGCATTCTCCAACTGCTCCGGATCATGGGTAGAATATTTAACTCCCCACTCACTATATGTCTCTTCTGTCGGCCATGAAAAATTAATCACATCACTCTTAATTTTGGTCAACCTTTTCCAAGAATTTCTCAATTTGTTGACTTCTAAATTAAGGAAACTATAATGTGATTTAATCTTTTCTATTTCCTGTATTGTTATGACAAATAAAGAGGTATCATCAAGGTCGATGATTCCCTTAACCCTTGCTGACAATTTGACCTCTACCTCTTTGAGCCATATTTGCTTATCTTTTATCTGATCCGGATTGGCAAAAATTCCCGGGAGCAACTCAAAAACCTGATCAGTGTATTCCTTCTTACATAGATTGACCTTCCTATCCACATTATCTACATCTGCAGCCAATTGCATTAAGACTTTAGCAACATCAGAGGTAGATTTTATAATGGGATTGGCCCTTGCTTCATCACAGGAAACACACATGAACTCTAAATCCTGCTCCCTTGGCCTCCATCTGTAAAAAATGGGTGTCAAAATGGCCTTATCTCTCCTTAATTCATTCCATATCTCCATGACCTTTCCCACATTATTGTGAAGCAGTGAGGCATTTATAGTGTTTGCAAAACTAGAGATTGTGGCTTTTATTTTCTCCTCATACTTCCTCGCATAATAGGCCTGAGTCTGCTTTAGGTTCTCCAATTCTTGGGGAGTTATCTCAATCATTTGAGAACTGGAAGGCGCAGGAGATGGTGGGAGCTCAATAATGGGGCTAGTAGGTGGAGGTCTTGCAGGAGAAGAGGCGATCATTAAGGTTGAAGACTCACCTTGTTGGCGTTGTCCTACCAGCTGGCTCTGCAATTTGGCAATAATGCTATCTTTGCCTCTTATCTCCTCCTTAGCACTATCATAAGCCTTTAAAACTGTTTCTAGTTTAATCTAGAGGGCCTCCTTTTCTTTGGCTTCCTTTTCAGCCACTGCAACACTGAATTTGGCAGTCTCTAACACAGTGCTAGCAGCCTCTACTACCCCTGTACTCTCTACTCTTTTAATCATCAATCCACCAATGTGACTTGTCCCTGAGGTGTCTTTACCTTTCTTGTCTTCATTTCTTTTGAGGGACCACATGACTAGTGCAGCATTGTCCTTACTGAATGTAACCCCTTCCATGGGTTTAGTCTCTTTTCTTACTGCATCCAGCACTAGAGCATCAGCAATATTCCACTCTAGTAAAATGAGCACTCCAGCTTGTGCTACTAGATCCCTTCCCTGTTAAGGAGTGATGGTTTTGAATTCTTCCATCATCTCCTATTTTATTTCTTCCTCCACTGAGGCTGGATCTTTATTAGGCTGCTCTGCCTTTCTTGCTTCACATCTAGCATTATATTTATCTATATGCTACTTCCAGATAAATTGCATGAATGCTTCAGATGTGACAAAGCTATCATCAGCTAAAAAGGCACTAGTGGCCTTCTTTATCTCAGGATCCCACTCCTGGCCTTTAAGTTCAGTCGAGGTGATGTCCATCTGTGCTTCAGTGGGCTCTTCTGGCATCCCTTCTTCCACTTCATCATAGGTATATGCAATTTCCCCCAAGCTGCCCAACTGAGAGAGGTATTCAGTTGCTGCTTGTTCATCTCCTATGTGGAGAGGGGATTGGGATGGGGAATACAGGGGTGTATCTGATTGCACTTCCTTCCCCACCCTCTGCTTCTTTGGGCTGTCCTGGATGTCAATGACATCTTGTACCTTCCTCTTTCCTTTGGATGAAGAGGGTTCCCCTGTTGTAGACACCAACACACTGTAACCTGCTTTCTTATGCAGGGCGTAGTCACCAGGAGGGATTGCTTTAGTGGAAGCTGACTCTCCTAAAATCATTCTTGCCTTTTCAGGGTTATTCTTAACTACAGCTTCCCTCTTCTCCTTTAGTGTTTGCATCACATCCTCAAAGGAAACAATCAAAAATTTTATTTTTTCTTCCAATGGGAAGAAGCTAGACAATGGGTCATAGCTAGCATCAAATTGATGCACAAAGTCTATGGCTTTCTTGTAAGCCACCCATTTTTCTTTCCTTAACTCTTGTTCATCTAAATCAAATTCATTCCTGATGAGGTCTTCAGGAAAGTGGAATTGATGAGGCCTACCTCTGCATGCTACCTTCTTCCGGAACACACCATTGTAGAAGTCCTCTGGATCAGCACATCTAGACACTGCAGTGGACAAATGGTAGGGTTTGAGGAAATCCTCAAAACAATTCCAGCCTCCCTTGGTGATTACAAATTGGTGGGCTATTGTGGCTGCAGGGAAAATTGTCCCTTTACCTCTGCCTGTTAGCTCTGCCTCTTGTAGGCCACCAATTTGTCTAAGAATCTCAGCTATTCCCACTTTGAGGGGGACCTGGTATAGTAACAAAAATGGGGTGCCTCTGAAACCAAAGACTCTGAAAACTGTGGAGACTGAATATAAGTACATATCACCCCAGTTATGAACTATCTTGATATTCTCTGCGAATTCTTTTGGTCTTAAGAATTCCAGAAGAACCTTGGGGACTCTTGGGTTGTCAGAGCAAAGGAGAGTCCTTATTTTGGATGCAAAATATTTATCGAATTTTAGAAAACTAGCATCCTCCCTGTCCCATGACAACACAGTACTCCATAGTTGTACTGGCATCTTCTCTCCTTCCTTTTCTTTTACCAGGTCCATTCCACTGGCGAAATAATCACCACCTTTGAAGAGAAAGAGGTGCATCAAGAGTGAATACCACCCAAATGGCCTATCCACCTTTCCATTCTTTATCCCTATCAACCCTCCATGGATAGCATCAGCAATATAAGCAGCATAATCAAATGTAATAGCAAGAGAAGGATTCAAAATTTGAACAATCATTAACAAGTAATGGTTTGGCATATTTGATTCAGCATGCTCTCCTAGAACTTGGCAAAGTGCCCAATACATCCCTTTTGTCCTCAAGGTAAACATACTCAACGAAAAAGGCTCCTGTGTGTTGGGCCCTACAACTGCTAACCCTCCTATTTTCAGAAAAAGTTCTTTGAGAGGCCCATTCCTAAGATGACTCCTCTGTGCACTGTACACTTGAGCTAATTGTGTGAAGTTTATGGGTTCCAAGAAGTTTGTAAACTCACTGAGCCCAAACGCTGTTCTCAATTCTTCTGCATTGATTTCCACGAGGGTTTTCCCATTTACATCCCGGATGCACCTTGTGAATGAATCATAGTTTAATGCCATTTGGGTTAGCAAGTCTGTATCCATGAATACTCCTGGGACTACCAACTTCTCGACATCTAGTTCCCAAATGCTATTTTGAGGAGCAGGAGAATTCCTCATCCCAAATCCGATTCTAAACAGCCCCAACCCAGACAGTCCAACCTGTGGGTCTCTTAACCAATTACCTTTGTCATATAATCCTTCTCCTATCTTCAGACGGGGAGCCCTGGGTACTAACTCTTTGGCCTTAGATGCCTGGTTAGTTGACAGCGTCAACTGCTCTAAAAAGTCATCACATACACTTCTTTCTAAATAATCAACCTTGCCAGAAAATTTCCTTTTGGGAGCCATTTGAAAATGCAACAAGATGAATATCACTTCTTAAACACTCCTGTAACACGAGAATAATTTCACTTATTACACCACACAAGAATAGCTGCAAAATAAGAAAGAACCCGATGCTTGCTTGAAGGAATTCGCTCTGCAACTGATTCACCTTCTCTGTATTTGAAAAAGATAACTCTGCGTTACTCTTCTGCAAGATCCTTTTAAAAGATATCTACACTTGGTTTTTAGGAAATCAAATGCTTGTACTCTGGGCCTTAACTATAACATTGATTCCGCATGCTTCGGCCGTCCCTTCAAAATCGAATTCATACGAGAATTCATATTTTAGCTCCAACGGGTCGTAGCCTTCCTGCAAGTGTATCACTGTTAATTTCATTTTGATGGCTTTGTCTTTAGTCTAGGTCCCGTCTTTCTTTTGGCTACATAATACCACGCGGCATCCGACCATTGGCTTAGAAAATCCCTTCGCATTCTGTTTTGATACTGGCCGAATGTCTCCCTTTATACTGTGGCGGGCCCATATTTTTCCCTTTTTGCCATGTCATCATCATGACACGTGGACGGCCCTCGTTAACTCTCGCTATTTTGCGGCCTTAAGAAGTGAGCACCTCACCCTTGCGAAATAGCGCGGGCCGTAGGATCATCCTTCAAGTTGATCACTTTTTAATCCTTCGAAAAGGTCCTCAGGAATGGTGGGCCCGTTGAGTCGTCACTAACACCTGGCACCTAGTCACCTACTGTGCTGATTTGTCGCTCCGTCACTTGCCAGAAGAAGAACCATGGGGGGTCCCACTTTTGTCTCAACAGGTCTGTCTCTTATGTCATCATCAAGACACGTGGATGGCTGATATTCATCCTCGCTATTTCGCGGGTTTAAAGGGTGAGCACTTTACCCTTGCGAAATAGCGCCGACCGTAGGATCATCCTTCAGTCGATCGGTATTTAACCCCTTAAGAAGGCTCTCAGAGATGGTGGGCCCACGGACACGTCATGGACACCTGGCGCCTTGTCACTTTCGGAGCTGACTTGTCAATTTCTCATTTGTCAAGCAGGAACCATAGGGACCCACAGTTTCCTTTTAGACCGCGTGTCATCAAGACACGTGGACGGCCCTCGTTAACTCTCGCTATTTCGTGGCCTTAAGAAATGGGCATCTTACCCTTGCGAAATAACGCGAGCTGTTAGATCATATTTCAACCTGATCGGTATTTAAACCCCGTTAAAGGCTCTCAGAAGAGGTGGGCCCGCGGACACGTAATGGACACCTGGCGCCTCGTCACTTTCGGATCTGACTTGTCATTCTGTCATTTGCTGGAAGGAGCCACGGGGTCTCAATAAATTATAAGAGCTGTCCCTGCCAGGTCATCTCCACCTGTAAGCTGACTCATCTTTGGGGCCCACTTTTGAACCTTTAATCCTAACCCGCTGACTGTGGCAACTTGTGCCACGTGCTGCCTTTTAATACGCTAGAAGAAAACCACGGGGGCCCCACTTTCTTTGACCGCTATATCCTTTACGTCCTCCGTCATGACACATGGACGACTGACATTCATTCTCGCTATTTCGCGGCTTTAAAGGGTGAGCACTTAACCCTTGTGAAATAGCGCGGACCGTCGGATCCCTTCTCAAGTTGATCGGCGTTTACTGGGTTCGACACTTTAGAATGAAGTAATACAAGGCGAAATTTTTTCAAATAATCAACGTAACTGCCTAGGTAAATAACAAGGGGGGACAATTCCTACGACCCCGCGACCCATGATCTAAGTGAAATAAAGTAACGACAAAATAGAAACCAGGGGGTTTAACACAAAAAGATAAGGTCTAAAACATTAAAAACCCTTAAACCCTCTAGGTTAAGAACAAAGAAGCTGGAGCACCAGGGACTACACCTTATTCAAATTTTTTTTAAAAACCACAGCCAATTATGGGAAAGAAGAACCCAGTTTTAAAACAGTGATAACAACGGCTCTGACTGGGGATGGTTGATTGCAAAATCAACACAAGGAAACTCAGAAATTCTGGAGAAACAGACCAAAACACAGACCAAAACTAGGAAAGCAAGAAATAAAACAAAATATATACAAACAAAGGACCTACCGTGCATGGACGTCAAGAGAAATAATGCTTTAGGAATTGTCCATGCACTGGAAATTCCTGCATTTCATCATTCATATTCTTCAAAAAATATGAATCTTTACCATTCAGGTCACCAACTATAGAAGGGCCAATCCAGAGTGATTCAAATTTTTTATGCTTTCCTTTATCCTGCCCTTTTGCATTCCACTGAAGAACCATGTCATCAATTTGAAACTTCCTTAATGATGTCCTTTTATCAAAAAGATATTTTGACTGTAACTGGAGCTTCTGATTTTTCTTATGGGCGGAAGTCCTAAGCTCCTCCATTTCTACAATTTGGATCATTCTATCCTCCATTGGTTCAGATATTTCCATGTTCTCTTCCTGCAAAAATTTATACACTGGAAGAAGGTTATTTACCGGTAATCTGGCTTGGGTACCATAAACCAACTCAAAAGGTGACATTCCAATGGATTTTTTAACTGTTATTCTATCTGCTCACAGAGCTAACTTCAAATTTTGATCCCAAGACCTCTTGTTTTCTTCTAGGATCTTCTTAATGATATTTAACAAGCTTTTGTTGCTAGATTCTGCTTGTCCATTCCCCTGAGGGTGATAAGGCGATGAGTATGACATGAGTATACCATGACTATTGCAAAAACCTACAAATTCTTCTGATCTAAAACACATAGCATTATCCATTACCAATTTTGCAGGTGTTCCAAATCTAGTCACAATATTATCCATCAAGAAATCAATGACAATTTTACTAGTAGCTCTTCTTGTAGGAATAGCTTCTATCCATTTGGTAAAATAATCTGTGGCCACTATAATCCATCCATGACCTCTTCCTGATTTCTCAGCAATTTCTCCAACAAAATCAATGCCCCATTGGACAAAAGGAGCTTCTACAGAGACTGGATTTAGTGGTAAGGCTCCTTCATACTTGAGCTTAGAAGAAAATCTTTGGCATGGATCACATTTTTGAACATATGCATGGGTATCTTTAAATAAGGTAGGCCAATAATACCCAGCCCGTATTATCTTACCAGCAGTAGTCTTAGCAGAGTAATGACCTCCACATATTCCGTCATGCATTTCATTCAACACCTGTTTAGCTTGAAATTCATCCAAACACAGTAATAACTCCCCATCTCTTTTTCTCCAAAAAAGATCACCCTGAATGAGCACATACTTTTGGGACTTAAGTTTCAAAGTTCTCTTCTGATTGTGTGTCATTTCCTCTGACAGCATATTACCTTTCAATACTTGGATTATCTCTGTGTACCATGGTTGTCTCTCAATACTAGTAACCAAAGTATCTTTAACCTCAACATTGTGTACTTCTACATTCATGAGATTTGACTCAGTCATGAGCTTGGCCAAACCTAACCCTCTCACCAATTTAGTGATCTTTATCTCCAAATTGAACTCTTGAATTCTATTGATCCATCTACATCTCTTCCCAGTAACCTCAGACCGAGACAAAATATCTTTAACTGCAGCATGTGGAACATATGCAATGATGTTTGCATTCACCAGATATGGCCTAAAGGCTTTAACAGCTTTAACCAAGGCATAAGCTTGTTTCTCCATGGTTTCATATTTTAATTCTGCCGCTTGCAAAGATTTACTATAGAAAGCTATGGGATGTTCATATCCTTCATTATCCTTTTGTAATAATACTGCAGCCACTGTGTGATATGAAGCAAAAGAAAAAAGAGAAAAAGGCTTACCATAATCCGGGGATTTCAACACTGGTGCTTCCTGAATTGCCTTCTTAATCTCATTAAAAGCTTTTGAGGCTTCTTGATCCCAATGAAACTTTGCATCCTTCTTGAGCAACTTGACAATAGGCTTCACTATCTCAGCAAAGTTTGCAATGAATCTCCTGACAAAATTCACTTTGCCTAAAAAAGACTGGATTCCTTTCACATTCTTTGGTTCTGACACTCTGTTGATTGCTTCAATTCTCTCAGGGTCTATTCTTATCCCTTCCTTAGAAACTATGTGTCCCAATAACTTTCCTTTAGTGACCCCAAAATGACATTTCTTGGGATTCAGTGATACACCAAATTCCAAGGCCTTATCAAACACCTTCTCTAAATGTCCACAGCGATCATCAGCTTTCTTTGAGAAACAAGTTAGATCATCTTGGTAAACCACCATAATAATATTTATGAATTCCTTAAAAGCCACATCCATAGCTCTCTGAAATGTAGCCCCTGCATTTTTTAATCCAAATGGCATTCTCACATATACATAGGTTCCCCATGGGGTAGTAAAAGTTGTTTTAAACTGTTCTGACTCCTTTACCAGCACTTGATTGTATCCTGAGAAACCATCCATCATGGATAAAAGATCACATCCTGTCACTCTTTGTAGCATTGCTTCCATATTTGGGGATGAATAATTATCTTTTAAAGAGGCAACATTAAGATTCCTAAAATCAACACACAATCTGATGTCCCCATTTTTCTTTCTTACTGGAACTAGATTAGAGACCCATGAAGAATGTCTTATTGGTTTGATAATCCCCCCTTCTCTCAATTTAGTCAACTCTTGTTGCATTTTAGTTTCTAATAAGGGGTTGATAGGTCTCTGTTTCTGTCTGAAAGGCTTAGCATCTGGAAGTAAGGGAACTTCATGCTGAAAAAGATCTTGTCTATACGCCTTCAGGTCTTCATAAGACCAAGCAAAAACATGCTTATACCTTTTCAGTAAACTGATAAGGTTAGTCCTAACATGAGGGGGTAGCTTCTTTCCAATATATACCAACTTGGGGAATGATTCTATCCCCAGGTTAACCTCCTCCAACTCTTCCAACTTGGTGGTAGATTGCTGGTGTAAATGACTGTCATTATAACTAAACATACTTTCTAACTCCACCAATCCTTTAGGTATCTCGTTAGTTTCTAACTGGACAATATCATTCCCAAGCACTGTCTCTCTGTCATCCACCACTTCCACCAATGCATTGCAATCAATTTTTTGTCCATCATAATCATCAACACATTGGATGAACCTAAGAATATCCTCATCATCAGCAAAAACTTGCCAATTATATACATTATCAGGGATAGCGGGCCTAGCTTTTATTTCCACAGTGGAAATACCAGTTAGTGTTGCATCATCATTTTTTAAAGCAACATTAGCTAGGAAATCTGCCATAATATTTTTTGTTCGCTCTATCCAGTTGATAGAAAAGGCATCAAAATATTCAATAACATCCCAGACAGCATGTTTATATTGCTTCAATTTATCATTCTTGGATGCATATTTAGATCTTACCTGGGAGACAACCAGCTCTGAATCACCTATCACTTTCAACAGTCGGATTCCATGCCTTTTTGCATCCTCAAGTCCTAATAACAGGGCTTCATACTCTGCAGTATTATTTGTGCACTGGAATGCCAATAAGAATGAATATTTAAAGGTTATACCTTATGGGGATAAAAAAGAACCCCTGCTCCAGATCCTTCTTTGGAGCAAGCTCCATCAAAATACATCTGCCACAACCCATACTGTTGTGCTTGTAGCTCAACTACAATTGGGTCAGTGTTCTTCAATTGAGGTGATACTGGCTGAATTCTGAAGTTATCTAAATCCACATCAATCATACAATTAAGCATACTAGAGTCTACATTTTCAATTACCTTAGGAGCTCGTGGCTCCCTGTATAGTTTGACCTTATTGCCACCAACAGGAATAGTAGCATAAGACAAGTCCAGTTGAACATTTCCCCCCACTGCTGCTGCCCACTGCCTAGAAAGTAACATGCCATAGTGGGGTTTAGTATCTGTGACAATAACATCCATTTTATAAGTGGCTTCAGGAAATGCAGCTATTTTTACTTCTACATCTTTCATTGTACCTATCACAGGCACTTCTCTGTTATCCATGGCATAACATTTCCCATACATAGTAGTTACTGACAATCCTAATTCTTTCATAACACCATAGGGCATTACATTAGCAGCTGCTCCTGAATCTATCATGCAGTTTTTAATTAACCGGTTATTGACTAGCAAAGTTACATAGAAGGGATCCACCTGAGAAGGCTCCTGAGTGATAGTGGTTCCGACATATACCTCTGGGGTTTGGAACTCTTGATCCTTTCCAACTCTATTTGAACCAGTGGGTAATACTAGGTTACCCTCAGATATACTAGAGAATAGAGACAAAGCTGCATCCTTGTGTTCTTTAATCTTTAGTAACTCTACTAATGGGACAGTGACTTTCATTTGAGTTAACGCTTGGGCCATATCAAATGTAGAATAATTACATTTTTCAGTATTAGCCTTAACCTTTTCTGCTTTGAGTTGATTGGCCTTTTTCACTATTTCCGCCTTTTGTACATCACCAGCATTTTTGGCATCTGTGGTTCTAGGTAAGTCTTTAACTTGTTCCTCTTTTTCTTGACTAGCTTTAAAAGTAGCAGTAACACTGCTTGATGCCCCTTTCTTAGTGACTTCTTTTACAAACATGGAACCTGGCTCACCTTGATCAGTATCTCTCTTGGTGCTTCTCAGGTTGTAATTATGTTTTGCTTTGGCAATTGCAGCCTTAGTGAGATTTTTAACTTCCTCATCACTAGGCCTCCTAAGATGAACTTCTTCATCTTCAATTGTTACCACATTCAATGTGGGATGCCAACTTAAGGCTAATTGTCCTTGCACTAACCTTTCATTATCTAGCACATCACTGTATTCACTTTACATAGATTCCTCATCACTTTCTATGATAGTTTCAAACATATTAATGTCAAGCTCTGCTTCTGGTCTCATGGATTCTTCCAGAGCTTGAGCCACTGCACACTGATGAGGGGAATGTGGTCCATCATAAGCAATACACCAGGGAGTATTTTCTATATTATTATCAGTTTTCCCTTTCAAAGGATCTGGTGTGTCTTGGATTTGGGCAATTTTAGGCTTCTCAACTTGGGGTTTACCATCCTTCCAATTTGTATTGTATGGCATATCATGTAATCTAGGAGGTCTATCTTGCCAGTTGTAATGAGGCTTATCATTTTTGTTGACCTTAGCAGTTAAATCTTTCATAGCAGTAACCAGTTTTTCTATTTTATCCTCCTCTTTAGGAACTTTGTTAGGTTGCTGTTTGGTTTCATGCCATAATCTTCCATCTGTCCTTATTCCTATTTTTCCATATGCCTTTCTATTACTTTCTACATTTATGGCAATTCTAAAGGCATCCCTCAGGTTATGAGGATTCTTATCTCGCAAAATATAAGCCATCTTGGAATCAAATGCATTATAGTATGTATTAAGGCACATATTGTCATCTAGCCTCATTACTTGATACAATCTGTGCATAGCTTTTTGGAACCTAGCATTGAAATCAGTGACTATTTCATTTTCAGATTTTCTAATGTTATTGAACTCATTCAACATGAAACTCACATTAGTCTTATCACCGTACTGTTCTTGAAAGCAATTTTTGAACTCTTCCCATGAACCTATACTAGCTACTGGGAGGCCTCTGTACCAATCTCTTGCATCATCAACTAGGGATTGAACAAACAGTTTCATAATGACATCTTCATCTGCTATCTCATAATCATTTATCAGATCCCCAAAAGATTTTAGATGTTCCTCAGCACTGACTGCATTGTTCCCAGCAAATTTATGGAGTTTATCTCTTAGCTCAGTGGGAACATGATTTGGATACCCTAGGATCCCATCAAAAAACAATTGCCTATATTGTTCTAGATTAATTGGCTTTCTTTGAAAAGGGGAAACAATACTATTATTCCCCATGATCATTTTAGCTTTTGGGATTGGGGATTGAGATGTTTGGTTATACTGTTTATTTGAAGGTATCTGGCTTGCTGAGGCATTGTTAATATGTACTGTAGGTTGAGTATTGACCTGAGGAAAAGAGATGTGTTGGGGATTAGGCTTGCTAAGATCTTCCGATGGGAATGTAATAGGTGGAGCTTTTAAGTAGTTAATCTTTCTTTTAACTTCCTGATTTGCTGCTTCTAACTCAGCCTTTTCCAGTTCCATTTGGAGGTCTTCCTTTTCCTTTCTCATCCTTTCCATCTCTCTCTCATGTGTTAAGATCCTATGAGAAATCCCTTCTACAGTTTTAGACTCTACTTCATCATCTACCCATATCTGTTTCCCTTTGTCTAAATTGACTTTAGGAAGCTGGGAGTCATTATATACTTCTTTACTTGGCTAGGCTACTGACTTAGAAACTGGTCTAATCTTAGGGATTAAGATCTCCCTAATCACTGGGCCTTCCTCATCACCTTTTTCTTTTTCCTTAGCAAGCACTTCAAGATCAGCTATCTGTCTAAGAAGCCTATCTCTCTCCATTATTTTGGCTTTAACTTCCTTTTCCTTATTTGCCTCTTTTTGGGCTCTTAGGGATATTAAATGATGAACTCTTTTGTTTAACTCTTCAATTTCTTGAGACATTTTATCTTCATCAGGATAATTTTCTTCAGAATCTGATGCATTAATTTGATCTATGTCAATCAAACTAATGTTCCCATCTATTGTCCTAGGAACAGAGTGCCTAATTGCATTTGAACTGGTTCTATCTTTTGCAGAAACACTAACATGAGATAAGTCTCGACTTAAAATAGGCACATCATCAATATTTCCAAACAATCCTGAATGGAAACCTAAAATATCATGCTCTGAATCTCTAGAAGATGAATTTGACTTTGCATAAACAAGTCGGTCAGGCATCTTACCAGTATTGTTGTTTTTCTACACCCATGCAGCATTTGATGGCTCATGCATCACAGATCTCTTCTGGCCTCTTCGTGACTGCTCTGGCAGACCTTCTTGCAAGGTTTCACGAGGATGTTTCTTCATGAATGATCTTGTGTTCTTATTTCCTTGCATCTTGCTTGTCTTTATTTTAGAAAGTTTATATCTCGCAAGGACTGGTTTAAAAGTAACAGAGTCGCCACCCACAAAACTATGGGAAAGATAAAAACAAGCAGTCTTACTCACAAACACAACAATACTCTCCACAAATCTTGGCGCAGATCTATATCTATATCTTTGTTATAACTGGTCCCCAGCAGAGTCGCCACTTTTGTTGTTCTCAAAATCTGATTCCCTTCAATGTCTTTAGAATAAGATGATCTAGAATGGGTGCCGAGAAGACATCAAAGATAAGGAAATTCCAGAAACAACATATGACAAGGTTTGGTTAGACCTTCTACACTTCGGGCTTTTCTTGGAGCCTAGGTGGGTATACCTTTGTGAATTAACTTCACACTTTTAAACAATAAACCCACAACAAACCAGTCCAGAAAACCAGTGGATTTATTCACCTCGAAAGCAACTAAAAACAAAGCATGAAAACTATACTTGACTTCAGCATTTTGATCAACAAAGCATGCAATAAACAACTTCCATTAATATCAGTGCCTTATCCAAGGTTACAGAGTCACCTAACTCAAATAAAACTCCTGAAACATAATATCTATATGCTTCCCATCAGCTCGGTTTCCACTAATTCTTACATGTGCCTGACACATACAAGAATTTAATCATTTCACACTAAACTATGGTCCTCAAAATTCAAAGTTCATCCCAAAGAATTTATTGGTATAAGTGATCTTGCATATTTAATTTCCCTCGTAAAGAGAAAAGCTAAAAAAACTCATACTGAGATTGCTTTGCAATTCCATTCAAAAGAAAAATCCTAGATTGTTCAGAATGAAAACAGTAAATAAATTTGTGAATAAACTTGAAGACAACACAGAGTTTTACTCAAAAACCGATGGCCTGTATATTGATATTCGTTCGAAGAGATTTTACAAAAAGTTCTTTTTCTCCATTAAACTTTGAAAAGCTCAGATAATTTTCTGCAGCGTTTTCTTACAAATTTTGTGATCCCCCTCCCTCTAGTCCTGGTATCCATTTATAACAATATGGATGCACAAAGCTTCGGACTTCTCGAGGAAAGTTTGTTACAATTATTTCAAAAATTGAAGAGGTTACAATTTTTGCGTAAAGCAGTTATGTGCTTTTTTCAGCTTCTGCAGTCTGTTCAACAGGTTGTTCGGTTGTAACCTCTTCTGCCTTTTCAGGGGCATTCTCCAACTGCTCCGGATCATGGGTAGAATATTTAACTCCCCACTCACTATATGTCTCTTCTGTCGGCCATGAAAAATTAATCACATCACTCTTAATTTTGGTCAACCTTTTCCAAGAATTTCTCAATTTGTTGACTTCTGAATTAAGGAAACTATAATGTGATTTAATCTTTTCTATTTCCTGTATTGTTATGACAAAGAAAGAGGTATCATCAAGGTCGATGATTCCCTTAACCCTTGCTGACAATTTGACCTCTACCTCTTTGAGCCATATTTGCTTATCTTTTATCTGATCCGGATTGGCAAAAATTCCCGGGAGCAACTCAAAAACCTGATCAGTGTATTCCTTCTTACATAGATTGACCTTCCTATCCACATTATCTACATCTGTAGCCAATTGCATTAAGACTTTAGCAACATCAGAGGTAGATTTTATAATGGGATTGGCCCTTGCTTCATCACAGGAAACACACATGAACTCTAAATCCTACTCCCTTGGCCTCCATTTGTCAAAAATGGGTGTCAAAATGGCCTTATCTCTCCTTAATTCATTCCATATCTCTATGACCTTTCCCACATTATTGTGAAGCAGTGAGGCATTTATAGTGTTTGCAAAACTGGAGATTGTGGCTTTTATTTTCTCCTCATACTTCCCCGCATAATAGGCCTGAGTCTGCTTTAGGTACACCAATTCTTGGGGAGTTATCTCAATCATTTGAGAACTGGAAGGCGCAGGAGATGGTGGGAGCTCAATAATGGGGCTAGTAGGTGGAGGTCTTGTAGGAGAAGAGGCGATCATTAATGTTGAAGACTCACCTTGTTGGCGTTGTCCTACCAGCTGGCTCTGCAATTTGGCAATAATGCTATCTTTGCCTCTTATCTCCTCCTTAGCACTATCATAAGCCTTTAAAACTATTTCCAGTTTAATTTGGAGGGCCTCCTTTTCTTTGGCTTCCTTTTCAGCCACTGCAACACTGAATTTGGTAGTCTCTAACACCGTTCTAGCAGCCTCTACTACCCCTGTACTCTCTACTCTTTTAATCATCAATCCACCAATGTGACTTGTCCCTGAGGTGTCTTTACCTTTCTTGTCTTCATTTCTTTTGAGGGACCACATGACTAGTGCAACATTGTTCTTACTGAATGTAACCCCTTCCATGGGTTTAGTCTCTTTTCTTACTGCATCCAGCACTAGAGCATCAGCAATATTCCACTCTGGTAAAATGAGCACTCCAGCTTGTGCTACTAGATCCCTTCCCTGTTCAGGAGTGATGGTTTTGAATTCTTCCATCATCTCCTGTTTTATTTCTTCCTCCACTGAGGTTGGTTCTTTATTAGGCTGCTCTGCCTTTCTTGCTTCACATCTAGCATTATATTTATCTATATGCTGCTTCCTGATAAATTGCATGAATGCTTCAGATGTGACAAAGCTATCATCAGCTAAAAAGGCACTAGTGGCCTTCTTTATCTCAGGATCCCACTCCTAGCCTTTAAGTTTAGTCGAGGTGATGTCCATCTGTGCTTCAGTGGGATCTTCTGGCATCCCTTCTTCCACTTCATCATAGGTATATGCAATTTCCCCCAAGCTGCCCAACTGAGAGAGGTATTCAGTTGCTGCTTGTTCATCTCCTATGTGGAGAGGGGATTGGGATGGGGAATACAAGGGTGTATCTGATTGCACTTCCCTCCCCACCCTCTGCTTCTTTGGGCTGTCCTGGATGTCAATGACATCTTGTACCTTCCTCTTTCCTTTGGATGAAGAGGGTTCCCCTGTTGTAGACACCAACACACTGTAACCTGCTTTCTTATGCAGGGTGTAGTCACCAGGAGGGATTGCTTTATGGAAGCTAACTCTCCTAAAATCATTCTTGCCTTTTCAGGGTTATTCTTAACTACAGCTTCCCTCTTCTCCTTTAGTGTTTGCATCACATCCTCAAAGCAAACAATCAAAAAATTTAATTTTTCTTCCAATGGGAAGAAGCTAGACAATGGGTCATAGCTAGCATCAAATTGATGCACAAAGTCCAGGGCTTTCTTGTAAGCCACCCATTTTTCTTTCCTTAACTCTTGTTCATCTAAATCAAATTCATTCTTGATGAGGTCTTTAGGAAAGTGGAATTGATGAGGCCTACCTCTGCATGCTACCTTCTTCCGGAACACACCATTGTAGAAGTCCTCTGGATCAGCACATCTAGACACTGCAGTGGACAAATGGTAGGGTTTGAGGAAATCCTCAAAACAATTCCAGCCTCCCTTGGTGATTACAAATTGGTGGGCTACTGTAGCTGTAGGGAAAATTGTCCCTTTACCTCTGCCTGTTAGCTCTGCCTCTTGTAGGCCACCAATTTGTCTAAGAATCTCAGCTATTCCCACTTTGAGGGGGACCTGGTATGGTAACAAAAATGGGGTGCCTCTGAAACCAAAGACTCTGAAAACTGTGGAGACTGGATATAAGTACATATCACCCCAGTTATGAACTATCTTGATATTCTCTGTGAATTCTTTTGGTCTTAAGAATTCCAGAAGAACCTTGGGGACTCTTGGGTTGTCAGAGCAAAGGAGAGTCCTTATTTTGGATGCAAAATATTTATCGAATTTTAGAAAACTAGCATCCTCCCTGTCCCATGACAACACAGTACTCTGTAGTTGTACTGGCATCTTCTCTCCTTCCTTTTCTTTTACCAGGTCCATTCCACTGGCGAAATAATCACCACCTTTGAAGAGAAAGAGGTGCATCAAGAGTGAATACCACCCAAATGGCCTATCCACCTTTCCATTCTTTATCCCTATCAACCCTCCATGTATAGCATCAGCAATATAAGCAGCATAATCAAATGTAATAGCAAGAGAAGGATTCAAAATTTGAACAATCATTAACAAGTAATGGTTTGGCATATTTGATTCAGCATCCTCTCCTAGAACTTGGCAAAGTGCCCAATACATCCCTTTCGCCCTCAAGGTAAACATACTCAATGAAAAAGGCTCCTGTGTGTTGGGCCCTACAACTGCTAACCCTCCTATTTTCAGAAAAAGTTCTTTGAGAGGCCCATTCCTAAGATGACTCCTCTATGCACTGTACACTTGAGCTAATTGTGTGAAGTTTATGGGTTCCAAGAAGTTTGTAAACTCACTGAGCCCAAACGCTGTTCTCAATTCTTCTGCATTGATTTCCACGAGGGTTTTCCCATTTACATCCCGGATGCACCTTGTGATTGAATCATAGTTTAATGCCATTTGGGTTAGCAAGTCTGTATCCATGAATACTCCTGGGACTACCAACTTCCCGACATCTAGTTCCCAAATGCTATTTTGAGGAGCAGGAGAATTCCTCATCCCAAATCCGATTCTAAACATCCCCAACCCAGACAGTCCAACCTATGGGTCTCTTAACCAATTACCTTTGTCATATAATCCTTCTCCTATCTTCAGACGAGGAGCCCTGGGTACTAACTCTTTGGCCTTAGATGCCTGGTTAGTTGACAGCGTCAACTGCTCTAAAAAGTCATTACATACACTTCTTTCTAAATAATCAACTTTGCTAGAAAATTCCCTTTTGGGAGCCATTTGAAAATGCAACAAGATGAATATCACTTCTTAAAGACTCCTGTAACACGAGAATAATTTCACTTATTACACCACACAAGAATAGCTGCAAAATAAGAAAGAACCTGATGCTTGCTTGAAGGAATTCGCTCTGCAACTGATTTGCCTTCTCTGTATTTGAAAAAGATAACTCTGCGTTACTCTTCTGCAAGATCCTTTTAAAAGATATCTACACTTGGTTGTTAGGAAATCAAATGCTTGTACTCTGGGCCTTAACTATAACATTGATTCCGCATGCTTCGGCCGTCCCTTCAAAATCGAATTCATACGAGAATTCATATTTTAGCTCCAACGGGTCGCAGCCTTCCTGCAAGTGTATCACTATTAATTTCATTTTGACGGCTTTGTCTTTAGTCTGGGTCCCGTCTTTCTATTGGCTACATAATACCACACGACATCCGACCATTGGCTTAGAAAACCCCTTCGCATTCTGTTTTGATATTGGCCGAATGTCTCTCTTTATACTGTGGCGGGCCCATATTTTTCCCTTTTTGCCATGTCATCATCATGACACGTGGACGACCCTCGTTAACTCTCGCTATTTCGCGGCCTTAAGAAGTGAGCACCTCACCCTTGCGAAATAGCGTGGGCCGTAGGATCATCCTTCAAGTTGATCACTTTTTAATCCTTCGAAAAGGTCCTCAGGAATGGTGGGCCCGCTGAGTCGTCACTAACACCTGGCACCTAGTCACCTACTGTGCTGATTTGTCGCTCCGTCACTTGCCAGAAGAAGAACCATGGGGGGTCCCACTTTTGTCTCAACAGGTCTGTCTCTTATGTCATCATCAAGACACGTGGACGGCTGATATTCATCCTCGCTATTTCGCGGGTTTAAAGGGTGAGCACTTTACCCTTGCGAAATAGCGCTGACCGTAGGATCATCCTTCAGTCGATTGGTATTTAACCCCTTAAGAAGGCTCTCAGAGATGGTGGGCCCACGGACACGTCATGGACACCTGGCGCCTTGTCACTTTCGGAGCTGACTTGTCAATTTCTCATTTGTCAAGCAAGAACCATAGGGACCCACAGTTTCCTTTTAGACCGCGTGTCATCAAGACACGTGGACGGCCCTCGTTAACTCTCGCTATTTCGCGGCCTTAAGAAGTGGGCATCTTACCCTTGTGAAATAACACGAGCCGTTAGATTATATTTCAACCTGATCGGTATTTAAACCCCGTTAAAGGCTCTCAGAAGAGGTGGGCCCGCGGACACGTAATGGACACCTAGCGCCTCGTCACTTTCGGATCTGACTTGTCATTCTGTCATTTGCTGGAAGGAGCCACGGGGTCTCAATAAATTGTAAGAGCTGTTCCTGCCAGGTCATCTCCACCTGTGAGCTGACTCATCTTTGGGGCCCACTTTTGAACCTTTAATCCTAACCTGCTGACTGTGGCAACTTGTGCCACGTGCTGCCTTTTAATACGCCAAAAGAAAACCACGGGGGCCCCACTTTCTTTGACCGCTATATCCTTTACGTCCTCCGTCATGACACATGGACGGCTGACATTCATTCTCGCTATTTCGCGGCTTTAAAGGGTGAGCACTTAACCCTTGCGAGATAGCGCGGACCGTCGGATCCCTTCTCAAGTTGATCGGTGTTTACTGGGCCCGACACTTTAGAATGAAGTAATACAAGGCGAAATTTTTTCAAATAATCAACGTAACCGCCTAGGTAAATAACAAGGGGGGACAATTCCTACGACCCCACGACCCATGATCTAAGTGAAATAAAGTAACAGCAAAATAGAAACCAGGGGGTTTAACACAAAAAGATAAGGTCTAAAACATTAAAAAACCCTTAAAGCCTCTAGGTTAAGAACAAAGAAGTTGGAGCACCAGGGACTACACCTTATTCAAAATTTTTTTAAAAACCACAGCCAATTATGGGAAAGAAGAACCCAGTTTTAAAACAGTGATAACAGGTCACCTTCATTTAGAGTCTTCAATTTGTCCCATATAGCCTTTGCAATTGATTTTTCAATTAGTCCCATTATTTGCTGATTAGAAAGTGCACACAAAAGGGCTTCTCTAGCTCTACAATCATTCTCAAGCTCCTTATCCAGACCTGTCGAAGGAGGATTGCCAGATGTTGGATTAAAAGGGGTAAAGCCTACCCATAGTCAGATAATACTTCTGTGGTAAGTATGCAATTACAATATGAGGGGGGTCAACAACCTAGAGCGCACTGCTCATCACAAAAGGAGCCTCACTAACTACATAAAACATCAGACTACAATCCAAAATGAAGATTGAACTACAAGTATAACATCTTCTATGCCTGAGTACAGTTTTAGTTAAGGTCAATATCAGAGTCCTTAAACCTCTCTTACAAACCCAATTCGATCACCTATGATTGACCAAAACCTCTGTATATGATCACAACATTATTCACACATAGATAATCCTATATCCCATAATCTCATACCATACATGATCTACAAAGAGATCTTACATCATATTTATACAAACCCGGGACCTAAACAATTAGGTTGACCACCTAAAAGATAATACAATAAATTAATAACATAAACCTACAATCCAATGATCAACCAAGTTGGCTTAGGCTGAAAACAATGTAAACCAATCATTAAATTTCACCGATAATGCATCAGGATCATCCACCAACACTTTACATAAACCGATCCATAACCTAGATAACATCAGACCTAAAATAGGTCGCCATAACCAAATCCAACACCACCAATCAATAGGAACATGAACAAGATAACCAACAACATCTCGAAAGCCATCTAGAAGCCGCACCAACACCACTTATCACGTGCATCAAAAGATTTTCAAAAAAGCTCTGCTGGTAAAACCCTTATTGGTGACCAAAAGGCTTACTAGAACAAATGATAGTGTCTGAGTCATCAAATCCTGAACCAACTGATTGTGATACGCATCTGAATAGCATGAATGAAAGATCCAAACCAATTCCACAAACCAAAGCATACCGGATCAATAACATAATCCAACCACTCTACCGAGACCAACCAAAAACTGACAAACAACCAAAATAGACGGTGTTGCCATCAATGAAAAAACATCAATGCAACACATAATCAATTCCTCCAAATTTCCAATAGTCTCCCTTGTAGTTTGGTGCCAGCTTAGGTTTAGAGTGTGTGTTGGGACCTTGTGTCATCTTGTAGCATAGGGTTGGTTCCTTTGGTTCCACATGGTCAAGTGGATGGTGCCTTTCTACCATTGGGATATCTTCTTGGGTTCCTCATGTGTGGATGTGGATTCTTCTTAATTACAGCTTATGGATGATTAGTGTAGCAGATGAGTGTATTTGATATCATGACAAATGTAATGTAATTATTTATAAAAGATGTAGATGAGATTATGTATTAGGGAAGTGATGCTCTTGTTGTATAATTCATGTAATAATCATAGTAGATGAATCTTTAAGACTTGGCATCTATTTGTGGAGATAACATTGAGATGTATTACGTATTTATTCTAGTTAAGAAATGGGATCATGTTATTAGATGGTTATGATAGACTTATTTTGAGATGAAGTAGATTTATGTTGCTGGGTGTTTGTAATGGAATTTTTATTGTGGTTAATTGTGATGGTTAGGAAAGAATCTAAGGTTAATGGATATTGAGATGCATTGAAATGTAATTATCTTTGAAATGGAATGCAATTCATGTAAATAGATATGTTGTAGATTATCTTGTAATGGTTCGTAAAGGGATTCATGAGTTTTGATATCATGGTCATGTAATAGGAATTTATGCTCATGTTTATGATAGAAAAGAATAGGAGATCCAATATGGTAATTAAAGTGTTAATGTAAAAGTAGCTATGTAACTTGCATTTAGTGGATAAAAGTATTAGGACTCGTAATATGATGGAATCTTTATATGTTGTAATGATAGTAATAATTATGTTGTAATAGGAATGATCTTTGAGTATGGATGTATATGCAAATATTGAAGGAATGCTTTTTTTTGAAAGGTTGATATTCTTGATAAATGGATACTTCTAGATTGTAAGAATAAATGACTAGTTAGTAAGATGAATAGTTAACCTAAAGGAAATGATTTAGATTGTTTTAGTTAATGTGGAATGAGGTTATGACTCTAGTAGTACAATAAGACATGGGTGCATCTCAAAGTATTTGGATATTGCTTAGTTAATGGAAATGATGTAATTGTATCTATTGTATGCACTTATCATTATGAGTATGTTATGATTGTTAGATGAGCTTGTAGATTAAAAGTGGAAAAGAACCTATGTAAATAGGATTATTGTAGTGTAGGAACTGTAGTTGATAAATGATTATTGTGTATGTGTTAATGGTATTTACACTTATGGTTGTGATAGAAAGTTAAGTATAACATTTAAGATGACTGGTTAAAGAAGGACTTTATGATTATTGCATTATGCACTTAGGAATCACGTAAAGTAAAATAATCATGCTAGAGTTATGAAATCATGAGTAGATATGGGAGTACTAGATAAGAAAGGAAAATTATATCTATGCATTATCATTGTAGGAGAGTAGAGATCATGTTAATATAAAATGATTAAGTGTTTTAGGCATATTTGGATTTGGTACGTAAAATGAACATAAGGAAAAGGGCTTGGTCTTGCATTGAAAATAGTAGCATATCATATTAGATAAATGGGTATGTAGGCTGCATACCATGAAGTATAGAAGTAATTGAGTTGCATGTGTATAGTTAATGAATAAGAAATACTAAGTGTATTGCATATGTGCATGAATAATAATTAAGGATGTTAAGGGTCCTAATGGAAATGGTTAGATTGTTATTGCCTATGTTAGTAGAGTAAGTAATGCTGTTGAGATACCCTAGGGAGATGATAGTGAAGATTATGCTATGTTTATTTTTCTTGCGTAATTAGTTTATGTGGCATGCTCAAGTTCATAATGATTATGAGTTAATTGATGTTAATTTATATTGCATAGATTATGTTATGTGTTGCATTAGATGTTAATTTTTTTAATCTCCATTAGTATGTTAATTTGCTTTATTTTCTCTGTGGTATTTTGGCAAGCATTACATGCCAACTCCTCATTCCACAGGTCCATATCCAAATGCGAGATGAGCTGGCGATTAGAGTAGGTTTATTAGAGGTAGTCATTAAAAGAACTACTCAATGGTTCCTAAATTTCAAAATAGGATAAACCTTCGGTAAGATTTGGGCTATGCATCCTTAGTAACCGTTGGCAATTTTGAATTGAAATTTACAATGGTGGGAAAAAATACTCCTTGTAAAGGCTAACTTAGGAAAAAGAAGAAAGGTCTAGAGGTTAACCTTCAAATAAAGAAAATTAAGTCCTGTTATTTTCCAGAGAAGAATGTGAGCATCAATTCTTATCGATCATATATTCATCCACCCACCAACTAAGATCCGACCATGTTTCCACTGATTTAAAGAGAGAATCTACCTCTGAATTAGCTTCTCTATAAATATGCTTACAAGATTTTTTTTCAAATAAATCCAAAATTGATAAGATCTTTTACAATATTGCTTGCAGCCTCCAATTTGGTGTTTTTGCAATTTTGATTACATTGATGACAGTAATGGAATCCCATTCAATTTCATGATTCTTAATACCTCTTTGAGAATTCTATGAGGCCTAGTAAGAGGGTGTTCTATTTAGCAACATTATTGGTATTAGGATTGGTGGGGATAGCTAATTTGCATTTAAAATTTCCATTGTGATCCCTGATAACACATCCTACTCTAGAAGGTCCTAGGTTGCCTTTTGAGGCTCCATCAAAGTTTAGTTTTAACCATCTTGACTTAGGTGGATTCCAAGTAGCAGAATTTATTTGACAATCTTTCTTCCCCATAAATGGAGGAACTTTAATGCCATTCCATCTGAATCTAATCTTGCCATCACGGTCTGTGAAATCTTTGTTGGTGTTCGAATTGAGGGCTAGCTTACAATTAATGTTCTCCACAATTGAGATTTCTATGGAATTGAGGATTGATTCCAACCTCCTTTCTTTATTATAAAAAATCCTCCTGTTGCACTCTTTCCAAACCTCCCATATTAGACTTGAAGGACTAATTTCCCATAGATGGCTAAGTAGGCAATCTTTTGGTCTAATTGGCCAACCTTGAAAGAGGGAAACAATATCATTGGGAAGTGTGGTGATCCACCCTAGCTTGACACGTAGCCATCTCCAACACTTAGCTGAAAAAGGGCAGTTGAGAAGGAGGTGGTCTACTATTTCCTCACGTGCTTTACAAAGGATACATCTTGAAGGGCCTTCAAAACCCATTTTCTTGAATTTCTCAGCAGTTAGTATTTTCTTTCTAGTTGCTAACCAAGCAAAAACCCCTGCTTTTGGTATTAGTTTGCTGCTCCAAAAAATCTTTTGTGGGATTCCAAGATCATTGTGCTCATACTAGTTAACAATGAGATTATATCCTTCCCAAGCATTGTATTGGCCTGATTTGGATGGAGTCCAAATCAATGAATCCTAACCGGTTCTGAAAAATTGCTGCCTATTCTTGATAATATCTAGGAGCTGATGAATTTCATTATGGAGGAGAGGGAGACCTCCAAAGCTCTTCCAAAACCATAAAAAATTAGAACCCTCAGAGAATACTACATAATCTTGAATGTGGATACTCCAATTTTGTTTTAACGACGCTTTTGAGTATTGAATAAATATTAAATTTTCTAAGCTTAGATAACCACCCCAGGAGTCTTCCCAAAATAAGCAAGTAGAGCCATCATGGACATCCCAAGAGACATAGTTTGCCACTAGAAATCTACACTTGAGCATAAAATTCCAAATCCTAGATCCTTTAGGCGGATTACTTATTCTTATGAAGTTGCTTGGTTCTCCATCTGCAATGTATTTATCTTGCAGTAATCTTACCCATCTATCTTTTGGATCCTTTGTCATTTTCCACACAAGTTTAGCCCCCAAAGCTTGATTTTGAAGTTGTTGATTATGAGTCCCTAGACCACTTGAAGCCTTTGGTTTGTAGATTTTGTCCCAAGATATTAGAGCTATTCTATGCCTCTCCTCCATGTTTTGCCAAAAGAAATTTCTCATTTTCTGAATAATGAATGTATTCATCCTTGTTGTTAATGCTAGTTAAGACAAAAAAATAGATGGGAAGTGCTAATATAACCGTCTGTAGCATAACTAGTCTACCTGCCCATGAAAGCAATTTGCCTTTCCATGAATTGATACTCTATTCCATTTTTTCTTTCAAGGGGTTCCATAGTATTGAATTTCTCAAACCTTTGTCTATAGGAATTCCCAAATAGGTACATGGAAGACTGCTTTTCTTGCAATTAAAAATTTTCAAGATTCTTTTTTCTATTGGAATTGGAGTTGAGAAAAAATAGATCTTTGATTTCTCCCTGTTGATAATCTAGCTTGAGGCTTTACCATACGAAAAAATGGAGGCTTTGGAGTTGTGTTGCTTCTCTTACTTTGGTTGCTCCTAACAAGAAATTATCATTTGCAAATTGTTGATGTTTAGCAATGAAGTTTCTTGTTATCTTGATACCTTCTAATGAGCCGCGACTTTGCATATCTTTAATAGCTCTGCCCAAGGATTCTGCCATTATAATGAAGAGAAATGGTGACAAAGAATCACCTTGTCTGATACCTTTAGAAGATGAAAAATATCCTTCAAGATTCCCATTTATGAGGATTGAAAATTTTGGCATTGAAATGCATTCAAAGATCCAATTAATCCATAGATTGTTGAAACCAAAAGCTTGCATTGTCTTGCATAAGAATCACCAATCAACATTATCATATGCTTTTGATATATCTATTTTAATGATAATTCCAGCTTTATTTGTATTTTGAAGAGTATGGATAGCCTCGTTAGCAACAATCACCCCATCTAAAATTGACCTCCCTGGCACAAAACCTATTTGTTCTTCTAAAATAATATTGTCCATGAGAGGTTTAAGTCTATTAGTGATGACCTTGGAGAGAATTTTGTAGATAGAGTTGCAAAGGGATATTGGTCTAGAATCCCCCAAACTAACATATTTCTCTTTCTTCAAGATAAGGGCAATGAAAGTATTGTTGATTTTTTTGAGAATATTCCCTGATTTTCTTGAGGATTCTAAAGTCGCCACCAAGTTAGGCCCTATTATGTGCTGACTTTTTTTGAAAAAAACTAACGGGGAATCCATCTGGTCCAAGAGCTTTATCAGAGGGAAGTTGGTTTAGGGCCGTAGAGACTTCTTCCATTGAATTGTTGTCATTTAACCGCCTATTTTTCTCCTTTGTAATGATTTTGGGAATGACTAAAAGGAGTTTTTTTTGGTCCCTTAAGTCCGATCCTTCATTGTTGTTTAGCAAGTTGGAAAAGAATCAAATTATTTTAGACCGAATAGCCTGAGGATCCTCAATGACCTGATTCCCTTGATCTTCTATTCTGGATATTCTATTTATATTTCTTCTATGCTTAGTAACATTATGAAAAAAATTGGTGTTCTTATCCCCAGCTTGAAGCCAACCCTCCCTTGACTTTTATTTCCAAAAAAATTCATCTTTAGATAGAATATCTTCATATTTTGCCAATAGGTCCTTTTCTTTAATAAATTCTACTTGAGACATACCATCCTTGTTTATTTTTTCATTCAGCTCCTCTAGTTGGGTCTCTAGGCTTCTCTTAGATTCAAAAATATTTTTGAAATGCTCAACATTCCATTCTAGCAACTTCCTCTTGACATATTTTAGGTTTGATACAAAGCAATAAAGTTTAGAACCCTCAAAAGTGTCTTCATTCCACCATTGGTCTATAAGAAGCAGGAAATTTGGATCCTTCATCCACATATTCTTGAATCTAAATGGGGGTTTTGAAAAACTGGAAGCTTCTTGAAAATTTAGCTGAAGAGGATAGTGATTTGAACCCAAGCATGGTAAGAATTTACACTCTAGAGAGAATGGGAAAAAAGAGAAGTCCCCCATCCAAAAAAGTCTATTTATTTTTTCTGCAATGTTACTGAAACCCAATCTCCTGTTATTCCAAGTAAAAATGCTATCCCTTGATTCCACCTCAAGAAAGTTGTTCCTATCAACCCAATTATTAAATTCTTGTTGGGATTTTACAAGCCTAATTAAATCTCTTCTTTTATCTTTCAAACTTCTAATGGCATTGAAATCCTCTCCAATAAATAAATTCTCATTCTGGTTTTGAGACATTACTCCATCCAGATCTAACCAGAAGACACGCTTCGATGCCAAAGACACAAAACCATAGGCATTAATCAACAAGAAAGAAAAATTCAAAGATAACATCTTAACAACAACCAATAACCAATTTTTGTCTGAGCCAACCCTCTCAATCTGGACCTTAGAAGGTTTCCATATTATCAGAAGACCCCCTAACGTACCATATTCTTGGATTGTTACTTGCTTACAACCTTTGTATTGGATCCTAAGGCCTTGACCAAAGGAATCTTCTTGTTAAAGATTGAGTTTAGTTTCTTGGAGCATAATGATGTCTGCATTTTGTAAAAGTAATCTTCTTTTGATCAAGCATTTCTTGTTAGGGGCATTGAGGCCCCTAACATTCCAAGTTAGGATTTTCATTTTTGTTTAGGAAGGGATGAGCCCTTCCTTACTTTCAGTCTATCAGTAATCCTGATTTTTCCATCAACCTCTCCCTCCATAGATTGATGCTCACTTAGAGTTCTTCTACCCCTCTTAGGGGAGGCAATGCCAAAATTGGGCTTGGATTTGCAATCAATAAATTTCTCAATGCCCAACTTCCTTTTTTCTTTCACCTGTGAGTACAAAGTAGCAAGAGGAGTTTCCATAACTTTCTCAGGGACTTCATCCTCTTCCATGTAGTCATTTAATAGACTATGAATGTTGGAGGCTATTCCCATATCTGGAGAAGAAAATGGAAGAGTTGAGGAATCAGCCAGGGAATTTGGAACCTCCAAAGAAAGATTGATACTCCTTGACTTCAAAGGACCATTCTTAGACAGGGAGCAATAGTACAGGGGAGGATTTAAGCTGGGGAAGCACATGAAACAAATTTTGCAAAGCACTCAATATTATTTTTAATGAATTACTCTTGAATTCACCTTAATGCAAATACTTTGCTGGATATGTGTACAAATGGATTGTTCGACAATATACTTCATATCATTAAATTCAAATGTTGCATGGTGAGTATGGGAGCACAAGTGAAAATGTCTATCCAGCACCCAGATTGTACCAATGATTATGTTTAATAATTAATTGAAAAATAAACACTCATTATATTTTAATTATTAATTAATTAAAAAACATGATCAATGGTATAGTCTGGGTACTGCATAGACACTGGTAGCACAAATTGAGTGTTTGACCAGATACCTCAATGAAATATCGTCATATGGAATGCACACCGAATCATTTATGGAAAAGGCTTTATAAATTTTCAAGCAAATGCAATGGCTATGTCCAAAAGCATGTCATTACACATTTAATTAGTAGCATTCTTAAAACATGTTGCAATTTGACACTCGGAAACAAGGAAAGCTGATTCGTACATCTGGGGTTGAATTGGATATTTTAATGGTAAATGCAATCCTTAAAATATATGCAAAAGGTGGAAGCATTGTTCTATAAACCACTATAATATTAGTGAACAAAGGTTATTACTACTATGATTCCATGAGTAGAGGTCATGTAGATGAAGTAGATGAAGTGGACAAATAGCTTAGCAAACCAAACTTTGACATTTATTTGAAATTGGAGTTTTTAATTGCTTTTGGGTAAAAGTAATTTATGTCATATATTTGTAATAAAGTTATAAAATAAGCTTTCTTTGTGTAAAAATTGAGAAAAGTTAATGTAAAATGAAGCCTATTTTTATTTTCTCAAATTTGCAAAGGTAGTTACTAGGTGGTTAAAATGTAATTACAAACTACTTATCAAGGAAAAGCCTATAAATACTAGGCTATTTGTAATGCAAGGGGGACTTTTGCAGAGGGGGGGAAACTGTGCAAGAATGTTAAGAGAAACTTATAATGACATTTTGATTTTGAACTATGTATAGAAGGGTATTATGAGATGGTATAATCTCATAAAGATAATGAAGAATGCATTTTGTTTCTGTGTTCTAAATATGTTCATGTGTTATCATTACCAATCTCTTGTATGTTAAATTGGTAGTCTTTCTATTCATATGGGTAATACATTAACATCCTATGTGATTGATATAATGAACGACACCCATTTCTTGGTATCTTGATTTGGATGTATTGGTATAGCCTAGCTTCTCATATGTCAAAGTTTGTTATTCTCTTTAATCATCATTACATTGTGTACTAAAATCCCCTTTGTAATTTTTATTCATTGTAAATCTCAAATGGTATTCTTATGTTTATTGTAGGATTTTTTATTAGTCATCTTTCCTTAGTTCTATGTTTTATCCTTTATATACTTTTAGGTTAATATTGCACAAAAAACTACAAAATAAACCCGTCATACGAGGGAGTTGCCTCTTTCAGATATAGAGTAAGATTGTGGTTTCATTGCAATCTCTCCAACTATTGGAATGGTTGTGTTGGGAAGTTTGTTGGAATAGTGTGTTGTCATTGATGTCAACATATTCTTTTGTGTATTCCAGTGTTGCAGTCATATTGGATGAGTTGATGTGGATTAAAGGGTTTCTAGTATGTTATCTGCAGATGGTTCATTCCCATTTGTAGAGGTCCGCATGTTGATTTGATTGGTTTATGAGGTCCGATATTGAGGATGATATTTGTATTATTTGTGTTATTCGGACTCTAATTTGTGCTTCTGAATTATAATATCTTTAGTTGCAGATGTGTGGGATGTATTCTGGACGTTAATGTGTGTCTTGAGTTCAATTGGTTCATGATTTGGAAATCCACAAGTAAATATTGTAGGTTGATAGTCAGTTATGTTGGCATTCTTGAGCTCCGGTGGAGAGATGATGATGATTCTAGTAATTTGAGTTATTGCGGTTGTTGTGGTGCAATTAACGTGGCTTGTGAATGTTTCTAGATCATGTTATTTGTGTGTTGGTGGTCCACATTGACCGGTGATGTTCTTCGTGTTATGCGACATTCATGTTGTTGTAGCATGTTGCGGATGATCAAAGCATAATTCTTGGAGGTGTTTCATATTTGTGTTGGTTGTTTAGGTCCAGACTATGTCTTAGCTGACATCATTTTGGTCCACATGCATTGTTATAGAGTGTGTAATTATATTTTATAATATGTAGGGTGTGTTGAGCCAACCTATATTTCATAGGTTGATGACTTGTATAAATGAATTTAATAATCATTGAAAGGAATCATGCTATGTGCAAATATTGTATCAATTATTTAGTAGTAGGGAAGTTGTGCGAAGTTATGTGAAGAAGTGTGTTGTAGAGAAGATATGATAGTGAGCTTAACCGAAACTATACTCATGCATATGGAGATGCTATTTTCGTAGTTCATGTAATCCAGATTGTTGTCTAAATGATTTTGTAAGTCAGTGAGACTTCCTGTAAGGCAATGAGATTTCCCTAAGGGTTGTATCCCTTTCTGGGTTTCTTGTTTGAGCAGTGAGCTCTAAATAGTGTGCATGAATGCATGTACATTCCCCAATGTAATATTTACACTTACTCGTAATAGAGTATTATCTCACTGTGGATAGGTTCCCACCATGGTTTTTCTTTAATTGGGTTTTCCATGTCAAAAGTTTTGGTTTTATGTGTGTTATTGTTGTGGTGTTGTTTCATGCTTTAAACTGTTAATCATCAAATCTAATCTGTGGTTTAAGTTGCAGTAATTTTTTGAGCAAACAGATTCACCCCCCCTCTTAGTTTGGTTCATTATTGTGACAATTGGTATCAGAGCCAGATCCTCCAGAAGAAGCTTGACCACTTGAGGGGATCTGAGAAGACAACCTTTTCTTTCAAGAAGGATAGTTCAAGATTTGATGGAATGAACTACACTCTCTGGAAAAGATGGATGCAATGTCATTTTAGATGCATTGGAGAAGAGTACTGGAAGATTAGTAAGAGTGTATATAATGTTCCTCGGAATGGTCCTACTACTCTGGATGAAATAAAGGAAGAAAAATACAATATTAGAGCTAAGGAAGCATTGCTGAGTGCCTTGTCAAATTCTGAGATGACTAATGTGATGGACTTAGAGACTGCGCATGAGATCTGGACAAAATTGGAGACCTTGCATGAAGGTGATAGTCATGTGAAGATTTCTAAGTTGTAGAGATTGAAGGGAAAATATGAGAACTTGAAGATGAGAACATTAATTCGTTTTATGGAGAAAGTGAATGAGTTTGTGTGTGAAATCAGATGTATCAGTGGAGTATTGGAAGAATCTAAGATTGTTGCTAAAGTGTTGAGATCCTTTCCTCCTACTTACAAACATAAAGATGCTGCTATTGATGAGATCCAGACTATGACAAATGTGACAAGAGACATGGTGACTGGTAAACTTGCTGCTTTTGAGTTGAGTGAGTTTGGAGACTCTCTTCCTAATATTGAATTTGCATTCAAAGCTACTGTTTTCGGGAAGTAGACATATGATCTGGGAGAAAGTTCTACAAGAGTATCTAGATATGAGAAAGTGATGGAAGATGAAGAAAGAGAGCTTCAAGAAATTATTGCTAGAAGATTGCCTAAAGGTTCCAGTAAGTGTGAATGGAATTTACCTCTTAAATGTTATTCATGTAATAAGATAGGACATTTTGCATCAAGGTGTCCAGAAAGAGATAGAACTCCGAAGAAGCCATTTAAGCCATATAAGCCTAAATATCAGAAGAAGTGTTATTATGTTGCTGATGAAGGTGTGGCAGGTGATGAGTCGGTTCATTGCTATCAAGGAAGATGATCCTGTAACTATAGATTCTACAAGCTGCATTAATGAGGAGAAATCTTTGGCTGCTAAAGTTGAGGAGAAAGATGAATGGGTTATTGACAGTGGTTGCTCTCATCATATGACAGGTGATAAGAGTAAATTTGTAAATTTGGAAAAGTTTGATGGTGGTATAGTAATATTTGGTGATAACAAAGCTTATGTAATCTGTGATAGAGGTTCTATTTCTCTTGATGGTAAGCAGAATACCGATGATGTGTTGTATGTTGAAGGTTTAAAGCATAATATTTTGAGTGTTGGTCAAATGGTTGATAAGGAATATAACTTGAAATTCAAGAATGGAAGATGTGAGATCTTGAGTATCTCCAGAATTGAGATTGCTTCAAGTACAAAGATTGAAGGTAATATCTTTCACTTGAATGTTGGTGGTAAAAGTTGTTTGATTTTTCAAGTTGATGAAAGTTGGTTATGGCATAGAAGAATGTGTCATGTAAATTTGTATTGCATGGTTAAGATATGTTCCACTCAATAAGTGAGAGATCTATTGAAGTTAACAAAACCTTCTAATCCGGTATGTAAGGAATGCCAATTAGGGAGGCAGACAAGAGTTACTTATAAGAGAAAACAATATAATTCTAATGGATTGTTGGATCTTGTACATACTAATTTGTGTGGTCCTTCTAAAGTGAGAAGCTTACAAGGTGACATGTATTTCATGTTGTTGGTTGATGATTATTCAAGAATGATGTGGGTTACCTTCTTAAGGGAGAAGTCTGAAGCATTGGAGAAGTTCAATATTTTCAAAGCTATGGTTGAAACTGAGACTAGATTGAAGCTGAAATGTCTGAGATCTAACAAAGGTGGAGAATTCACTTCTAGTGATTTTAATGCATATTGTGAGGAGCATGGAGTTAAGAGACAGTTATCTTCTCTAGCAGAATGGTGTTGTGGAGAGAAAGAATAGAATAGGTCAAGAAGCTACTAGAACCACGATGATTGAAGGAAATGTTTTGTATGTGTATTGGAGAGAAGTTGTGAGTATTGTACTACACAATCTTAATTGGGTAAATGTCAAAAGTGATACCGGTAAGACTCCTTATGAGTTATGGTTTGGTCATGCTCCTATTGTTAAATATTTCAAAATTTTTGGAAGTAGATGTTATATCAAAAGAGATGAAGATCTTGGAAAGTTTAATGCTAGATGTGATGAAGGAATTTTTCTTGGTTATTCTACTAAGAGTAAGGTGTACTGGTGTTATAATAAAATATTGCGAAAGATAGTTGAAAGTACTAATTTGAAGGTTGATGAAGGTAATGTAAGACAGATCAGATCTTGCAGATATGATTTTGATGATCCAAATGCCAGTTCAGATAAAAGAAAACAAGTGCAGACCTAAAGTCAAGTCCAGATTGATCTAGAAAATCCTAAGAATGAAGAGAATGAAGGTACAAATGCTTGTGCAGAAGAAAGAGTTCAAGAGCCTTAAATTCAAGAAAATCCTAAAACTTCTAGGTATGTGAGGTTGAATCATTCAAAAAATCAGATTATTGGTGATAAGAATAAAGGTGTGATGACTAGGAGAAGACTTGCTAAAGAAATTTGTTTGATTTCTAAGATTGAACCTAAAGTGTTGATGAAGCATGTAAAGATGAAAATTGGATTAAACCTATGGAAGAAGAATTGAATCAGATTGAGAAAAATGATACATGGATTCTAGTTCCTAGACCAAAGGATCAAAATGTAATTAGAACTAAATGGGTATTCCGAAATAAGTTGAATGAATAGAGTGAAGTCGTTTGAAATAAAGATAGACTTGTATGTAAAGGTTATTCACAGGTGGAAGGAATTGATTATGAGGAGACTTTTGCTCTAGTGGCTAGAATTGAAGTTGTTAGATTGATTCTTGCCTATGTTGCTCACAATATTTTAAGGTTTATTAGATGGATGTCAAATCAACCTTTCTTAATGGTGAGTTGGAAGAAGAAGTCTACATTGAGCAACCATATGTATTTCAACTGATAGATGAAAAGGACATGGTTTGTTGGTTTAAGAAAGCATTGTATGGATTGAAGAAAGCCCTTAGAGCCTAGTATGCTAGATTGGATAAGTATTTGATGACGCTTGGATTCAATAAAGGTACCGCTGACAATAATTTTTATTTCAAGATTGATCAGAATAACATTTTGATTGTTGAAGTTTTTGTTGATGACATTATCTTTGGAGGAAATGACTACCTATGTAAGAAATTTGCTGAAGAGATGCATAATGAATTTGATATGTCTATGATTGGTGAAATAAAATTCTTTCTGGGATTGCAAATTACTCAATTGGATAAAGGTATTTTCATATCTCAGTCCAAGTATATGAAGGAATTGTTAAAGAAATTTGGTTTTGAGGACTCTAAACCAATTGGTACACCTATGGTGACCGGATATAAGTTGACAAAAGATGATGATTCTCTGAAAGCTAGTCAAACTAGATATGGATCTATGATTGGTGGATTGTTGTATTTGACTCAAGCTAGACCTGATACAATGAATTTTGTGTGTCATGTTGCTAGATTTCAAGCTAATCCTAAGGAATCTCATGTTACTACTATAAAAAGGGTATTCAGATATTTGAAAGGGACAATTGATTTTGGTTTGTGGTATCCTAAGAATGAATACTTTACCTTGAGTTCTTTTACAAATACTGATTGGACAGTTGATGTTGATGACCAGAAGAGTACTACTAGTGGTGCATTCTTTTTGGGTAAGAAGTTGGTCTCTTGGGAAATTAAGAATCAAAATACTATTTACTTATCTAATGTAGAGGCTGAATACATTGTTCCTTCTAGAAATTGTACTCAGGTAATTTGGATGAAACAGATGTTGAAGGGTATAGGAGTTATTATGATGAGCCTATTGCTATATATTGTGATAATTCAAGTGCTATAAATATTTCAAAGAATCCAGTGTTGCATTCCAAAATAAAACATACATCAATCAAGTTTCATTTCTCGATAGAGAAGGTTAATGAGAAAGAAGTCAGATTGGAGTATGTATCTGCAAAGGAACAGATTGCAGACATCTTTACAAAACCTTTGCTTAAAGATACTTTTGAGTATCTTAGAGAGAAGTTAGGGTGATTTCCCCTCCTAATGAGATCTAAGATGCATGGATTTGCATCAGTTCGATGAACTTCACAAAAATATTTTATGATCTGGATTGATGAGTGAGGCTGCTACTCAGGGGGAGTAGTCAGTGTTGATGTTTAGTGGTTCATATGTACAAATTTGTGAAGCTAATTCAAAGGGGGAGAGAATCTTGATTCCTAAGCTTTTTTCATTGATGTCAAAAGGGGAGAGAAGCATGTGAAAAACTCCATGGGAGAGAAAAGCATTTTGAGATTTGTGATTTGAGTTGTTTGTCTAAGGGGGAGGTGATCCTTGTGATTTTGAGGGAGATTGTGATGGGTTGATTTCTTTCTTTGCATTGATTGTTTTTCACATTCATATGTTGCCAACAATGTCAAAGGGGGATATTGTTGGGAAGTTTGCTGGAATAGTGTGTTGTCACTGATGTCAACATATTCTTCTATGAGACTTTAAAGGATAATAATCACTATGATTATTACGACCGTTTAACCCAAGTCTGGCACATTTTCCCTAACCATTTCGTCTTGAGTTTGCTTCGGCTCTACGTTTTGGCTTTCCGTCATTGTCAAATAGAGAAGCTGGAGGATTCTAAAATGGGGGGGGATAGGCTCAGACTGGAACCCAACAAAGTTGAGGAGTTCAAAGCCAAACCAGCGTCTTGGTTCATGTGCACCGAAGGAGGCATTGACAAATTTATGGAGAACATGAAGGGCAACGACGAGAGACTCTCTAAACAATTCGTGTCCTCCTGGGAGGACAAAAGGGTGACTATAGGGGGAATCTCCTTCAAAATAAATGAAGAGGTCATAGGCCAGGCTACTGGCCTCTCAATGGAGGGCAGAAAATGGAAAAAATAGAGCCGCATTGTGGACTCTACCAGCCTTAACCATTTTTTCTGCCACGATGAGAACCTTGTCAAGAGGGACAAAGGCTTTATTTGAGAGGAACTCCCGCACCCTTGGGACAAAGTCTGCTACATAGTGATGAAGTATTTTACGCTCGAAGGCAGGTATGGCATTTTCTACTACTACCACCTCCCCTTCCTGAACCATTTGAGGAACAAAGACCTCATTTCCATTCCATTCTTTTTATTGCACTCGATGGATGCTAACGTTAAAGATATAGCTGAAGCCAAAAAGAAAGGAAAAGACTTTCCTATCCTGCACCAGGGCCTTATGCTCTGCCTTTTCAACTTCCACCTTGCCCTCTGCCCGCCCCGTTCCATTTCTGTGCAGAATGTCGACCCCTCGACCCAACCTCTGGCCATTAATGATTCAAGCCCCCATTGCACGGAACTTGGCTCCTCCAATAAGAAAACCAAGAATCACTCCCCGAAGGAGGTCAGAACCCCTAAAAAAGTTAAAATCCAAGAAATTGATTTGGACCTGGACTTTACCGAAGACGCCAACACACCTCGCTGCTCTAGCAAATTGGCCTCTAAATCCTCTGGTAAATCCCTAAGAGACCCCTCCTCCTCACATGACATGTGCAACTCCATTATGACTGATAAAACCCCCCAGGCCCAACACAAACATTCCCCCCTTTCTGTGAGCTCAACCCATGTTTCTAAAAGCCTGACCGCCTCTATGAGTCCGGAACCAACCAATTTCCCTTCCCCAACCTTTAGGATTGAGAAAATGTTGGTTGTTGAAGAGGCCAGTAGTGTGAAGGAAGAAGATAACCTGCAGGTGATTACCAACAGACTGGAGGCGACGGAGTCCAAGATGCATGATGTGTCTAAATTCGCTCTAAATGTCATGAGATGCTCAACCACTACTCTGTGCCTTTTGTAGGATAGCATAGACAAAGGTAAAGGCAAGGAGGATGAGGCCTTTAAAGGCCTATTCAAGTTCCTCACTAAGGAATGGGCTAAGAAGCTGCTCCCTAAGAAGAGCCGTGGGAAAAAGAATTAATTTTTTGCATGTGGAGAAGTTTTTTGTCTATGCGGTGTAGTAGGCTGGATAGGTCTAGTTTCGACTTATGTTTATATTTTAATGCTTATAGCCCTACGTGGCACTAGAAGTATACTCTGACTGGTAGTATTTTATTGGTGATAAACTCTCGTAAGATGGTTTTTGTTTTTGATAGAGGTAAAAGGCTACTTCTGTGCTGATTGTTTGTGGACAATGGTCCTTCCATTGTTCTCTTAGTTGTACCCATGGGTCAGCCCCCTCATTTTTGGCTTCTTTTATTATCAAAAACATATTCTTCAGTGTATTCCAGTGTTGCAGTCAGATTGGATGAGTTGGTTTAGCCTATGTGTTGTAGATGAGCTGATGTGGATTAAAGAGTTTCTGGTATGTTGTTTATAGATGGTTCATTCTCATTTCCAAAGGTCCACATGTTGATTTGATCGGTTTATGAGGTCTAGTATTGAGGATGATATTCAAATTATTCGTGTTATTTGGATTTTGGTTTGTGCTCTGTATTGCTCCGAAATTATAATATATTTAGTTGCGGATGTGTGGGATGCATTATGGACTTTGATGTGTGTCCTCAGTTCGATTGGTTCATGATTTGGAAATCCACAAGCGAATCTTTCAGGTTGATAGTTATTTATGTTGGTGTTCTTGAGCTTTGGTAGAGAGATGATGATGATTCTAGTAATTTGATTTGTTGTGGTGCAATTAATATGGCTTGTGAATGTTTCTAGATCATGCTCTATGTGTATTGGTGGTCCTCATTGACCAGTGACGTTCTTCGTGTTATGCAACATTCATGTTGTTGTAGCGTGTTGCGGATGATAAAGGCATACTTTTTTGGATATTGTTGCTACTAGGATATGTTGTTGTCATTGATGTCAACATATTCTTGTGTTCTTGTGTTCAGGTTTTGCCGAGAGTTGGGTTGGTTTTTTCAGTTGGTATGTTATAGATGTGTTGTTGAGGATTTATTATTTCAGTAATGAAGTATCTCTAGTTTATTCAGTGTTGGTTTCATGATGCTATGTGGTGATTTGATCAAGTTCTGGATTCTGGCATGAGGATTGGTTTTTCAGTGTTCAGTGTTGTAGTGTTCTAGTATTTGATCCATTGTGCCTCACAATGATTATATCTTGAGTTGCAGATTTGGGAGAGTATTTGGGATGTTCGTGTGAATCTTGAATTCAAATGGTTCATGATTCAGTGCTCTGCAAGTTATCTTTCTAGTCCTAGTTGATTCTTGGGTATCAATGTGTTGATCGATGAAGATTTGATTAAGTGGTGTTGGTGCAACTATTGCGGATAGTTCTAACGTGCTTGTTTGTGTTTCCTAATCGCATCCTATTTGTTTTGCTGGTTTGCATTGATCATTATGCATGTTATTGAGGATCTTATGGGTCCGGTGATATTCTTCATGTTATGCAACATTTTCAGTGGTGTAGCATGTTGCAGATGATCTTGGCGAGATTTCTGGTGGTGTTGTGTGTTCGTGGATTTGATTTGGGTCCATGCTATGTCATTATAGCATTGTATTGGTTTGGTGGTTGATCTATGTATTATGTGATGTAAATTTGTAATTAGGTCTTAAGGGTTGAGTCGACCTTGTAGTCAAGGTTGATGATTTATATAAATAGGTTTCATATTCATGTAATTTCGTGATTGGTGTTGTGTCTGCATTATCAGAGAGTGGTGTATGTGTGAACAAGCGAATTCATCTTTTGGTGAGAAGTGTTGAGAAAAGAGTGTTGCAGAGAAGACAAATGTGCTTAACTAGAACTATTATTAGGCATTAGGAGATGTTAATCTTTTAGTTCTTGTAATCCGGATTATTGTCCAATCTTTTTAAGGTAGTGAGCCTTCCCTTAAGGTTGTAGTCTATCTAGGTTTCTTATTTTGAGTAGTGAGCTCTAGGAAGTGTGCCTGAATGCATGTGCATTCCCCATTGTAATATTTACACATACTACTGCAGAATATCATTTTATTGTGGGTAGGTTCCCACCGTAGTTTTTCCCTTAACTAGGTTTTCCACGTCAAAATCTTGGTGTTATTTGTATTGTTCATGTTATTGTGCTTGTCTTTGCTCTTGCTGCAATTGATCAGATATGAAGTTGTGCTTAAATTGTTAGATTGGGTGAAAATTGATTCACCCCCCCTCTCAGTTTTCCTTCATTGTTTTTTCTAACATAATTCTTTGAGGTGATTCATATTTGCAGTGGCTTTTTAGGTCTAGACTATGTCTTAGCTTCAACATCATTTTGGTTTGCATGCAATGTTATAGCCCGTGTAATTATATTTTGTAATATGTAGCATGTGTTGGGATGACCTATATTTCATAGGTTGATTACTTGTATAAATGAATGTAATAATATTTGAACGAAATCATGCTATGTGCGAATATTGTATCAATAATTCAGTAGCAGGGAAGTTGTGCAAAGTTATGCGAATAAGTGTGTTGCAGAGAAGATTTGATAGTGAGCTTAACTGGAACTGTACCCAGACATATGGAGATGCTATTTTCACAATTCAAGTAATTCAAATTGTTGTTCAAATTCTTTTGTAAGTCAGTGAGACTACCTGTAAGGCAGTGAGCCTTCCCTAAGGGTTGCAGCCCTTTCTGCATTTCTTGTTTGAGCAGTGAGATCTAGGCAGTGTGCTTGAATGCATGTGCATTTGCCATTGTAATATTTACACTTACTCCTAATAGAGTATTATCTCATTGTGGGTAGGTTTCCACTGTGGTTTTTCCCTTAATCAGGTTTTCCATGTCAAAAATCTTAGTGTTATGTGTGTTATTGTTGTGGTGTTGTTTCATGCTTTAAACTGTTAATCATCAAATTTGATTTGTGTGTTAAGTTGCAGTAAGTTTTTGAGCAAATTGATTCACTCCCCCCCCCCTCTCTCAGTTTGATGCATTGTTGCCAACAATTTGTCACTTCTCTTCGGGAAAATAGGGTCAATTTTGGAGATGAAATGACAATAACAAATCTATTTAGCAACACACCTACAACAAAAATAGAAGATAGAATGATCTACATTTTTGTATTAGAACAAAATGCAAATCGATGCCTTAATCTAGGGAAATGGAGTTGAATTTCAAAATTAACGTGTGCTCATCCAATGGCTTAAACTCAAACTGTTTAGCACTTAGAATGTTTATGCATTACATAAGTGTGCAAGTACGTTAACTGCATAACCCTACTTACTGATTCCAATTTACTTCTCCAAACGAGGACAATCTATCTAATAGAATTTAATTCCTCATTAAGAAAACCCATCAAATAAATCACACAACATGAAAGTTCAATAACAAACCAATAAGTCTTTGATATATTGATTCATATGATAAAAAGAAGTACAATTTGGAGACAGTTCAATAACTTATCTTCTCATTATAATCAACAAACAATGAAGACCATTTTTAAAACAAATCTTTTTGCATATTCTCCTTTGAAGTTTTAAAAATATACACAACACTATTATGTTCCAAATTTTTTCTAACTCTAGCTACATGACTCTGATTTCCCTTTCATAGAACAACAAGGGAGAGCTTTAGACCATTCACATCCTTTAGTTATAAAATAAAATTGTTGAACTACTCACTTCATCACAAATAGATCACAAATAGATAAAAAAGTGACTCTTCATTACTCTACATTTTCCCACTTTCATTTACAAATAATTTTATCTTATTCCCCCTTGTGCCTTGGCCTCTTTGGGTGAGAATAATTTTCACTTGTTTTCCCTTATGTGAAAATATTTTGCACGTTTAGTGAAAAAACATTTAATTTGCACAACCGTAACTTTATGGAACCAATTCACTTTAGGGTGAAGATATTTCATCTTAGCACCTTGCATTCTTTGCCATAATTTGTTTCTTTTAGTGAAAAATATTTTTTAGTGGGAATTATATAACTATTGAACTTGCACTATTTTAATAATACATGTCTTATTTTTGTGAATATAGTTTTTACTAAGTGAAAATATTTTCCTTGCAACATTATATTTTGTGGTCGTGAAATTAATTTCCACTTCTTCAACACTTTACCTCTCATGTGAAAATACTTCATTCGATATAGATAAAAATTCCTCGATTAAAATTATTTTTATTCATTTTATCTAGGTTGCAACTGCAACTAAAATAATTCTGCTTTATTCATGAGATTGTTATTTATGAAAAATCTTTGACATAGATGCAAAATTATCGTAGTAAAAATATTATCACCAATGAAAAATATAATCTTCTTATATGCACTTTGTCCATTTGGGAAAAAAATAAATCCCTCTTGAATGTAAAGATATTTACTTGGTTATGAGAACTCAAACAAAATATCCCTTTAATGAATAAATTTGATACTTCAAATGTCCATGGCTTTCCAACTCTGCAATATTTAATTTTTCCTTTGGTGATGAAAAATAACCTCTACTCATAATATTGACTTCACCAGAATCTATGTCAAAAACATCATAAATTTTGTGACAAAGATTGCCTAGAAAAACAAGTCTTTGATGCCATATACACCCCCATCTATTTATTGAACAAAATCTACCACCAGTAAAACATTAAAATTACTGTGTTGCTCATCATTCCACTCAATTAGAGCAGAGCGAACTCTTCTGATCCAATTGAGTGGAATGATGAGCAACACATAGGTTAGCAAAGAGTTCCAAGCCCCAATTGAGTGGAATGATGTGCAACACAGAAGTTAGCAAAGAGTTCCAAGCCCCAATTGAGTGGAATGATGTGCAACATAGAAGTTAGCAAAGAGTTCCAAGCCCCTTCTACTTATATGCTATGCACACCCTCACATTTGGAAACTTAACTTTCAATCTCTACCTCTGTAAATGGCAATAGTAACATCTCACATTCAAACTCACTGCCAAACTAGGGTACCCTCAATCTTAGAAACCTGCACGTTGGAATGCTTACACAAAACTTTGTAAAATTTTCCTTCTTGTGCTATTTTTGGCTCCAAATGATGGTGAAAGAATAGTAGATTGTGGGGTCTCCTGTTGACCTCCCATGATCCACTGATGGGAATAATTAAAATAGAACCCACATAATTTCAACATCCTTTGCTTACTTAATTTTTCTAAGGAAATAACCATCATTGGAGCCACTTTTCAACTTTGCTTATCCAACGATGCAAATTATTCCTTCCATATTTCATTGCATTCTTTTCATCGCTAAGAGGATTACTATTGTTAGAGCCTTCTAATGTCGCCGTCGATCCAACGATAAAGTCCAAAATACCATGCAAACTTCTCATTATTGGAGCATATACTATCATTGGGGCTATCCAAAAGCTCCAATGATGCACCAATCAGTTTGCATACACAACTTTGATCTAATTTTATAAACATTTGGAACTTATAACATTTTCACTTTATAGCCCTTTCAATTTCTTAAGCATTTCATTTGTTACAAAAATGTTTTAAATTGGTTTAGCACAAATTTAGAGAAATTGTGAAATTTTAATTTCTCTCGCAGCTACTTTGGGGTAATTCTACTGCGTATAAATGGGGAGCCACATAAATTTGTGAGCAACTATGATAGTTAAGATAAAACATGTGTTTTGTGTTGGAATTTGAGTAGTTTGTAAAATTGAGGCACCTCTTTTGTAAACTGGCAGTGCCGACTACATCACTCTCATGTTAAAAATCATCTAAACCCTGCTAACCATGTACCTAAAAACAACATTGAATATTGTCTGGGGAAGTCACCATTGGGTGGAGGAGTTCAATGAGATCAAATGAGAACTTATGCCAAGGGGATTTTCCTAACTCCATTTATACTACAAGATATTAATGGTCAAATTTGACCCTAATTAAACTTTCAAGAATAAGCAGTCACATAACTCTATAAACTCCAATTGCTTTTGGCTTTGAAAAAACACCAAATTGAATCCTAGAATTTTGCAATTGATCAAGGTACTATATGAACATCCAAATAATCATGAGAACCAATCCATTTCTCTTGAAAATCACTTTTCTCTAAAATATTAACTCTCAAAAGAAGGTTTTCTAATAGATCTAGCATAGTGCAAACATCAAATTTCAATAAATCCCATTTGCTTTTGAAATGTGAAAAATAGCAAATGAGGTGTTGACGCTTTGGAGAATGGGTACAAGAGTATATTAATATGAGGATAATTGTGAGCACTAATAAATTTGACATGAAAATCATCCGGCTCTACAATATTAGTTTTTGAAGTGGGCTACTTGGGCTGACTTAACAATGTGTAGGTTGTAACTCTTTGTAGAGCACCCAAACTAAGGGCATCTAAAAGATATCAAACCTAATCATAGGAGTTTGTAAATTTGCATATGTGCTTAGTTATGACATGTGAACATATGCTCCAAGTGATTTTACATGACAATAAATAAGATCAATATTATTACCCTTCAAAGTAGGACAATTTAGAAGATTTGGTAGAGGTTTCTAAGAGTAGACTAATACAAACTGAACACAAAATGACACTTCAAATTACAAAAAAATGAATATGCCAATAGTGGCTCCAATTGGGGATGTATGCCTCTTGCAAAAATAGCAAGAATCTAGATTGCTGGGGGAAGCAAACTAAGTATTTATCCATTGGGCTCCTTATTCAAAGCATGCTTTGTTTTGAAAATCAGATCCAAACTTCATTTGGTAGCCCTAAGCCACCAAAACAAAAAAAATGATATTTAACTCTATCAAATTTTTTGATTCTCAACCTATAATTGTATCCCACATCTAAAAATATTGCCAATATGTGTCTAGGAATACTCATTACTACTGGCATTATTTATCCATTTACTATACTTAGCTATGTTAGCACATTTAACATTTAGTAGTACCCCAAAATCATCCACATATTGAAATACATCATGATCTAAAACTTACATTTCATACCCACAATACAATGCATGTCCATAGTCAATGTGGTATCCTTCATCATTAATAACACAATCATGCTCAACTAATCTATAAATTGAAAGTACCCAAACTTCACCTCATAGTTGGGATCATCAAACCAAATTTCATAATACTCTTGCACACAACTCATGGAGCCATCATGAATATCAAATTTCAAACCAAATAAAGTACCTTCAGATGTATGAAAAGAAAAATACTCACACATTGGATCTTTCTTTAGATAATATTATCATACTAGCATGGACAATGACATACCAATTCACCTTTAGACTTTGTTTGGTCACTATTGTTTCAACATCTTACAAACTAAACACTTACACACTATCCACATCCCACTCTTGCAAGAGTGCATATTTTAATTTCTCAATGATACAATCTAATTTAACCTTGTAATCACCATTTACAGCCAAATGAACCACTTCATAAGAAGGCTCCAATAAATGAGAGAAAACATAACCATAGAGTTTAGTAAAGAGTTCCAAGCCTTTGTGTGCATCAACACCTTTGGATTCATCATTACCCTCTATAATTTTTTCCATGTAAATTGCTTTTGAAATTATATGATCTAAAACAACTTGAATTTCCTTGACACTTTTATTTGACAAATAAACTAACTCTTGGTCCAAAGGTAAGTCAATAAAATATGGGAAAAGACAATCCCTTGAATTCACATCAATGTTATTCTCAAGTGGACTACAAGCCTCCAAATCAAAATCATATGAATCATTGTGAACCACAGAGCAGGAAATGGCTTGATTCATACCATTAGATGAAACTACATAATCAGGTTCATTGACATTGTCACTATCATTGTGAAAAATATGCCTGGGATCACATGAATTATGTTCATCTTCACAAAATTTAGCATTGTAGTGTCCTAAAATTGCACCCCTTATCTTATCTTGTTCACAATGTCATAGATGCGACAATGTAGGACATATTGCTAAATTTTACAAAAGAAAGAACCTACTGGTAGGAAATGATGAGAAGATAAAACATAAGGTTGATGATATTCGGAAGGAGCATGAGAAGAAGTGGGTTATGAAGTTTGAGAGTCAACCAGCAGAATCAAATGTCCCAGATGTTCAGCTAAAGCATATACCCTAGTTACTCAACTGGCTGAGCTAAATATTCCTGCACCGGCAGGATGCTCATCCGGTATCTAAGGCATTCGCCTTAGGGGGAGACAAATTGATGACAGATCTTGCATTGCCCCTAGTAGTGGCGTGAAAGCCTATTTCAGATTTTGGAGTAGTCAGTTTGAAGGTTAACTGACAAAGATTTGTTGGATCTGGTTTGGTTTACTGGTAAGTCACTTTATGAGTTATGGTTTGATCATACACCTACTATTAAGTATTTTAGAATCTTTGGTAGTGAATTGTAAGTTTGATTTTAGATGTGATGAAGGAATATTTATTGGTTATTCAAATAAAAGAAAAACATATAAATGTTATAACAAGAGATAGCAGAGAATTGTGGAGAGCACTAATGTCAAGGTGGATGAGCAATACAAAGGTCAAATCAAAACTTATGAGAGAGAACCGGAAGTGGAAATGATCATAGTTGATCTGGTAACACCTGTACCGAAACCGAATGTTGAACTAGTTACTCTGATAGTATCAGAAAATTCAACAGTAACTGAAGATTAGTGCAAAGAAATAAAAGGTCAGAAGACTCCTAGGTATGTAGGGTTGAATCATTCAAAAGGTTGGCAGTTGATGAGGTATGCTTAATTTCTTTAATTGAACCAGCATCAATAGATGAAGCATGTAAGGATGGATGTTGGATGAAAGCTATGGAAGAAGAATTGGATCAGATAGAACGTTATTGGAAATAAATTAGTTTTTAGGAATAAAATTGAATGGAGATGGTCAAGTTGTGAGGAACAAGGCTAGATTGGTATGTAAAGGATATTATCAGAAGGAAGGAATTAATTATGTTGAATCCTTACTCTGGTAGCTAGGATTTTCAGATATTTTCAAGGATTTTCAGGTATGGTTTATGGTTTATGGTGACTTTACACTATGTGCATATTTAGATACAGATTGGGATGGAGATATAGATGACCAAACAAGCACATCCGGTGGAGCTTTCTTTCTTGGAAAGAAACTTATTTCATGGATCAACAAGAAACAGTCATGTACTTCTTTATCTACTGTTGAAGCTGAGTATGTTGCTACTGCTACTAGTTGTACACAAGTTCTATGGATGAAGCAAATGCTGAAGGATATAAGGGTAGATTGCAATGAACCAGTAGTTATTCACTATGATAACTCTGCTGCTATTGACATATGAAAGAATCTAGTATTTCATTCTAAGACAAAGCACATATCAATCAAATATAACTTTTTGAAGGAAAAGGTGGAAGCAAATGAAGTCAGATTGGTTTATGTGAACACTAAAGAGCAGATTGTAGATATCTTCACTAAACCTTTCCCCAAGGAATCATTTGAGTACTTTGGAGACAAATTGGGGCTCTCTGCCCCTCCGATTGAGACTTGAGTGATCCTGATTGGCATCAATCAGGTATCCTTTATCATAACTATCATTCATTCTGGATTGATGAGTTGGTGCTACTACTTTGGGGGAGTAGTCAGCTGTGTGGTTCAAAGGATCTATGATTTTTATTTGATGTTTATGTCAGATTTCTAGCATTAATGTCAAAGGGGGAGAGATATACATGTGAAAAACAAAGCTTAACAGAGATATTAGTCAAAGGGGGAGGAACAAAATTTCAGATTGGTTGTATCCCATTGGGGGAGTTTGGTCTATGGTTTGGTTATTTGGTTCAAAACTTCATTGATATATCATTTGTTGGATGTCTTCCATTGGGGGAGACTTGTTTGGCACTTGGATGTTTTTCACATCTAGTGTTGCCATCAATGCCAAAGGGGGAGATTATTGGCAATTTGGAGGAATTGATTATGTGTTGCATTGATGTCAACACTAGCTTCTTTGATCATCTACTGGGTTCCGGTAGAGTGGTTGGACTTTGATGATGATTAGGAGATTTGTCTCTAGTATATTCCGATTGGTGGAATTGGTTTGGTTTGGTCATTCATGTTATTTAGATGCGTGTCACATTTAGTTGGTTCAGGATTTGGTGATCCAGAAGCTATCTTATGTTCTAGTAAGCCTTTTGGTTACCGGTAAGGGTTTTACCGGCATAGCTTCGTTGAAGATCTTTTGATGGATTTGATAAGTGGTGTTGGTGAGGCTTCTCGAAGGTTTTTTAGGATGCTGATGGTTATCGTGTTCGCGTTCTAGTTGATCGGTAGTATTTCATTTGAATTATGGTGACCTATTTTAGGTCTGGTCTTATTCTGCTAGGTTATGGACCAGTTTATGTAACGTGTTGGTGGATGCTCCTGATGCGTTATCAGTTGGATTTATTGTTTGGTTAATTTTGTTTCGGTCTTAGGCTGACTTGGTTTATTATTGGTTTACGAGTTTATGTAATGCATTCATTGTATTATATTTTAGGTGGCTAACCTAATTGTTTAGGTCCTAGGTTGGTATAAATATGATGCAAGATCTCTTTGTAGATCATGGCGTATAGGTTATGGGATTATCTGTGTGTGAATAAAGTTGTAATCATATGTAGAGGATTTGGTCGATCATAGGTGATCAAACTGGGTTTGTGTAAGAGGGTTAAGACCTCCAACATTGAGCTTAAACCGGAACTGTACTCAGGCATAGGAGATGCCGCACTTGCAGTTCAATCTTCATTCCATATTGTAGTCTGATGTTTTCTATAGTCAATGAGACTCCTTTTGTGATGAGTAGCATGCTCTAGGCTGTTGGTCTTCTTGCATGTGCAGGCCCCTTTTTGTAATATTTATTCATCTGATCAGTGGATAGATATTGTGGGTCTCCAATCCCACCGTGGTTTTTCCTCATTGAGGTTTTCCATGTATAAATTTGTGGTGTTATGGTGTTCATATTTGTGGTTGCATTATTACTTATTGTTATATGCTTTTATGTTTACCAGTTGTTGAGTTATTGTGTTTATAAGGTTAAATTTTATCATTCTGGCACAACACTGATTCACCCCCCCCTCTCAGTGTTCTTGGATCCCAACACTCTAAATGCTTTGAATGGTGTGCATGAAGCTCTGTCACTATATTTCCCATAGACCTTGCTCCCTCTCTTTGGACATTCTTTGCTTTCAATCATTTGCCTCAGATTTAAGCATTTAATCTTCATCATAAAGTGTGGTTACTGCTATCATTTAGTTCTCAATGCTATTAAATAGTCAAGAGTAAGGATGTCTGTCATTTATCTTTGATATATCTACTCCTTAATATCACTCTTAACCATTGGTTTTAACAGTCTTATTTTCACAGACCCTCACTGTCACTAATGCTTAATGAAACCTCTGAGCTTTTTGGAAAATCTGAACCTGACTTTTCATCTTATATACTGTCCCAAGACTATGAATGTCGAGGTATTCATATTTCTCACTGTCTATAAATTGTATAGATCATTTCCATTTGTTGGTGTAAATAAATATTCATTATGGATATTATTACACTTTACTTAAGTTAACTTAGGATAATGCATCTCTTCGTAGTTTGGATTTGAGACACCTAGGGAAGTGTGCACATAGGGATAGTGCTTGTAGGAGAAATACCACCTTTTGTGGTCTTATTTTGCTGTTACACTCCACATTCGGTGGGTCATCCACCTCTTGTGGAATATTATATTATTTCTCCTACCTACCCCTAGTATTTCTTACCTACCCTTGTTTCTCATTGAGCCACTTGTCATAATTGTGTGCTCGTACATCCATATGGCCTTGCCTATATAAGCAGACCTATATTCATTATATTGGTTAATCCAGTTGATCATTTTTGTATATTGATGAGAATATAGTTTGTTCTTGTCATTCTATTGTCTCTTTTTATGCTTTTCATTGTGCCCTGGATCTTGGCAAAATCCTACATGGTATCAGAGCTATTGGGGCTTCATTGATTGGTTTTTGGAGACATCGTGGGAGGCTTCTATTTTCGGATTTGGGGATCTTCATTTTTTGGGGGCATCATACAACGATTTGGACATCACCGTAGAATTCGGGAGGCCGTTTCCATAAATTTCGACTATAAAGTCGACCTATTTTGGTAAGAAATTTTTTTTCCCATTTTGGCTATTATTGTACGGATTTCAAAAAAAAAATTTCGAAAATCAAAACAACGATAAAATTATTATTATTATTATTATTTTTATTGGATTGTTTGGAGGTCCGCAAACCCCCTTGTACCCTGCGTGTCCTGCAGCTTGCAGGTCATACTCGGCTGCAGCGCTTGCAGCGCCTGCCGGCCCGTACTCCTTCGGAGCCCGCCGCTGTCGCCGGCCGTCCAGTCCTCCCGGCTTCCACCGCACCCCGCTCGCTGCCGTCACCGCCGCTGGCTGCCTCGCTCCCACCACCAGCTTTCCTCGGCTCTCGGCCGCTGGTCTCCGACCTTCCAGCGCCTCGGCTCCCGGTCGCCGAAAACCTTCAGCGACGCCTTCTCTCCGTCGGCACTACAAAACAGGCGGAAACCGCGCCCGCCATGTGGCAGGCAGCCACTGGCCCACGGTCCAGTCCGTATGCCACATCACCCATGCCACGCTGTTAGATCCATACGCCACGTTGTTAGATCCGTATGCCCTGTCAGATCCATACGCCACATCAACTTGCACAGTTAGCAGTCCATACGGTACGGACGCCCAGTCAGCAGGGAGGCGAAGTTTTCACGATGGTCATATGACCATCAAATTTAAGACAGTGAATTGCTGACATCAGCACCACATCAGCAGCTTTTTGAAATTTTTTGACCCCTCTCCATTGAGATTTTCAGTTTTGTAGTCCAACTTTGAAACGCCATATCTTGCTCATTTTTGCTCCTTTTTTGGTGCAATTTTTTTTGAAATGGGCTAAAATTTCATGATCTTTGCAGTGGTGTGGTTATTTTCTAATTTTGGGGCATAAGTTTTTAGGAATTTTTTGGATTCTCTCAGCTGTACCTGTCCAATCCTCAATTTTGCAACTTCAAAGGCCTCGTTTGAGCTCATACGACCTCCTTTTCAGGTGCCATTTTTTTTGAAAGTGCATGTTTTTTTGTCTACTTTCATAATCTATGATCAGATTTCAGAGATTTTAAGTGAAAATTATACTTTCAGATATTGGTCTGATTTGGCCTATTAGGTACTTGTAAATTGCTTGGATCTTAGTTAGATCTCTTGCATTATCAGTTTGAGTCTCTTTTGGCCTTATTGAGGTAGTTGTAAAATTGTGATCAAAAGTCCACTTTGCCATTTTTTGCAAGTGGCCCATTGTATACGCACTAATTATAAAGTGCCAAATCATCACTTTTGGGGGGGGTTCTTTGATTGAGTGAATTTGGGGGGGTGTCTTGTGTGATTGTGCCTCTCTTTGTGCTCTTTCCATTTTTTGTTGCAATGAGTCCTAATAAATTTCCACCTTTAACTCCACATAATTATGCATCATGGAAAATTAAAGTTTGGAGTAAATTAATGGAAAAGGGTCTCACACATTACATAGATGGAACAATAACAACACCACCTAATCCTAAGGCTGATCCAAATGGTCAATTAGAATGGCTCACAAAGAATTGCATGGCTCTTGGAACTTTGTGCAAGTATGTATCAGATGACCTCATTTTTCACATTGAGAAGTGTAAAACAATCAAAGAGGCTTGGGATATGTTTCAGAAATTATATGGTCAAGTTGATGAAATTGGAGGCTATTAGATTGACAATGAGCTCACCAACTTGGATCCCAAGAGTTTTGATACAATCCAAGATTATGTCACCAAAGCAAATGAGCTAATAGCAAAGCTTAAGGATTATGGAATTGACAAAAAGGATGCTCAGTTGATATTCAACTTGTTGGACAAGCTTGCACCAGAATATGCAGCATTTGTGTCTAGCCTCCAAACTCATCGTTTGATAGTGGGGAGTTCCTATGTTATGCCTTCATTTGATGCTTTCACAGAAATGTTGATATTGGAACAATCTAAGTTGTTGAACATGGGGCTTCTCAAGTCTTCAAAGTCTAAGGCTTTGGTGGCTAATCAAGGGAATCAAGGAAGTCAAGGCAAAGATTCCAACAAGAAGAAGAAGCATTCTAAGTCTAAACCACACCAGGAAAAAGGACAATCATCCTCTCCATCACAAGGCGATTTTACATCCTCTTCCAAGAAGGGGACACCACCTAAGAAGGATAAACCAACTTGTGCATATTGCAAGAAGTATGGTCATGATGAGCATCGATGCCACGCAAAGCAAGTTGATGAGTTAACTAATCTTCTTAAGAAAAACAACATCAACTTGCCATCAGCCTACTCAAAGAAGGATTCATCTCCTTCCTCTTCGTCATAGTCTAAGGGAAAAGGGCAAGAATTTGTGGCTACAACAGGTTCTTCACAGCAATGGATACTTGACTCGGGTGCCTCATATCACATGGGTTCTACAAAGGAGCAGTTTTCTTCATTGGAGCCATCTAAGGTACCTCACATTTACATAGGTGATGATACACAAGTAGAGGTTGAAGGGAAAGGTTCAGTTGACATGGATGATGGAACATTTGAGAATGTTCTCTATGTTCCTAACTTGTCTACCAACCTTCTCTCCATCTACCAAATCACTCACTATGGGAATGGGAAAAAGGTTGAGTTTACACCAGATTCAGTTGTGGTAAAGGAACTTGATGATGATGCCTTGGTAGTAGTGGGACAAGTCAATGACAACTCAAGGCTTTATTCATTCTCCCACTTTGTGCCAAGTTCACCTTCTAGGGCCTTGCTTATTCAAATTCAAAAAGTAAGCTATGGCATGAGCGGTTTGGTCACCTCAACTACCGCTATCTTCAATAGCTAAGCACTAAAGACATGGTCACAGGTCTACCTCAAATTAATTTTTCAGAGGGTGTATGTTCAGGTTGTTCCATGGGCAAGAATCCCGAAGAGAAGTTTGATAAGGGGAAAGCTTGGAGAGCTTTGGAAGTTCTTCAACTTGTTCACAGCGATGTAGCAGGTCCATTTCCAACACCTTCATTTAGTAAGGCCCGCTATGTTCTCACCTTCATTGATGACTACTCCCGCTTCACTTGGGTCTACTTTCTCATTCATAAGAGTGAAGTATTTGACAGATTTCAGGATTTCAAGACTCGTGTGGAGAAGCAATCAGGGAAAGTGGTCAAGATTCTTCGCACAGATAATGGAAGGGAATATGTGAACAAAAGACTTGAGGATTTTTGTACATTTGAGGGGATTGATCTTCAACATTTTGTCGCATACACTCCACAGCAGAACGAGGTTGCAGAATGCAAGAATAGAACTCTCAAAGAAATGGCTAGCTGTATGATACATGCACATTCTCTTGATCCCGCCTTTTGGGCAAAGGCTATCAGTTGTGCCACACACATCCAGAATCGGGTTCCTCACAAATCTTTGCATGGTATTACTCCTTTTGAGGCTTGGGCTGGTAGGAAACCAATTGTGAGACATTTCAGAGTCTTTGGGTGTCTAGCATGGGCTCGCATACCTCCGCAGAAATGCAAGGCATTGGAACCTCAGAGTCGACCTTGCATATTTGTTGGCTATCTTGAGGGTGTTAAGGCATACAGATTGATGGATCCAGAGACACATGAGGTGTTCATTGAGAGGAGTGTTCACTTTGAGGAAAGCTCTCCTAGCTTAGCCTCTCTACCTCCTCCACCTTCCTCCATTGTGGATAGTGATGTTAGTGATTCAGATGATGAGACTCCTACAACTCCGACTCGCAGGGTTACACCTCCATAGGGTCCACTTGTAGTTGAGGAGCCTCATTCTCCACCTCCACCTAGGCCTCGTTGGGCTCGACAGACACTTGAGTCTATGGGTTCTCTTGTTGGGGATCCTTCAAATACACAGAGAACTTGATCACAACATCAGGATCTTCCACATGCATTCATTGCTACCACTTCCGACCCACAGACATTTAGGGAAGCATCAGGGGTTCCTGAGTGGGACCAAGCTATGGAGGAAGAATATAGTTCCTTGATGAGGAACAACACATGGGATTTAGTCCATATCCCTAAGGGGAGAAAGATGGTTTGATGTAAGTGGATCTATCGGACCATTTTGTAGCAGATGGTAGTGTGGATAAGTATAAGGCTCAGCTTGTTGTGAAAGGTTTCTCCCAGGTTGCAGGTGTTGACTATACTGAGACCTTTGCACTAGTAGCCAAGATGAACTCCATTCGTTTGACACTTGCTATTGCTGCAGCTCATGGTTGGGCTGTACATCAGATGGATGTGAAGAGTGCCTTTCTTCATGGTGATCTTGATGAGGAGATTTATATGGAGCAGCCACAGGGTTTCATCAAGGATACTTCCTTGGTTTGCAGACTAAGGAAATCTCTCTATGGCCTTAAGCAGGCCCCCAGGGCTTGGTATGCCAAGATGGATTCCTTTCTTCTCTCCGTAGGTTTCACCAGGTGTCATTCCGATCTGAATGTCTACATTTTGCGATAGGATGACTCTCACTTGATACTTGTGCTCTATGTTGATGACTTGATCATTATAGGGAGTACTTCATCCATCATTAGTAGGGTCAAATCTGCTTTGCATGACAGATTTGCTATGACTGACTTGGGTCTTTTGCATTACTTTCTCGGGGTAGAGATTTCATAGTCACCTTCCGAGATTACACTATCGCAGCCCAAGTATGCTCTTGATCTACTTGCACGCTTTCATATGGCTGATTGTAAGCCTGCCCTGACTCCCTTTATTTCAGGAGTCAAGCTTGAGGCTCAGTGTTCTTCTCCACCAGTTGATGTCACTTTGTATCATCAGCTTGTGGGTAGTCTCATCTACTTGACTCATACATGCCCTAATATTTCATTTGTAGTTGGCATAGTTTCTTGCTTCATGTAGGAACCACATGAGCTTCATTGGAAAGCCACCAAATGCATCCTTCATTACATCTAGGGTACACATCACTATGGGATTCACTATGTAGTAGGCACAGGACTTCGCTTGGTTGGTTACACAGACTCCGATTGGGCTGGCGATCTTGATGATCATAAGTCTACTTCTGGTTACAGTTTTCACCTTGGTTCGAGCCCCATTTGTTGGCAGAGCAAGAAGCAACATGCTATTACTCTCTCTTCGACTGAGGCTGAGTATCAAGGCGCTGTTAATGCAGCAACTGAGACCATTTGGCTCCAGCAGATTCTCACAGAGTTTGGTTTCACCACTCCACGGCCGATAGTTCTACATTGTGACAATCAGAGTGCTATTGCGATCTCGAAGAACCCGGTCCAGCACCAATAGACCAAACACATCGAGATTCATATGCACTATATCCGAGAGCTCATCCAGGAGCAGGTCATTGATTTGCAGTATTGTCCTACAGCAGAGCAGGTTGCTGACATATTCACCAAACCTTTCACCGAGAGTAAGTTCCAGCAGTTGTGAGCTCTCTTGGGGGTGCAGGATGTGTCATTGGGGGATCAGCTGATTCTCCTTCCTCTCTTATGGGGGGGACTTTTTCCTCTTTGAGGTTTTGTCCTTCTTTGAGAGTCTTTTGTACATTCATCTCTCTTTTGGGGGGGATTTTTTTCCCACTGGGTTTTCTCCCTTTCTCCGTTTGTGAGAGATTGCATTGCATAGTTTTTCTTGCATTTGCATATTGTACATGGGTACCTATCATGGCCTAGTAGCTGGGACCCATCTTGCATTGTTGACTTGAGTCTTCATTCCCCTAAGTTGCACTTAAGGGGGGGTGTTGGTGTAAATAAATATTCATTATGGATATTATTACACTTTACTTAAGTTAACTTAGGATAATGCATCTCTTTGTAGTTTGGATTTGAGACACTTAGGGAAGTGTGCACATAGGGATAGTGCTTGTAGGAGAAATTCCACCTTTTGTGGTCTTATTTTGCTGTTACACTCCATATTCGGTGGGTCATCCACCTCTTGTGGAATATTATATTATTTCTCCTACCTACCCCTAGTATTTCTTACCTACCCTTGTTTCTCATTGAGCCACTTGTCATAATTGTGTGCTCGTACATCCATATGGCCTTGCCTATATAAGCAAGCCTATATTCATTGTATTGGTTAATCCAGTTGATCATTTTTGTATATTGATGAGAATACAGTTTGTTCTTGTCATTCTATTGTCTCTTTTTATGCTTTTCATTGTGCCCTTGATCTTGGCAAAATCCTACACCATTAACCCTTGAGATGCTCTTAGGCTCCTTTTACATCATAACTGTGTATGCTTCTATACTCACTTTGGCACTGGTTTCACTGTCTCTAGACAATGATCTTTTCTTTGTCCTATCTTCAAGCTATGAAGGCCACTCTCAAATATTTTTTATCATGATTTCCATATACTATACAGTACTCACCTTTTGACCATGACATTCATTTTATCCAATGATGTGATATTTTTTCTTGGAATGTATGCTCCATCTTAAAAAGGTCTGCACCTTAACTTTGAGAGACGTATGTGCCTTATATGGTCATTATGTTTTGACCGCATTTAGACTTCAAGGCACCATCCATTTCCATCTCAATGATTCTTTGATTTTGGGTTTCTATCTATGACTGCTACAATCATTATTCTTTGCTCTTCAATACCTTTACAATATCTTCAATGTTTAAGGGCATATATCACTGTGATCCTTTGCTCATTGGATTTGGATGTCAACATTGTTTTCAGATCTGAAGCTTGTGTTTGAGGCTATTCAGCATGCTCTAGGATTTTGTCATTGTATATCACTGTCTTTGTGCTTTGATTTTTCTCTTATTCTATATATAGTTTCTCCTTTGACTATCTGTGAGTAGGGTCTCATACATCTTTTGAACTTTGCAATCATTGATTCATCTATGACTATCATGATACACAGGTCTTTATAGCCCTTCTCTTGGAAAATCGTCCTTGTAGCTGCTACTCAAACTCCCATGATCCTTTTTGAATGATGAATATTGTTGTGATAGCTTGGGCATGATTGTTGTAGCTTTATTTTTATGCATAATAATTCTCATTTTGTTCATTTTGGATTGTTCTCTATGATAAATGAGGCAAGATTAAACAAAGGTTTTCTCCTTCATTGTCACATTTCATGATATATAAACCTCTAAAGTATTAGGAAATAAAAATCATATAAACATACACTATGTGTGTGAAAAGTGGATAAGTCTGCAAGCTATAAGACACAACACTTCAATTAAGTCATTGCATGCATGGTTAGACAGATATAATCATGAATATAAAAACCATAACAAATCGACCTATTGCCTTCTAAAAGATGTGAGTATAGACTTGCTCTCATATTTGTATAAGCAATACTAGTGACTAAGACTACACCAAGAGGAAGGATTTAATCTATATGAGCACAAGAATGAGCTAAATGGATGCAAGATTAAGCTAGATGATTGAATATTAAGCTAGATGAATGAAGATTAAGCTAAATGAATGAAGATTAAGCTAGATGAATTCAAGAAGTCATAATTAAACTAAAAATGCAAGAAGCTAAACTAGGATGCAATAATCTCAAAGCACAATATCTTCAATGACTCCAGAGCAAAAACTGCACAATAACAATAAATCTCCAGGGTGTTTTGAATGAGAGATGAAGGCTGAATTTATAGAGATTCAAAAGAGAGACCAACAATCAAGATCGATTAACAATGAGCAGTTGAGATTCCTCAAAAAAAAAAAAAAATTAGGATAACTGAAATAATTGAGAGACCAGATTCAGTTAATCTTAAGATGGATTCCAATTATAGCTTGATTGAATGCATTCAGATTATAAGTCTGAGTTTGCATTGGAGATAAATTTAGTTGATTCCATGCACTTGAGATAAAAATAGGTGATTCCATGCACTTTCCTTTGATTTGTTTAAGATTTTTATTTAGTAAAGGCTTTTCAATATAACTGAACTTCTTTCTTCAAAAACTTTGAGTTTTAATTTTAGAGAAAATGATTAATTCAATTTAATTGCTTTTCTGATTTCTCAAGTTATCTCAATTTTAGAAAAAGAAATATCTTAAGTTTTATTTCTTCTCTCAATTTAATTCTTTTCTTTTGTTTTCAATTTTAACTCTTTCTTTTGCAGATTAATTCCTCTTTTTGTGATAAATCTCTCTTTGTAAATTAATTCTTTTTTTTTTATGATTAATCTCTTTTTGTAAATTAATTCCTTTTTTTGTAAATTAATTCATTTTTTTATGATTAAATGGCAAATTTATTTATTAATTAGATATGATAGGATATTTAATTAAATAAATAAGATAATTGATCAAAATGATTTACTTGGAATGATTTCATTAATTAAATAAATATTTAATTAATATAGAGTGATTAACTTGCCATCTAACATAAATGATTAAAGAATTAATTAATTAGGTGCTCAAGGTTGATTTAATTGCCTTTGGTTAGGACCTTGGTGGTGTTGTTGAGATTAGGGGCCCATGGTTTAGGTGACCATTTTTAGGGTAGTACATTTTCCCCTCTTTGAATTAATGTGCGAGCAACATGTTGCTTCAAAGAATAGTTAACGTCAAATAGAAATCAGTTCTGAACTTGATGGATCACAAACCGATGAAGAGCGAGATGTTCAGCTTGATTTGAAGTGATGAAACTGAACAAAGTTGATTAAAGTGATACCGATCCTGAACTTGATTGAACAAGAATCGACAAAGAGCGAGATACCATTCTTGAACTTGATTGATCAAGAAACGAGCATCAATCTAGAACTTTATTGAACTAGATTGAGTGAGAGACGCAACCGATTCTGAACTTGATTGAACAAGAATTGATTGAGTGAGAAATAAAACCAATTCTAAACTTGATTGAGCAAGAATCGACAGAGCAAAGCGATAAGAAATGATTCCTAACTTGATTGAACAAGAATCAATTAGCAAGAGAAAATGTCCAGCTTGATTTGATGTGATGAAACTGAACATCGATTTGAAGATTGGTTCAGATAAGGACAAAGATTGATGTGTCCCTAGAGATTGCTTTATTTGACATCAAAGAATTTGAACTTGATACGACGTGATTTAGTCAAGATACCCCTAGTAACAAGGTTTAATTGATTTTCTTTGTCTAAAAATATTTTTGCTCGTCTTTGTGAAGAGGATTTGAAAAATTTCTTGACTTTTTATAATGATGATCACTGAAAAGGTGTAATGAGTATGCCCCCTCGGGAGTGAAATCGAAATTTAGCGAGGGTACAATGAATTTAGGCAATTTTTAGCGATGATAATTATTTGGGCACGAAGATTGATGTTGAAGATTAAAATCAGAGTTGATTTGAGAATTTAAATTTGAGTTTTAGAATTGAGCGCAAAATGATTCGAAAATGGACTTGAGGATGAAAGTGCTAAGTGGTCAATGTTGTGAAATATTGACTAGATAATTGATGTCAGATTTCAATTTCAATCCCGAAAATGGACTCAGGACAGTTGATTTAGCTTAGGGTACAAGTTATATGTCCAACGGAGCAAGTTTAAAGATTAGGGTTTGGGCTATATAAGGGGTTCAATGTGTCATTTTCAATTCATTTTTACCTCTCCAAGTTTAAAATTTGAAAAACCTCCTGCGAAGAAAAATGGCCATTTCAATTTAGGAGCATCGATTCGAGCACCAGAGATGACATAATCAACCACGGAACTATGCCCCAATAGTAAGTGATCGATATTTAGTCTATGCATTTCTTAATATTTGAATTTTTGGATTTTTAATTTCGTTTAAAGTCGTTGATGTTATTTTATCGTGCGGTTTTATATTGTTACTCGTACGAGTATCTGTCCTTTTATGTTTTGTCTTTTGAGCAATTAGGGTTTGTCATATGACGATCACCCGTGAATCGTATGATAGTGTTCTTGACATACCATTTTGTCATGCAACATATTATTATTTTTTGTATGATAGTATTTAATCGTTCGACATGTAATTTTGGCTCGTACGAGTTTCTACTTGTCTGTGGAAACCCGTATAAAAAACAACATGCATTTTTTAGAGTGTAAACAACAACTTTTTATTTTGAATGTTGTATATTTGGATTTTATAGCATGTTTATCATATTTTGGGCGCAAACTTGATCATGTACAGACAATGTATATGTTCAATTTTGTAGATTCAGTTCCCTGATATTCAGTTTCAGTGTACATTTCTGCCGATAATGAGGCTGGTTTGTGAGTTATCCAACACAGAGAGACATCATATTGGTTTGTGTGGATTCAGATACCTATTACAGATGCTTGATATCCATGTGAATCATGGTATGTTGACTACTTTAGTTGAGCCTTTTCATTCTGAGCATAACACCATTCATTTACCAATTGGAGAGATGACCATCACAGCGGAGGATGTATATAGGATTTTGAGGATTCTGTTTGCTAAAGATAAGGTGGATTATGATTCTACTCCACGATTGGGTATTTTGGCATTGAGACAGATATTCCATGACGAGACTATTCTTGATGGTTCTATTACGTGGAATGATTTGATGAGTAGGTATGACGCACAATACCCTCTGGCTTGCATTTTGGTAGGTATGATTGGTTGTTTTGTGATGCATGATAAGGGACAATAGGGATTTCTAGGTGGTTGGGGCAGAATGCTTGAGAGGTTATTGATTCATCCATTGAGATTAGGGTGGGGATCATGCTTACTTGCTCATATGTATCATGAGATGCATGAGATTGTGTATCAGGAGGGGAAGAGTATGGCAACAGGAGTGTTAGTTTTACAGATATGGGCATGGGAGCATATCCCAGTATGTAGACCTATTGTTGATGATTCTAGAGAGGCACACCAGCCTATTGTATGTTGTTATTCAAGCTATGTTACTCAGCCCCCCTAGGCAAAACTGACTATTGGAGGAGATATTTGGATGATTTGATCACTGTAGTATGGAGACTGTATAGGGGTCTAGAGCTGTGGGATGATTGGAGAGTGTAGATGAAGGATTTGTTCACGACTCGGCCTCTTATTGGAAGATTGGTGTCTATCATTGAGTGATTTGTAGTATCTAGGGTGATGAGACAGTATGGGAGACCGCAAAGTATATCCCAGGAATTCATAGCCTATGCTCGATATGGGGAGGACAAGAGACGAGGATGGGCACTGAGACTGTCATATGCGTTGAACATGCAAGAGTTAGCGGGTTTACAGTCATAGAGATGGGATTATCTAGAGGATGTGGGAGACACGGGGGTACTTCCCTAGTATAGAGATTATTTTCAGAGACATCCTTTTCCTCGGTTTATAGATCTGGGAGAGCATGCGCCTCTTATAGAGGAGATCGAGGAGGATGCACTAGCACAGGCATAGGTACTAGGTCAAGTATAGGGACAAGGGTGTTGGTATTTTGGTATGGTTTTGTCATTGATGTCAACAACTACTAAAACACTAGCACTTTGGAGATCCAACAACATTCACCGACAAGCAAGTAACTATTGCACAGTTACTGGTATATGGTACACCGACGAGATATAATGATCACCGACACTTGGAATGGCATGGAAAACACTTGGTAATGTCGAAGACATCGTCTGGACATCTTGTCCTGGAGTTTTGTTCATTGGTATATTCATAGTTGCATATTTGTTGTTACCGGCAAATAGGTCTAGGGTTACACCGACAGGTTTATCTTTTCCAGATCAACATGGCACACTATGGAGATGATTAATTATTGTTGTAAATGCATTAAGCCAACATGTTCAATTGGTTATTGCATCGGATATTATATTGTTTGTAAAATGTTTTTATTGTAATATCTTGTAGATGTTAGTTCTGATACTAATTGTAAAGTACAGATGCCAATAGCTAACAAGATGAGAGGGGGGGTGAATCATACAAACTTAAACTTCCATAAAATCAACAGATTCAACCTCGGTAACTTCTACTTCAACAACTTAACCAAAAATTGCTAAACATGTTAGCTCATAAACACATAATCATCATAACACTCATAACACCATATTTAACGTGGAAACCCAAATAGGGAAAAACCACTGTGGGATTTCAGACCCACCAAGAAATATACTCTTCTAGTATGCTCGGTTAAAAGCAAATCCTGTTAAAGATTACAAACACATTGCTAGATGTGACCCGGTTAAGGGATTTCCCTCAAATCTATTAGGATCTTCACTTTGTAAGAAGTGACCTTGTCAAAGGATTTCAAACACTCATTTAGAATGTTACCTTGCTAGAGGGTTTACAAATAAGATTGTTAAGTCCACTCAGTTAAGAGATTTTCTATCACTTACAAAATAACAGTAATAAAAATCTATCTGCAACTTCACATCTAAAATGCTAAAGCAGATTCTTATTTGCTCAACACAATCTAGTCATAGGAATTATCTTGTCCCTCTACTAGGCTCTCTACTCTATTATTCAAACAGGTCTTCAAGCTTCTGTGCTCGGTAATCATTATGTAGCATTCCTGTGCTTACACTTGCCCGCATGCATTGTTTATTAACAATTCCTTATTTATAAACAATTGCTAACCGATTAATCTCCTTGATCACATTTCCCATGATCAATCTTAGCCATCAGATCTTCAAAATTGACTAGCTTCAATGTATCCTTCCGATCTGAAAATGTTTTACCTTGCCTAGGGACTTGCATTCCCTTCTTGGAACTTTCACAAGGTTATTGCTGTTCAATCTACACTGTAGATCTTCCTGCCAATTTTTCTTTGCCATAGATCCTTAACAAACTTCATGCACAACATACCAATCATTTATACATCTCCAGCTAATCATTATCCTTCATTAAATAGTGCTTGTATTCATCCAATGCGCACTGTCATAACTAGGTTGCAACTCGGTAAATACTAAACTTTACTCGGTAGACATTTCGCCTTCATTAACCAATATCGATAACCTTAGGGTTTACCGACTAGGTTCCTTAGGGTTTACCGACTAGGTTCTTTGCTCGATGACATAATATAGTATTAACCTTACAATAAACAACATATGTAGGATATAAAAAGAATCTAAACATCATGATCTCATCATTGTCTAACTCGGTAATAGTTGCCCATTGAATAACTTATTTCTCCCCTTATTCATCACATTCTTTCTGTGTCTTTTACCAACATCTTAATTCTCTTCTAATCAATCTTCTCAAGATATGGCAATATCATACTGAATCAGATAATCAATTTCTTAACATCAATGAAAAAATAATATTATAAAGATAGTTATCATCCTTCTTCAGTTATATCAATAATCTTCAACCACCTTCTCAATATCCTTATTGAATATTAACAATCTTTCTTACTGCTGAAATGCCAACAATCTCCTCCTTTGGCATTGATGGAAAAACCAACAATTAAATGGTAATACCAACAAGATATTCAAATTGATTCAGATTCAGGTTGTTGTTAGACTTCTCCTATTATGCTTGATCTGTTGTCTTGCATTTAGTCTTCTCCATGTTACAGTAATCTCCCCCTGTCATTAGTCTTCTATTATTTTCATCATTAAGGGCTTTACCATTCAGTCAACCATTTAGCCTTCCAACCATTTAGTCTTCTCCCCCTTTGACAACAATGCCAAAAAGTAAAAGAACTAAATCATGATTTCTTCCATTGTGAAGTGATTTGCCTTGCTGTGTATCATCTCAGTCTCGGTCAGATCAACTTGTCTCTATTCACTTTTTCCCGCACACCTTTAGAAAACCTTCTAAAGTGTGTAAATCAACATCAATCCACACATAATATTCTGTAGATTCATCGAATTGATGCTTTCACCGAACTCGGTCAGTGAGTAGAAGATAGGGGTAGGACCCCTAACTTGCTTCTAAGATACTCAAAAGTGTCCCTTGGCAATGGCTTTGTGAAGATGTCTGCTAATTGCTCCTTTGAACTGATATATTCCAGCACAACTTTCTTCTCTTGAACTTCTTCTCTGAGATAGTGATACTTTATAGATATATGCTTTGTCTTAGAGTGCATTATTGGATTCTTTGAAATGTTAATGGCACTAGTATTATCACAGAATATAGTTACTGGCTCGGTAACTTTCTCATTTATATCTTCCAACAATTGTTTGATCCATGCTATATTGGCACAATTCAATGCTGCAACAACATATTCAGCTTTTGCTGTAGACTGTGAAATACATCCTTGTTTCTTGCTAAGCCAACTTACTAGTCTTTCTCCCAAAAAGAAAGCTCCACCACTTGTGCTTTTCCTGTCATCTATGTTGCCTGCCCAATCAGCATTAGTATAAACTTTTAAGTCAAAATTATTCCTGTTTTCATATACTAAGCCATAATCTTCAGCGCCTCTCAGGTATCTGAAAATTCTCTTGATCGCTGTCATATGGGTTTCCTTGGGATCTGTAGAGAATCTTACTACAATACCTACTGCATGTGCTATATCTGGTCTACTATGCACAACATATTGCAACTTCCCAATCATAGATCGGTAAAGTGTCTCATCAACAGATGCAGATTCATCATTCTTTGATAATTTATAGTTAGTAGTCATAGGAGTATTTACTGGTTTAGAATCCTCTATTCCAAATTTCTTCAAGATTTCCTTTATGTACTTGGATTGAGTAATGAAAATCTCATCTTTCATTTGCAGTATCTGTAAACCTATAAAATACTTTATCTCATCGATTAGTGACATCTCAAATTCTTTGCACATTTCATTTCCAAAATTTTTGCATAAGGAGTCATTTCCACAAAATATAATGTCATCAACAAATATGGCTGAGATCAGTATTCCATTGTCCTTATCTTTCTTCATGTACATATTGTTGTTTTCACTTGTCCTTATAAAACCAATCTTGATCAACTAAGAGTGCAATCTTTCATACCATGCTCTAGGTGCTTGTTTTAGACCATATAAGGCTTTGTTCAGTTTGCATACCTGATCTTTACTCTTGTCTTCAACAAATCCTTCAGGTTGTTCAATGTAAACTTCTTCTTCTAGTATACCATTCAAAAATGCAGATTTAACATCCATTTGATATACCTTGAAATTTTTGAAAGTAGCATATGCCAAAAATGTTCTTACTCCCTCAAGTCTAGCCACAGGTGCAAAAGTCTCACCATAATCCATTCCTTCTTCTTGAGCATAACCTTTGCAAACTAGTCTTTCTTTGTTGTGAATGACCTCACCTTTTTCATTTAGCTTGTTTCTGAAAATCCACTTTGTACCAATTACATTTTTGTCCTTTGGTTTTGGGATCAATGTCTATGTGTCATTCTTCTTGATTTGATCAATCTCTTCTGACATAGCATTTACCCAATCTTCACTGTTAAATGCCTCTTTTACTATTCTTGGTTCAAATTCAGAAATCAGACATGTGTTCTATCTCAGTTTGTTCCTTGTCATCACTGGATCATCCTTATCTCCTATAGTCTGACTTGATGCATGATGTCTTCTAACATATTTGGCTATTATAGGCTTGGTAGGTTCTGTATGATCTTCTTCATCACTTGATAACTGGACATTATCTTCATTTTCTTCAGCAGCTTTCTCGGTAGGACTTATCGGTTGAACATAAACAAATTCTTCATAATCCTCTGCTTCTTTGGAATTTCCTTCATCATTCTACAAATTCATCAATTTTCACATTTTTACTTTCCACTATTTTGTTAGATGATTTGATCAGACATTTAAATGCTTTACTTCTAGAAGAATAACCAAGAAATGTTCCTTCTTCACTTTTTTGATCAAAATTTCCATTTCTATCATCTTTGTGAACATAGCATCTACTTCCAAAGATTTTAATACATTAGGTTTCTTGTCATATTAGATCTCATATGGTGTATTCATAGTTCCTTTCTTCAGTTGAACTTGGTTTAGGGTGTAAACTGCAGTGCTGATTGCTTCTCTCCAAAATGTTTGAGGTACCCTCTTTTCTATCATCAGGGTTCTTGCACAATCCACAATTGATCTGTTTCTTCTCTCAGCTATCCCATTTTGTTGAGGTGTTCTCAGTGCAGATACTTGCCTCTTTATACCATGATCATTGCAGAATAAGTTAAATTCATCAGAAGTGAACTCTCCTCCTCTATCAGATCTAAGACATTTCAGTTGTCTTCCTGTTTCATTTTCAACTCTTTCCTTGCACCATTTAAACATTTGAAAAGCTTCTGATTTTTCTTTTAAAAACATGATTGACATCATCCTTGAGTAATCATCCACAAATAATATGAAATATTTATCACCATAATAACTTTGAACTTTCATAGGACCACAAAGATCAGTGTGTACTAGATCTAAAATTCCTTTAGAAGTGTAGGACTTACTTGTAAAGCTTGATCTTGTCATCTTACCCATCTGGCATCCTCGACACATAGCATTCTCAGGTTTTCCCAAACTCGGTAGACCTCTTACTCGGTGCTTCTTACTTATTTTGATCAAATTATCAAAATTTACATGACAAAACCTTTTATGCCATAACCAGGTATCATCTATCTTTGCATAAAGACACTTGTTCCAAGTTGATTCAAGATGAAATGTATTACCTTTTGTTTGTGTCCCGGTAGTAGCTAACTTTCCATGCTTGTCATGAACTTTGACAATTACTTTTTGAAATTCTATTCGGTATCATGTATTGTTTAGCTGTGCTACACTCAATAAATTGTATTTCAAACCTTCAACCCAATATACATCATCACATTTAGCATTGTCAAGAAGTGTTATAGATCCTTTACCTTTCACTGGACATGGTGCATCATTACCAAATCTTACATAGCCTCCATCATAGTCCTTTAATTTAACAAACTTGTGTTTATCACCTATCATATGATGTGAGCATCCACTGTCTATGATCCAAGAGTCATTATTATTTCTATGAGTTATTACAGCTTTTTCTTCATACCTTTCTTTATCAGATCCATCTTTAATAGCCACATAAACAACTTCCTTAGTATCAGTTTCATCAGATTTATCATCGTTGGATTCCTCATCAGCTACTAGACATGTCTTTCTATATCTCCTTCTGAAGTCTAGGTGTCCTCTGTATTGGTTGTTTTTCTGCCTATTATCTCGGTATTCACTCTTTTCACTAAATTCTTTGTCAGGGTAGTTAGAAGCCATATGGCCTATTTTATCACAATTGAAACATTTTAAAGGTAGCTTTCCTTTATACTTATCTTTGCCTCTCGGTAACCTTCTGGCTAATAATGCTTCAAATTCTTCTTGCTTCTTGATTTCCTCATATAGTTTGTGTACTTTTTCCATGTTCTTGCGAAATCTTTCACTTGCTCCACTATGATCCCCTTCAGAGTAATTACTCATTCTATCATTATAATCATCAGATTCACCAATATGAAAAGAACTGAATGCAGATTCTACTTTATTTACCAAAGACCCATTGTTATCAAAATTACTTAACTCAAATGCATGTAGCTTACCAATAGTAGCATCGAAAGAAACTAGCATGTTAGGTACAGACCTCAATTCATTGATTGTAGAGACTCAAATAGCATAAGTTGGTAGAAGGGTTCTCAACAACTTACTTGTTATATCCCTTTCTTCAATAGTTCCACCTGCTCCTTTAATTTGATTGACAATCCCCTTTAGTCTTGTACTGTATTGTGTTATGTTCTCACCTTCATTCATTCTTATGGATTCAAGTTGTCCTCTTAGACTATCTACTTTAGCTCTTTGAACATGTTCATCACCTCCATACACAGATATGAACTTAGTCCACATTGCTTTTGCATCATTACAACCTTCTAGATCATTAAACTCTGAGTCGGTCAATGCTTATGTTATTTCATTCATAGCTTGAATATGTTCTTGCTTTGCCTTTATCTCTTCCAAGGTCATAGGGTTGGTGCTCAGTGCAATGTAATCATTCTCTAGATAATTTATTGCATATTCTCCAATTCCTAATAAATGCAACTTCATCCTTTTCTACCATGTGGAGAAACTTGACTTGTTCAGCTTCGGTGCATCCCTTTTATGCATCTTCGGATCTTTGCCTCAAGTACCTTTAAACTTTTTCTTCTGGAGTCCAAAGCTCTGATACCAATTGTTAGTTCTGATACTAATTGTAAAGTATAGATGCCAATAGCTAACAAGATGAGAGGGGGGGGGGGTGAATCATACAAACTTAAACTTCTATAAAATCAACAGATTCAACCTTGGTAACTTCTACTTTAGCAACTTAACCAAAAACTGCTAAACATGTTAACTCATAAACACATAATCATCATAACACTCATAACACCAGATTTAATGTGGAAACCCAAATAGGGAAAAACCACTATGGGATTTCAGACCCACTAAGAAATATACTCTTCTAGAGTATGCTCGGTTAAAAGCAAATCCTGTTAAAGATTACAAACACATTGCTAGATGTGACACGGTTAAGGGATTTCCCTCAGATCTGTTAGGATCTTCACTTTGTTAGAAGTGACCTTGCCAAAGGATTTTAAACACTCATTTAGAATGTTACCTTGCTAGAGGGTTTACAAATAAGACTGTTAAGTCCACTTGGTTAAGAGATTTTCTGTCACTTACAAAATAACAGTAATAAAAATCTATCTGCAACTTCACATCTAAAATGCTAAAGCAGATTCTTATTTGCACAGCACAATCTAGTCATAGGACTTATCTTGTCCCTCTTCTAGGCTCTCTACTCTGTTATTCGAATAGGTCTTCAAGCTTCTATTCTCGGTAATCACTATGTAGCATTCCTATGCTTACACTTGCCCACATGCATTGTTTATTAATAATTCCTTATTTATAAACAATTGCTAACCGCTTAATCTCCTTGATCACATTTCCCATGATCAATCTTAGCCATCAGATCTTCAAACTTGACCAGGTTCAATGTATCCTTCTGATCTAAAAATGTTTTACCTTGCCTAGGGACTTGCATTCCCTTCTTGGAACTTGCACAAGGTTATTGCAGTTCAATCTGCACTGTAGATCTTCCTGCCGATTTTACTTTGTCATAGATCCTTAACAAACTTCATGCATGACATACCAATCATTTATACATCTCCAGCTAATCATTGTCCTTCATTAAATAATGCTTGTATTCATCCAATGCGTACTGTCATAACTTGGTTGCAACTCAGTAAATACTAAACTTTACTCAGTAGACATTTCGCCTTCATTAACCAATATCGATAACCTTAGGGTTTACCGACTAGGTTCCTTAGGGTTTACCGACTAGATTCCTTGCTCGGTGACATAGTATAGTATTAACCTTACAATAAACAACATATGTAGGATATCAAAACAATCTAAACATCATGATCTCATCATTGTCTAACTCGGTAATAGTTGCCCATTGAATAACTTATTTCTCCCCTTATTCATCACATTCTTTCTATGTCTTTTACTGACATCTTAATTCTCTTCTAATCAATCTTCTCAAGATATGGTAATATCATACTGAATCAGATAATCAATTTCTTGACATCAATGACAAAATAATGTTATAAAGATAGTTATCACCCTTCTTCAGTTATATCAATAATCTTCAACAACCTTCTCAATATCCTTATTGAATATCAACAATCTTTCTTACTGCTGAAATGCCAACAGTAGAGCTGATGTACTAAAATTGGTCTTAGGTTATGGTATAAATGTAAGATCTTATTTCTAAGATCAAATGTGAAATGTGAAAAAGGATTGTGTGAAGGTATATGCGAGATTAAGTAGAGCTATACACGCAGACATCATCTGAAGATTGAAGGAGGGTTTTCGTGGAAGCATATCAACATTACACCGATACTAAATCTAGCATATGGAGATGCTATTTCATGCAGTACATTCTTATTGGATTTAACCATCCAACTGTAGTCAGTGTGACTCCCATTTTATGATTGAGCAGTGAGCTCTATGCTGTTGGCCTTTTTGCATGTGCAGACCCCATTTATGTACACTTACTATCTGTAGTAGTATCATCTGATTGTGGGTAAGGTTTCCCACCATGGTTTTTCCCCTTACAGGGTTTCCATGTACAAATATTGGTGTTATGTGTTGTGGATGACTTTGTTTTTATATCTCATGCACTAATCCTTACCGGTATAGCAATTAACTGTTATAACTATCTACCGACATACTTAACTGGTTTACAGGTATTAAGCATTAAGCTGGTTAAATTGTTTTTGGTTTAAATTTACTTGACAACTAATTCACCCCCCCTTCTCAGTTGTCTCTAGGACCTAACAATTGGTATTAGAGCTTAGTCCTCTTTTGCAAAAGTTTAACAACTTAAGGAGATCCAATGTCTACAAATTATTTCAGGAAGGACAGTCCCAAACTTGATGGAACCAACTATGGCATATGGAAGATTAGAATGAAGACACATCTAAATTGCATTGGAAAAGATATCTAGGAAGTTACAAAGAATGGTTATACTGCTACTGTACCAGGTCAGCCCAGTCTAGCTAACTTGACAAAAGATGAGGAAAATGATTGCAAAGCAAGATAAACACTTTTGAGCGCATTATTAGATCAACAAATCATGGGACTATAAGATAGGTCTACTGCTAAAGCTATTTGGGATCATTTGGAAACACTGAATGAAGGAAATTCCTTAGTCAAAATTGCAAAACATGAAAGCTTCCGAGTCAGGTATGAACATCTGAAAATGGAAGAAGATGAAAGGATTTCTGCTTTTATGTAACGAGTAAATGAAATTGTTTTGGGTATTAAATGTTGTGGAGGAACCTTAAGTGAGGATGAAATTGTTTCAAAAGTTTTAAGTGGATTGCCACCGGCATATAAAATGAAAGTCACTACTATAAATGAGTTAAGAACAATGCCTAATACATCAGTTACTAGGGATACATTGATTGGGAAACTTTCAACTTTTGCAATTGAAGAATTTGGTCCTCTTGCTAATATAAAGATAGATTTGGCCTTTAAAGCATCAACATCATCTGCTCCATCATTTGACAAATCTGATTGGAAAGCCTTTTATGCAAGAGAACTTGAAGAAAGTAGGAAAGAAAATGAAGAACTTGAAGAACTTGAAGCACTATTTGCAAGGAAAATTCCTAAAGGTCCAGTTGGAAGTAAGTATGAAGGTAAAGCACCCTTTAAATGTTTTAACTGCAATAAGATTGGTCATATGGCTTTAAGATACCCTGATAGACATGCAAGACTAAGAGAAGAAGCTAGAAGAACATACAAGCCTAACCGTGAATATCAAAGATACATATTTAAGAAGAATAAAGACAAATCTTGTTACATTGCTGATGAAGGTGTGACTGATGATTCTGGTGAGGATCTGACAGACAATGGATGGGTTTTTGTTGCTATAACAGAAGATCAACCAACACCTACTGCTCAACCGGTAGTACACGCCCTGGAAGCTAAAGTTGAAGTAAAGGATGAGTGGATCATTGATTCAGGATGCTCACATTATATGACAGGAGACAAAGGTAAATTCTTGAACTTTCAAGAATACAATGGAGGCTTAGTGAGATTTGGAGATGACAAAGCTTGTTCAATCAAAGGTAAGGGTTCAATATCTCTTGATGGTACGCATAACACTGACAATGTCTACTATGTTGAAGGATTAAAGCATAATCTTTTGAGTGTTGGTTAGTTAGTTGAGAAAGGTTTTCAGTTACAATTTAAAAATGGAAAATGCAAAATCATGAACAGAACTGGTTTGGAAATTGCAACCGGTAATCAGACTAGAGGTAATATCTTTCATTTGAATAACAATGAAAAGACATGCTTAATTGCACATATAGATGAAAGTTGGTTATGGCATAAGAGACTCTGTCATGTAAACTTTGATTGCATGGTAAAGATTAGTACTACTAAGGCAGTTAGAGATTTACCTAAAATTGTCAAACCTCAGAATACAGTATGTAAGGAATGTCAATTTGGAAAACAAGTTAGAGCTAGTTTCAAAAGTATTCCAGAAAAATCAAATAATGCTCTTGATTTGATTCACACTCATTTATGTGGTCCAACTAGAACTAAAAGCTTACAAGGTGATAGATATTTCATGCTAATCATTGATGACTATTCTAGAATGTGTTGGGTTACTTTTCTCAGAGAAAAATCAAAAGCACTTGGAAAGTTCAAACTGTTCAAAGCATTGGTTGAAAATGAAACCGGTAAGAAAATCAAATGTTTAAGATCAGATCAAGGAGGTGAATTTACATCTAAGGAATTTAATACATTTTGTGAATTGAATGGAATTAGAAGACAACTATTAGCACCTAGGACACCACAACAGAATGGAGTTGTTGAAAGGAAAAACAAAACTATCTTGGATGCAGCAAGAAGTATGTTATCAGAAGGAAACCTACCACATGTGTATTAGAGAGAAGCAGTCAACTCAGTGGTCTATACATTTAACAAAGTTCACCTCAAAGGTGAAACCGGTAAGACCGCTCATGAACTATGGTTTGGTAATACTCCTACTCTTAAGTATTTCAAAAATTTTGGAAGTAAATGTTATATCAGAAGAGATGAGTATATTGGAAAATTTGATCCTAGAAGTGATGAAGGAATATTTCTTGGTTATTCATCTAAGAGCAAAGCATATAGATGTTTTAACAAGAGATTGCAGAAAGTTGTTGAGAGTACAAATGTAAAGATTGATGAACAATTAAGAGGAACTTCAAGGTATATAGACTCTAAACCGGCAATAGAAATTTTGACAAATGAACCTACTCTAAATCCACTGGTACAGAATGAAGATCCAGTTACCCTGGTATCATCTAAGGATTCCACAGTAATTGAGGAACAACAACAAACAAAGACACCCTGGTATGTAAGATTGAATCATTCTGAAGATTAGATAATTGGAAACAAGTTTAAAGGAGTTATGACAAGAGGAATATTGGCAAATGAAGAGGTATGTCTTATTTCTCAAATTGAACCATCATCTGTTAATGAGGCATGTGAAGATAAATTTTGGATTAAAGCTATGGAAGAAGAATTAGAACAAATTGAGAAAAACAACACTTGGACATTAGTTCCCCAGCCTAAATATAAAAATGTAATTGGAACCAAATGGGTATTTAGAAACAAACTTAATGAAGATGGTAAGGTTGTCAGAAATAAAGCAAGACTAGTGTGTAAGGGATATTCTCAGAAAGAAGGAGTTGATTACAATGAAACCTTTGCATCAGTAGCTAGAATTGAGGCAGTCAGTTTATCAAATGGATATTAAATGTGCATTTTTGAATGGAGATCTTGAAGAGGAAGTATACATTGAACAACTTGATGGATTTTCTTTTACAGATGACAATGATATGGTTTGCAAGTTAAGAAAAGCTCTGTATGGACTAAAACAAGCTCCAAGAGCTTGGTATGCAAGATTGGATAAATATCTTTTAAAGATTGGTTTTACTAAAGGAAATGCAGACAACAATTTATATTATAAAGTAACTAATGATGACATCTTGATTATAGAAGTATTTGTTGATGATATAATATTTGGAGGAGAAGATGGATTATGTAAGGAATTTTTTATTAAAATGCAACAAGAATTCGAAATGTCTATGATTGGAGAAATAAAATTCTTTTTAGGATTGCAGATTTCACACACTGATAAAGGTATATTCTTGAGTCAATTGAAATACTTAAAAGAGTTACTAAAAAATTTTGGGATGGAGAACTCTAAACCGGTAAGCACACCTATGACAACAAATGACAAATTATCACAAAGGGATGAATCTACACCTGTTAATCCAACTAGATACAAATCTATGATAGGAGGTTTACTGTATTTGACACAAACCAAACTTGATATTATGAATCCAATATGTATTATTTTTAGATTTCTAAGTAGTCCTAGAGAAAATCATGAATTAGCAATAAAAAGGATTTTGCGGTACTTACAAGGCACTATAAATCTTGGATTATGGTATCCTAGAGGTAAAAACTTTGAATTATGTGCATACACAGATGTAAATTGGCCAGGAGATGTGGATGATAGAAAAAGCACCACTGGCAGAGCATTCTTTCTTGGAAACAAACTAGTTTCTTGGTTGAGTAAGAAACAAAGTTGTACATCTTTATCAACAATAGAATCAGAATATGTTGCAATAGCAACTAACTGTACACAGGTACTATGGCTTAAGCAAATGTTGAAAGACATAAAGGTAAAATGCAAGGAACCTATTACTATCTATTGTGATAACACTACAGCAATTGATATATCTAAGAATCCAGTATTACATTCTAAAACCAAACATGTTTCTATCAAACTGAATTTTCTAAGGGAAAAAGTTGAAGCAAAGAAGATAAAACTGGTTTATGTGAATACTAAAGAGTAGATTGCAGATATTTTCACTAAACCTTTGCCTAAGGAAACTTTTGAATATCTCAGAGATCAGCTTGGAGTCATACCACCATTGGTAGAGACTTAGACAATTGATGATTGTCATCAACCGATAGAATTAACAGAGAAATCTTTTATTCCGGTGTTTGATGAGGAAGCTACTTCTCAGGGGGAGTAGTTGGTATATTGAATTGATTGATATTTTGTATATGAACTTGGATTTATTGTAACTTTGGCATTTGATGTCAAAGGGGGAGAGATATATATGAAAAACTCATTATCTTTATTATATTTTGGGGAGAGATTGGTATGGAAAAACTTTGGAAAACACATGTGACTCCCAGGGGGAGAGATTGTTGTTTAGCAGAGATTATTACTTTTTGGTTAATCTTTTTGGAGATTGTTGGGTTTTGGTACTTGACATTTCTGTTTTGGCACTTTGATGGTTTTTCCATCTTGTGTTGCCATCAATGCCAAAGGGGGAGATTGTTGGTATTTTGGTATGGTTTTGTCATTGATGTCAATTCCTACTAAAACACTAGCACTTTGGAGATCTAGTAGCATTCACCGACAAGCAAGTAACTATTGCATAGTTACTGGTATATGGTACACCGACAAGATATAATAATCATCGACACTTGGAATGGCATGGAAAACACTTGGTAATGTCGAAGACATCGTCTAGACATCTTGTCCTAGAGTTTTGTTCATTAGTATATTCATAGTTCCATATTTGCTGTTACCGGCAAATAGGTCTAGGGTTACACCGACAGGTTTATCTTTTCCAGATCAACATGGCACGCCATGGAGATGATTAGTTATTGTTGTAAATGCATTAAGCTAACATGTTCAATTGGTTATTGCATCGGATATTATATTATTTGTAAAATATTTTTATTGTAATATCTTGTAGAGATGACCTACTAAAATTGGTCTTAGCTTATGGTATAAATGTAAGATCTTATTTGTAAGATCAAATGTGAAATGCGAAAAAGGATTGTGTGAAGGTATATGCAAGATTAAGCAGAGATATACATGCAGACATCATCTGAAGATTGAAGGAGGGTTTTTGTGGAAGCATATCAACATTACACCGGTACTGAATCCAACATATGGAGATGCTATTTTGTGTAGTACATTCTTATTGGATTTAACCATCCAACTGTAGTCAGTGTGACTCCCATTTTGTGATTGAGCAGTGAGCTCTAGGCTATTGGCCTTTCTGCATGTGCACACCCCATTTATGTACACTTACTATCTGCAGTAGTATCAGCTGATTGTGGGTAAGGTTTCCCACCATGGTTTTTCCCCTTACAGGGTTTCCATGTACAAATATTGGTGTTATGTGTTGTGGATGACTTTGTGTTTATGTTTCATGCACTAATCCTTACTAGTATAGCAATTAACTATTATAACTGTCTACTAGCATACTTAACTAGTTTACCGGTATTAAGCATTAAGTTAGTTAAATTGTTTTTGGTTTAAATTTACTTGACAACTGATTCACCCCACCCCCCCTCTCAATTGTCTCCGGGACCTAACAATTGGTATTAGAGCTTAGTCCTCTTTTGCAGAAGTTTAATAGCTTGAGGAGATCCAATGTCTACTAATTATTTTAGGTAGGATAGTCCTAAACTTGATGGAACCAACTATGGCATATGGAAGATCAGAATGGAGACACATCTAAATTACATTGGAAAAGACATCTGGGAAGTTACAAAGAATGGTTATACTGCTGTTGTACCAGGTCAACCCAGTCTAGCTAACTTGACAAAAGATGAGGAAAATGATTGCAAAGCAAGAGAAGCACTTTTGAGCACATTATCAGATCAACAAGGTCACCAACCTGAAATTCTGTTGTTATAACCTCTAGACATTCTCTTTTGGTACACTCTTAGATTATCAAATACCATTTGCTGACGTTCATCTAGCAACTTGAGTTCTTTCAATCTAGATATTCTATAGTCTTCATCAGTAACAAGACCTTGCAAAGAAACTCTCAAAGCGAGTATTTCCACCTGAATAGGCAAGACTGCTTTGGATCCATACACCAAAGAAAAAGGCGTAGCCCCAATAGGCGTTTTGAAACTTGTTCTATAAGCTCATAGTGCAAGATTGAGCTACAGATGCCAATCCTTTCCAAATTTATTTATCGTTCTGTGTAGGATAGTCAACAAATTTTTGTTAGATGCTTCAGCTTGACCATTACCTTGAGGGTAGTATATGGATGACCAGTGTTGTTTGATTTTGAACTTTTCACATAGCTCATCTAGATCTTTGTTTTTGAACTGCCCTCCATTGTCAGTCACAATTGAAGAAGGCATCCCATACCTATAGATGCTATAGTTAAGGATGAACATAGCTACTTGTTTACCAGTTGCTTTGATTAGCGGAACTACTTCTACCCAGTTAGTGAAGTACTCAGTGACAGTTGTAATAAACTTGTGTTCGTTAGATGATGCATGATAGATTTGGCCAATGAGGTCAAACACCCATTTTTGAAAAGGCCAATGTGTGATGAAAGGTATTAGATCCCTTGTTGGAGCATGTATGCGATTTCCATGTAGCTGACACTTCTCACAAGTTTTAGCAAATTTTATAGCATCTTTCTCCATATCTGGCTAGTAGTAGCCAGCCCTTAGCAGTTTTTGAGCTAAAGTTAGACCATTTGAATGAGATCTACAAATATCTTCACCCACTTCAGATAATGCACGTTGTGACTCTTTAGTTTCTAGACTCCTAAGCAAAGTACTATCCAAACCTCACCTATATAAATCGTTAGCGATGATAACATACTGTGAAGCATTTAGGATTAGGTTTCTTTTCTCATTACGGGTAAGATTAGTAGGGATAATTTGGTCACGCAAGTAAGAGTAAATGTGACTATAGTGAGATGGATCATGTCCAATAATAGAACAAACCATCTAGAACTCAAGGGAATGATAAGCAGGATAGTGTAACTCTTCCACTAGGAATTCAAAGTGGAACTCAGATTCTTGTAGTTGTTGTATAGACGCCAAGGTAGCCATAGCATCTGCTAATTTGTTTGTTGATTTGGGAATTTGCTGAAATGATACAAAGGTAAAGTATTTATTGAGGTCATCAACCATTCTTTTATAGGGCATCAGTTTCTCATCTCGATATATATCATTGATTTGGTTGATAATCATCTGAGAGTCTCCATAGATGTATAACTCAATGACCTTTTATTCAATAGCTAGCTTGATTCCATTTACCAAAGCTTCATATTTTTCAATATTGTTTGTACAAGGAAAGAGAATCTTGTAAGATTTTGGGATTGAATATCTTTGAGGAGTGATAACAAGTATTCTAGCACTAGAACCATGTTTAGTGAAAGACCCATCAAAGAACATTTTCCAGGATCACTGAGTAAGGTGCATGAGGGATTCATCCAAAAATTCTATGTGCAAAGGTTGATTGTCTTCAATCGAAGCATCAACAAGTTGATCTACAATGACCTGTCCTTTGATAGCTTTGTATTCTATATATTCAATGTCAAATTCTCTAAGAACCATGACCCATTTAGCCAATCTCCCTATAAGTGTTGCTTTGCTGAGAAGGTATTTGAGTAGATCAATCTTAGCCACTAGTTTGATAGAATGTGCTAGCATGTAATGTCTTAATTTATGTGATGCAAAGACCAATGCCAAACAATCTTTTTCTATGATAGTATAGTTCATCGTATATGACACCAAGGTCCTGCTGATATAATATATAGCTCTTTCCTTTTTATTCTCATCCTGTTGTGCCAAAAGTGCCCCCAGTGATGTATCAGTAGCTGATATGTAGGGAATCAAGGGTTTGCCTTGAATTGGTGGCATCAATATGGGTGGATTAGAAATATATTCCTTGATTTTCTTTAGATGTTGTTCACAATTTTTATCCCAATTGTAGGTAACTCCTTTCTATAATACCTTTGTGAATGGTTGAGCCTTATCTGCTAGCTGAGAAATAAAGTGTCTTATGGATTGTAGCCACCCTTGTAAACTTCTCATTTGACTGACATTCTTTGGAGGTGGCATTTCCATGATAGCCTTAACTTTTTCTAGATCCACTTCAATTCCTTTCACTGAAACAATATATCCTAGGAGCTTACCAGATGTAACCCCAAATGCACATTTCTTGGGATTTAATTTGAGTTTGAATTTTTCCATCCTGTCTAATATTGGACCTAGTTTTGATAGATGTGTTGATCTTTTCATAGATTTAACTAGAGTATCATCAACATAATCCTCCATGTTTTTGTGCATCATATCATGAAAAATTGTCATTACAACTCTTTGATAAGTAGCGCCTACATTCTTTAAACTAAAGGGCATTACATTCCAGCAGAAGGTTCCCCATGCACAGGTGAATGTTTTTTTTTTTATCCTTAGGTGCAATTTCAATCTGATTGTATCCACAAAAACCATCCATCAAAGAGTACAATTCATAACCAGCAGTCATGTCCATGATCATGTCTATGTTGGGCAGTGGAAAATCATCTTTTGGACAAGCTTTTTTTAAATCTCTGAAATCTGTGCAAACACGTATTGATTTGTCAGGTTTGGAAACATGGAAAATTTTAGATATCCATTCCGCATAATCAATTTCTCTGATGAATCCAGCTTTTAGTAATTTTTCTAATTCAACCTTAACAAGTAATGCAAAATGAGGATGCATTTTTTTGGAGTTTTTTCTTAACAGGTTTAACTCTAGGAGTGATAGAAAGATGATGCATTATGATGTTAGGATCTAGACCCAACATATCAACATATGTCCATGCAAAACTGATCTTATTTTTTGTGAAGAAATCAACAAATTCTTTTAGTTTTTTGGCTGACAAGGATTGAGCTACATGTATGGTGTGCTGAGCTTCTTTTGTTCCAATTTTTACTGGTTGTGTAGGTTCAATTAGCACTGATGATCACTCTTGAAAGTGATTGGGCAAAATGTCAAGTATCTCACCTTCAAGCACCTCAGAGAGGTTTTCACTGTTAGGTACGTCCTTTATTTTTACTATTTTTTATTCTGACACCGCCACAGTGTGAATTTTGCCATCAGAATATTTATTTTTCTTTTTTTGATTTTTGTGACTAAGATACTTGACATTTGCTACTGTCATGTTCTCACTTTTGTCACTGGTGGAAGAGTCCATTTGTTCAACTGCATTAAGATAATAGGCTAATGTATAGTCATTGGCAAAGTTAGGTATATTCAAAGGTTGATCTTGGAGAGTACACTCAATTAGCTCAAGATGTACAAGGGATAAAGATTTAACAAGTTCAAGGGAATTCACGGTATTATCATCACAACCTCAGACTGACAAGTCGAGTTCTAGAAGACTACCTTGCGTAAGTGTCTCAAGACCAGGAAGAGTTAAAACATGATTATTGAAGTTTATGTTAGTATTTAGGAGATCTAACCCAACAAACCTACCACTAGCACCGTCCTCTACTTCAGACTGCACTACATATCGTGGTTCGATAATAATAGGTTCATCAGACAAAGTTTCAACATCCATGACGAAGTTGTCATAGTTTGGTGTCGAGTAGGTAATGTCATAAATAGAGCTTATGTCAGAGTGATCATAGTCAGAAGATGAAGCCTCTGACTCTTCTTCAAGTGGCTTAGTGAAAGCATGTATAGTATCAATATATACATATTTGATGCTGCAAGTTCCTTCATGATTTGGTTCAATGATCACATGTATTTGACATACCTATTGACATATCCTTGATGACTCTGTTAGTTGCTATTGTCTTTTCCATTCATCTTCCTCTGGACTAATGACCGACCCTACTTCTGTAGCCTCCAATTCTTCATTTGTAGTCCCATACCTGATTGGATCTATCTCATTAGAGGGAGATATAGTAGGTGAAGAATTTTCTTGTCTTCTTTCTTCTTTCAGCTATTGTTCATAGTCTTCTTGTCTTTTTAGTCTAATTTCCTCTATTTCCTTTTGTAGTTTTAAGCGCACTATCTCTTGTGCTTCATCTATGATATCACTAGGTTCTTCAGAAGTTTCTTCAATAGATGCACCTGAGAGAGGATCTAGACCCCATTCATACTCATTTGAGTAAGTTTCTGAATTATCTATTTGCATTCTACCCATGTATGTGACCGGAATGTTCAGTGGTGAAAGCAACTCTTTAATTCTTTCCATTTCTTCTTTCATATCTTCTGGGATTTCTACTCCTTGTAGTGTTATTCCTAATATAGTTGGAACTTGATTACAAGATGTTTATTCTCTCTTGATTGCCAATTTTTCTTGTTCTTTTTCATACTCTTCTTGAGTTTGCTGAGTATTTACTTCCTGTGATGTTGAAGGCAGTATCTTTTTCCTCCACTTAGACTGATGATGAGAAGTATGTTTTTGATTTGATGACTCCTCTAAATAGTATCAAAGTCCAACTTTATCATTTGTAGACTTAGCTTATAGCTGAATAGGTTCAACAATACCTTCTTGATGCTTTCCTAGAGGACTAGTACCTGAATATCCCATGTGTTGAATCATCTTATAGCCTGGACCATATTGTGTAGGGGAAATCTCACAGTGTTGCACTTCTTTGTTTTCACTATCTTCTTTAAAAATCCATTTGAGAACAACCTCCTCTTATGTTTGATCTGCAACAGAAGTAGAGGACTGTACAAAAATACCACCATAAATGACATTTGGAGTTGAAGTTTGTGGCTTCATAGCCTCTGATGCTTTTCTAGACTATCTTGGCAATGGAGGAAGAGACATTAGTGAAATTACATGTTCTATTTTGTATCCATCCATGCCAACATCTATGATTTTCAATTTCTTTTCTAAATCTTTCATCAAAGTTTATGAACTTTCAGTCATAGAGGCTACTCTGTTATCAGGAACAAAGGTATCAATATATTGTTTTAATGCACTACAGATGTAGCTTGTATCAGCAAGAATACTGACTTCAACTCTATTATAAGGAAATTTCAAGCATTGATGATAGGTAGATGGTACTGCTTGCATTTCATGAATCCATGGCCTACCCAACAAGATGCTATATGAAAGAGGAAGGTCAAGCACCTGAAAAATAACATCTCTCCATAGGTCCTACCCTGATCGGTAATAGTACTGGACCTTTGGAAGTTATTTCTTCTTCATCATAAGATTTGATTGTTATTTTCTTTGTTGGATCAATGATATGTTCAGAAAATCCCAATTGTGTCAGTAAATTGTAGGTATAGATATTCAACCCAACTCCTCCATCTATCAAAACATGTTTGATTCGGTGTTTATGGATCATAGCTTTGATGTGTAATGGTTGGTTATGTGGGTGATTCAGTGAATTGTCATCTTCTTCACAGAAGGTGAGGTAATGAGGTGAAGTCAAGTGACCCACCATATTTTGAAACCGATCTATATCTAAATATTTGGGGACATTAGTAGTGAGAAAAGATTTGTCCAAGATCTCTCTATGAACATAAGAGATCTTAAGCAGTTCAAAAATGGAGATTTGAGCGATGGTTCATTTTAATTGTTCGACAATGCTGTAACTAGGAGAGGATGATGAAGCCAACTGCTTAGATTTAGTTGTGATCGTATCTAGTTGTCTATTTGAAGAAGTCGATAGGTTTGATGTTGTTTGATCGGGAGTCGAGGAACTAGCTCCTTTGAGAGTAACCTTTTTTTTAGCGCGGGTTACAACATTTGTAGTTTGTGTTTTATGTTATTTATCTTTGATTATGATCACGTTGCAATACTCATATTGGGAAGATTCAATCATGTTGATCATATTATCATTGTTAGCATAGGTGTAATTGACTTTGGCACCTCCCTTGGATTTTGAGGAATCAACTTATTCATAAGGAGGCAAGGGATCTTTAAAATATTTGTGATCAACATTAGTCGTGTGATTTCCAACAATAATTTTTCCAGCATCGATGAGGTCTTGAATCTCATGTTTGAGTTTCATGCAGATGTTTGCTATATGACCTTTGTTTCCATGATATTCATAGTATTCGTTTTCCCTCCACCATTTGGGTTTAACTTCTAGATCATATGGTCTAGAGTTGTCTAGCAATGTTATCAGATCATTTGCCAATAAAGTTTTAAAAGATGATTCATACGATTCTTCCAAAAGAGTGAAATCACGTTTAGGCTTTGAAAGCCAATGTTTCTCCTTAAACCACTCTTTTGATTTCTTTGGAGGGTTTTCCACCATAGTTTTAGCTGCTTTCAGTGCTTGTGTGCCGCTATCCAGATTAAATATTGTGGGTTTTGATTTTTTTATAACAGTGTCCACCACTCCATCATTAACAATGTTTCTGTTGTTATCTTTGTCGTATTTCCAGTATTTGTTCTTTTCTTTGGAACTAGAGCTTTGTTGTGTTTCTTTCCAAAGTGATATATCTCCTTTTTAATAAGCACATCTTCCATTCTAAGGGCACTATCTACCATTTTGTTGAATGAAGGGTACACTTGCATTTGGATATTATATTTTAATTTAGGGATCAGGTTATTGACAAAGATATCCATCTTGTCAGAATTTGGAATAGGCCATGAATGTCTAGAGAACATATTTCTTTAACATTGAAGAAAAGTGAGAAAAGGTTCTCCTGTCTTCTATTTGTTATTGCAAAGTTCAAACATAGTGACTGGATGACGAATGTTATAGGATTATTGTTGGAGAAACAATTTGACTAATTTATCAAAATTTTTAATTCCCATAGGTAGGCTCGAAAACCATTCCATAGCTCGTCCTCCTAGACTCCTCGGGAAAAGGTGCATGAGATATGTTTGTTCATGCATGAACTCCATACATAAAGCACAAAATTCCCTATCATAGATCTATATTTGTCAAACTTACGAATCTCCACTCTTGAAGGAAATGGAGGCATGTAAATGTTTTTGTCAAATTGGAACGGGCATATCGTGTCCAAAAAATATTGCTTTGATGATTTATCCTTATTTTTCATTTGTGTGATTTCAGTCTGTAACACTTGCAATTGTTTGTTTACTAGCTCTAAGGGTGTCTCTTCCTCTTTAGTGATAAGGGTTTCAATGTTATAATCAGTAGGAATTTTAGCACCTTGTTTTGCTAGCTTTAGAAAATAATCTTCTTTTTCTCTAGCCATGATAATCTTCATCATTTTTTGGAAATCTTTATCTTTTTGACAACTATTTTTAACAACTTTTGTAGGTTCAGAGGTTTACGACTCGTTAGATGAGGAATCACTGTCATTAGCATGGGTGATGATATTGTCATAAGTATCATGTTTAGCAACTTGTCTTTCATGCCTTTCTCCATACATGGTGGGAGATAAGGATTGATAAAAAATTGGTATATTTGACGATGAAGATTTATTAGAGACAGGGTCATCTATGAAGAATGGATTATTTTTTAATGAAGAGGATGATCCTTTAACTTTGTCATCTTTCTTATGAGAACTTCTAGTTTGAGCAGACATTTATGACTAATGTGACCAAGAACTAGATGTGATGCAGAAGTCAAGATCAAATTGAAGCTAGCTATTCGTTTGACGTAGTGATTGAGAAAAGTGACTAAGACTTAGTCTGGTTTCAAGAATGATCTATCCTGTATAAGATGTGATCTAAGCAACTTAGTTTGATTTGAGAGAAGTGACTAAGACTTAGTCTGGTTTGAGAAACGATTTACCTTGTATAAGACATGATGTAAGTAACTTAAGTTTGATAAGTAGTTGATTGAACTAGTTGAAAGATGTGTGACAAAATCATGCAACATAATGACAGAGGTACACTATCAAGATTGTTTATGTGCAGAATTATGATGACCAGTTTTATGGTCATGGTAGACCGATTAGGCAAGTATGATAGTTCTGGAAAAGTGTGTAGACAAATAAGTTTGGACTGACAAAATCAGGAATTCGTACGACAAAGTTTTCAGACCCAGATGATCATTTAACAATTCCCAGATGATAGAGACAATTTCTCATATGAGTTGTTGCCTAAACTCGCATGATAGTTTAGTGATCTATAGACAACAATATGATGAGTATGATGATTATTCATATGAAAATAGACTAAAGGCCAGATGATAATTATATGGTAATAGAATGACAATTATGTATACTCGGACGACAATTCTAACAGGGCCAGATGATAAACGATAGGACCAATGAAGACTTGTACGACAACTTGTGTATAGCCAGACAATAATTCAGTAGACTTGTACGATAGTGGACTGGATAGAGACGAGATTATGACACAGACAGAGTTTTGATGACTGACAGAGACTAGATTTTGACTAGGATAGAGTTTTTGATCACTGAGTTTTTGACGTTGTTGATTGTTTTCTCTAGTTTCAGTATTTCAGTTTCAATTTTAGAGGTGAAAAACATAGAAAACACACAAGATGTATAATGACTTCAAGAACAACACACAAACCCTATGAAAGTTGGCTTAGAGAAGAAAATCTTTGCTTGCAGACTTAGGTACACACCCAATAGCTAATCAAAATATGACTGCTGAGTCTCACACAATGGACTCTCAACGCCGTATTAGCCGACTCCAAATGCTAATGGGGGCACAAAATGACAAGTATCTTGGGAGAGTTACTATCTCTCTTGCACAAATATTATCCCCCTTTCGGAGGTGAATCAGGTAGCCTCTATCTTATAGTTCTTAGTCAAGAATTCCGTTCGAAATTACCCCTTGAAGTCACGCAAACATGATTCAGACCCATAGCCCAACAAGGTACCGAAACAAGTTGTAGTCACGTAAACATGATTGAGACTATGAGGCCCTACAAAATATTTGATATGAGAGATCTCAAAGAGAAAACACAAATAATCCCATCCTCTGAGACTTTAATCACTAGAGGCCTATTTATTATAGTGAGTTGGAATGCTCAAGTCCAGCTGTACTCACTTGGGTTGTTCTCATAGGGTGATTAATTTTTCCCACCTTGATAGGCCCGCTAAAGGTACACAAATATCAAACTTAGAAAAGGCTTCAAGGGTCTGGATTTCTGATTGTCTGTGCAGACAAGAGCATACTCTCCTACCTCTTAGATTTTTCTTAAAACAAAAAAGACAGATTTGTTAATTAACCAGATAGCAATTTAAGTGCCTAAAAAATGAATTTAAAGAATACACAAAGTTCACTTGAATCTCCTCAGGAAACCTACAAAAACAATGAATTAGTAGTCATTGTTTTTGTGTGAGAGGCATGTTCTTCGACAAATGTTCTACAAAAATTGATTAGGCTGTTAAAATCTCTCAGGCAGATAGACAACAAGCTAGGGTCAGCATTAGTACCATAATAAACAATAAGAAAAACCCCAAAATTGCAGTCTGTTTTAATACCAAAAAACCAAAATACCATACGAGTATTCTCACCAAGCCGTATGATAATTCACTATGAAATGTACGATACCTACAGTTTATCATTCGGGCCTCTGTGAAAACTCGTACGAGTTTTTGCAGAAACTGTATGGAAAAAATCCAAAAAATAAAAGTAAGCTAATCTGCGAGGCTGAAAGATGTAGTCTTCTGCCCCACGGTGGGCACCAAAAATGTGTGTGTGAAAAATGGATAAGTTTGCACGCTGTAAGACACAACACTTCAATTAAGTCATTGCATGCATGGTTAGATAGATGTAATCATGAATATAAAAACCATAACAAATCAACCTATTGCCTTCTAAAAGATGCGAGGAAGTTAAATTTCATTTCAAGGAAGACGTGAAGAGAGGATGGGAAGGGATTTTAATCTTCATCTAGATTATGGAGATAGAAGATGTGATCAGGCAGGAGGGTGGTGGGAGAGCAGTGGAGAATGCGAGCCCTAGGAGGTGGATAACAAGGAGACTATCCATAGAACTAGCCAAACAAACGAGAGATGATGCATAAGGTAGACAAGATGGTGGGGTGGTTTCTATGAGCCGACAAGGTGTAGCGAGTAAGATGGTAGAAGGAAGAAGGAGGCAACAAATTGCTGGAAGAGGAGGATCTCACCATAATTGGGTGGTTGGTGAATTGAGTGCCTCGGTTGCAAGAGGCGTGAAGGAGGAATCATGAATAGGTTATTACATGCACGATACCCATAGGTGCCATTTTTCTTTTCTCTCTTTTCAATTAATTTTATAGTTGAACTTTAAACTTCAAGTTGAAATGCCTATTTTTTGACAGGAAAGATGTAATAAGTTTTTTCATACTTTTATGTATGGGGGGTGGATGTGTGGGTGCTGGTTACTGGTTTTGAAATTTAGCTTTTGGAAGGATGGTAATGTCAGTGTCATGGATGTCTTGTTTTGGGAGTTTTTTGATAGTTCATTATCTTTCCGAAGTTGTAATGCTTATATCTTAATTAAATAAAATATATATTTTACCGATCAAAAAAAAATATAGAGTGATTAACTTGCCATCTAACATTAATGATTAAAGAATTCATTAATTAGGTTCTCAAGGTTGATTTATTTGCCTTTGGTTAGGACCTTGGTGATGTTGTTGAGATTAGGGGCCCATGGTTTAGGTGACCATTTTTAGGGTATTACATACACCACCACAGAAACCCTCTATAGATCACTATCATTTATGATTTGTTATGAATTTGTAGTCTTGGACAAAACATTCACTTTCAATGTGGCAGCTTCATTTGTTGCAGAAAAAAAGAACCCAAGCCTCCCTTTACTCATACATGTAATAGTAAACTCTTTCTATTGTTTGTAATGAGAGGGTTCTAAGGAGGTGAGACAAATCTGTCTCCTTGAAGAATACCTTGCATGATTCCTATATGAACTTTGAAGGCTTATCCCACTTGGATCTTTCTATTATGTAGGATTCTAGGCATTCAAAACTGAGAGAAAAAATCTATCAATGCATGTATAAACTAGAAATGTGTTAAAAAACATTTCCTTTTTGTTGCAACTGAAGAAGTTTTCATGATATAGGCATTGATAATCTCCTTTAGTTGTTGTTAAGTATTTCTGAGAAGTCTTAACCAACACAGGATCTGCAAAAATTATAGAGAAAACTAGGGCTTCCTTTGTGAGACAAATTAGGCTTAACACCTAATCTCCTTATGCTATGTGGGCAAGAATTGCAACAATAAACATGGGCTCTTTTCTTTTAACCACAAGTTACTTTTCCTTGAACACGAGTCAATCTTTGAATGAGTGCATAATTACATTAAAAAATCCATCATATGATTCCCTCCAATAAAACTTTAAATGGACTTCACTTGACTTACTTGAGCTTTAAACTTCATTTCCTTCCAAAGTATGTCGATTTTCATAAATATAAAGCTTCCTTTTAAAGATTTCACAATGCATGACAAGAAATGAAGACTTTCCTAAATTGTGGCACAAACCATATTCCTTTCAAATGTCAAGGTCTAACCTTATAACCATACTTTGGCATAGAAAACTAATTTATTAGACTCCCTTAAATAAAGAAAAGATACTTTTCTTTATTTTCTCTTTAAAGCTTTTGGTATATTAATGATTTTTCCAACTTATGCCACCCTACCAGGAATACAAATGATTTCATGTGATCCATTTGGCCTGAAAGGTAAAAATTGGTAACATTCTAGCAATCTCTTAGGGGTGTTTGCCTGCTAAGCACATTAGACCATTGGCCTTGAATTCATTGGTCATAGGAGTCAACATTTGTCTCTTGACAAACTTAGATTGGACCTACACATAGTTGTTAGAAATATTGAACAACAACAACACAACCTTCTAACAAGGCTAGAAAATATGCATAAGCACTTAGGAAAAGAAAAACTGAACTGAAGGATGTGCTAGAGCACTTAGAGGGAAGCAAAATCAGAAAAACAAATGTGCATCAACACTTATGAAATGGGAAACCTACTCTATTATGTACAAGGTGAAACATTACCTCAATAGCACAACTTGAGGTGTATCCCATTGACTGGGATAGGAAGCTCTTCCCCTTCCAAATTAGACAGTTGAAAGGCATTGTGTGGCTTGCGTTTTTTGATTATGTAAAGACTACTCCACATAGGATCAAACTTAGTGTGCTTTCCAGGCCTACTCTTCAGCTCATCCCATTTAAGAGCCAAATCACCCTCATTGAAGACTCTTAGGACTGCCTTCTTGTCAAATGTCATTTTCATTTGAGCTTGGTTATTTTCAATGGTTTGCAATGCATTATTTCTTACCTCTTCCAACTCCATAAGTTCTACAAATATGAGTTGCATGGGTTTTTCTTCCATAATTTCCAGCTCCTTAATCAGATTTAGTGTTGGTAATTAAACTAAAATAGGAAGCCTTGCTTCCTTACCATAAACAAGAACATAGGGAGAAATACTTGTAGCTCTCTTGGGTGTGATCCTATTAGCCCATTGTTTCTATGCCTGAATGTCATGAATGTATTAAGCTAATTAGCAAATAAGAACGAATCACCAATTCTCAACTAATTAACAAACGTGAAACATAATCAATGAAAATCAATACAAGAAATGAGAAATGCATTCAAATAGAAACTCCCTCATTCTACATCTTTGCTTCGATTGTGCTTCTCCAATTTGAGTGGCTGGTGGCTCTCAGGGATTGCACCAATTTCCTACATACGAATACTTTGAAGACTCTAATTTTTTGATTCTAGACTAAATTGAGAAAAGAGGTTGAATTTATAGATTTTCAACACAAAGGGGGTGAGAATAGAACTGGAGTGTTGATTGATAGATAACCGATTTAGATTGATCAGTGAACTCAATTGATTGATTTGTTAACTTATTTGATTGAGTAGTAAAATCAATTGATTGACCGGTAGAATGAATAGATGGATTAGTTAACTGGATTGATTGATTAGAAGATTGAATTGATTGATTAGAAGACTGCATTGATTTTGAGTTAAAAAGGATGATTGATGAGTTAACTAAGTTAACTGATTTGATCAATCAGTTGTGATTTAGCATGTGTTGTAGGAATTTGAAATTGAATTTGATTTTCATTTTCAATTTGAATTTGAATTTGGTCATTCGAATGCTGAAATGCACATGAAATTAACTGAAAATTAAGATTTGGGGAAAATGTGAATTTGATGATTTGAATTAGATGAAATGAAGTGAAATTCGAATTTGGGGAAATATGAAATGAAATTAGATGGAATTATAATTGGAATTATAATTTGGGGAATTAGAGGAATTTAATTATTTAATTAAAATAATTTAAATAAAATTATTTAAACTTAGGAAATAGAATTAATTAAATAATAAATATTATTTAACTAAAGAAAAGATCATAATTAATTAAATAATTGATATTTAATTAATAATTGAGATATGGTTAACTGATTAAAATGATTTGAGAATAGAAATAGAATAATTAGAAGTGTTGAAAGGCGATGATTAGAAGAAATATTTAATTTAATCAAATAATTAAAGAATTACTTAATTAAAATAGACGAATAATTAGTGTAGAATTAATGAGACATTTTTAGGTGTCTACATTTGCCCCTCTTTGAGACAATGTCAAAATGACATTGTTTCAAAGAAAATGAAAAGAAAAACTGCCCCAGTATGCCTCGGTGATGCTAAGGTATAATGCCCCCTTAGAAAAAGTGGTCGAGAGAAAATGTGAAACGAAGACCAGTTTTTTGGGAATGTTCTAGATAGTGATAATATGAAGTTTGAAAGGGTTTCAATCTCGTTTGCTATGTCTAAAATTGCGTTGAAGCTGGAGGGGTCCACGGGTGTTTATGTTAAAAAAAAACCCTAATTTTGAGCTTATAAAATGAAGATTGATATGGATTTGAGCTCATTTGCATTGTTTTGTTTTGAAAGAATTGCTTAGAGATATTTGTGCTTCCGACGTCCTTAGAGAGAAATGACAGGTCATAGAGCGAGGTTGCATTTATCAGAGCAAGTGCAATCATATTAGAGACCTCCCTTCAATGGTGGCATGGTGAATTGCCTGATTTTTTTGGTCAGTTTATGTCTATATTTTGCAAAACTTTTAACCGTTTTTTGGTCTGCCATCTTTCATGTATGTTGCAATTGAGTATCGATATTGCCACAATTGATTTAATCATGTCACAATTGATATTTTACGCTGTATTTGTTAACATGGATCACAATTGAACATTTTGAATCGCATTTGATTTTATCGTTTCACATATAATACATTTGATTCGCAATTGGCATAAGTATGTCACATTTGATTCTTTTACTTTGTAGTTGGTAATATTGAATCACAATTGATAACAAAGGCCTTTTTTCTTCTTATTTATGCGTCCTGACAGTTTTGATGACATAGTTGACTCATTTTTGTATTTTCCAAATGTAGGCACATTATCCAGTACTTCCTACTAGGCAACCACAGCCACATAGCCTTGATCGACGACATGAGTTGGATGCAGTGGATAGCGCTTTGTTATGACAGGTTGGATTGTATTATATAGCACATTTGCCTGAGGTTACAACCAATAGGGCCATGATTACTACTTTGATTGAGCGGTGGCATTCAGAGACATGTTCTTTTCATCTATCGACTGGTGAGGCGTATTTTACACCCAATATTTGGTAGACGAGTTACTTTTTATTGTCATGATGGTATCTCTTCTTTGTGTACCCTGTTCAAGTGTGAGGAGCAGGATCTACATATCCATGGTCATTACGAGATTTGTTGGGATGATTTTGATTATGATGATTGTTATCATTGATTAAAATGGGCTTTTCTTTTCCCATGATCGGCTGTGATTTGTTGAAATTTTTGAATAGGGTGTAATTCCATATGCTTCAGCTTTGTTCTAGACTTCAAGGGTTTAAAGGTTTTTGATTTTAGATCCTCTTGTGTTTTTTTTAAACCCTCTGGTTTCTAATCTTTCATTACTTTATTCACTTAAGTAATGGGTCATGGGGTCATGGGAAGTGTCCCCCCTTGTTGTTTGCCTACGCGGTCATGTTAATTAATTGACAAATTTATGCCTTGTATATTTTCTCCTAAAGTTGTCGGGCCCAGTAACTAGTACGCATCTCGCGGATGGATCCACGACTCGCGTTATTTCGCTAGGTGAAGTTGCATGTAGTTTAAAACTAGTGAAGTTGCAAAAACCACATGGCACGCCACATAGACACTCCAGCTAGTTGTTGACAGTGAGTAAAATGGTGGCACGTGGCACAAGTCACAACAGTCAGCGGGTCGGAATTGAAGGCTAAAAGGTGGGCCCCAGAGGTGAGTCAGGTCGCAGATGATGATGATCTGGAGGATACAGCTATTAAGAAGAAAGTGGGGCCCTATGGTTTCCTTTTGGCATATAACAGAGTGACAAGTCAGCTCCGAAGGTGACTGGATGCCAGGTGTTCACAGTGAATCAGCGGGCCCACCCCTCCCGAGAGCCTTTTCAGATGATTAAATGCCGATCAACTTAAGAGATGATCCGACAACCCGCGCTATTTCGCAAGGGTAAAATGCTCGTTCTTTATACCCCGCGAAATAGCGAGAATGCATGAGAGCCATCCATGTGTCATGATGATGACCTGGAGGATACAGCTGTTAAGAGTTTACTGGAGCCCCGTGGTTTCCTTTTGGCGTATAATAGAGTGACAAGTTAGCTCCGAAGGTGACTGGATGCCAGGTGTTCACAGTGAATCAGCGGGTCCACCCCTCCTGAGAGCCTCTTCAGATGATTAAATGCCGATCAACTTAAGAGATGATCTGACAGCCCGCGCTATTTCGCAAGGGTAAGATGCTCGTTCTTTATACCCTGCGAAATAGCGAGAATGCATGAGAGCCGTCCATGTGTCCGATGACACGTGGTCTAAGAAGAAAGTGTGGGCCCGTCAAGGTGGAACCGGCAAGTAAAATGAAGACACGCGGCTAGCATTAAGTTGAATGCGAAGGAAGTTTCAAGGCCAATGGTTGGGTGCCACGTGGTATCATATAGCCAATAGAGAAGCGGGACCCGGTGCAAAGCCAAAATTGTTAGTTAATCTAACGTTCGATCAAGTTTATTTTGATCGGATGGTCGGCGCTATTTTGTAGGACTAAGCTGCCCGATAGTTATACTTCACGAAGTTGCGAAAGAGAAAAATGAAACACTTGCAGGAACGTTGTGACCCATTGGAGTGAAAATACGAATTCTTGTATGAATTCAATTTTGAAGGGACGACCGAAGCATGTGGAATCAATGTTGTAGTTAAGGCCCAGAGTACAAAATTTGATTTCCTATCAACCAGGTGAAGATATATTTTAAAGGATTTTGCAGAAGAGCACATACAGAGTTATTTTCTTTAGGTACAGAGCAAGTCGGTTCAGTTGCAGAGAAAATTCCTTCAAGCGAAGAAACAGGTTCTCTCATATTCTTGTGTAGCAATTCCTATGTAGTGTTTTAAATAAGATAATTGATTCATCACAGAATTGTTCAGGAGTGGTATTCATTTCTTACGTTTTCAAAATGGCTCCTAAAAGAGAATTTTCTGGTAAAGTTGACTATTCAGAGAGGAGTGTCTGTGATGATTTTTTGGAACAGTTGACGTTGTCAACTAATCATGCTTCAAAGGCAAAAAAATTAGTACCCAAAGCTCCCCGTTTAAAAATAGGAGAAGGATTATATGACAAGGGTAACTGGTTGAGAGACCCACAGATTGGATTGTCTAGGCTGGGGTTGTTTAAAGTCGGATTCGGAATGAGAAATTCTCCTACCCCACAAAACTATATCTGGGAATTAGATGTCAAGAAATTAGTTGTCCCAGGGGTATTCATGGACACAGATTTGCTACCCAAATTGCGCTCAACTATGATCCAGTCACAAGGAGCATTCAGGATGTAAATGAGAAAACCCTTGTTGAGATTAATGCTGAAGAGTTTAGGATAGCTTTTGGGCTTAATGAATTCACCAATTTTTTAGAACCTATAAATTTCACATCATTGGCCCAAATTTACGGTGCACAGAGGAGTCATCTCAGGAGTGGGCCTCTCAAGGAGTTTTTTGTGAAAATAGGAGGGTTAACAGTTGTAGGACCCAACACTCAAGAACCCTTTTCATTAAGTATGTTCACCCTGAGGGCTAAAGGAATGTATTGGGCACTTTGCCAAGTTTTGGGAGAAGATGCTGAAGCAAATATGCCGAATCATTACTTCTTAATGATTGCTCAGATTTTGAATCCTTCTCTTGCAATAACATTTGATTATGCCTCTTTCATTGCTGATGCTATTCATGGAGGATTAATAGGAATCAAGAATGGAAAGGTGGATAGGCCTTTTGGATGGTACTCACTCCTGATGCATCTTTTTCTCTTCAAAGGTGGTGATTACTTTGCCAGTGGACTAGACCTTGTTAAGGCGAAGGAAGGAGAAAAAATGCCAGTACAATTATGGAGTATTGTGTTGTCATGGGATAGAGAGGATGCCAGTTTCTTAAAGTTTGATAAGTATTTTGCATCCAAGATATGGACTCTCCTTTGCTCTGAAAACCCAAGAATCCCAAAAGTTCTTCTGGAATTCATAAGACCAAAAGAATTCGCAGAGAACATAAAAATTGTTCATAACTGGGGTGACATGTATTTGTATCTAGTCTCCACAGTTTTCAGAGTTTTTAGTTTCAGGGGCACCACATTTTTGTTACCTTACCAGGTCCCTCTCAAAGTGGGAATTGCGGAGATCCTTAGACAAATTGGTGGCTTGCAAGAGGCAAAGTTGACAGGCAGGGGCAAAGGGACTATTTTCCCTGCAGCTACCATAGCTCACCGATTTGTAATAACAAAAGGAGGCTGGAATTGCTTTGATGATTTCCTCAAGCCTTATCATTTGTCCACTGCAGTGTCCAGGTTTGTTGATCCAGAAGACTTCTTCAACGGTATGTTTAGGAAGAAGGTAGCATGCAGAGGTAGGCCTCATCAATTCTAGTTTCCTGAAGACCTCATCAGAAATGAGTTTGATCTAGATGAGCAAGAGCTAAGGAAAGAGAAGTGAGTGGCTTATAAGAAAGACTTGGATTTTGTGCATCAGTTTGATGCCAGCTATGACCATTGTCCATCTTTTTCCCACTGGAAGAGAAAATAAAGTTTTTGATTCTTTGTTTTGAAGATGTGATGCAGACATTGAAGGAGAAGAGGGAAGCTGTAATCAAGAGCAACCTTGAGAAAGCCAGAATGATCCTAAGTAGGTCATCTTCCAGTAAAGCAATCCCTCTTGGTGATTATACACTGCATAAGAAATCCAGTTATAGTGTACTGGTGCCTACAACAGGGGAGACCTCTACCTCCAAAGGAAAGAGGAAGATACAAGATGTCATTGACATCCAAGAGAGCCCAAAGGAGCAAAGGGTGGGGAAAGAAGTACAATCAGATACACCTTTGTATTCCCCATCCCTATCCCCTATCCATATAGGAAATGAGCAAGCAGCAGCTGAGCAACTCCTTTAGTTAGGTAGTCTAGGGGAAATTGCATACACTTATGATGAAGTGGAGGAAGGAATGCCAGAAGAACTCATCGCTGCTGAAATGGATATCACCACCACTAAACTTAAAGGCTAGGAGTGGGATCCTGAGAAATAAAGCAAGAGATGGTGGAAGAATTCAAAACCATCACCCCTGAGCAGGGAAGAGATATGGTAGCACAAGCTGGACTGGTTATCTTACCTGAATGGGATATTGCAGATGCCCTGGTATTAGATGCAGTGAGAAAAGAGACTAAACCTATGGAGGGGGTTACTTTCAATAACTATAATGCTGCACTCGTCATGTGGTCTCTCAAGAGAAATGCGAGTAAGAAAAGCAAAGACACCCCAGGGTCAAGTTACCTTGGTGGAATGATGGTGAAGAGAGTGCAGAGTACAGGGGTAGTAGAAGCTGCTAGCACTATGTTAGAGACTGCAAAATTTAGTGTTGCAGTAGCAGAGAAGGAAGCCAAAGAGAAAGAGGCCCTCCAAATTAAGCTGGAAACAATTTTGAAGGCTTATAACAATGCCAAGGAGGAGGTAAGGGGTAAGGATAACATCATTACCAAGTTGCAGAGCCAGTTGACTGGACAATACCATCAAGGTGAGTCTTCAACACTAATGATTTCCTCTTCTCCTGCAAGACCTCCACCTACCAGCCCTATCATTGAGTTTCCACCATCTCTAGCACCCTCCAGCTCTCAAGTGATTGAAATCACTCCCCAAGAATTAAAAAATTTGAAACAGGCTTAGGCCTTATATGGAAAGAAATATGAGGAGAAAGTAAAGGCTACAATTTCCAATTTTGCAGATACAATAAATGCCTCATTGCTCTACAACAATGTAGGTAAATTTATGGAAATATGGAATGAGCTCAGGAGAGACAAGGCCATTCTGACGCCTATTTTTGACAGATGGAGGCCTAGGGAGCAAGATTTAGAGTTTATGTGTGTATCCTGCGATGAAGCTAGGGCCAATCCCATCATTAAATCCACTTCTGATGTCACTAAAATCTTAGTACAATTAGCAGCAGAGGTGGATAATGTGGATAGGAAGGTTAATCTGTGCAAGAAGGAATACACTGAGCAAGTTTTTGAGTTGCTCCCAGGAGTTTTTGCTAGCCCGGATCAGTTAAAGGACAAACAAATGTGGGTTAAGGAAATAGAAGCCAAATTATCAGCAAGAGTTAAAGGAATTATTGATTTAGATGATGCTTCTTTCTTTGTTTTGACAATTCAAGAGATGAAAATTAAGTCACATTATGGTTTTCTCAATTCAGAAGTCAACAAAATGAGAAATTCTTGGAAAAGGTTGACTAAGACTAAAGATAAAGTGATTAATTTCTCATGGCCGATAGAAGAGGTGTATGGTGAGTGGACAGTTAAATATGCCACCCATGATCTAGAACAGTTGGAGAGCACCCCTGAAAAGGTAGAAGAGGTTGCAATTGAACAGCTTGTTGAAGAAACCGCAGAGGCCGAAAAGAGCTTGTAACTGATTTTGTAAAAAGCTTGTAACCTCTTTATTTTGAAAGAAATGATTGTAACAAACTCTCCTTGAGAAGTTCGTAGCTTTGTGCATCCATGTTGTTATAAATGGATACCAGGACTATAGGAAAAGAGATCGCAAAGAATTGTATGAAAATGCTACAAAAATTTATCTGAGCCTTTCTAAGTCCAATGGAGAATCAAAAATTTCTTGTAATATTTCTTGAACTAAATATCAATATACAGACCATCGGTTTTGAGTAAAGCTTTGTGTTGTCTTCAAGTGTGTTCACGAATTTGTTTACTGCTTTCATTCTGAATAATCCAGGGTTGTTCTGTTTGAATGGAATTGCAAAGCAATTTTAGTAGAAGTGTTCTTTAGCTTTTCTCTTTAGGAGGGAAATTAAAGATGCGGGGATCACTCATACCGGTAAACTCTTTTGGAAGAGACTTTGAATTTTGATGATCATAGCTTAATTTAGAATGCGTAAATTCTTGTAGGTGTCAGGCATATACAAGGATTAAAAGAAACCAAGCCAATGGGAAACATAAAGTTGTTTTGTTTGAGGAGTCTTATTTGAGTTTAGATGACTCTATGACCTTGGATAAGGGACTGGTATTGATTGAAGTTGTTTATTGCATGTTTTGTTGATCAAAATGCTGAATTTAAGTATAATTACCATTATTTGTTTTCAGTTGATTTCAAGGTGAATAGATCCACTGGTTTTCTGGACTGATTTGCTATGGGTCTATGTTTGAAAGTGTGAATTCAATTCACAAAGGTATACCCACCTGGGCTCTGAGTAGGCCCGAAGTGTAGAAGGTTTAATCAAACCTTGTCATATGTTGTCTTGAGAATTTCCTTATCTTTGATGTCTCTTCTGCACCGAGTTTAAATCATATTATTTTAAGGATATTAAAGGGAATCAGATTTTGAAGACAACAAAAGTGGCGACTCTGCTGGGGAGAGTTATAATAAAGATATAAACACAGATCTATGCTGAGACTTGTAAAGAAAATTGTTGTGTGTTTGTGGATAAGACTGCTTGTTTTCATTTTTCCCATAGTTTTATGGGTGGCGACTCTGTTACTTTTGAACCAGTCCTTGTGAGATACAAATTTTCTAAATGGAAGACAAGTGAGATGCAAGGAACAAAAAACACAAGATCATTCATGAAGAAACATCCTCGTGAAACTTTGTTAGAAGGTCTGCCAGAACAGTCATGGAGAGGCCAGAAGAGATCTGTGTTGCATGAGCCATCAAATGTTGCTTGGGTGTAGAAAAACAATAATACTGGTAAGATGCCTGATTGACCTATCTATGCAAAGTTTAATTCATCTTCCAGAGATTCAGAACATGATATTTTAGGCTTCCATTCAGGATTGTTTGGAAATATTGATGATGCACCTATTTTAAATCAAGATCTATCTCATGCTAGTGTTTCTGCAAAAGATAGAACCAATTCAAATGCAATTAGGCACTCTATTCCTAGGACAATTGATGGGAACATTAGTCTGATAGACATAGATCAAGTTAATGCATCAGACTCTAAAGAAAACTTCCCTGATGAGGATAAAGTGTCACAAGAGATTGAAGATTTAAATAGAAGAGTCCATCATTTAATATCCTTAAGAGCCCAAAAGGAGGCAAATAAGGAGAAGGAAGTTAAAGCCAAACTAATGGAAAGAGATAGGCTTCTTAGACAGATAGCTGATCTTGAAGTACTTGCTAAAGAGAAAGAAAAGAGTGACGAGGAAGGCCTTGTGATTAGAGAAATTTTAATCCCCAAAACTAAACAAGTTTGTAAGTCAGTAGCCCAGCCAACTAGGGAAGTATTTAATGACTCCCAGTTTCCTAAAGCCACTCTAGCCAAAGGAAAATAGAAATGGGTAGATGATGGAGTAGAATCTAAAACTGTAGAAGAGATCTCTCATAGGATTCTAGCACATGAGAGAGAGATGGAAAGGATGAGGAAGGAAAAGGAAGACCTCCAAATGGAACTGGAAAAGGCTGAGTTAGAAGCAGCGAATCAGGAAGTAAAAAGAAAGATTAATTACTTAAAGGCTCCCCCTATTACATTCCCATCAAAAGATCTTAGCAAGGCTAATCCCCAAGACATTTCCTTTCCTCAGGTTAATACTCAACCTACAGTACATGCTAATATTGCCTCAGTAAGCCAAATACCCATGAATAAACAGTACACCCAAGCACCTCAATCTCCAATCCCGAAAGCTAAAATGACCATGGGAAATAATAGTGCTATTACCCCTTTTCAAACAAGGCCAATCAATCTAGAACAATATAGGCAATTGTTTTTTGATGGGATCCTGGGATATCCAAATCATGTTCCCACTGAGTTAAGAGACAGACTCCATAAATTTGCTGGGAACAATGCAATTAGTGCTGAGGAACATCTGAAATCTTTTGGGGATCTAATAAATGATTATGAGATAGTAGATGAAGATGTTATTATGAAACTGTTTGTTCAATCCCTGGTTGATGATGCAAGAGATTGGTACAGAGGTCTTCCAGTAAATAGCATAGGTTCATGGGAAGATTTTAAAAATTGTTTTCAAGAACAGTATGGTGACAAGACTAATGTGAGCTTCATGCTAAATGAGTTCAACAATATTAGAAAATCTGAAAATGAAATGGTCATTGAATTCAATGCCAGATTCCAGAAAGCCATGCACAGATTGTATCAAGTGATGAGGCTAGATGATAATATGTGCCTTAATACATATTACAATGCATTTGATTCCAAAATGGCCTATATCTTGAGAGATAAAAATCCCCATAACCTGAGAGATGCTTTTAGAATTGCCATAAATGTAGAAAGTAATAGAAAAGCATCTGGAAAATTAGGAAGAAGGACAGATGGTAGATTATGGTAGGAAACCAAACAACAACCTATCAAAGTTACTAAAGAGGATGATAAAATAGAGAAATTGGTTACTGCTATGAAAGATTTGACTACCAAGGTTAACAAAAATGACAAGCCTCATTGTAACTGGCAAGATAGACCTCCTAGATTATATGATATGCCATATAATACCAATTGGAAGGATGGTAAACCCCAAATTGAGAAGCCCAAAATTGCCCAAAGTCAAGACACACCAGATCCTTTGAAAGGGAAAACTGTTCACAATATAGAAAATACTCCTTGGTGTATTGCTTGTGATGGACCACATTCTCCTCATCAGTGTACAGTGGCTCAAGCTCTAGAAGAATCTATGAGACCAGAAGCGGAGCCTGACATTAATATGTTTGAAACCATCGTAGAAAGTGATGAGGAATCTGTGCAAAGTGAATACAGTGATGTGCTGGATAATGAAAAGCTAGTGCAAGGATAGTTAGGTTTAGGTTGGCATCCTACATTGAATGTGGTAACAATTGAAGATGAAGAGGTTCATCTTAGGAGGCCTAGTGAGGAAGAAGTTAGAAATCTCACTAAGGCTGCAATTGCCAAAGCAAAACATAACTATAATCTGAGAAGAACCAAGAGAGACTGTGATCAAGGTGAGCTGGGCTCTATGTTTGTAAAAGAAGTTACAAAAAAGGGGGCATCAAGCAGTGCTACTACTATTCCTACGGTCAGTCAAGAAAAAGAGGAACAAGTTAAAGAAGTACCTAAAGGCATAGATGATAAAAATGTTGGTAATGTACAAGGAGCAGAGACAGTGAAAAGGGCGAGTCAATTCAGAACAGAAAAGGTTAGGGTTAGTATTGAAAAATGTAATAATTCTACATTTGATATGGCCCAAGCTTTAACTCAAATGAAAGTCACTGTTCCATTAGTAGAATTGCTAAAGATTAAAGAACATAAGGATGCAACTTTGTCTTTATTCTCTAGTATATCTGATAGTGACACATTATTACCCACTGGTTTAGCTAAAGTTGGAAAGGATCAAGAGTTCCGAACCCCAGAGGTTTATGTTGGAACCACTATCACTCAGGAGCCTTCTCAGGTAGATCCCTTCTATGTTACTTTGTTAGTCAATAACCGGTTGATTAAAAATTGCATGATAGATTCAGGAGCTGCTGCTAATGTAATGCCCTATGGTGTTATGAAAGAATTAGGGTTATCAGTAACCACTGTGTATGGGAAATGCTATGCCATGGATAACAGAGAAGTACCTGTGATAGGTACAATGAAAGATGTAGAAGTAAAAATAGCAACATTTCCTAAAGCCACTTACAAAATGAATGTTATTGTTATTGACACTAAACCCCACTATGGTATGTTACTTTCCAGGCAATGGGTAGCAGCAGTAGGGGGAAATGTTCAACTGGACTTATCTTATGCTACCATTCCTATTGGTGGTAATCAGGTCAAATTATACAGAGAGCCACGAGCTCCTAGGGTAATTGAAAATGTGGACCCTAGTATGCTTAATTGTATGATTGATGTAGATTTAGATAACTTTAGACTTCAACCAATTTCACCTCAATTGAAGAATACTGACCCAATTTTAGTCGAGCTACAAGCACAGCAGTATGGGTTGTGGCAGATGTATTTTGATGGAGCTTGCTCCAAAGAAGGATCTAGAGCAGGGGTTCTTTTTGTGTCCCCATCAGGTATAACTTTTAAATACTCATTTTTATTGGCATTCCAGTGCACAAATAATACTGCAAAGTATGAAGCCCTGTTACTAGGACTTGAGGTTGCAAAAAGGTATGGAATCCAACTGTTGAAAGTAATGGGGGATTCAGAATTGGTTGTCTCTCAGGTGAGATCTAAATATGTATCCAAGAATGATAGATTGAAGTAGTATAAGCATGCTATTTGGGATGTTATTGAGCATTTTGATGCATTTTCTATTAATTGGGTAGAGCGAGCAAAAAATATTATGGCAGATTTCCTAGCTAATGTTGCTTTGAAAAATGATGATGCAATGCTAACTAGTATTTCCACTGTGGAAATAAAATCTAGGCCTGCTATTCCTGATAATATGTACAATTGGCAAGTTTTTGCTGATGATGAAGACATTCTTAGGTTTATTCAATGTGTTGATGATTATGATGGACAAAAGATTGATTGTAATGCATTGGTGGAAGTGGTAGACAATAAAGAGACAGTGTTTGGAAATGATGTTGTCCAGTTGGAAACCAATGAGATACCTAAAGGGCTGGTGGAGTTGGAGAGCATGTTTAGTTATAATGATAGTCATTTACATCAGCAGTCTACCACCAAGTTGGAAGAGTTAGAGGAGGTAAACCTGGGGACAGAATCATTCCCTAAGCTGGTATATATTGGAAAGAAACTACCCCCTCATGTCAGGACTAACCTTATCAATTTATTGAAAAGGTATAAACATGTCTTTGCTTGGTCTTATGAAGACCTAAAGGCGTATAGACAAGATCTTTTTCAGCATGAAGTTCCCTTACTTCTAGATGCTAAGCCTTTCAGATAGAAACAGAGGCCTATCAATCCCTTGTTAGAAACTAAAATGAAACAAGAGTTGACCAAATTGAGAGAAGGGGGGATTATCAAACCAATAAGGCATTCTTCACGGGTCTCCAATTTGGTCCTAGTGAGGAAGAAGAATGGAGACATCAGATTGTGTGTAGATTTTAGGAATTTAAATGTTGCTTCCTTGAAAGATAATTACTCATCCCCAAATATGGAAGCCATGCTACAAAGAGTAACAGGATGTAATCTTTTATCCATGATGGATGGTTTCTCAGGATATAATTAGGTGTTGGTAAAGGAGTTTGAACAGTTTAAAACAACTTTCACTACTCCATGGGGAACTTATGTATATGTGAGAATGCCATTTGGATTAAAAAATGCAGGAGCTACATTTTGAGAGCTATGGATGTGGCTTTCAAAGAATTCATAAACATTATCATGGTGGTTTACCAAGATGATCTAACTTGTTTCTCAAAGAAAGCTGATAATCATTGTGGACATCTAGAGAAGGTGTTCGATAAAGCCTTGGAATTTGGTGTATCTCTAAATCCTAAGAAATGTCATTTTGGGGTCACTGAGGGAAAGTTACTGGGACACATAGTTTCCAAGGAGGGGGTAAAAATAGACCTTGAAAGAATAGAAGCAATCAATAAGGTGTCTGAACCTAAAAATGTGAAAGGTATCCAATCCTTTTTAGGTAAAGTAAATTTTGTCAGAAGATTCATTGCAAACTTCGCAGAGATAGTGAAGCCTATCATCAAATTGCTTAAGAAGGATACAAAATTTCATTCGGATCAAGAAGCTTCAAAAGCTTTTGCTGAGATTAAGAAGGCAATCCAAGAGGCACCAGTGTTGAAATCTCCTGATTATAGTAAGCCTTTTTCTCTGTTTTCTTTTGCTTCATATCATACGGTGGCTGCAGTATTACTACAAAAGGACAATGAAGGATATGAACATCCCATAGCCTTCTACAGTAAGTCTTTGCAGGCAGCAGAACTAAAATATGAAACCATGGAGAAACAAGCTTATGCCCTAGTCAAAGCTGTTAAGGCTTTTAGGCCATATTTAGTGAATGCAAATATCATTGCCTATGTCCCACATGCTGCAGTTAAAGATATTTTGTCTCAGTCTGAGGTTACTGGAAAGAGATACAGATGGATTAATAGAATTCAGGAATTCAACTTGGAGATAAAGATCACCAAATTGGTGAGAGGTTTAGGTTTGGCCAAGCTCATTATTGAGTCAAATCTCATGAATGTAGAAATACACAATGTTGAGGTTAGAGATGCTTTGGTCACTAGTATTGAGAGACAACCCTGGTATACAGAGATAATCCAAGTTTTGAGAGGTGATACCCTCCTAGAAGAAATGACATACAATCAGAAAAGAACTCTGAAACTCAAGTCCCAAAAATATGTGCTCATTCAGGGTGATCTTTTCTGGAGAAAAAGAGATGGAGAGTTACTAATGTGTTTGGATGAATTTCAAGCTAAATAGGTGTTGACTGAAATGCATGATGGAGTATGTGGAGGTCACTATTCTGCTAAGACTACTACTGGTATGATAATTTAGGCTGGGTATTATTGGCCCACCTTATTTAAAGATACCCATGCATATGTTCGGAGATGTGACCCATGTCAGAGATTCTCATCCAAGCTCAAGTATGAAGGAGCCTTACCCCTAAATCCAGTCTCTGTAGAAGCTCCTTTTGTCCAGTGGGGCATTGATTTTATTGGAGAAATTGTTGAGAAGTCAGGGAGAGGTCATGGATGGATCATAGTGGCCACTGATTATTTCACCAAATGGATAGAAGCCATCCCTACAAGAAGAGCTACTAGTAAAGTTGTCATTGATTTCCTGATGGATAATATTGTGACTAGATTTGGAACACCTACAAAATTGGTGATGGATAATGCCATGTGTTTCAGATCAGAAGAATTTGTAGGCTTTTGTACTAGTCATGGTATACTCATGTCATACTCTTCACCTTATCACCCTCAGGGGAATGGACAAGCAGAATCTAGCAATAAAAGCCTATTGAATATCATCAAGAAAATCCTAGAAGAAAATAAAAGATCTTGGGATCAAAAGTTGAAGTTAGCTCTGTGGGCAGATAGGATAATTGTTAAGAAATCCATTGGAATGTCCCCTTTTGAATTATTTTATGGTGCCCAAGCCAGATTGCCGGTAAATAACCTTCTTCCAGTGTATAAGTTTTTGCAAAATGAGGACATGGAGGTATTTGAACCAATGGAAAATAGAATGATCCAAATTATAGAAATGGAAGAGCTTAGGGATTTTGCCCATAAGAGAAATCAGAAGATCCAGTTACAGTCAAAGTATCTTTTTGATAAGAGGACATCACTAAGGAAGTTTCAAATTGATGACATGGTTCTTCAATGGAATGCAAAAGGACAGGATAAAGGGAAGCATAAGAAATTTGAATCACTATGGATTGGCCCTTTTGTGGTTTGTAACTTAAATGGTAAGGATTCATATTTCTTGAAGAATATGGATGATGAAATGCAGGAATTTCCAGTGCATGGACAATTCCTGAAGCATTATTTCTCTTAATGTCCATGCATGGTAGGTCCTTTGTTTGTACATATTTTGTTCCTTTCCTGCTTTTCTATTTTGGTCGGTGTTTTGGTCTGTTTCTCCAGAGTTTCTGAGTTTTCTTGTGTTGACCTTGCGATCAACCATCCCCAGTCAGAGCCGCTATTATCATTGATTAAAATGGGCTTTTCTTTTCCCATGATCGGCTGTGATTTGTTGAAATTTTTGAATAGGGTGTAATTCCATATGCTTCAGCTTTGTTCTAGACTTCAACGGTTTAAGGGTTTTTGATTTTAGATCCTCTTGTGTTTGTTTTAAACCCTCTGGTTTCTAATCTTTCGTTACTTTATTCACTTAAGTAATGGGTCATGGGGTCGTGGGAAGTGTCCCCCCTTGTTGTTTGCCTAGGCGGTCATGTTAATTAATTGACAAATTTATGCCTTGTATATTTTCTCCTAAAGTTGTCAGGCCCAGTAACTAGTGCGCATCTCACGGATGGATCCACGGCTCACGTTATTTCGCTAGGCGAAGTTGCGCGTAGTTTAAAACTAGCGAAGTTGCGAAAACCACATGGCATGCCACATAGGCACTCCAGCTAGTTGTTGACAGCAAGTAAAATGGTGGCACGTGGCACAAGTCACAACAGTCAGCGGGTCGGGATTGAAGGCTAAAAGGTGGGCCCCAGAGGTGAGTCAGGTTGCAGATGATGATGACCTAGAGGATACAGCTGTTAAGAAGAAAGTGGGGCCCCGTGGTTTCCTTTTGGCATATAACAGAGTGACAAGTCAGCTCCGAAGGTGACTGGATGCCAGGTGTTCACAGTGAATCAGTGGGCCCACCCCTCCTGAGAGCCTTTTCAGATGATTAAATGCTGATCAACTTAAGAGATGATCCGCCAGCCCGCGCTATTTTGCAAGGGTAAGATGCTCGTTCTTTATACCCCACGAAATAGCGAGAATGCATGAGAGCCATCCATGTGTCATGATGATGACCTGGAGAATACAGCTATTAAGAGTTTACAGGAGCCCCGTGGTTTCCTTTTGGCGTATAACAGAGAGACAAGTTAGCTCTAAAGGTGACTGGATGCCAGGTGTTCACAGCGAATCAGTGGGCCCACCCCTCCTGAGAGCCTTTTTAGATGATTAAATGCCGATCAACTTAAGAGATGATCCGACGGCCCACGCTATTTCGCAAGGGTAAGATGCTTGTTCTTTATACCCCGTGAAATAGCAAGAATGCATGAGAGCCGTCCACGTGTCCAGTGACACGTGGTCTAAGAAGAAAGTGTGGGCCCGTCAAGGTGGAACCGACAAGTAAAATGAAGACACGTAGCCAGCGTTAAGTCGAATGCGAAGGAATTTTCAAGGCCAATGGTTGGGTGCCACGTGGTATCATATAGCCAATAGAGAAGCGGGACCCAGTGCGAAGCCAAAATTGTTAGTTAATCTAACGCTTGATCAAGTTTCTTTTGATCAGATGGTCGATGCTATTTCGCAGGACTAAGCTGCCCAATAGTTAGGCTTCACGAAGTTGCGAAAGAGCAAAATGAAACACTTGCAGGAACGTTGTGACCCGTTGGAGCGAAAATACGAATTCTTGTATGAATTCAATTTCAAAGGGACGACCGAAGCATGCAGAATCAATGTTGTAGTTAAAGCCTAGAGTACAAAATTTGATTTCCTATCAACCAGGTGAAGATATCTTTTAAAGGATTTTGCAGAAGAGCAGATACAGAGTTATTTTCTTCAGGTACAGAGCAAGTCGGTTCAGTTGCAGAGCAAATTCCTTCAAGCAAAGAAACAGGTTCTCTCATATTCTTGTGTAGCAATTCCTATGTAGTGTTTTAAATAAGATAATTGATTCATCACAGAATTGTTCAGGAGTGGTATTCATTTCTTACGTTTTCAAAATGGCTCCTAAAAGAGAATTTTCTGGTAAAGTTGACTATTCAGAGAGGAGTGTCTATGATGATTTTTTGGAACAGTTGACGTTGTCAACTAATTAGGCTTCAAAGGCAAAAGAATTAGTACCCAAAGCTCCCCGTTGAAAAATAGGAGAAGGATTATATGACAAGGGTAACTGGTTGAGAGACACATAGGTTGGATTGTCTAGGTTGGGGTTGTTTAAAGTCGGATTCGGAATGAGAAATTCTCTTGCCCCACAAAACTATATCTGGGAATTAGATGTCAGGAAATTAGTTGTCCCAGGGGTATTCATGGACATAGATTTGCTGACCCAAATTGCACTCAACTATGATCCAGTCACAAGGAGAATTCGGGATGTAAATGGGAAAACCCTTGTTGAGATTAATGCTGAAGAGTTCAGGATAGCTTTTGGGCTTAATGAATTCACTAATTTTTTAGAACCTATAAATTTCATGTCATTGGCCCAAATTTACGGTGCACAGAGGAGTCATCTCAGGAGTGGGCCTCTCAAGGAGTTTTTTGTGAAAATAGGAGGGTTAACAGTTGTAGGACCCAACACTCAAGAACCCTTTTCATTAAGTATGTTCACCCTGAGGGCTAAAGGAATGTATTGGGCACTTTGCCAAGTTTTGGGAGAAGATGCTGAAGCAAATATGTCGAATCATTACTTGTTAATGATTGTTCAGATTTTGAATCCTTCTCTTGCAATAACATTTGATTATGCCTCTTTCATTGCCGATGCTATTCATGGAGGATTAATAGGAATCAAGAATGGAAAGGTGGATAGGCCTTTCAGATGGTACTCACTCCTGATGCATCTTTTTCTCTTCAAAGGTGGTGATTACTTTGCTAGTGGACTAGACCTTGTTAAGGAGAAGGAAGGAGAAAAAATGCCAGTATAATTATGGAGTACTGTGTTGTCATGGGATAGAGAGGATGCCAGTTTTTTGAAGTTTGATAAGTATTTTGCATCCAAGATACGGACTCTCCTCTGCTCTGAAAACCCAGGAATCCCCAAAGTTCTTCTGGAATTCATAAGACCAAAAGAATTTGCAGAGAACATAAAAATTTTTCATAAGGGGTGACATGTACTTGTATCCAGTCTCCACAGTTTTCAGAGTTTTTGGTTTCAGGGGCACCCCATTTTTGTTACCTTACCAGGTCCCTCTCAAAGTGGGAATCGCGAAGATCCTTAGACAAATTGGTGGCTTGCAAGAGGCAGAGTTGACAGGCAGGGGCAAAGGGACTATTTTCCTTGCAGCTACCATAGCTCACCAATTTGTAATAACAAAAGGAGGCTGGAATTGCTTTGAGGATTTCCTCAAGCCTTATCATTTGTCCACTGTAGTGTCCAGGTGTGCTGATCCAGAAGACTTCTTCAATGGTATGTTTAGGAAGAAGGTAGCATGCAGAGGTAGGCCTCATCAATTCTAGTTTCCTGAAGACCTCATCAGAAATGAGTTTGATCTAGATGAGAAGGAGCTAAGGAAAGAGAAGTGGGTGGCTTATAAGAAAGCCTTGGATTTTGTACATCAGTTTGATGCCAGCTATGACCCATTGTCTATCTTTTTCCCACTGGAAGAGAAAATAAAGTTTTTGATTGTTTGTTTTGAAGATGTGATGCAGACATTGAAGGAGAAGAGGGAAGCTGTAATCAAGAGCAACCTTGAGAAAGATAGAATGATCCTAAGCAGGTCAACTTCTAGCAAAGCAATCCCTCCTGGTGATTATAAACTGCATAAGAAATCTAGTTATAGTGTGCTGGTGACTACAACAGGGGAGCCCTCTACCTCCAAAGGAAAGAGGAAGATACAAGATGTCATTGACATCCAAGGGAGCCCAAAGAAGCAAAGGGTGGGGAAAGAAGTACAATCAAATACACCTTTGTATTCCCCATCCCTATCCCCTATCCATATAGGAAATGAGCAAGCAGCAGCTGAGCAACTCCTTTCGTTAGGTAGTCTAGGGGAAATTGCATACACTTATGATGAAGTGGAGGAAGGAATGCCAGAAGAACCTGTCGTTGCTGAAATGGATATCACCACCACTGAACTTAAAGGCCAGGAGTGGGATCTTGAGATAAGATAGGCAAGTAGTGCCTTTTTAGTTGATAACAATTTTGTCACATCAGAAGCATTTATGCAGTTTATATGGAAACAACACATAGATAAATATAATGCTAGATGTGAAACAAGAAAGGCTGAGCAACCCAATAAAGATCCAACCCTGGTGGAAGAAGAAATAAAGCAAGAGATGATGGAAGAATTCAAAACCATCACCCCTGAGCAGGGAAGAGATATGGTAGCACAAGCTGGAGTGCTTATCTTACCTGAATGGGATATTGCAGATGCCTTGGTATTAGATGCAGTGAGAAAAGAGACTAAACCTATGGAGGGGGTTACTTTCAATAAGGATGATGCTGCATTCATCATGTGGTCTCTCAAGAGAAATGAGAGTAAGAAAAGCAAAGACACCCCAGGGTCAAGTTACCTTGGTGGAATGATGGTGAAGAGAGTGCAGAGTACAGGGGTAGTAGAAGTTGCTAGCACTGTGTTAGAGACTGCAAAATTTAGTGTTGCAGTAGCAGAGAAGGAAGCCAAAGAGAAAGAGGCCCTCCAAATTAAGTTGGAAACAATTTTGAAGGCTTATAACAATGCCAAGGAGGAGGTAAGGGGTAAGGATAACATCATTGCCAAGTTGCAGAGCCAGTTGACTGGACAATACCATCAAGGTGAGTCTTCAACACTGATGATTTCAAAACCATCACCCCTGAGCAGGGAAGAGATATGGTAGCACAAGCTGGACTGGTTATCTTACCTGAATGGGATATTGCAGATGCCCTGGTATTAGATGCAGTGAGAAAAGAGACTAAACCTATGGAGGGGGTTACTTTCAATAACTATAATGCTGCACTCGTCATGTGGTCTCTCAAGAGAAATGCGAGTAAGAAAAGCAAAGACACCCCAGGGTCAAGTTACCTTGGTGGAATGATGGTGAAGAGAGTGCAGAGTACAGGGGTAGTAGAAGCTGCTAGCACTATGTTAGAGACTGCAAAATTTAGTGTTGCAGTAGCAGAGAAGGAAGCCAAAGAGAAAGAGGCCCTCCAAATTAAGCTGGAAACAATTTTGAAGGCTTATAACAATGCCAAGGAGGAGGTAAGGGGTAAGGATAACATCATTACCAAGTTGCAGAGCCAGTTGACTGGACAATACCATCAAGGTGAGTCTTCAACACTAATGATTTCCTCTTCTCCTGCAAGACCTCCACCTACCAGCCCTATCATTGAGTTTCCACCATCTCCAGCACCCTCCAGCTCTCAAGTGATTGAAATCACTCCCCAAGAATTAAAAAATTTGAAACAGGCTCAGGCCTTATATGCAAAGAAATATGAGGAGAAAGTAAAGGCTACAATTTCCAGTTTTTCAGATACAATAAATGCCTCATTTCTCTACAACAATGTAGGTAAAATTATAGAAATATGGAATGAGCTCAGGAGAGACAAGGCCATTCTGACGCCTATTTTTGATAGATGGAGGCCTAGGGAGCAAGATTTAGAGTTTATGTGTGTATCCTGCGATGAAGCAAGGGCCAATCCCATCATTAAATCCACTTCTGATGTCGCCAAAATCTTAGTACAATTAGTAGCAGAGGTGGATAATTTGGATAGGAAGGTTAATCTGTGCAAGAAGGAATACACTGACCAAGTTTTTGAGTTGCTCCCAGGAGTTTTTGCTAGCCCGAATCAGTTAAAGGACAAACAAATGTGGCTTAAGGAGATAGAAACTAAATTATCAGCAAGAGTTAAATGAATTATTGATTTAGATGATGCTTCTTTGTTTGTTTTGACAATTCAAGAGATAGAGAAAATTAAGTCACATTATGGTTTTCTCAATTCAGAAGTCAACAAAATGAGAAATTCTTGGAAAAGGTTGACTAAGACTAAAGATAAAGTGATTAATTTCTCATGGCTGACAAAAGAGGTGTATGGTGAGTGGACAATTAAATATGCCACCCATGATCCAGAACAGTTGGAGAGCGCCCCTGAAAAGGTAGAAGAGGTTGCAATTGAACAACTTGTTGAAGAAACCGCAGAGGCCGAAAAGAGCTTGTAACTGATTTTGTAAAAAGCTTGTAACCTCTTTATTTTGAAAGAAATGATTGTAACAAACTCTCCTCAAGAAGTTTGAAGCTTTGTGCATCCATGTTGTTATAAATGGATACCAGGACTATAGGAAAAGAGATCGCAAATAATTGGAAGAAAACGTTGCAGAAATTTATCTGAGCCTTTCTAAGTCCAATGGAGAATCAAAAATTTCTTGTAATATTTCTTGAACTAAATATCAATATATAGACCATCAGTTTTGAGTAAAGCTTTGTGTTGTCTTCAAGTGTGTTCACGAATTTGTTTACTGCTTTCATTCTAAATAATCCAGGGTTGTTCTGTTTGAATGGAATTGCAAAGCAATTTTAGTAGAAGTGTTCTTTAGCTTTTCTCTTTAGGAGGGAAATTAAAGATGCGGGGATCACTCATGCCGGTAAACTCTTTTGGAAGAGACTTTGAATTTTGATGATCATAGCTTAATTTAGAATGCGTAAATTCTTGTAGGTGTCAGGCATATACAAGGATTAATGGAAACCAAGCCAATGGGAAGCATAAAGATGTTTTGTTTGAGGAGTCTTATTTGAGTTTAGATGACTCTATGACCTTGGATAAGGGACTGGTATTGATTGAAGTTGTTTATTGCATGTTTTGTTGATCAAAATGCTGAATTTAAGTATAATTACCATTATTTGTTTTCAGTTGATTTCAAGGTGAATAGATCCACTAGTTTTCTGGACTGGTTTGCTATGGGTCTATGTTTGAAAGTGTGAATTCAATTCACAAAGGTATACCCACCTGGGCTCTGAGTAGGCCCGAAGTGTAGAAGGTTTAATCAAACCTTGTCATATGTTGTCTTGAGAATTTCCTTATCTTTGATGTCTCTTCTGCACTGAGTTTAAATCATATTATTTTAAGGATATTAAAGGGAATCAGATTTTGAAGACAACAATGATCTCACCATTGTGCTTTCTTGTACTGTTGTTGGACTATTGATACCTGATAGGCACGCCCATGGTTTTCCTGTCGAATGAGGATGTGGCATACATGATGATTATTGACAAACATGTGTTTTCTTGGGGTCCTTGTCTTCTTGCCACTTTGTATCATCAGATGCATGGGATTGTTTACTTGCAGTAGAAATCAGTTGGATGTGGTATTACTTTGCTCCAGACATGGGCTTGGGAGCACATAGCTATTTTTCGTCCTACGTTACATATGGATTTAGAGCCAGATCGGCCATATGCTTTTGGATATACTTTTGGTGTGAGGCATAGGGCATCAGGTAATATCTTGTATTGGCATCATCAGATTGATATTTTACATTATTTCTCATGGAGACCTTATCTTAATTGCCCTGGGTGGACTGATGATGCTCAACATCTTCCTTTTTGTCACCAACAAAGATATCTTATTGGTCAAGATGTGGGTAGCCACAGAGTTATTGATATGCATCTTCCCGGCCATGTACTCAGATAGTTTGGGGAAGTACAGGGTATTCCAGACGTGACAACTTATTTTGCTCGTACTACTTGAGAGGTTGGTGATTGGGGTGCTTGTGTGCAACCTCATGTTGCTATTTCTGAGTTTGATGCTCTTGCTCCTATTTTGTGGGGATGGCATCTTGGTGTAGTGGATCCAGGGTCTACAGTGCATTATAGTGTATGGTGGAAACAACATAGGCCTATACCTTTGACAGATCTGACAATTTTGATTGGTGCTCAACAGATTAGGCATGGCAAGGGTCTTAGGGGGAGAGGGAGAGGTGGAGGAGGTGGAGATGGAGGTGGTAGGGGTGGCGGAGGTAGAGGTGGAGATGGGAGAAGTGGAGGAGGTAGAGGTGGTGGAGGTATAGATCTGATAGCAGCTATTGCAGGGCAGGTGGATAGTGATAGGGAGGATGTGGATATTGGTGGAGAGACTGTATCCATTAACAGTTCTGATGAGAGTGATGAGTCAGGATCAGGATCATTGAGCAATGATGGAGATGAGGGCGGGGATGATGGTTATGATGTGGAGATGCCCTAGGCTTTAGAGTCTATAGGTGTGGAGAGAGGAGATGAGGAGGGATTGAGAGATCAGGTTAGGCATTTACAGGACTTGGTTGCTACTTTGCGACAATGACAGATGGAGGATAGGGATCAATATCGACATGCAATGTAGGAGTTGACTGTAGAGAGGGCTCAGATAGCTACTGAGAGAGATCAATTATAGAGGGAGAGGGATGAGGTAGTTAGGAGAACTCAGATCACTATGGATGAATATGATCAGTTATTTGGACCGGTGACGAAGGCTTGTAGCCAGGCAGATAGATATTTTGCTGCTACATAGGAGGCTATTTATTATCAGCAAGCTTATGAGAGAGCTATTCCTGAGGGTCAGAGGGAACCTAGTTTTAGTGCTTTCATGGGGAGAAGATTGAGTCAATCTACCTCTCGACAGACTAGCAGTGGAGGAGTGATGGGTCCACCTAGAGCACCATCGGGATAGGCTGGAGTTAGTCAAGATGCGCCTACTGATAGAGGCAGTATAGGTTGAGAGATTGGATATTGATGTTTTTGATTAAGAAAAAATAGGTTTTAAGGGACCCAAAACCTGCTTACAATACGAAAGATGAGCATGAAAGAAACAAGACAAAATAGCTGCAAAAGACCAGCACAAAAACCAACAGCTAGGACAAAAAGACAACAAGGAGCCAACAATAAATTGGCATCCAAAACCTAGCATTACATATCAATTGAAAAATTTAATAGACTCCTCAGCATTCTGAACCAAGAGCATCATCACCTTAGCCGCTTCCCTCAGATCATTGCTCTCTTGTTTCAGCTAGATGTCTTTCATTTTGGTCTCCATCTCAGTGGTGTTTTGCCTAGTCCTTCGCTTGGAAATTTGATGGGTGGAGCTAGAGGTCGGTACATCTTCAATGATTACCAAGTTCTTATCCTAATTTTTCCTCTCTAAGTGATCTACCAAGGTATTCATATTATGTGACGAAACTCTTAGGACCTCAAGACTATGGTTCATGAAGCTTTTCAGAGCCTTCTCAGTTCAAGCAACCTGGGTATTGATATTGTCTTTATCCTCCTCAGCCTGTTCTTTCACAATTTTGATAACATCCTCCAAATGTTTCAAATCCCCTTTAATCCGGTCTTTTTTCAGCCAGTCCTCCATCTTGATTTCCTCCTCGGCTTCACTGGTTTCCATCTCCTCATTCTTTTTCCCCAAATTTATTTCCTTAATCATATTGATTATCTTATTTTCCAAGTCCCTCTGTTTGTTTTGAATGCTAGTAATGTTGTCAATAACCCATTTCTAGAAGTTGAAGGATTCCAGAGTACAGTTGCGGGCAATATTGAAAATAGTATTCGCTGAATCCTTACCCTGCTCAGTGCCCACAAAATTAGGGTTGTCTTCCTCCTTAGAATTCAAGCAACATTCCTTCTATCTGAGCCCACAGATTGGATATTGATGTTGATGTTATAGATATGATGTATTTTGACACATTTCTATATGATATATATGATATGGTTTCTTGATGAACTTTTTGATGGTGAACTTCATGGTATAATGTTTCTTTATTGTGATGATGAATTCTTTATGAATGTGATATCATGCAGTGATTTGATGTAGCTCTATGTTGTGATGCATAATGGTTGATGAAAATCTTATTATAATCCAATGGACTATCATTATGGAATGATTATAAAAATGTGAGGTGTTTGTTTTTGTGTGTCAAAATGTGTTGAATACCTTGAAAGAATTGTTAGTTCTTAGATGTAGAATGATCAATAAAATGAATCAATTTTTGTTTATTCTGGATTTTGATGTGATAGAAATTTTTGATGAGAAAGTCTTCATTGCTTTATTTGTAGTGCAATACATTATCATCACTGAGCCTTATTGTATAACAATGGAGCTTATGACACTAGGGTATGAGTAACCATATGCATAGATATCTCATTGTAAAGAAATAAACACGTAACAGACAAGGAATGAACCCTCCATTCTGGGAATTACACTAGGGGTCGAGGTATGTCTAGCATTCACAAGATGAATGCTCCTATCATAGACACCCACTAGAGCAATTGCCCCAAAAATTCATTGGTTCAAACCACAAACAACAAACAAAGAAAAAGATCATGCGCATGATGTCTCCTCTAGTCACCTTTTGGACATCCTTGAGTAGCTAAAAGCAATGATCTTCTCCAATTTGATAAAAAAGAGTCAACCAAAAATAGACAAAACTCAGCAGTTAGACTGATTGTGCCTTTGCTTTGATATGTTTGATGTGATTTTGATAATGTCTGGTTTAAGAAATTTTGGACCCCGTATAAGAGCGATCTGTCTGGTTTCGAGTATACCGATTCTATTTAAGACAAGATGTTGATCATGTTGATAGTTTGATAGATTAGATAGTTGATCGGTTTGATTGAAGAAGTTTTAAAAAGATAGTTGTATCCTTTGTTTAACTTCGTACAAAGTGTTTGCTGGACATTTGTTGGGGTGTTTGATTCTTGCGAGACAATTTATTGCAAGTTTTAAATTGATATTTGAATGTTTTTTTTTTGTTTTTGTGGATCAATATTGATTGTTTTTGGATTGGATTTTGGACTTTTTTTGTATGTTTAGGATTTTTTAGGATCTTTTTTTGAATGTTTAGAATTTTTTCAGGATCGTTTCATCTGAAATGTTTTGATTGATTTTGATGTTTTTTGATGTTTTTGGTATTTTTTCAGGACTTTTATCTAATTTTTAGAATTTTTTCAGTGATCGTTTTTATTGATTTTTGTGGGGGGTGGGGGTGGATTTTTTTTGGACTTTTATCTGATTTTTAGAATTTTTTTAGTTATGCCCCCAAGTATGAAGACCTATGATGATAACATGATGAGGGGACAATGAATTTTTAATATGAATTATGCTAATGCAGGATGCATGACAAAATTGCAGTTCTTATTCGAACAAGGGTGACTGTGTGTGTCTTGCATTCTGAAATGCACTAATTGGAATAAAGGTGTGAATCATTTCAGAAAAATGAGTTCAATCTATTCTCAAAAATACTTTGGCCACCCAATTTAACACAACTTGTAACCAATATTTATGAATGGAGGCGCAAAAAACTTCATCAATTCTTGAAAATTTGATCTTTCTTTTGCCCATGTGTGTCCAATTGAGTTCATTCTAACTCTTATAACCATCAAAGACCCTTGGAATCCTATGTGGCTAGCTACATGAGTTATTATGACTTCAAAAGAATCTCAGATGGAGCCTCTCTACCAGCAAGCATTTAGGGCTTTGACAAGGTTTTACATTGTAATCTCTCAAATATTGCTCCATTGCCAGTAGGTGTCCATAGCCCTAATGGATTTATTTGCATGTTCCCATAGTCAAGCTTTTATTGCACATGATATTTTAGCTATATATCATTGTTTATTTTGCCTTGAAATGGATATTGGCATAGCATTTTTTTATTTTGTCATTTTCTTGCCTTGACTTGTAAGTAATGAAACCTTCTTGGGTATGACAATTATAGCAGCGCTGACGAAGAATATTGGATTTTTCACTAGCCACATGACCAACTAGGTATCTGTAATGGCTTAGAGATTTTGATTAATGTATGAGATATAGCAATTGATATATTTTGGGTAACAAGACTTGATAAGGAAACCTCTACCCAACCAAGGATAAAGGGTAATCACAATGTGATGTTGAAGATGAATGACTAAAGACCTCCTAAAGACTTCATGAACAGGTATCTAGGAAATGAGACAACCTTCGTTCTTTTCAGTGTAGATAGGTGAATAAATCAAACAATCATCATATTTCTATTGATGCAAATATATGAGAAATCAATAATGATATGCAACTATATGTTGTGCAATGGTGATATGCAAGCAACTATGATGCACTCTGAAATGGAGATATGCAATGCAGTAAAAAAATATGCAAATGCAGTACTGAAAATTGAAAGGAACCCACCCTTATATGTAATATCTTTTTAGGTGCATACTGTTGATGGGATCAGATAGTGAATCTCCCTCCATTGTTTGTAAATGGTAAGCGCCATTTCCAACTACTTTGGTTATGACAAATGGACCCAACCAATTAGGTTCAAACTTTCTTGGTTTTACACGTTCAACAAGGTTTCTTTGATATTCTTTAAGAATGATATCTCCTATTTTGAAGCAACGTGGGTTGACTCGTTTGTTGTAGCTTCTTCTTATTTTGTTTTGGTAGCCTTGTAAATGGTTTAGAGCACCTTGTCATTTTTCATCTAGGAATTCTAATTCTTGCAAAAATGCTACTCTATAGTTTTCTTCTGAGATTATGTTTTTTAGAGAGACTCTTAGGGATGGCAATTCTATTTCGATAGGTAAGATGGCTTCTGCATCATAAACCAGAGAGAATGGTGTTTTACCAATTGTCGTGTAGATACTAGTTTGATAAGCCCATAGAGTTGGATTTAGTTGGAGATGCCAATCTCATCCACTGTCATTGACAAGTTTCTTTAAAATTTTTAAAATAGTTTTATTTGTTTCCTCAGCTTGACTATTTCTTTGGGGATAGTAGGGTGTTGCAAAATGTTGCTAGATGTTAAATTGTTCACAAAGTTCACTCACTTCTTGATTTTTAAAGGGTCGGCCATTATCATTCACGATTCACATGGGTACCCCATACCTGCAAATAATATAATTTAGGATGAATTTAGCTATTTGTTTTCCTATTGTGAAAATCATCAGGATTGCTTCAACCCATTTTGTAAAATATTCGGTAGCTGTGAGAATAAACTTATGTCCGTTGGAAGAGGTAGGATTTATTTTTCTACAAGATCTAATCCCCATTGTGAAAATAACCATGGTGATGTTATTGGCTGAAGATCTTGAGTAGGTGCATGAATGAGGTTCCCATGTATTTGGCATTGCTTGCATCTTTGGACATAGCATCCTTTTCCATTGTAGGCCAATAATAACCTGTTCGTAACAGTGTTTTTTGTAGAGCGGGTCCAGAAGAATGTGCACCACATATTCCATTATGAACTTCTTTTAAGGTGATTTGTGCCTCCTCCATATCAAGGAATCTAAGTAAGGTGTTGTCTATACTTTTCTTATATAAAGTATCAACAATGATTGCATATTTTGACGATTGTCTTATGATTGTCTTCCTTTGATTCTGTGAAAGATCGGGAGGCATATATTGATCATGCAGGTATGTGTATATATTTCTATACCATGGAGACTCAGGTCCTACTATCATACATACATATTCAGTGGATGGTATTTCATAAGCTGGGACAATAAGTTGTTCCACTTAAAATTCAAAGTGAGTTCCATTATTTGGCATATCCAAGAGAGATCCTACTGTTGCCATCGCTTATGTTGCCTTGTTTTGCACTATTGGTATTTGTTCAAATGTGATCTTGGTGAAGTGTTGCTTGTATTCTTCCACTAGTTGTTTGTATGGTTGTAACTTATGATCTTTTGTATTGTAATCATCATTGACTTGATTAATGATGAGTTGTGAGTCTCCAAAGACCTATAGATCTTTGATCTTCCATTGTAGCGCAGTGCACAGTCCTACCATCAGGGCTTCATATTCAACAATGTTATTGGTGCAAGGGAAGCTAATATTGAATGATTTGGGAATTGAATCCCCTTGAGGAGTTATGAACAAAATTCCTACTCCTGCTCCATGATTTGTATGTGAACCATCAAAGAATAATTTCCAGTGTTTGTGTCGATAGTGCAAATACCGATTCATCTAGGAAATCTATCACCATTGGATAATTATCTTGTAAAGGTGCTTCTGCAAGTTGGTCTGCTATGATTTGTCCTTTTATAGATTTTCTACTAATGTATTCAATGTCGAATTCACTGAGTATCATGACCCACTTTGCAAGTCTTCTGGTTAGTGTTGCTCTATTCATTAGGTATTTGAGTGGATCAAATTGTTGAACCAGCTGTATTTTATGACTCAACATATAATGTTTCAGTTTTTGTGATGCGAAGAATACTACAAGACATTCTCTTTCTATCTGTATGTAGTTGAGCTCATACCCAATGAGTGTTCTACTAATGTAGTAGACGACTCTCTCTTTTCCTTGTTCATCATGTTGTGCTAGGAGAGCACCTAAAGAGGAATTTGTTGCAGCAATATATAGGAGTAATGGTTTCCCATGTATGGGTGGAATTAATATCAGAGTGGAAATAGATATTCTTTTAGTTTCTTGAATGCTTCTTGGCATTATTGTGTCTGTTGAACAATATATTTGAAAATCAAAAAAATCTTCCCAAAGGCATGAGGGCTAAAGGATCATCGGCCAAAATATCATGTCGAGCATCTCAGAAAGAGTTTCACCAAAAGGATAGTTTCATCGAAATGAAGCATAAAGGTAAAACAATAAATTAAGATGCCTTCGACAGAATATCTCTTTCGATAAATGAAAGAAGCCGCTCATCGATATCCCAGTTTCATCGAAAAGTGAAAAGCAAAAAGCAAAAGGTGAAGTCGAGGAAATACAACTGCCGAAGAGACTTAAAAAACATTCATCGAAAAGCAAATTTCATCGATAACATTATATCGAATAAAAATAGAGGGGTTTCATTGATAAAAAGGACATCGAAGAAAAAAGGCTTTCAGAGGGCTTGCATGAACTTTAACCGAAGAACAGAACTCATCGAAATATGATTTCGATGAAACTCACGAATGACTCATCAAAAGAAAGTTCATCGAAGAAAAGATGATTTCGAGGAGACTAGAAAATGGTTTTTCGACATGGGCCATTCGCCGATAAGGTGATATCGAGGAAAGTGAACTTTTGATGAAAGATCAAAGTATTCAGCCGAAGACAAGGGTTTCATCGAGAACTCGATTCACGATCATTTCAGTTGAATAGTACTTCCCGCGAAGGAGTTAAAAGCCCAAGTGGAGGATGTCACATCTGCAATTAAGTTTAAACATTTGAATAGCCATTATAAATGCAGAGACATTAACTATGCACAAGTTGCCCATACAATTGCAGCTGAATTGATTGAATTTTCATAAGAACCAGATTAATGCCAAAAGGCGGAAAATTGCAAGGAGTTTGTTGAAGTTCGTAAGCGACAATCAGAAGAGCTCGACAGTTCTCCAAGTAAGTGTGATTTCTCATATTAATTGAAATTATGGAACCTTCTTCTTCTTCTAAAAAGAGTAGAAAAGGGAAAGAATTAAACCCTGAAGAGAAGCCCAAACGACAGAAAAAGGAGGGTAGAGCTTTGACTCAGGATTTGCTAGACCAGTGCTCGACATCCAGTGTGAGGTCCAAAAAGATCAAGAGTGAAGAAGAAGGGTTGGAAGATAGATTTGAACATCTAGGAGACATATGGACTGAAATCAGAGGACATGAGTTGTTCCTATTTGGTTACAAGAGAAGGGATGCTCCTGAGCCCGTAAGTAACCTGTGGAAGAAAAACTTAGGGAAATTGGTAGTTCCGAATGTATTTGTGGATGTTGAATTAATGAAAGCTCTAGTAGATTGATATGATCCAAAAACCAAAACCATATGTGACTACCGAGGGAATCCCATGGTGGTGATTAAAAAACAGACTATTGATATGGTATTTGATCTAGACTGGGAAGTAGAAGAGAAAATTGATATACAGAAACTGTCGCGAGAATTCTTTAACTTGGAGGACATCTACAGGACATGGAGATTACCCATTCACTGGCCAAAAGTAGGAGGGTCCTTTGTTCCATTCAGTAAAGATGACAAGGTGCCATTTGATGTCAACCAATTCCATCTGTATTTTAAGTATACATACTATGCTGCAGCCCAAGTATTAGGCTTAGAGGCTCATCCTCTCATGGATATTGGGGTTATGATTCTATGTGCTGAACTACAATCGAAAGACCCTAGGTCATTTGATTATGCCACTTATGTTGCAGAAGCCCTAAATCATGGGTTGGAAAAGTTGAAAGGAGACCTTGTAAATGTTCATTTCTCATTGTATTCCTTATTAATGCACATCATTCTTTATTGTGGACAAGAAATCAATTTCTGGTCAGATGATTTCAGCATCAGAGCTTATGATAAGAATGGTTTGAAGAAACCAGTTTAGTTGTGGGTTTCTGCATGGGATCAAAGATTCATAAATAACCAATATTGGCACTTTCAGGAATATTTTGTGAAACCTCTTAGTGCGGCCTTTGGACAACATAGAGATTATACTCTGTCTCCTAAAATTAAGAGATTCCTCAGGCCAAAAGACTTCTCTCCAGAGTCTCAGATTGATCACAACTGGGGTGACTGGTATTGCCACCTTAATCATACAGAAATCAGGGTATTTGGGTATGAAGGAAAGCCATACATGCTTCCGATTACTATACCAAACAGGGTGGCTAGCCTAGAAATTGTGAGACAATTATCTGCTGTCAGTGCCAAACATCTTACAGATTTTGGTAAACAATCCATTGTGCCAGGGTTATTGGTGTTTTCTGATTTTATTGTTAAAAGTTCCAAAAGTTATCATTTACTTCAAAATAAATTAGTTTATTATGGCATGACTCTGGGTGATCCTAGGGAGAAATTTGATCCTGAGGGATATATAAGAGCTGCAAGGGCGTCAAAGAAACTAAAAGCTGGAATACATGTGGCTAAAATGCCAGACGATTTAATCAAGAACCTTGAAAGGGAAGAGGCTAGGGTTTTGAGAGAAAGAAGCGAGATGACTTGGGAAGCCTTCAAATGGAAAAGAGCAAGGGGGATGGTGGATGGAGACCTACTTGGAAACCTCCAAGATCCTTTGGAGATAGCCAAAAAACTACTTCAACATGAGGTAGAGATTATGCACAGAGTACCCCCATAGTTCCTTCATTTTATCAACATTGAAAAGGATAGTCAACCATTGGCTCACATGTCACCAAAATCAGCTGCTAGTAGCAACCCTACTGACTCCCCTATAGAAGATTATCCCCCTGGTTTTGAAGCAGAGGTAGATGTGGACACTGGTGAATTTAATATTAGAGATGTAGTTGATATAAGGATGACAGAACATGAAGACTTTGTTGCTGATGACGGATTCGCTTTGTCAAGAGAATTCCTTTCATTCTTGTACCAATACAAAGGGGCTCATGTGAAACAAAGTATGGCTGGGAGACTAGAAGAAGAACAAATGAAAAGGCTACAGGATGAGATAGATACCCTCATGAAAGATATGACCCCTGAGAAAGGGAAGAAAATATTAAAGGAGGCTGGTGTTATCATCTTTTCTGGTTGGGACATAAATTCAGCACTTCTGTTTGATGGATTCTTGAAGAAGCAGGACCTAAATCAACAGGTGTTGCCTCAAGAGATAGATAAATTGTTCCTAGGCTCCAGATATGTTCCTGATCAAAAATCTCTCCTACAATGGGCACTATATCCGAAAGGAAAAAGACCAATTATTGTGGATATTGAAGAAACCTTTGGACACCTCATGATTCATTAGGTTGGAAAGACTGACCCTAGGGTCACTGCAAAATTGAACCTGGATGTAGCCAAATTAAATTTGGATCAGACAGAGTTTTTGGTTAGGGAAAAAATTTACCTATAAGGGCTTATATGAAAGATCTAAAGAGGAGAATCAAAAGCTACAAGCGAAGATATTACAACTTGAGACAGGAACTCCTTTAAGTGAATATGCTTCATATCCCACAAGACATAGCTTTGATGATGTTTCTGATGTTCTGTATTGGAAGTATCAAGCGGATAAGGCTACCAAATAGGTAAATAATATCTAGAAAAAGATGGATAAATTGGTTAATGATATCATTGAACACTAATTCAACACCATGCTTATACATGTCGAACATTATTGGAGGGTGTACACTGGAACCATAAAGGCATTAAGAGAGCATGAAAGGTTAAAAGCACGATTGCATGAAGTGATAAACAGTGTTGATGTGATGACGCTAGAGGAGAAAGCTGAAGGGACTTCGTATATGGAAGATCATGTTAAATTCGAAGATGTGCTAAAAGGAGATCTTAAAGAATTGGATGATGGGAGCCCTATTGGAATGCCCTCGATTTATAAAGAAGGAGAAGTAATATCTATGGAAGATTTGCAGAATGAACTTATAAGCATCAAGGATCGAGCTCTGTCAAGATTGGATCGAAGCAAAGACATGGCCCCTACCATCAACTAGATGATATTCGAATACCTTTCACAGGGAGAAGAATTGAAGAAACAGAGTATTAAGATCAAGACTTTTAAAGAGGATGATTATATTCATCATTTAGGAACTCTTAATCTATTTTTACTTAAGTTTGTTAGGAATGTTCAAATTAACAATTAGTATTTCGAAAAGACACGTCTTTTCATAAATAACTTTTTCTCTCATATATATATGAGAGAGGTTTTTGTAATATTTTAACAAGAGAGATCATAAAAAACAAGACAGCAATGTATGACAGCCTATAAGTTTTTTGTTATACAAATTTTGATGGAATACATAATATGATCAGTAGTTTTTTCTTTGCATATGTGCTGTGGATTATTTCATTTTGTTATTGGCAGTCGCTTGTGATATTATCTAAAGGAGATAAGGTTATTCATATTCTTTGAGTGAAATTTTTGTTGTATATTATAAGGTTGAAACAAAAGTTCTGCTTGCGAATTGTAATTGTTCTTTGCAGTACTTACTTGGATGGTCCCTTAAAGGTAGGGTCAAATTCATTCAAGCAACTTATGATATAGGCATTCAATTGATCTCATAAGAAATAGTAACTGATAGATCCATAAAAGGGTGGGTTTAAAAGCTATCTCACAAGTTCGCATAGTAAGTCCTAAGAAAATATAAAGACTCTGTAGCCCAAACAGCAAAGAAGGCATTGGCTATTTATAAATTACACTTATCACCATATTCGTCACATGTTATTTTAAAGCATAGAGTAGGTTGGCAGTAGTGTATACATAGATCGAATAGCTTCTACAACAACAATCTTGAACTCATCTGCTATATCTCCGTCCTAGGAACTTATGCCATTCTGAGATAAGAGGAAACCAGATCAAGATACTTAATCTGCTATAAAAGGCAATAGTCATTAAAAACAACTGGTGAATAGGTATACCCGCCTAGGTCCTGCAGAGCCTAAAGTGAGAGAGTTAGTAACCAAATAGGTTCACTCTACAAGTTGGCCAGGTCAATTGGAGGGTTTGATCATAGGAGTTGGCATTTCCTTAGAACCTATCCAATCTATTGATTTGAGACCCAACAGTGTCCATTTAAATGTAACACCTTTCTTTAGAAGATGTTGAAATGGTTGGCACTTTTCTTCCAATTGGGCAATGAAGCACCTTATGGATTGTAATCTCCCTTGTAGAATTCTGAGTTGTTTGAGTGTAATAGGTGATGACATGTCTAAAATAGCTCTTACCTTCTCTTGATCTATCTCGATTCCATGATTGGATACAATGAAGCCCAAGAGTTTTCAGGATGTTACTCTGAAGAAGCATTTTTTTGGATGTAGTCCCAATATGTTTAAGTGACTATCCCTTGTTTTGGACTTTGATAGCAAATAATCTACATAATCTTCCATGATTGTGTGTATCATGTCATGAAACAAGGTGATCATTGCCCTTTGATAAGTGACACCTGCATTTTTAAGGCCGAATGGCATCACATTCCAGCAATAGGCTCCCCATGGACAAGTGAATGCTATTTTAGGTTGGTCTTCTGGTGCAATTTTGATTTGATTATACCCAGAAAAACCATTCATGAGTGATAGCATTTCATTTCCAGCTGTCACATCTACTATGATGTCTATGTTAGGGAGTGGAAAGTCATCTTTGGGGCAAGCCTTGTTAAGATCTCTGAAGTCGATGCAGATCCTGATACCTCCACTATGCTTGGATACCAGGACTAGATTTGAAATCCATTCAACATAGTCTATAGGTCTGATGAAACCCACATCTAATAGTTTTTGTCGCTCAATTTTGACTAGAAAGGCTATGTGGGGATGCATCTTCCTGAGCTTTAGTTTGTATGGTTTTACCCCTGGAAGTAAAGGCAAGTTATGAAAGACTAATCTTGGGTCTAATCTAGGCATATCTGCATAAGACCAGGCAAAATTGATGGGTCTTTGCTTAAAGAATTTGATGAATTTCTCTTTTTCTATTGGATCAAGGGATTTTTCTAGGTGAACGTGACAAACTTTATCAGCATCACCAATATTTATTTACTCAGTTTCTTCTACCAATAATGTTGTCCATTCTTTACCAATAGGTAGGGCATCTATTATGTGTTTGGCTTTATCATCACTGTCATGATTAAGAGAGGGGCTTGCTTCTCTAAAATATGTAGTTTTGTCCAAATCTACTGCATAACCAGCTTTGTGATCATTATAAGGGAATCCATCCCTTGCAGCCAAGAATTTTTCTATGGCTTCATCATTTTAAAACCAATCTAATTGTGGCTTTCCTTCTTGCCCCCAATCGATCAAACATGGGTACATGAGGAGCAAGTCTTTGTTTCCTATTGTCTTACAGGATCTTGATATCATGCATACCTGGTTATAATATGTCGTTTCTTCATTGTAAATTGGCGGTGGTTTGTCTTCATTGTCAGATGGAAATTCATAGTAATGAGAATTTGTGATGCTTTCCATGTACATTTCACTTTCTGATTCTGTGTTGCTTAGCTGCTCTTGTTCTAGTAACTGAGTTTGTTGTAAATGAATAGACCTCCTTTATATTGTGGATACCCTTCTTAAGCTTGGTATTAGTCTTTGCAATCTTTCTTCATATGATTCAAATGGAGGAACTTAAAGTTTTTTCTCTTGGCAAAATTATTGATAGTAACCAAGGATTTGGTTCATCTGCTGGTGTTAAGCCTATATCTGTTACCATGTTTGTTTGTGTATATGATTCAGGTACTATACTACTAGATGTCTCTATGCTAGGCTCTTGCAAAAGTTGCCTCATGTCTTCACCATTTGGTTCCATGATAGGAGATGTTGGTGGTCTCTTTCTTTTTTGAGGTGGAGAGAAAAACATCTTTGTTGATGAGTGATTTTGAGGTATGAATTCTGAGGGTAACCTTGGCTTGTTCATTATATCCAATGTATGTTGTCTAGCTTCTGTTATTTGTGGCACATATTTATATCCCAAGCCTTGATTCTTTGGATTTTCATGTGGTAAAATAGGTTCTAATATTCCTTTCTTTTGTAGTCCCAATCTTGTGGTGCTATCATACCCATGTTTTTGTAATATCTTGAAGTCGTTTCCATATTGATGTAGAGGTATCCTAGGTACTACCCTGTCATCCTCCTCTCTGTATATCCAATGATTGATATCTTCATTTATAGATTCTTCTTATAGGTCTCCCCATCTAATGAAAGAACAAGAATATGAATATTTTACTATTTCTTTCCCTTTGTCTTGCTTCATTGTTGTGTTATGAGGCTTCCTGAAGGACCTGGGAGAAAATGATGATTATTTGCCATCTGATGTGTTTGAAATGGAATATTATTCACAACCAACTTCACTAATATGAAAAGAAGATGCGGTTGGTGTATTTTTCTTTGTTTCTTTAATTGACAATGATTCCATTTGTAGGTGAATAGGAGCTTCCTTATTGTTTGGTACTTGATTGTCTGAGCTTCCACTTAAATGATTATAGCATTGAAAAGGGTTTGGGTCACCATGGATAGTGATCTCTATACCATTGTATGGGAACTTTACACATTGGTGAAAAGTTGATGGTATTGCTTGCATTGTATGTATCCATGGGCAACCTAACAATATATTATACCTCAATTCTCTATCTAGGACTTGAAAGGTGATATTTGTTGTAGCCGGTCCTACTTGTACTGGTAAAATCACCATACCTTTAGAAGGGTGTTCCTCATCATCATAGGCTTTTATATTGATTCTCTTAGTAGAGTCAATATAATGTTCAAAATGTCCCAAAGATTTGATCAAATGTAGAGTGCATATGTTGAGGCCAACACCACCATCTATGAGTACTCTTCGAACCTTTTTCGATCAATGAAAGCTTCCAAGTGCAAAGGATCATTATGCATGAGTCGGTTTGCAGGGACATCCTGTTTAGTGAATGTGACCTTTGAAGCTGCCAAGTTTCCCACCATTGATTAAAATGTGTTCTCATCAATATCTCTAGCAACAATTGAATCTTGTAAGGCTTTATCCAGGATTGCTTTATGGGATGGTGATATGCACAATAACTCAAATAGTGAAATTTGGGCTGGAGTTCACTTCAACTAATCCACCATATTATAGTTGCTAGTTATTGAAGGCTAGTTCAAAGGTACTCCTTGTAATGTGACTTTTGTTCTTCTAGTGATGATGACACAATCTCTACTTTTAGGATTCATTATGATTGTATCTACCATTTCATTTCCTTCACTTAGTGTGTTAATGGCATAGTGAAATGCTACATTGGTATAATTGGCAGTATTGTTTTGTGCATTAGAACTAGAAGCCTTTCCTTTGTCATGTTTCACAAAAGGATCTTTAAAAATGGTATGATCTGTATTTGGTGCTTTATTATTCACAGTAATGTCACCTTGATCTATGAGATCTTGGATGAGGTTCTTCAATTTGTAGCAACTTGCTGTCTTGTGACCCTTATTACAGTGATATTCACAGAAATCATTGTCATTCCATCAAGAAGGCTTAAATGAACCTGGTTCATATGGCCTAGCTTCCGATAAAGTTATGGCATTGCTCCATATAAAATTATTTAGTGCTGATTCAATAGGTTCTCCGAGGGGTGTGTAGTTTCTTTTAGGTGCACCTATCCTTGGAGGCCTTGGATTATTTAACTGTAGTGCATTGTGTTGGCATATGATGAAGCGGTGATAATGAATGTTGTCATTGATGTCAATAAGTGTTGATGCAAATAAGTGCTCAAGAAGGTGAACCGATATGAAGATTGGAAGCGATTATGGTCAACTAGTGTCGGGGTTCACTAAGTGTGACTACCGGTCAGTAGTCTTAGTTTAGCTCTAGGGTTTTCGGTTTGGCTTGTGCGGTGCAACCAATGATTTTTTGTGATGAGTTAGTTAAGAACAAGGATAAGGATCAAGATGCCACGTCAGCAATGTGCACGTGAAATATTTCTTCAAGGATCTTGCACGTGAAGATCGAATGCATTGAATGTCTACCTCAAGAATGTGTGTTTTTCTTAGCGGTATGTGAAAAGCGCGTGATGGGTTACTATTTTTGAGATGCGGTGAAGATTGGACAATGCAGAATGACTTGAGATCTGTTTTAGATCATTTCATTCTATGTAATATATTTGACGGCCAAGATTGGACCGCTTGTAATTGTAAACCTAAAATGTTTAGGGTTTAGGGTTTATGCTTCCGACCTAGTTGTTGTCTATAAGGTCGATGAGTTTTGTTATTGTAGTTGTTGGCAAAAGTTGTGTTTGTGTCTGCATTTTTTGATACTTGCCAAACCAGAGTGAGGAATCTGCAGAGTGTGACTGCAGAAGAGAGGAACTGAAAAGGATCTGCCTTAGCAAGGAGTGCTATTATCAGATCAGAGTTTTACCTGTTGTCTTCTAACCATTTCACCAGAAGGTAAATCCCGTGATCGGGTAGCTTTGACAGGCTTTGTTGTAAATCCTCTAACTAGGTGGCTCAAGTTCATTGAGTTATTTAAACCCTCTAGCAAGGTAACTCTTAATAGGGTTTTCAACCTTTAACAGGGTATATAGCCATCCCTTAACCTGGTGATCCCTAACAGGATCACTTCCTCACAAAACCTTTATTGTAAAGTCTTTGATTGGACTAGGCTCCTAACAGAGCGGACTTCAAAATAGTTCACAATCAAGCTTGTGGGTATTCATCCCCACCGTGGTTTTTCCCATCTGGGTTTCCATGTGAAAAATCTGTGTGTTATGTGTTGTAAGTTATTCATGTGATGATTGTGTGATTCCGATTAAGTTAGATATGCATGCAGTGTTAAATGGTTGTGGTATTATTGATACAACTCATGCATGATTATATCGGTGAAGTAGTCATCAAGATTTAAGATTTGTTGAATGTTGTCAGAAGTATTTTTGTTTAACCAGTATTGCTATGGTTAAGTATAGTGGTGAAGACAACCGGTTATCTATGTTTTGATTTGTCAAAGTGTCGGTACAAGTTTTTGTGTGTACTGATTCACCCCCCCTCTCAGTATTAATTAGGACCTTAGTAGTTTATCATTATTCATCACACTGGTGTTGTTTGTCTAAGACCGCTTCTTATCAGTTGGTCCTTGTAGAAATATTGCTAGTTGAGCTCTATTCACAATACGTGTGTCAACAACTCCATCGTTTGTGACATTTTTGTTTCTAGACCAAAATTTTGGTCTTTCATTGTTTGAGCTGTTGGTTGGTCCACTATCCTTGTGGTGTTTAATATCCCTTGTTCTAATAGGGATTTCTCACATTTGATGCCTTTTTCTATTGTGTTTGAAATTATTCAGGCATTGCATTTGTAATGGATATTCAATCGGAGGCACACGATTTTCATTAAAGATGTATACTTGCTCTGCTTCAGGGATGTGACTAAGACATCTACGATATAGGCCTATCAATCTTTGTAAGAATGTGGTGAAAGTCTCACCTTCTTTTTTTTTTGTTGCACACAAATCCATTAATGTGATTGGATTATCTATGTTGAAGGCAAAGTTGGATATAAATAACTCACCTAATTCTCCCCATGAAGTAATTTTTGGTGGAAGGTGTGAAAACCATTCTAATGCTGTCCCTCCCAAGCTCTTTGAAAATAATCTCATCAAGTATGTATCATTGTGAGCTACTTCAATGCATGTCATGGAATTCTCTTATATGATCTCGAGGATCTCCTTTCCCTCTATATTTGTCAAATTTTGGCATTTTGAAATGTGGGGGAAAAGGTGGCATGTATAGTTTTCTGTCAAAAGGATATGGACAAAGATCTTCCATGGTATAGCTCTTTTTATCATTCCCTGCTTGTATACTGGCCATTTGCTTTTGAAGGTTCTCCATTTGTTGAGTCAGAAGTTTTTTTTGGGTTATTGGTGTATTGACGTGATGAATGTTCCCTACAAAAGGAATAGTATTTAGGTACCTTTGAGCTTGTTGAAATATAGACAGACCGGGTAATTGTGTCCCATAAGTCCCAGTAGATGGTGTGAAGTATGCAAATTGCAGAGTAGCATTTGGCTGAACCAAGCTTGTTGTCCCTATATTTACATTCTGACTATTGCGGGTGGAAACAACCGAAAATGTTGGTTGAGTTATATTTGCCAAGGTAGTGGTGTGAGATATTGGATCTTGCAATGTCATATTTGGTGTTGTCCATGTTGTAAGATTGGCACTTGGTGGTTCCATCATTGAATGTGCCGAGGTTGTAGCCATATTTGCATTTTGAGATATACCTTGCGTTACTGTAGCAATTGTTGCTTGTGTCTGTGTTGTAACTAGTATTTGAGGTATATTCTAGTTTAATGTCACACCTTGTGGTATTATTATTGAAATATCTACCCCTGGTGGTAACTTGGCCCCATTCTAGACTAAGAGAGCGAGATATCTATCTCTATCACTATTAATGAGAGCATTGAGAATCATTAATGTTGCAGGATCTTGTTGGGCTACTTCTAGCTCTTCCTTTGTCAAATTATGTTGTATTTCATCAATGGAAGGCATCTTGTTTGTGTTTGTTGACATTGTTGTGGGTGTGTAACCCTGTGTTTGTTGCTGTGTGGATAGATCCATACTCCATGTTGGGTTAAACAGGGGTTTTTTGTTAGGATCCATTTGGTTTCTTTCCTTTGAGCATGTGTTAATGACATGAATATTGCTTCGAAGTGATATTGATTCTCTAAAATGTGTATGCAAGAATCTGTTAAATGCAACTTAATATGCTTCTATGACTTCCTAAAAACTAAAGTGTAGACAATGTGATCTATGAATGATGACTTGCTACCTAGGATTCCAAAATTTGGATATAAGATTTTCCACGTATTGCCGAAAAGCTTCAAATTCTGCATCTTCTTTAATTCGATTTTCGAGGTGTATGTCTATTTGTACTGATTTACGAACTTCTTCATCTATGACAACCTGGACTATGTCGTATTGGTTTTGATCAATTATTAATTCCTCAGCAAGGGTATTCAAACCATCAATTATTTCTAATTGAATTCTATTTGCCCCAAGATTTGGTTGTTCAAATGGGAATTGACCATTTCCTCTTAGAGCCATGTGTTGAAGATTACTATGCAGACAATACAGATCCTAGAAATGAATGAATGATACATAAAATGATGGACACTTTTTCTCTTTTCTAACATGGTTTGAGGAATGTTTCTATGGTCTTGTCGACCAATTGTCTAATGGATTCTTTTTGAGCTTCTCTTTGTATCTTTTTCCTTAGTTTCTCATCAAGGCGAACAGACTTTCAGATTTCATCATCTATGACGGTGTCAATTGTATCATATTGGGCACGATTGAATCTTACTTCCCAATCAAGGTTATCTAAATCATCAATTATTTGTATTTGGTCAGCATTTGGTCCAAGATTTGGTTGTTCGCATGGGGATTCGCCATCTCCTCTAATACCCATGGACTTAGGTATGATTCCTATAATTTGATGCAACACTAATCTTAAGGTACTTTCGTGAAATAACTTGTGTGAGGACTTTGCTTGATGATTCTAATGGAACCTCTACATGGATTGAATACCTAGGACCTATGATAACTTGAAAGTAACATTTTCATCAATTTTGAATTTGTGCAAAAGGTTTGGTTCTGACGTTGGTTTTGTTGTTGACACTTGTTTTTCTTGTTCAAGTTTTGATCTTGTTGAACACTGAAACTTTTGACTTTGTTTTGATTTGTATCTTGTAATATTTTGAATTTGTCGAAGTATAACAAAGGACACAATAGTCACATCAAAAGAATATAATCATGAAAAGAGCAATTTCTTTAGGAATTTTTTTCAAATTTCCATAAATGTTGGAATCTTTTTCAAGACCCCATTTTGTTTTCGCTATTTTTGGTTAATTCGATAGCACATCAGATAGACTCTCCTAAGGTCAAAAGGTCACAAGTATTACCACAACCCTGTCACACCCTAGGGTGCACCTGTATTTTTGCCTTTTTTTGGAAATTAGATCAAAGAAGATTGCTCCTCAATTGGTCCATTATCCTGGGAGATTTATGGTGAGTGTCTTGGGGGCAGATTCTTCCCCACCCTTGCACTGTGATAAAAAAAGTGTCTGGTTACTGATTTAGTTGGACTTATAATTTCTATGGTGTTTAGATAGGGTTCCGTTCGAGTGGTCACAATCATTAGTGTTTTACACTCCATTGAGGGAGGTCTCCTAGTCTGTAGAGGTTACGCTCTACAGATTTTAACACACTGTATAGGCACTGAGGGAGGCATAACACCGTTGTGACAACATGTAACACTCGTCGTATATGATTTTCATCAAATACACATTTATTTATACTAGCTTGGATTACTTGGCTTTAGCCATTGCCACTTAGGTTGTTCCCCTCTCACTGGCCTTAATGGTGCCCTAAGGGCAACTCGGAAGGGCAGACCTTCTAAAGGATGTAAGTACACAAGTTTATTGAAAGCATAAAAGAAGAGAGTCCAGGTTTTTGATCACCCATTGAAGGGGAGAGCATAATACCTATCCTTTCAAAGACACAAAAAACAATGTTATTTTTATCCTTCCATTGCAATGATTTTCTATTCTAAGTGGAGATGTTGCTTCACACAGGCATGGTGTTCATTTTTAACCTTTATAGCAATTTGTGAAAGAACAGGAAAGAATTTGGTTTTGTTCTTTTTAAAAGCACCAAAAGAAGTTCTCTACTCTAATCCTATAGAGAAAATAACGTTAGTAGACACATGGTGGGCTATCTAGCCTAATTTCTTCCCTCTGGTTACAAAAATCTGCTTTAGTGTTTATCAATGATCTATTATAAAACAACAAACACTAAAAGACTAGAATTTAAGAAAAATGAAATAATAAAGATTTTTTTTTTTACATGAGGAACTTGATGAAAATGGAAACTGCCAAAAATAGAAACTTTCCAGAAATGGAAACTTTTCAGAAACAAAAACCTACCAAAAATGGAAACTTACCAAAATGGAAACCTGGCAAAAATGGAAACTTGGCAAAAACGGAAACTTCCCAAAAAAGAAAACTTTCTAGAAGTGGAAACCTACCAAAAATAGAAACTTTCTAGAAATGGAAACCTGTAAAAATGGAAACTTTCCAAAAATGAAAACCTGCCAAAAATGGAAACTTTCCAAAAATGAAAACTTGCCAAAAATGGAAACCTTCCAAAAATGGAAACCTACCAAAAATGGAAACTTTCCAAAAAAGAAAACCTGAAAAAAATGGAAACCTGCCACAAACAAAATAAAAATCCAAAAATGCAAACTTGCAGGCATACACAAAATTTCAAATTGTTGTTAGTTCATGTCGGGTTCACCATTGTTTCTATGCCTAAATGTCATGAATGTATTAAGCTAATTAGCAAATAAGAACGAATCACCAATTCTCAACTAATTAACAAACATCAAACATAATCAATGAAAATCAATACAAGAAATGAGAAATGCATTTAAATAGAAACTCCCTCATTCTGCATCTTTGCTTCCATTGTACTCCAATTTGAGTGGTTGGTGCCTGTCAGGTATTGCACCAAGTTCCTACATACAAATACTTTGAAGACTCTGATTTTGTGATTCTAGACTGAATTGAGAAAAGATGTTGAATTTATAAATTTTCAACACAAAGGGGGTGAGAAATAGAACTCAAGTGTTGATTGATAGATAACTGATTTAGATTGATTAGTGAACTCAATTGATTGATTTGTTAACTCATTTGATTGAGTAGTGAACTCAATTGATTGACTAGTAGACTGAATAGATGGATTAGTTGATGGGATTGATTGATTAGAAGATTGAATTGATTGATTAGAAGATTGAATTGATTTTGAGTTAAAAAGGATGATTGATGAGTTAACTGATTAGTCAACTGATCTGATCAATCAATTCTAATTTAACATGTGTTGTAGGAATTTGAAATTGAATTTGATTTTCATTTTCAATTTGAATTGGTCATTCGAATGCTGAAATGCACATGAAATTAACTGAAATTCAGATTTGGAGAAAATGTGCATTTGATGATTTGAAATTAGATGAAATGAAGTTAAATTCGAATTTGGGGAAATATGAAATGAAATTAGATGGAATTATAATTGGAATTATAATTTGGGGAATTGGAGGAATTTAATAATTATTTAAACTTAGGAAATAGAATTAATCAAATAATACAGATTATTTAACTAACGAAAAGATCATAATTAATTAAATAATTGATTTTTAATTAATAATTGAGATATGGTTGCTAGGTCCCAGAGACAACTGAGAGGGGGGGGGCGGTGAATTAGTTGTCAAATAAATTCAAACCAAAAATAACTTAACCAACTTAATGCTTAATACTGGTAAACTAGTTTAATATGTTGATAGACAATTTTAATAGTTAATTGCTATACCGGTAAGGATTAGTGCATGAAATATAAAGACAAAGTCATCCACAACACATAACACCAATATTTGTACATGGAAACCTTGTAAGGGGAAAAACCATGGTGGGAAACCTTACCCATAATCATATGATACTACTGTAGATAGTAAGTGTACATAAATGGGGTCTGCACATGCAGAAAGGCCAAGCACCTAGAGCTCACTACTCAATCACAAAATGGGAGTCACACTGACTATAGTTGGATGGTTAAATCCAATAAGAATGTACTACACAAAAATAGCATCTTCATATGTTGAATTTAGTACTGGTGTAGTTCTGATTGTCTTCACAAAAACCCTCCTTCAATCTTCAAATGATGTCTGTGTGTATAGCTCTACTTATTCTTGCATATACCTTCACACAATCCTTTTTCGCATTCCACATTTGATCTTACAAATAAGATCTTACATTTATGCCATAACCTAAGACCAATTTTAGTAGGCCGTCTCTACAAGATATTACAAAAAAATATTTTACAAACAATATAATATCCGATGCAATAACTAATTGAACATATCGACTTAATCCATTTACAACAATAATTAATCATCTCCATAGCGTGCCATGCTAATTTGGAAAAGATAAACCTGTCGGTGTAACCCTGGACCTATTTGCCGGTGACAACAAATATGTGAATGCTAATGTACCAATAAACAAAACTCCAAAACAAAGTGTTCACACAATGTCTTCAACATAACTAAGTGTTTTCCATATCATTCCAAGTACCGGTGATCATTATATCTTGTCGGTGTACCAGATACCGGTGACTGTGCATGAGTCACTTGCTTACCGGTGAATGTTGCCGATTCTCCAAAGTGCTAGAGTTTTAGTAGGTGTTAACATCAATGACAAAACCATACCAAAATACCAACAATCTCCCCCTTTGGCATTGATGGCAACACAAGATGGAAAAACCATCAAAGTGCCAAAATAGAAATGCCAAATACCAAAAACCAACAATCTCCAAAAAGAGATCATAACCAGAAATCAAAATACAGATACAAAGAGTAATAATCTCTCCCCCTAGGAGAAACATGTGTTTTCCTTGTGTTTTTCAAAGTTTTTCCATACCAATCTCTCCCCCTTTGACATCAAATGCCAAAGTTACAATAAAAACCAAGTCCATATACAAAATACCAATCAATTCAATATACCAACTACTCTCCCTGAGAAGTAGCTGCCCATCAAAGCTGGAAAAAATATTTCTCTATTAATTCTGTCAGTTGATGACAATCATCAACTGTCTAAGTCTCTAGCGGTGGTGGTATGACTCCAAGCTGATCTCTGAGATATTCAAAAGTCTCCTTAGGAAAAAAAATATCTGCACTCTGCTCTTTAGTATTCACATAAACCGGTTTTATCTCCTTTGCTTCAACATTTTCCCTTAGAAAATTTAGTTTGATAGAAACATGTTTGGTTTTAGAATGTAATACTGGATTCTTCGATATATCAATTGCTGCAATGTTATCACAATAGATAGTAATAGGTTCCTTGCATTTTACCTTTATGTCTTTCAACATTTTCTTAAGCCATAGTACCTGTGTACAATTAGTTGCTTCTGCAACATATTCTGATTCTGCTGTTGATCAAGATGTACAACTTTGTTTCTTACTAAACCAAGAAACTAATGTGTTTCCAAGAAAGAATGCTCCGCCGGTGGTGCTTTTTCTATCATCCACATTTCCTGCCCAATTTGCATCTGTGTATGCACATAATTCAAAGTTTTCATCTCTGGGGTACCATAATCCAAGATTTATAGTGCCTTGTAAGTACCAGAAAATCCTTTTTATTGTTGATTCATGATTTTCTCTAGGATTACTTTGAAATCTTGAAAAAATACATACTGCATTCATAATATCAGGTTTGGTTTGTGTCAAATACAGTAAACCTCCTATCATAGATTTGTATCTAGTCGGATTAATAGGTGTAGATTCATCCCTTTATGATAATTTGTCATTTGTTGTCATAGGTGTGCTTACCGGTTTAGAGTTTTCCATCCCAAATTTCTTTAGTAACTCTTTTAAGTACTTGGATTGACTCAAGAATATACCTTTATCAGTCTGTGAAATCTGCAATCCTAAAAAGAATTTTATTTCTCCAATCATAGACATTTCAAATTCTTGCTGCATTTTAATAGAAAATTGCTTACATAATCCATCTTCTCCTCCAAAGATTATATCATCAACAAATACTTCTATAATCAAGATGTCATCATTAGTTACTTTATAATATAAATTGCTGTCTGCATTTCCTTTAGTAAAACTAATCTTTAAAAGATATTTATCCAATCTTGCATACCAATCTCTTAGAGCTTGTTTCAATCCATACAAAGCTTTTCTTAACCTACAAACCATATCATTGTCATCTATCAAAGAAAATCCATCAGGTTGTTCAATGTACACTTCCTCTTCAAGATCTCCATTTAAAAATGCACATTTAATATCCATTTGATAAACTTTGTAGTTCTTGTGTGCTGCAAAAGCCAAAAACAATCTGACTGCCTCAATTCTAGCTATTGATGCAAAGGTTTCATTGTAATCAACTCCTTCCTTCTGAGAATATCCCTTACACACTAGTCTTTCTTTATTTCTGATAACCTTACCATCTTCATTAAGTTTGTTTCTAAAAACCCATTTGGTTCCAATTACATTTTTATTTTTAGGCCGGGGAACTAATGTCCAAGTGTTGTTTTTCTCAATTTGTTCTAATTCTTATTCCATAGCTTTAATCCAAAATTTATCTTCACATGCCTCATTAACAGATGATGGTTTAATTTGAGAAATAAGACATACCTCTTCATTTTCCAATCTTCCTCTTTTCATAAATCCTTGAAATTTGTTTCCAATTATGTGATCTTCAAAATGATTCAGTCTTACATACTGGGTTGTCTTTGTTTGCTGTTGTTCCTCAGTTACTGTGGAATCCTCAGATGATACTGAGTTAACTGGATCTTCATTCTATACTGGTGGATTCAGTGTAGGTTCATTTGTCAAAATTTCTGTTGCCGGTTTAGAGTCTATATACCTTGAAGTTCCTCCAAATTGTTCATCAATCTTTACATTTGTACTTTCAACAATTTTCTGCAATCTTTTGTTAAAACATCTATATGCCTTGCTCTTAGATGAATAACCAATAAATATTCCTTCATCACTTCTAGGATCAAATTTGCCAATATACTCATCTCTTCTAATATAACATTTACTTCCAAAATTTTTGAAATACTTAAGAGTAGGAGTTTACCAAACCATAGTTAATGAGGGGTCTTATCAGTTTCACCTTTGATGTGAACTTTGTTGAATGTATAGACCGCTGTACTAACTGCTTCTCTCTAATATACATGTGGTAGGTTTGCTTCTGATAACATACTTCTTGCTGCATCCAAGATAGTTATGTTTTTCCTTTCAACAACTCCATTCTGCTGTGGTGTCTGAGGTGCTGATAGCTGTATTCTGATTCCATTCACTTCACAGAATGTATTAAATTCCTTAGATGTAAATTCTCCTCCTTGATCTGATCTTAAATATTTGATTTTCTTACCGGTTTCATTTTCTACCATTGCTTTGAATAGTTTGAACTTTCCAAGTGCTTCTGATTTTTCTCTGAGAAAAGTAACCCAACACATTCTAGAATAATCATCAATGATTAGCATGAAATATCTATCACCTTGTAAGCTTTTAGTTCTAGCTGGACCACATAAATCAGTGTGAATTAAATAAAGGGCATTATTGGATTTTTCTAGAAGACTTTTGAAACTAGCTCTAACTTGTTTTCTAAATTGACATTCCTTACATACTGTATTCTGAGGTTTGACAATTTAAGGTAAATCTCTAACTGCTTTAGTAGTACTGATCTTCACCATGCAATCAAATTTTACATGACAAATTCTCTTATTCCATTACCAACTTTCATCAATATGAGCAATCAAGCATGTTTTTTCACTGTTATTCAAATGAAAGATATTACCTCTAGTCTGATTACCGGTTGCAATTTCTAAACCAGTTCTATTCATGATTTTGCATTTTCCATTTTTGAATTGTAACTGAAATCCTTTCTCAACTAATTGACCAACACTCAAAAGATTATGCTTTAATCCTTCAACATAGTAAACATTGTCAGTGTTATGCTTACCATGAAGATATATTGTACCCTTACCTTTGATTGAAAAAGCTTTGTCATCTCCAAATCTCACTAAGCCTCCATTGTATTCTTGAAAGTTCAAGAATTTACCTTTGTCTCTTGTCATTTGATGTGAGCATCCTGAATCAATGATCCATTCATCCTTTACTTCAACTTTAGCTGCCAAGGCCTGTACTACCGGTTGAGCAGTAGGTGCCGATTGATCTTCTATTATAGCAACAAAAACCCATCCATTGTCTACTGGATCCTCATCAGAATCATCAGTCACACCTTCATCAGCAATGTAACAATATTTGTCTTTATTCTTCTTAAATCTATATCTCTGATATTTAGGGTTAGCCTTGTATGTTCTTCTAGCTTCTTCTCTTAGTCTAGCATGTCTATCAGTACATCTTGAAGCCATATGACCAATCTTATTGCAGTTAAAACATTTAAAGGGTGCTTTACCTTCATACTTACTTCCAACTAGACCTTTAGGCATTTTCCTTGCAAATAGTGCTTCAAGTTCTTCAAGTTCTTCATTTTCTTTCCTGCTTTCTTCAAGTTCTCTTGCATAAAAGGATTTCCAATCAGATTTGTCAAATGATGGAGCAGATGATGTTGATGCTTTAAAGCCCAAATCTGTCTTTATAGTAGCAACATGACCAAATTCTTCAATTTCAAAAGCTGAAAGTTTCCCAATTAATGTATCCCTAGTAACTGATGTATTATGCATTGTTCTTAACTCATTTATAGCAGTGACTTTCATTTTATATGCCGGTGGCAATCCTCTTAAAATTTTTGAAACAATTTCATCTTCACTTAAGGTTCCTCCACAACATTTAATACCCAAAACAATTTCATTTACTCTTTCCATAAAAGTAGAAATCCTTTCATCTTCTTCCATTTTCAGATGTTCATACCTGGCTCGGAAGCTTTCAAGTTTTGCAATTTTGACTGTGGAATCTCCTTCATTTAGTGGTTCCAAATGATCCCAAATAGCTTTAGCAGTAGATCTATCTAATTGTCCCATGATTTGTTGATCTGATAATGCGCTCAAAAGTGCTTCTCTTGCTTTGCAATCATTTTCCTCATCTTTAGTCAAGTTGGGTGGAGTGGGCTGACTTTGAGTAGGAGTAGTATAACCATTCTTTGTAACATCCCAGATGTCCTTTCCAATACAATTTAGTTGTGTCTCCATTTTGATCTTCCATATGCCATAGTTGGTTCCATCAAGTTGAGGACTATCCTTCCTGAAATAGTTAATAGACATTGGATCTCCTCAAGCTGTTAAACTTTTGTAAAACAGAACTAAGCTTTGATACCAATTGTTAGGTCCCAAAGACAACTAAGAGTGGGGCGGGGGGGGGGGGGGGTGAATCGGTTGTCAAATAAATTCAAACCAAAAACAACTTAACCAACTTAATGCTTAATACCGGTAAACTAGTTTAATATGGTAGTAGACAGTTTTAACTGTTAATTGCTATACCGGTAAGGATTAGTACATGAAATATAAAGACAAAGTCATCCACAACACATAACACCAATATTTGTATGTGGAAACCCTGTAAGGGGAAAAACCACGGTGGGAAACCTTACCCACAATCAGATGATACTACTGCAGATAGTAAGTTTACATAAATGGGGTGTGCACATGCAGAAAGGCCAAGCGCCTAGAGCCCATTGCTCAATCACAAAGTGGGAGTCACACTGAGTATAGTTGGATGGTTAAATCCTATAAGAATGTATTGCACAAAAATATCATCTTCATATGCTGAATTCAGTACCGGTGTAGTTTTGATTGTCTTCACAAAAACCCTCCTTCAATCTTCAAATGATGTTTGGGTGTATAGCTCTTCTTATTCTCACATATAACTTCACACAATCCTTTTTTGCATTCCACATTTAATCTTACAAATAAGATCTTACATTTATACCATAACCTAAGACCAATTTTAGTAGGTTGGCTCTACAAGATATTACAATAAAACATTTTACAAACAATATAATATCCGATACAATAACCGATTGAACATGTCAGCTTAATAAATTTACAACAATAATTAATCATCTCCATAGTGTGCCATGCTGATCTAGAAAAGATAAACCTGCCGGTGTAACCCTAGACCTATTTGCCGGTAATAGCAAATATGCAAATGCTAATGTACCAATAAACAAAACTCCAAAACAAAGTGTTCACACAATGTCTTCAAAATAACCAAGTGTTTTCCATATCATTCCAAGTGCCAGTGATCATTATAGCTTGCCTGTGTACCAGATACCAGTGACTATGCATGAGTCACTTGCTTGTCGGTGAATGTTGCTGATTCTCCAAAGTGCTAGAGTTTTAGTAGGTGTTGACATCAATGACAAAACCATACCAAAATACCAACAATGGTTAACTGATTAAAATGATTTGAGAATAGAAATAGAATAATTAGAAGTGTTGAAAGGTGATGATTAGAAGAAATAGTTAATTTAATCAAATAATTAAAGAATTACTAAATTATTATAGATGAATAAATAGTGTAGAATTAATGAGACATTTTTAGGTGTCTACACCCATAATGCTTGCTTCAGCTGATTGTGCCAGGTCCTTTGATTGTCTTCCACTATTCTCTTGATGATCCAGATCAAGTTCTTGTTAGTGGACTCAGCTTGTCCATTACTTTGAGGGTAATAACTGGACGAAGTATTAAAAAATATATTATTGTTAACAATCCGTTTAGTTATTTTAAAGCCTACAAAAGCTAATGCATTGTCTAAGATGATAGAATCAGGAACTCCAAAACTTGCTACCAAGTCCTAATAGAAATTTAGGATTGCACTTTCGTTTGCCTCTTTAAAAGCTACACGTTCAGTCCAATTAGTAAACTAATAAGTGGTTGTTAAGATCCATTTGTGTTCAGAACTTGAATATGGATTGATGACCCCAATAAAATCAAGGCCCCACTTCATGAATGGTTGTTCAACCTGAATAGGTTGCAAGGGTAAAGATGCTAATCTCCATTTGCCTATGAAAATTGCACACTTGCTACACTTTTTTACCCAAGCATATGCATCTTTATGTAAATCAGGCCAAAAGTAGCCATTTTTCATGATTTTTAGAGCTATAGTCCTTGGTGCAAAATGACCACCAACTGGTCCATCATGGAATTATTCTAGTATTCTATCAATCTAATATGAATCTATGCATCTTAAAAATACACCATTAAAATCCTTCCTAAATAAAATTCCATCCAAAATGACATAAGGGATAGTTTAAAGTCTAAAATACCTTCATTTTGCATTATTTAAACCCTTAGGACACTCACCAATTTGAAGATAATGTGTCATTTCATGTACCCAACTTGTAGGAGGTGTTGCTACAATAGTTTGTTCTTCATCTTCATGAATTATGACAACTTCTTCAACCTCTTGTTCATTGTTTTCTGTGTGACTAGCAAGCTGTTCACATAAACCTTTACTTTTAATCAGCTTGGTCACCTTGATATTAACATCATACTCCATCACTTTCGTGATCCAACCATCTCTTTTGTCATTGAGATCTCTATTCAACAAAAAATATTTTATACTAGGATGAGCAACCATTAGGTTTGAAAGCATGTGTCTAAATTTCTTTAGACTCCTAATGACTGAATGACTGCTAATGCATATATCTCAACAAAAGAATAATTTTGTTCATACCCTTCAAGGCCTTGGCTAAATAAATCTATTGATTGTTCCAATCCCTCATCATTCTATTGAACCAACTGAGCCAAAATAGTATCAAAAGTACCAAAAGCATATAATATAAATTCCTTTGCAAAGTCTGGATTAATCAAGGTGGGAGCCGATGTTATGGCATTCTTAATTTCTTCAAAATTACTTTTAACTTCTTTAGACTAGCAGAAAGTGATATTATTTTTAAGCATGCTAGTCAAAGGCTTCATAAGAACTGCTATGTTAGGAATGAATCTCCTTACAAAATTGATTCTACCTATAAAGCTTTGAAGACCCTTCTTATGTGTAGGTAAAGGCAAAGCTAAAATAGAACTTACTCTTTCCGGATCTATGGTTATGTCATGTTTGGAGACATAATAGCCTAGAAACTTACCCTCATAGACAACAAAGACGCATTTCTTAGGATTTAGAGATACTCCATATTCTCTACACCTTTCAAAAATCTACCTTAAGTCTAAAAAATGTTCTTTTGCATTCTTTGAAAATATAGTTATATCATCAAGATAAACCAAATTTTTTTTATTTATAAGACCTTGAAAGGCCATATCCATTGCCCTCTAAAAGGTTTCTCCTACATTAGACAAACCAAAAGGCATTTTTCTATATGCCATTGTTCCCCATTTTGTAGTAAAGGTTGTCTTAAATTGGTCATCCTCTTTTACTAGAATCTTATTATAACCAGAATAACCATCGAGTAGTGAAAATCTATCTGAACCTGAAACTACTTGTATAATTTGCTCCATTGAGGGAAATGGGTAATGTTCTTTTAGAGAGGCCCTATTAAGATCTCTAAAGTGAACACAAAGCCTAAGTTCACCATTCTTCTTCCTTACAAGAACTAAATTGGAAACCCAAGATGTATGCTTTATAGGAAAGATGATATTATCTTGTATTAGCTTGTTTAGTTATGTCTTCATGAGATGCTCAAGCTTTGGATTGAGAGGCATTTTCTTTTGCCTCATAGGTTTGACATTAGCTTCCAACTCTATGGTGTGTTGGGCTAATTCAGGATTAAATCCCTTCAAATCTTCATACTACCATGCAAACACATCATTGAACTCTTGACAAAGAAAAACAAAAGTGTGCTTCTCTTCAGTTGTACATACATTGCCAAGCTTCAATAACTTATCTTTGAAGATCTAAATAGGCTCATAGTGATCCTCTTTCACAAACATGCTGCCATTTTCCTTCCTAACTTGATCATCAATGTTAAATATTGACTCAAGGGTTACCAATTCCTTTGGCAAGTTGTTACTCTTTAATAGAAGAATCTGATTTTCATATTGTTTCACAAATTTATGTTGATTACTAGTTGCAAATTCAGCCTCTTCAATAAGAAAATTAATAATTTGTTCATCTGAATCAAATACTTGCCAATTAACACTATTATATGGAATTGAAGGCCTAACAACCACTTTGACAAACTATTGTACAACATTCTTTGCCTCATTTGGGATGTCAAATTGAGCACCCAAGGCAACCAATCTATCTAGTTCCTTATTTTGATTTCTAGGCACGAGCAATAGATTAAAAGCATCAAACTCTTCAATTATATCCCAGATTCTATGCTTATACATTTTAAGGACTTCATTCTTAGTCACATCGATGCTTCTTACTTGATTTACTACTAGTTCACTATCCCAAAATACTTGCAAACACTTTACATTTTTCTTTCTAGCTCATTCTAATCCGTGTGCAAGTGATTCATATTCTACTATATTATTAGTACAACTGAAATAAAATCTAAAGGTTGAATAGTATCTCTTACCTTCAGGAGAGATTATCATGCCACAGCCTCTAGAACCAGCTTTTTTCCTTGAGCCATCAAAATAAAGTTGCCATAATTCATTGCTTTCCTAATTACACTGCTGATTGGACTACTATTTGTTATCTTTTAGAAGGTTAGGGCCAACAATAGCCTCTTCATGAATCATGTAGACATCGAGTTCTAACTCTTCCATATGCTTGAATGGATCATCTTCATCATTCTCAACTGCCCATTCATCCAATAATAAATCAGGTATCCCTTCTATTGGGGTGTTTGGATATTGGTTATTGGGATGTTCATTAGGCTCTTGTATGGACAAATTTTCATTAACAACACTTGGAAAATATGGTTCTATATGATCATTGGCCAACATTCTGATTTTATGGTCACTTTGGTAGCATATTTTGTTTTGAAGAACATGTGTGACCAATTAGAAGACAAATACCCACCTAACTTAGCTATGAAATCTCTAGATAAACATAAGGCAAAGTGAGGTGGAAGATCTATGATGTAGATATCTTGTGGAATTGAGAAATTTGGATAGGCTTGTAATGTGAGACCCAAGTTCTTTATCACACCTACTATTTTTATTGCTATCCCATCTAATTGGACTGCCCCTTTTGAAAGAGGCTCATATATCAAACCCAACCTATCTACTATTTGCTTTGGTACGACAAAATTGCTTGCACCTAAATCAATCATACAATTATGCACTAGGTGCTAGCCTATGATTAGGGTTAGATAGAAAGGAGGGGGTTTAACCTTTTGAATTTTCTATTCATTCTTCTTTTCTTGAGGGGCATTTGATAAGACAACTTTGGGTTTCTCCTTAGGAGGCTCTTGTGACAAAGTGAGGTTAGACAAGACACTTTGTAGAAAATCCTTTTGCCCTTGAAGAGCTAAGGAATCCCACATCGAGACACTGACACGTGTCTTCTTCAATTGATCCAAAATATTAAATGAACTTGTACTAACCTTCTGATGTCCCTTTTTAATAGCAACATCTTCTTGCACTTGTGATGTTTGTGGTTGGCTTCTAGGTTGATCTTTGTTGACCACCGGTTGCCCTCTTGGTAGAATCCTGATTGTTGTCTTGTAGAATCCTGATTGGTGCCTTTATCAACTTGTTGTCCTATATCAATGGCCCTATTTGTGGACGTTGTATTCACTACAATAGAAGTGTAGGACTAATTCTAGTCTTGTGGTTGATTCACTCCACAAAATTCCTCACCTTGCCAATTAGCCAAGGTGACATCTGGGCCTTGTTCAGAATGAGAACCTTGTTGTTCATGAGTTACATGAGTATTATCTTCTCAGACAGAAGTGTTATTTTGAACCATGAGTGTTTGATGTAGCATATGTTAGGTCCCAGGAAGGACAACTGAGAAGGGGGGTGAATCAGTTGTCAACTAGCTATCAATAAATTATAATCCAAATGCAAGTTATTCTAATTTAAACTTAATATTGGTAAACCAAACTTAAGTGCTGATAAAACAAATTAACAGATATAGTAGTATTGGTTTAACTTAATGCATGAAATAGAAACATAAACAACATCCACAACACATAACACAGAGATTTTGATGTGGAAACCTGGTAAGGGAAAAACCATGGTGGGAAACCTTACCCACAATCAGATGATACTACTGCAGATAGTCTGTGTATACAAATGGGGTCTGCACATGCAGAAAGGCCATCTGCTTAGAGCTCACTGCTCAATCACAAATTAGAAGTCACACTGACTACACAATTGGATGATTAAATCCAATGATAATGTACTGCTCAAAATAACATCTCTAATGATGGATTCAGTACTGGTTAAGCTCTGAACATGAGTGTCAAAACACCTTCATAACCTTCCTTCAACCTTTAAATAATGTTTGTGTGATTCGCACAAGGATCTGCTTATTTTCTCTCTTCAATATTCAAATACACTCATACCATAGCCATATTCCCTGATCTTCAATAAGATCTTACAATCATTTATACAAAACCTAAGACCAAATGAATAGGTCGGCTCACTAAAGATATTACAATTAAATCAATTACAAATAAGTCTTGATGCGATACAACATGTCGACTCAATACATTTACCACAATATCCAATCAATAAACAATCTCCGTAACGTGTTGTGCTAATCTGGAATAGATAACATGTACCAGTCCATAACCTAGACTTATCTGCCGGTAAAGGCAAATATGTCAACCTGATTAGACCAATAAGAAAAACACCAAAACCAAACTTCCAATTCATGTCTTCGACATAACCAAATGATCTCCAAGTTATCATTGCTGCTGGTGAACCATATAACCTACTCATGAACATATACCGGTGACTGTGCATAAGCCACTAAACATACCGGTGAACATAATGTAAACCTCCAACAAGACAAGTGTTGACATCAATGACAAAACCAGTGCAACACATGACAAAGTCACCCATAATACCAACAATCTCCCCCTTTGGCATTGATGGAAACACTAGATGGAAAAACATCTAAGTGCCAAAAACAGAATACCAAAACCAATAAACCAATCAATCTCCCAAAGATAGATCAATACAAAGTTTGTTACAAAACCAAAACCAAAATACATATATCCAAAGAGTATATCTCTCCCCCAATGAATAATGTCTCCCAAGAAATAAAGTTTTTCCATAGATATCTCTCCCCCTTTGACATCAAATGCCAAAGCAGTTAAGAATTCAAAACTTAACATTAAACCAACTAATCCCCCTGAGAAGTAGCTCTCCTCCATCAAAGTCAGAAAAATATTTTTCTATTAGTTCCTGCCGGTTTGATACCAATCTTCAACATCTAAGTCTCTGCCGGTGGGGAAATTACCCCAAGCTGCTCTCTAAGATATTCAAATGTTTCCTTAGGCAAAGGCTTTATAAAGATATCTACAATTTTCTCTTTAGTATTCACATAAACCAATTTCACTTCATTTGATTCAACATTCTCTTTCAAGAAATTATACTTAATAGAAACATGCTTTGTCTTAGAGTGAAATATTGGATTCTTTGATATATCAATTTCTGCTGAATTATCACAATAAATTATTATTGGTTCTTTGCATTTTACCTTTATATCCTTCAACATTTTCTTAATCCATAATACCTGAGTATAATTAGTTGTTGCTGCAACATATTCTGATTCTGCAGTTGATAATGATGTACAAGTCTGCTTCTTGTTGATCCATGAAATCAACCTGCTACCAAGAAAGAATGCACCTCCAGTGGTAATCTCTCTGTTATCTACATCTCCTACCTAATTTGCATCGGTGTATGCACATAAATTAAAATTTTCATCTTTAGGATACCATAAACCAAGATTTGTTGTGCCTTGTAGGTACCGAAAAATCCTTTTAATTGCTGATTCATGATTTTCTTTAGGATTGCTTTGGAATGTTGAAACAATATATACTGCATTCATTATATCAGGTCTTGTTTGTGTCAAATACAATAAACCTCCAATCATAGATTTGTACCTTGTCAGATTAATAGGAGTTGAATCATCCTTGAATGTCAATTTATCAGTTGTAGTCATAGGAGTACTTACTGGTTTGGAATTTTCCATACCAAATTTCTTCAAAAGTTCCTTCAAGTAATTTATTTGACATATGAATATACCTTTATCTATTTGTGAAATATGCAAACCTACAATTTTTTTATCTCTTCAATCATAGACATTTCAAATTCTTTTTACATCTGATTAGCAAAGTCCTTACATAATCCATCTTCACCTCCAAAAATGATATCATCTACAAAGACTTCAATAACCAAATATCATCATTGGTAACTTTGTAATACAAATTTCTATTAGCATTACCTTTTGTGTAACCAAGCTTCAAAAGATATTTTTCCAATCTAGCATACCAAGCTCTGGGAGCTTGCTTTAATCCATATAAAGCTTTCCTTAACCTGCGAACCATATCCTTATTATCTATCAAACAAAATCCATCAGGTTGTTCAATGTAAACTCCCTCCTCAAGATCACCATTCAGGAATACACATTTTACATCCATTTGATAAACTTTATAGTTCTTATAAGCTACAAATGCAAGAAATAGTCTAACTGCCTCAATTCTAGCTACCGGTGCAAAGGTTTCATTATAATCAATTCCTTCTTTCTGTGAATAACCTTTACAAACTAATCTTTCTTTGTTTATGATTACTTCTCCATCTTGATTAAGTTTATTCCTATATACCCATTTAGTTCCAATTACATTTTTGTCTTTAGGCCGGGGAACCAATGTCCAAGTATTGTTCTTTTCAATTTGTTCTAATTCATATTCCATTGCTTTTATCCAATGTTCATCCTTACATGCTTCAATAATAGATGCTAGTTCAACTTGAGAAATTAAACATACCTCTTCATTTTCTAGTCTTCCTCTATTCATAACAACTTGATTCTTGTTTCCAATTATCTGATTCTCTGAATGATTCAATCTTACATACCTGGGTTTGTTCTGATTAACATTCATAGGCTGTTGTTCTTTAGTCACTATTGAGTTTTTTGATGATGCCAGTGTGTGTTAGGAAACTCACAGGTATTGAGAGGGGGGGGTGAATCAGTATCTAACTGGTAATTAGATTTTCTCAACTTAAAACATGTAGAACATATTATAACAGTGTATCGGTATGCAAGAAATAATGAAATAAATAGAATTAAAAATATCCACATGAAAAGTACACCATGACACAAGGATTTAACGAGGAAACCCAGTGTGGGAAAAACCTCGGTGGGATTTGTGACCCACAATATCCACTTACTAGCCAATAAGAGAATATTACTTACAAAAGGGGGCCTGCACATATAGGAAGGCCAACTGCCTAGAGCTCACTGCTCAATGGGAAGTCTCACTGACTTACAATATGGATTATACAAATCTAATATCTTGTACTACTTTACAATAGCATCTATAATGCCTGATCTAGTACCGGTTTCTACTTTGTTCTTTACATAAAACCTTTAACCTATATTTTGCATAGTAGGTTTGCCTAATATCTTCTTTTTTCACTTACATCACTTACATACAAAATTATTGGAGTTGAGAAAATACAACACAACAGGAGCCCAAATAATCTCTGCAAGCTGAAAAACCTGTTACAAGGAGAAGCAAGGAAGAAAATACAAAAAAACAAATACATAGAGAATATGCTCAAAAAGAGAGAGCTCAATATTCACAAAAATATGTAATGTGATTCTTACAATGAAAAGAAAGAACTCAACCTTTAATAGGTCAAGAAACCCTAAAAGGGAAAACCTAGGTTTGCACATAATAATTAATTAAAATAATTAATTATATGCACCTAAAGTTAGCTTAAGTGTAAAAGAGATAAAGGGAACTTAAATAATTAAACAGATAATGTTTAATTAATCAAGTAAATACCCAAATACTCTAACACCCCCCCTTAAGCTAGACTTAGGGAGAAGCTAAAACCTAGAATAGCTACTGAAAGCAATAAAGATGGGTCTCGGCAACAAGGCCTGATTAGGTACCCAAATACAATGAAATCTCTATGAACTGGAGAAATAGAGAAAACCACGTGGGAACAAAACTCTACTCCAAAAAGAGATGGAAAAGAATACCACTGAAGCATGAAGAACCTGCAAACTCTGTCGAAGAATAATTCTCGATCTGAAGAATCTCCACTAAAATAGAACATGACCACGTAGAGAAGACTATAATCTATATGAGTGCCCTCAAATGACACTACTCGAATCAGAAGGCAAACAAGGCAAACAACCAAAATCGAAGATACAGATGGCATGAAAACACCAAAGCCTGAAGAGCTGATCAATTGAACCATGGAAGTAGTAGAACCAATAGGATAAACCTCCCCATAATGCAGAAGTGGGAGAGGGATAGGAACACTGAAAAGGATAGCCAAAAAAAAACTGCATGATGAAGAACCAAGAACATCAAAGGTGCTGAGACAAGTACATGGTGTTGTGGAAGGAACACTCTTTGACACTCATCATGAGGTGAATGTCGTGGAAGGAACACTCACTAGACAAAGGAAGATGGAAAACAACAGGCAAACATCAACCCTCTCATGGCACTTGATCAATAGTGCATGTACAACAAGACACAAGATATGCAAGATTCCAAGTAAACAATGCATGATGGCACTTTATCTCGGTGCGTTTGCATAAATACAAGATACAATGATAAGAATACTGGAAATAGAAACGTGAACCAAAATAGAGACATCCTACTCAGAGAAGAGATCCCAGGACCTAAAACAACCACAATATCCACTAGAGTGCTGAAAAGCAAAAAATTGAATAAAATATGCATGGAGCAAAATCTGGAAATAAAACTCAGATGGCTGGAAAGTACACAACACATGCTTTCCGAAAATATAAATTTTTCAAAAAACAGAGGTCAGATGCTCATTATATGTCTCCCGGAGTGCAAAAAATAGACCTCACTTTGACTGGAAAAAAACACAGTCAAACAACAAAATTGGAAAAAATTACCAACACCATGAGGTTGGCCTCAGAACCATCTTTTCGATGCCTATTCGTTTTTGAAAAAATGACTCCGTATGCCGAAGATAGAGCCCAAAAACCAAACCCCCCTTGAAAAAAGGCCAAAAAAGGAGGTCTGGTGGCTCTTTGGTGGTTCGATGGCCAGTGGGTGGCAGCCGGGTGGCACCCCGGTGGCTAGGCGATGATCGGCCCGAAAAAGAGGCCGGCGACCGAGCAAGGACCGTAGGGGTGGCCGGAAGCAGGTGCAGGCCGGGGAGTAGGCAGCCGACAACGCGAGGAGGTGGCGGCCGGGGAGGGCTAGGCGGTGGGGGTCACAGGGAGTGGAGGGCCGGCGGCTGCAGGCCGCAGGGAGTCGGAGGCATGGGGAGCGGAGGGCCGACGACTAGGGGCCGGGTGGTGGAGGCCGCAGGCGGCGGCTATGGTGCTGACGGGGGCCGAGGAGTCAGAGGCCGGTGCCGGCGGGGGCCAGGGATGGCAGGGGTGTCAGAGCTATCAGGGGAGGCATGGGGCCCGAAGCCAGGGGAGGTCTGTGGGTCGTACTAACAGCGGCAGGGGTCCCACGATACCCTGCATACCGTGGGAGCCCCAAAAAACAATTAAAAAAAAAAAAAAAACTAATCGCCTTTTGATATCTTTTTTTAATTTTTTTTTTCAAAAATATCAAAATCCGACCTGCATGTTGTAAAAAGGCAAATTCTTTTTTTTTGAAATTTTTTTCTTGAACTGCGTGTTAGGGTCGTACGACCTAGATCTGGAGAAAAAATACTCCTAGAGGCTCGGGAACCAAAATAGGTCAAATTTTATATGACCATAGGGGTTTTTGGGCCTTCTAAGCACGATGGTGAGGTCCGTTTAGGCCCAAAGTGCTCAGAAAAAGGTCAAACCCTAGGTACACAAAAAATTCCTAAAACCCCAAATCTGCTTCCAAAGCAAAAATTCTCAAAACAAGAATAGGTAGCTGCAAATCTGAAGTTCTGATACCATATCGGAGTTGAAAAAATACAACACTACAGGAGCCCAAATAATCTTTGCAAGCTGAAAAACCTGTTACAAGGAGAAGTAAGGAAGCAAATACAGAAAAACAAATACACAGAGAATATACTCAAAAAGAGAGAGCTCAATATTCACAAAAATATGTAATGTGATTCTTACAATGAGAAGAAAGAACTCAACCTTTAAAAGGTCAAGAAACCCTAAAAGGGAAAACCTAGGTTTGCACATAATAATTAATTATATGCACCTAAAGTTAGCTTAAGTGTAAAAGAGATAAAGGGAACTTAAATAATTAAACAAATAATGTTTAGTTAATCAAGTAAACACCCAAATACTCTAACATGTCTACAATGATCTCTTTTATATATAAGAGTCATTTTACAACTTGCCAAGTCGGCTTACAAGGTTTTTACAATAATAAACAAAATGTAATATAACAAAAATCCTGTCGGCCTTTGTGCCGGTATGCTTCCTTTCTCTATGCCAGTGTAGAGTGTGATCTATTGATGCCAGTGAACTATCTTGCCAGTGTAATGTCTTGCCAGTGCCATAGGATTGTAAGGTTGCCATCAATGACAAAACCTTCAATCACATACAATGTCTCATTGGAGTGTGCATATGCCAACAATCTCCCCCTTTGGCATTGATGGCAACACTCATGAGAAATTTCAAAAGTGTATCCAAAAATGTGAAGTCCAAAAATGTTACCAAAAATGTGTGCTCCCCCTGAGCATATGATTCCTGTGATATTGAATTTTCTCATACCACTACTCCCCCTTTGGCATCAATGACAAAGGTTGTCAAGATGTCAGTAGAGTTTGTAGTTTCAACCTTGTAACTGGGTAGTTACAATTTGAAATAGATCCACCAAAATCAAGTTTATACTCTCCATAAACTTTTTACTATCTCTTATTGTTGTCTCTATTCTTTTAGCTGTACCAGTGAGGTGCTACAAATGCTTTGTCAATGTTTTCTATCCCTGTATCAGTGCCTCAGATATTTCCTTTCGCAATGATGCTAGATAGTCCAATCTTGGACTCAGTTTTAATCTCAGATGCTTTGCCTTATTCACTATTCTCTCCTTTTCGCATTCTAATTTAAGTAACTCTTCCTCAAAATTTGTTATCCTTTGCTCAAAAACTGATAATGTATCAGGTGAGTTAACAAAATTATCAACAAGTTTATTGATTTCATCACGTACCTTGCTTATTTTCTTATCTATGTCTACAGTCAAAAAGTTTGTCTTACAGGTGTCTTTGTACAGAGTTTTGTACTCTTTCAATAAGTTACATAGTTCCAGTAGAAGTGTGTCAAAATCCCTAGTACACTTCTTTATTTGATCTTCAAAGAATTTTTTCTTTTCAATTTCTACTTTGTCCTTCAATGTCTCTTCCTTTATTTTCTCAATGTTCTCTGTGATATATTTAAACAAAGTATCAAATTGTCCTAAAGAATCTTTATTGTCTATATTACAGTTAGGAGCAATTACCTTCAAGATTGGGATTGTGTCATCTATAGCTTTGTAAGCCCGTGAACTACAATCTATTATCCTTTTGATTGAATCCAAAAGTACTTCAGTTACATTTGTTGGTTTGTGGCCTACTGAGAAGGAACCAACATTTTGAATTCCACTAGTGGAAGAAGTAACCAAGCTTGTTGTGACCTCTGGTAGGTCTATTTGTGTTTGCATTTCTTTAAGCAATGGTTTGTGTACTTCTCCAGTTGTTAGTGGCACTGTTTCCTCATGAACCTATTCCTGTTTCTGTTTTGGAGCCTGTTACTGTTGCTGTTGCTTTTCTTGTTGCACTGTCTCAGTCTGAGCTTCTGCCTATTGTTCTTTGTCATCTACCAGTTTCTCCTGTGTTTTAACAGTTTGCTCAGCTACCGATGGCTCACTAGCCATTTCAGTCTTACCAGTTGTATCTTTGTCTACCACAATGTTGATCTTTTGTGTATCAACATCTACTGTGTATAAGACTTCAGGATTAGGATTGACATCCTCTACATCCATACTTTCAACTGCCGGTTGATCTTCTATAGTTGCTGTTACCAGTGATGTAAAAGAAGGCGGGGATAAGTTGTCTTTTACTTTAATACTCAGAGGTCCACCAACCTTTCCTTTTCCCTTGTCTCTTTCTTTCTGATATACCTTTATTGGTTTGGGGTTCTAGTATTCTTCCTATTTTTGTTTTTCAACTAGGAATATATCCCATGCATTTTCTATTTCTTCAGTCACCTCATTGACTCTTCCAACCATTAATGCAATGTGCCAGTGTGTAGTAGAGAATACTGAATGGTTGGCTTTAGCAATTAAATCATCAATTTCTTTAGGTGAGTTCACTGGGTACACAACAAGTAGCTTTTTTATCTTGATTTTCTTGTCAAGTTCTATTACCGCTTGTCTCCTTGCTTCCAGTCTTTTGAATAGTTCATCTGGTACTTCATCTACAACTTCCATAAAAAATTTCTTATACATGTCCATATGCAATATAACACTGTTTTCTACTTGTTCTTTTTCATCTATTGTCAGAGTGTCATACAGTTTCTCTATATTCTCAGTTTCCCTTCCTCTATAATTTCATTCAATAGTATATCAAGAGGAGCCATGTTTTGTTTTGTTCTCTTCTTCTTCTTGGGTGTCAGTTTCTTCTTTGGTGTAGTCTTCTTAACTGGAGACCTTACTGCTTGTTGTTTCTGTCTTGTCCTCCTAGGTGAGGGTGTGGTTGCTAGTGAGGGATCTCTTTTCCTTACAACTCTTTTGAAAGCTGTAGGCATGTCACTCTCCGAAGAAGTGCCTACCGGTGATAGATGAGTCTCAGGCTGTAGAGTTCCTAGCTCATCCTCAGTGATACCGGTTTTGTTTTAACACATCTTCTTTAATAGCCTTTGCCTATCTAGAGCCTCTTCTCACAACTGCCTCAACCTTTTTCACTCTCTTCTTAGATTGTATTTGTTTTTCTATAGTCTCAGCACTACCAAATACTTCTTCCTTTGGTTCATTTGGTGCTTCCAGAAGTGCTTTAGCATAAGTCTCAATTATATGATCATCTGTCTCGTAGCCCATCTCTGTTACCCAGATTGTTCTTGGGATGACTATTTCCATCCAGATTTCATCCTTTTTTATTACAAAACATATTTCATCCTTATATTTGTCAACAATCTTTTGTGATAATCTAATTCTCTTCTTCATTTTAGCCTTAAGTGCTTGAAAGAAATCATGGATATTGTTTTCCTTATCTTCTCCCATATTGTTGAATAATTTTGTTAGCTGTTTACCTACCGATATATCAAATCCAAGTTCTTTGTAACCTATACTAGGAAATTGTTTGGTTATATGTAGCATCAAACATACTAGTAGATTTCCAAACCTAAAAGTTCCTTTCTTATCCTTCTTAATCTTGCCTAGATTGTCAATTAACTCATCCTTCAACCACTCACATATATCATTATCTGTGATCATGTCATAAGCACTTTTAATGCATAAACTTGAAACTGAATTGAGTCTATTTGCATGAGTTTCCTTATACCCTAATATCATGTTGATAAACCTTACATTGATGTCAGTTACATCATTGACTCTTAGGGACCTTTTATCAGATGTAGCACTAGTTAGCTTAGTAACTAGGTCATTGGAGACCTTCTTAGTTTTGTCAGGCCTTTTATCAGTGGTCGGTAACCCTGTGACAACTTTCACAGCTTCCTTGGTGATTTTGTGAATTGCATCTAACCATAAAAATTCACCATGTACCCTGCTCAAGACTATCCTGATCACATCCTTGGGAAATTCAGGAATACAGAGGATTTCAGTAAATCCTAGGGTTTCAATGATTTTATGTTCCGGTTTCACATTTTTTGAGTTATCACATATGATAGTTTTATACATAGTTTTGATCTCTTCATCTCCCAATTCCTCTATGTTGTAGTGAATGTAAATTCTAGGGTCTTCAGCATAAACAACTCCTTTTGGTATTTGTGAGAAAGCATCTACATTGTCATCTTTCTTTGCTACTTCGGGAACTAGTTGAAATACGGGCCTAGGACATTTTATGACCTTGACTATAGTAGGGTTTGCTATATATTCAAGTGCAGAGGTAGATGCCATGATGATAAATACCTTTTTTCTGCCTTTGGATGGATTGATTGCTTGAAGTGCTTCGCCTCTTTGCTCGAAATCCCTTAGCTCTACAAATTTTGCACTCTACGAATGTTTGAAATCACGGTGAAATGAAATGGAGCCAGAACCACAAATTTATAGTGCTAATTTGCCATCTACCACATTAAATGCATGCTAGTTAAGTATTCACTTAACATTGTCTGTCGGTAATGAAGTAATTTCCAACTTCTCATCTCTAACCGAGAGAATAATAGCACATGTGTCATTAGATCGCCAAACCCTCAAGGAAACTTTCTTCAATTCGATGAAGAACTTCCTGCCGGTGGAGCATCACTCTGTCCTGCCGATGAAGCATCACTCTATCCTGTCGGTGAAGCATTGACTGGTTCTACCGGTGGAGGACTATTCCCAATATTTAGATCAGCTTTTCTAATCTATTGTTTTGAGAATTCTTGCTTAACCTCTTCAACTTTTTCTTTACCTTTCAAGCTAGAAATTTTGTTGTCTGCCGGTGATCCTTTACCTCTACAAAATTTTGCAATATGCCCAATCTTGTTACATGCATAACAAGTCACATTATTCTTCTGAATAGCTTTCTTATAACCTATGCCGGTTTGTGTTCTGCATTGATTAGATAAATGTCCAAATCTTCCACAAACATAACATCTCACATTCATTATGCAATTCTCAGAATTGTGACCAACTTTGTTGCATTTAGAACATTGACTGGTGGGTGTGTTGATATTCTGATAATTTCTAGATCTACATTCATTTTCTCTATGACCATACTTATTATAGTTAAAGCATTTTCCATTGAATTTATAAGCATTAGGTTATCTTACCAGTTTGCTGTGATCCTGTGTGTTTGCAATACCAGAGCTTTCACCAACTTCAAAGCCAATTCCAAAAGTGTCACCTTTAGGTTTTTGATTCTTCAGTAAGTTACCAAGTTCCTCTGAACTTTTCTTGAATTTTTCTTTATGTTGATTTGCAGTTTCTAGTTCTCTTTCTAAGACTTCTTTCTATCTCATCAGTTCATTGGAGTCATTCTGAGTGTGCATCAGATCTGTCTTTAATAGATCATTTTCATAGCTAAGTCTTGTGTTCTCATTTGCTGCATCACTTAGTCTTCTGGTCAATTCTTCTTCATTCTTCTTCCTATCTTCAATCTCTTTACAAAATCTCATAGTCATATTCTGCATCTCATTCTTTGTAGTTATGTTCTCTAGTTTCACCTTACTTAACATATCATTAAGTGATTCCTTTTCATCATTCTCATTTTGCATCTTTTCACAAAGTTCTCTTCTCTTATTTCTTGCAATAGTAAGATTCTCTTGAAGTGCTTGAATGATATCTTGAGCTGCTTTTAGATCATCTTCTAGTTTGATATTTTTCAATTTTTCTGTATCATAGACTGAGAGAGCTGCTTCAAGTTGCTTCATCAGATTTTCCATCTTTACCGATGTCAAGATCTTCCTCAAGCTGTTAGGCTTCTGAATATAGAGGACCAGGCTCTGATACCAATTGTTAGGAAACTCACAGATACTGAGAGGGGGGGTGAATCAGTATCTAACCAGTAATTAGATTTTCTCAACTTAAAACATGCAGAACATATTATAACAGTGTATCGGTATGCAAGAAATAATGAAACAAATAGAATTAAAAATATCCACATGAAGAGCACACCATGACACAAGGATAAAATGAGGAAACCTAGTGTGGGAAAAACCTCGGTGGGATTTGTGACCCACAATATCCACTTACTGGCCAATAAGAGAATATTACTTACAAAAGGGGGCCTACACATGCAGGAAGGCCAATTGCCTAGAGCTCACTGCTCAATGGGAAGTCTCACTGACTTACAATGTGGATTATACAAATCCAATATCTTGTATTGCTTTACAATAGCATCTATAATGCCTGATCCAGTACCAGTTTCTACTTTGTTCTTTACATAAAACCTTTAACCTATATTTCGCATAGTAGGTCTGCCTAATATCTTATTTTTTTGCTTACATCACTTACATACAAAATGTCTACAATGATCTCTTTTATATATAAGAGTCATTTTACAACTTGCCAAGTTGGCTTACAAGTTTTTTACAATAATAAACAAAATGTAATATAACAAAAATCTTGTCGGCCTCTGTGCTGGTATGCTTCCTTTCTCTGTGCCAGTGTTGAGTGTGATCTGTTGATGCCGGTGAACTATCTTGCCAGTGTATTGCCTTGCCGATGTAATTCCTTGCCGGTGCCATAGGATTGTAAGGTTGCCATCAATGACAAAACCTTCAATCACATACAATGTCTCATTGGAGTGTGCATATGCCAACAATGTGACTAGGTCTTCATTCTATACCAGTGCAATCTGTGCTGGTTGATCTACCTTTATTGCAACAAAATCCCATCTGCTATCTGCTGGATCTTCATTTGAGTCATCTGTAACACCTTCATCTGCATAGTAACATGATTTATCTCTGCTTTTCTTGAATCAATATCTCTGATATTCAGGGTTAGGCTTATATGATCTTTTTTCTTCCTCCCTTAATCTTGCATGTCTATTAGGACATCTAGATGCCATATGACCAACTTTATTGTAATTAAAACATTTGAAAGGTGCTTTACCTTCATACTTACTTCTTGGTGGACCTTTAGGCATTTTCCTTGCAAATAGTGCTTCAAGTTCTTCATTTTCTCTCCTCATATCTTCAAGTTATTTTGCATAAAGTTCTTTCCAATCAGTTTTGTCAGATGATGATGATGCTAATGATGATGATGATGCTTTGAAAGATAAATTGGTCTTTACAGCAGCAACAAGACTTTCTCTTCATGCTCAAATGTTGAAAGTTTTCCAACCAAAGTATCTCTAGAAACTGAAGTATTAGGCATTGTTATCATTTCATTAATAGCAGTTACTTTCATTTTGTAAGCTGGTGGCAATGCTCTTAAAAATTTAGACACAATTTCATCTTCACTTAAGGATCCTTGAGAATATTGTATTCCTAAAATAATTTCATTAACTCTTTCCATAAATGCAGAAATTCTTTCATCTTCTTCCATTTTTTAAGTTTTCATACCTGACCCGGTAACATTCCAGCTTTGCAATTTTGACAGTGGTATCTGCTTCATTCAGTGTCTCCAGTTTATCCCAAATAGCTTTAACACTAGATTGGTCTGATAATCCCATGATTTGCTGATTTGATAATGCACTCAGAAGTGCTTCTCTTGCTTTGCAATCATTGTCCATGTCCTTAGCCAATGCTAGTGGATGAGGTTGATTCAGAACAGGAGCAACATAGCCATTCTTTGTAACATCCCATATATTTCTTCTAATTCAGTTCAGATGTGTTTCCATTCTAATCTTCCATATGCCATAGTTAGTTCCATCAAGCTTCAAACTATCCTTCCTGAAAATATTTGTTGCCATAGGATCTCCTCAAGCTGTTAGGCTTCTGCAAAAAGAGGACTTAGCTCTGATACCAATTATTAGGTCCCGAGAAGGACAACTGAGAGGGGGGGTGAATCAGTTATCGACCAGTTATTAATAAATTGTAATCCAAATACAAGTTATTCCATTTTAAACTTGATGTCGGTAAACCAAACTTAAGTGCCAATAAAAAAAATTAACAGATATAGCGGTACTAGTTTAACTTAATGCATGAAATAGAAACAAAAACAACATCCACAACACATACCACAAAGATTTTGACGTGGAAACCCGATAAGGGAAAAACCATGGTGGGAAACCTTACCCACAATCAGATGATACTATTGCAGATAGTATGTGTATACAAATGGGGTCTGCACATGCAGAAAGGCCAACTATCTAGAGCTCACTACTCAATCACAAATTAGGAGTCACACTGACTACACAATTGGATGGTTAAATCCAATGATAATGTACTGCTCAAAATAGCATCTCCAATGTTGGATTCAGTACCGGTTAAGCTCTGAACATGAGTGTCAAAACAACTTCATAACCTTCCTTCAACCTTCAAATAATGTCTGCATGATTCGCACAAGGATCTGCTTATTTTTGCTCTTCAATATTCGAATACACTCATACCATAATCATATTCCCCGATCTTCAATAGGATCTTACAATCATTTATACAAAACCTAAGACCAAATGAATAGGTCGGCTCACTAAAGATATTACAATTAAATCAATTACAAATAAGTCTTGATGCGATACAACATGTTGGCTCAATACATTTACCACAATATTCAATCAATAAACATTTTCCATAACGTGTCATGTTGATTTGGAATAGATAACATGTACTGGTCTATAACCTAGACTTATCTACCGATAAAGGTAAATTTGTCAACTCGATTAGACCAATAAGAAAAACACCAGAACCAAACTTCCAATCCATGTCTTAGACATAACCAAATGATCTCTAAGTTATCATCGCTACTGGTGAACCATATAACCTGCTCATGAACATATACTAGTGACTGTGCATAAGTCACTAACCATATTGGTGAACATAATGTAAACCTCCAAGAAGACAAGTGTTGACATCAATGACAAAACCAATGCAACATATGACAAAGTCATCCATAATACCAACAACATACCATTCAAGCAAGTGGTCTGATTATGAGTTTGGTTGCAAGGATAACATCAATCATAATCTGATGCCATGTTGTTTTGAGTTGAGACAATATCTATGGATGTGATAGTAGTGTTTGGATTATAAGGGAGGTTTGACCTTGCATTATAATTCCTTCTTTGATCTTGGGGGTAGCTTGATAAGAAGGCCTTTGTTGGTTATACTGATAAGGGGCTTGATTAGACTTAGTATTTTGGACTCCTTGCTTTTTAATATTGGTCATTTTGTTATCAAAACCTTGGAACATGGTCTTCATCTCATTTTTGAACTCTTGCAACTCTTGATTTGGGAGTGTAACAACATTTGTTTGGGCTGCAACTTGATAATTCAGTGCTGGTAAAAGGTGGGACAACAACTAGAGGAGGCTCTAAAAGAGGTACAATAGGTTGTACTTCTGGAAAAATAGACATTGGAGGCCTAGGAGAAATTTTACTTGCCTGAATTGGATAGTTCTCCACTCTAATAGAAACATCAAATGTATTTGGGAGAGTATTTGCACCCATAGACCGAATATAACTGAAATGTCACTATTAAGGGCCTTAAGATAAGAGAAAAATGCATGTCCAGGAGTAGGCCTTACCATGACAGGGATTTTGTTTTAAGTTTTTAGGAAATGAAAAAATTGAAATCAGTCATTTACTCTTTAGGAGATCTCTTTATGGTGTTCAACTACTCTAATTGCAACATTCTCTTGTGTGAATGAACTCCACATAATGAAGCTACATCGCTTGTATCCTCAATGGTGTGGTTTGATCTTCTCCTATGAAGAAAGGTAGGCTTTTCAATGTCGCTATAGAAATATCATCATGATGTATAAGGTTCAAGGGGTTGCCTTGATTCAAAGGCACAAAAGGTTGAACTCTTGGTTGAGCCATTGGAATAACAAGTGGGTTTAAAGGTGCAAGAGAAGAAAAGCTTGAAAAAAAAAGATTATTGTAAGTTGTAACTGAAGGCTAAACAATGGGAGGAATAGGAAAAACTTGGGCTAATGGATTTGATGAATTTGTTGGATTTGTTGCTTTCCTTGTTGCCTTATTCTTCCTCTTTGGTGGTGATAGACGAGAATGTTCAATAGGCTCCTTATCTTGTCCTGTTTGAATCTTTCTCATAGGCTATATGTCAATGAATCTTCTTGAAACCAAGAATAAATGAGTCGCTAGGTATGAAATTTATTACATCTAAAGGCTAGAGTTACTATTGTTCACACCAAAACAACAACCAAGGTGGCCTTCCATGAACTAAATTAGTTCAACAGTCCCACCGGGCATGCCAAAAATTGTTGTCACCAAGATTGCACCCATGATGCGTAAGCTGAAAAGCTCAGCAATCTTGTGAAACATTGGAAGATTTCCAGGCCTGTGGGATGCCTAAGGTGGAAAGCAACCTCTAGAGTGAGATAGTTCTCTAGTGAAACTTCCTAGAAAAACTAATACTTGAATGAGAAAAGGGAGAGAAACTTGTTGAATAATGAAATCCTACTACTAATGGGTGATGATACAACAATATATTTGATACTACTTATTGTCTTGAAAGAATTATCAGTTGTTAAATAACTAAGATCCTCTTACAAATCAACTAAGATCATGAAACCCATAAGTATTTTGCGTGAAGGTTTGAAAGTTTTTCAATACTTGTCTAAAGGAAAAGAAATTTCACAACATTCAATGTATCAAAACTAGATAACACAACCCACAACCTGAATTTGCAATGAAATTTCTTGTTTTAGAAAGCACTCATGAGACAATAATAAAGGATTTAATAGTAAACCACATTATCATCATCAAAATTACACATGTAACAATGCCAAAATAAGAGATGTATGAAGAGAATTGTTATTCTTTATTCATCAACTGATAAAAATTCCTTACAATGCTTGTATGCTTGAAAATAAAAATGAGCTACAGCCCTTCTTGTTGTAGTGTATGCAAGAAAAGAAAGAACTAACTTAGAAAAAGAAAGAGAAAATTAAGTAGAAGAAGTTACATCCCTGATTGGTAGATTAACTGTGCTTGAATTGTTGGATTTGTCTCTTGAAAATATCTCCAATCTGCATGAATATTGCTTGGGGTCAAATCTGATATAAAATCATGCAAAAGGGGTTCAAAACTGCTCCTAACTGAGAGTTTAACTGCTACAAAAGAGGTCTCAAGTGACGATTTACCCATGAGGGGTCTTAACTGATGTATAATTGCCTCATTTACCCTCAAATCACTCCTATTTTTAAGGTTCATACTATTGTGTTAGTTTGAACTCCAATATCTTCCTTTTCAAACTAATGTAGAGTTGTATAAAATTCAACTTTTCAACCCCCCAAAATGTGCCTAAATTGATGCTTGATGTGATCATCTATCCTCTAGATGTTTGTGACCTCTTACTTTTAATAGTATCTCTTTGATTTGAATTATAGATCATTTCTTGTCTTAGATGCTTTGAAGTCCTCACTTTTCAACAACACTGACATATTACATTGTTGTTTTGTCTCAAAACTTTAGTCATAGACATTATTCTTGATTCTGCAAAATAAAACCTTTCTGAGACCATTATCTATTCATATTCCCGCTTTCTCTCCTTAACCTTCTAAACCTACACGAGTTTTAGCTTTATTGTTGCTATTATGACTGTTTTATTCCAATTGTGGCAAGATTACCTTTGAAATTTGATGGCTTGTTGTTCTTTGAGGCTCATAAATGTGGTTGTACTCTCATGAGGTTTCATGCTAGAGAAATAACACTATATTTTTAAAATGTGACAACCATGGATATCATTCTTCATTTAGTAGATCACTGTTATATCATCCCTTATGGCTCTGTGATTTGATTTGTAGAAGTTTAGAACACCCTACTTGTATATTGTTCTTTTCCTTGACTGTTGCTTCTTCTACTATTGGTTGTCCTGATATTATAGTAGAGAGATTCTAGAAACCATGAAGTACAAGGCTTCGATGATGAGGACTGCATCATATTCTTGGTTTATGTCTTGAAGACTAAACATCCAACACTCTCTTCATGACACTGACCCTTACCTTTTCTATCTTCTTTTTCTTTGGTTTCTCACTATTTTTGGGTGATTCTCTCAGTCTATGGAGGACTTCTCCTGGTGCATTGGACTGTGTTACCATTACTCACTGTATTTATTGGCATCAACTCCTCTACTTGAGTATATGTTTTGAAGCTATTCAATGGTATTTGTGACAATGATAACTTTGTGTATGACTTAAGGACCCCTTTGATGTGTGGACTAGTAAGAGATACCATGAGGACTATCATTGAGTTTGTAGTAGCTGTTCCAAGAATCTAACCTTAGACTTTATCTCGGTACATTTACTATCTTTGCAACCTTTTTTATATTGAACTAGGATTGTAATCTTATGGTTTCCTTGTCTATGCGGATTTTCTGACTATTTTGCATGAGTGACTATCTTGAGACTATTTGGACAATGGTAACCTCTGTGTGCTGCCCATACCCACTGTTTTAACTATGTATTTTCACTGCCTCTATTTAGTATCTGATGCTTTCCCATTAGTGTCAGTACAAGTGTCCTTTTTTCTTTCATTTGTAGTAGATGTGATGGCTTACACCTGCCTGAGTTCTTAATCTTCATTGTGCATACAATTCATTGCTTTATGTGGCTTTGTATCATGGATCTTTGATGGACTTATCACTGTCTTGATATATCCATTTATGTTATTGGTTGCTCTAGCAGTGGCAAATGTTTATGGCTACAACTTATCTCATACTATCAAAACATGGTCTCTAGGTGCCTTGAATGGTGTGCATGAAGTTCTATCACTATATTTCCTATATAAATTTCTCCATGTCTTTGGACATTCTTTTCTTTCAATCATTTTCCTTAGATTTAAGCATTTAATCTTCATCATAAAGTGTGCTTACTTCTAGTGTTTAGTGCTCAGTGCTATTAAATAGTCAAGAATAAGGATGACTGTCATTTACCTTTTAGATCTCTACTCCTTAATGTCACTCTTAACCATTGGTTTTGACAATCTTCTTTTTAGAGACCCTCCTTGTCACTAATGCTTAATGAAACTTCTAAGCTTTTTCAAAAATATAAAGCTGACTTTTCATCTTATATACGGTCCCAAGATAATGAATGTCAAGGTATTCATATTTTTCACTATCTATACACCATCCTTTGCATTTCCATTAACCCCTGAGATTCTCTTAGGCTCCGTTTACATCATGGACTGTGTATGCTACTATATTCACTTTGGCACTGGTTTCTATGTCTCTAGACAATGATCTTTTCTCTGTCCTATCTTCAAGCTATGATGGCTACTCTCAAATATTTTTTTATCATGATTGTCATATACTGTGCATTACTCATCTTTTGCCCGTGACATTCATTTTATCCAATGATGTGATATGTTTGCTTTGAATGTATGCTCAATCTCTTTTAAACAGGTATGCACCTTGACTTTGAGAGACCTTTGTGTCTTACATGGTCACTATTTTTTGACTACATTTAGACTTCAAGGCACTGTCCATTGCCATCAAAATGGTTCTTTGATTTTGGGATGTTATCTAGGGCTGCTACAATCATTATTATTTTCTCTTCAATACCTTGACAATATCTTCAATGTGTAAGGGCATCTATCACTGTGATCCTATGCTCATTGGATTTGGATGTCAACATTATTTTCAGACCTAAAGCCTATGTTTGAGGCTGTTCATCATGCTCTAGGGTTTTCTGATTGTATATCACTATCTTTGTGCTTTGAATCTTCTCTTACTCTATATATAGTTGCTCCGTTGACTATCTGTGAGTAGGGTCTCATACATCTTTTGAACTTTTCAATCATTGATTCCTCTATGACTATCATGATACACTGCTCTTTATAGCCCTTCTCTTGGAAAACCATCCTTGTAGCTTCTACTCAAATTCCAATGATTCTTTTTGAATGACTAATATTGCTATGATAGCTTGGGCATGACTGATTTAGCTTTATATTCATGCATAATAATTCTCATTTTGTTCATTTTGGATTGTTCTCTATGATAAATGAGGCAAGATTAAACAAAGGTTTTGTCCTTCATTGTCACATTTCATGATATATAAACCTCTAAAGGATTAGGAAACAAAAATCAAATAAGCAGACACCACCACAGAAACCCTCTACAGATCAGTATCATTTATGATTTGTTATGAATTTGTAAACTTGGACAAAGTATTCACTTTCAATGTGGTAGTGGTATCTTCATTTCTTGTAGAAAATAAGAACCTAAGAATCCCTTTACTCATACATGTAAGAGTAAACTCTTTCTATTGTTTATAATAAGAGGGTTCTAAGGAGGTGAGACAAACTTGTCTCCTTGACGAATACCATGCATGATTCCTATATGAACTTTGACATGAACTTTGAAGGTTTATCCCACTTGGATCTTGCTATTATGTAGGATTCTAGGCATTCAAAACTGAGAGAAAAACTCTTTCAATACATCTATAAACTATAAATGTGTTGAAAAACCTTTTCTTTCTATTAACCGAAGATGTTTTCATGATATAGGCATTGATAGGCTCCTTTAGTTGTTGTTAAGTATTTCTGAGAAGTCTTAACCACCACAAGATCTGCAAAAATTATAGAGAGAACTAGGGCTTCCTTTGTGAGACAACTTAGGCTTAACACCTATTCTCCTCATGCTACGTGGGCAAGCATTGCAACAATAAACCTGAGCTCTTTTCTTTAAACCACAAGTTAATTTTCCTTGAACATGAGTCAATCTTTGAATGAGTACAGGATTACATTAAAAAATCCATGATATGGTTCTCTCCACTAAAACTTTAAATGGACTTGACTTGACCTACTCGATATTTAAACTTGATTTCCTTCCAAAGTACGTTGATTTTAACAAATATAAAGCCTCATTTTAAAGATTTCGCAATGTATAAATAGAAATGAAGACTTTTCAAAATTGTGGCACAAACCATATTCCTTTCAAATATCAAGGTCTAGCCTTATAACCATACATTAGCATGGAAAATTAATTTATCAAACTCCCTTAAATAAAGAAGAGATACTTTTCTTTATTTTCTCTTTAAAGCTTTTGGTATATTAATGAATTTTCCAACTTAGGCCACCCTACCAGGAATACAAATGATATCATGTGACCCATTTGGCCTGAAAGGTAAAAATGGTTAACATTCTTTCTGGGTTGCTATTTGTTTAAAAGAGATGGAGCATACATTCAAAGAAAACATATCAAATCATTGGATAAAATGAATGTAATAGTCAAAAGTTGAGTATTGCATAGTATATGAAAATCATGATAAAAAATATTTGAGAGAAACCATCATAGCTTGAAGATAGGACAGAGAAAAGATCACTGTCTAGAGACAGTGGAACCAGTACCAAAGTGAATATAGCAGCATACACTGTCCATGATGTAAAAGGAGCCTAAGAGAAGCTCGAGAGTTAATGGAAATGCAAAGGGCAGTGTATAGACAGCGAGAAATATGAATTTCTCAACATTCACGGTCTTGGTACAATATATAAGATGAAAAGTCAGCTTCAGATTTTCCAAAAAGCTCAGAAGTTTCATTAACCATCAGTGATAGTGAGGGCCTATGAATGACAGTCATCCTCACTCTTGACTATTTAATAGCACTGAGCACTAAATGATAGCAGTAACCACCCTTTATGATAAAGATTAAATTCTTAAATCTGAGGCAAATGATTGAAAGTGAAGAATGTCCAAAGACGGGGAGAAATATCTATGGGAAATATAGTGAGAGAACTTTGTGCACACCATTCAAGGCATCTAGAGATCATGTTTTGATAGTATGAGATAAGTTGCATCCATAAGCATCCACTAGTAATAGAGTAACCAATACCATAAATGGAGATATCAAGACAATCATATGTCCATCAAAGATCCATGATACAAAGCCACATAAAGTAGTGAAGTGTATGCACAGTGAAGATTAAGAACTCAAACAAGTGTAAGCCATCAAATCTGCTACAAAAGAAAGCAAAGGGGACACTTGTATCGACAGTAATGGACAAGGATTAGATACTAAAAAGAGATAGTGAAAATACATAGTTAAAACAATGGGTATAGGCAACACACAGAGGTTACCACTGCCCAAACAGTCTCAGGATAGTCACTCATGCAAAACACTCAGAAAACTTGCATAGAGAAGGAAATCATAAGATTACAGTCCTAGTTCAATATAAAAAAGGTTGCAAAGATAGTAAATGTACCGTGATAAAGTCTAAGGTTAGATTCTCAGAACAACTACTACAAACTCAATGGCAGTCCTCATGGTATCTCTTACCAGTCCACAAATCAAAGGGGTCCTTAAGTCATACACAAAGTTATCACTTTCACAAATACCATTGAATAGATTCAAAAATTATACTCAGTTAGAGGAGGATATGTCAATAAATACAATGAGTAATGGTAACACAATCCAATGCACCAAGAGTAGTCCTCCATCAACAGAGAGATTCACCCAAAAACAATGAGAAAACAAAGAACAAGAAGATAACAAAGGTAAGGATCAATGCCATGAAGAGAGTGTTGGATATTTAGTCTTCAAGACATAAACTGAGAATATGAAGCAGTCCTCATCATCAAAGCCTTATACTTCATGGTTTCCAAAATCCCTTTGTTGCAATAGTAGGACAACCAATAGTAGAAGTAGCTACAACCAAGGAAAAGAACAATATATGAGACGGGTGTTCTAAAATTCTAGAAATCAAATCATAGAGCGATAAAGGATATACAAGAAAGTAAAATGCAGGAACACAAGATAATCAACCACAAAATCATAGCACCAGGATTTTTACGTGGAAACCCAAATGGGAAAAACCATGGTGGGATTTGAACCCACAATATTATTCTACTATGGCCAATAGAAAAACCATATTACAAAAGGGGAATGCACTAGCATTCAAGCATACTACCTAGATCTCACTGATCAATTACAATAAGGGCTATAGCCCTGGAAGGCTCGCTGCTTTACAAAACATTTACAATGATGAATTACAAGGATTGAACTCCAAAATAGCATCAAACAATGCTTGGATGAGTTCTGGTTGATGATATGATGAATCAATAAGGATCTGGTCAACTACTAAAGGGGGGGGGAATTAGTAGATAGAAAACAAGCTAAACTTAAACCCAACTCATAAATAAATCACTAAACTAACTGGTTTAAACACTGTACCATAAACTGCAACTACACTGTCAAGTTTACTGGTTGACTAGAATACCAATATAACACTGTAACGGGTCTAAAACTCACATACCATTTAACCAAAACATCAAACCACTTTACTAACATTAGTAATAGCTCATATCAGATCCCTTCCAGTCATCTAAACATATCTAAGTGGTTTTACTAGTTAAACATATTAACCATATCAAAACATATAACTACAAAATCATTCACCACTTGACACAATGATTTTTGACATGGAAACCCAAATGGGAAAAACCACGGTGGGGATGAATACCCACAAGTATTCTGAAATCTTCTGAAGTTCACCCTGTTAGGAGCCAAGCCTTGTTAGAAGCTTTACAAAAATGTCCTGTTAGGAACAGATCTAGTTAAGGACCACTCGCTTAACGGATTGACTACACTACCATGTTAAAGGCAATACCTTGTTAGGAGTAACCTCGATAGAGGATTTCAAATCCAATCTAATGGATCACTTGGTTAGAGGATTTAGAAAGCACCAAGACTGTTAAATCTTACCTGGTTAAGGGATTTAACTGTTGCAATTATTAGAAAACAACATGGTCTTTGCTGATCTAGTAATAGCACTACTCTGCTTAAGCAAATCATTTTATGCTCCTATTTGCCTTCAAAATATTCTGCATAAACTCCTTCTGGTTCGACAATCAATCACACTAGCACACTTAACCAAATTTCCAACACAGTTAAAAACAACTCATCGACCTTAAAAATAATACAATACGTCGGTAACACGTCACAAAACCTTATATCTCATAGAGATTACAAATATATCAGCTCAAACATGAGCATTGGATTACATAGAAATCAACTGCACACTATTCAAGACAACTTCAACCGCTCCTAGATCAGTGCACATTGGATCTTGTAACTCATCATGCATTATTCACTTCATGCTATGCATTTTCTCATTCCCAAGATAAAACAGTTATCTCTACATGTGAAAACCACTTTGAAACTCATCACATGTATCATGCATACATGGCATAATCATCTTCGATCACCATTCGATCATAGATCAACACAACCAATTCACCAAGCTCCATTGGTTAGGGTTTGGCATATCAATAGGTTAGGGTTACCGAATGATACCTCTGCTTCAATAGTAATATTGGTTTCCTTGACTGCATTACTACCTATTGAAATACAACTGCATTACCGGTTTCTTATTGACATCAATGACAACACTCTACTTCATCGATGTAATCTTCATGCAATACCAAATTTCCCCCTTTGACATTGATGGCAATACATTTATCAATACCCTTTGATTGTGATGATTGAGATTAATGCACATACATAGGTATAGGAATCTTGGTTTACATTTTTCATGTACTCTCCTTTGATTGTATCTACATGTCTTTAGCTAGTAACTGGCTATCAATCATATATAGTTCTTCTCCCTATCAATCATACAATTCTTCTCCTCCTTTGATAACAATGCCAAAGTGAATACCAATAACAACTGGTAACCATTCCATGCTTCACCGATCTGCAACTAGCTTCTCCCCCTATGGAGTAGCTCCACTCTACACCAATCCCGCTTCAAGATTTTCAATAAGCTCTGGAACTGATGTCTTCAACATCTGCTTAATTGACCTCATGTAGGGGTACAACCCCTAGCTAACCTCTAAGATACTCAAAAGTAGCCTTAGGTAGCAGTTTAGTAAAGATATCTACTAGCTATTCCTTAGTAGATACATACTCCATTAACACATATTTACTCTGCACTTTTTCTCTTAAGAAATGATACTTCAACTCAATATGCTTGGTTCTAGCATGCAACACCGGGTTCTTTGAAATGTTTATTGCACTGGTGTTATCACAAAAAATCCTTACCGGTTCTGAGATCTTCAACTTTAAACCTTCCAGAATGTGCTTCATCTAGATTGCCTGGGTACAATTCATATATGCTGCAACATATTCAACTTCTATAGTTGACTGTAATATACAACTCTATTTCTTGCTACTCCAAGATACAAGCCTTGATCCAAGAAAGAATTCTCCTCCAATTGTACTCTTCTTATCATCAACATCTCCTACCCAGTCTGCATCTGTATAGACTTTCAAGTCAAAGTTACCTGCATATGGATACCATAATCCATAATCAATTGTGACTTTTAGATATATGAATATTCTTTTAGTTGCTACCATATGTGTCTCCTTAGGACTTTTCTAAAATTTGGCAACTAATCCAACTGCATGAGCAATATCCGGTCTACTATGAACAACATAATATAGTTTCCCTATTATAGACCTGTACTCATTTTCATCCATTGATGCAGAATCATCATCCTTAGATAGTTTATAGCCTATAACCATTGGTGTTCCAACTGGTTTACAGTCTCCCATTCTAAATGTCTTCAATACTTCTTTCACATACTTGGATTGTGTGATAAAAATACCATTCTTCATCTATTGAATTTCTAAACCTATAAAGAATTTTGTCTCTCCTACCGGAGACATCTCAAATTCACTTTTCATCTCATTAGCAAAGTCCTCACACATGTCATCATTGCCTCCAAAAATGATATCATCCACAAATACCTCACAAACTAGTATCTTATCTCCTTCAGATTTGAGACATATATTGTTGTCTTTACTAGTTCTCTGAAAACCTATCTTCACCAAGTGAGATGTAGTCTTTCATACCATTCCCTAGGTGCTTTCTTCAAACCATATAGTGTCTTGTGTAGTTTGCACACCATATCCTTTTCTTTAGTCAAAGCATAGCCATCTGGCTGTTCAATGTAGACTTCATCTTCCAATATTCCATTTAGAAATGCTGACTTCACATCCATATGATATACTATGAGTCCTCTATATGCTATAAATACAAGTAGAGTCCTAACACATTCCAATCTTGCAACTGGTGCAGATATTTTGCCATAGTCTTCACCTTCTTCTCCTGCATAACCTTTGCATACTAGTCTGGCTTTATTTATGACCACTACTCCATCTTCATTCAATTTATTTCTGAATACCCATTTAGTACCTATTACATTTTTGTTCACTCATCTAGGTAATAGGGTCCATGTATTATTCTTCTCAATCTGGTCAAGTTCTTCCATCGCCTTGATCTAGTGATCATCTCCAAAAGCTTCCTTTGTTGTTCTAGGTTCAATAGTGGAGATCATACAAGAATTCTCTCTTATTCTTCTTTTGGTTAACATACCAACATCTTTATCTCCAATAATCTGATCAAGATTATGATTGAGTCTAACATACCTTAGAATAACATGATCATGGTCATCAGGTTCTTCTTCTTCTTCACTTTCTTCATCATTTGCAAAATCTACTTGTTCAGGTTGAATTGGTGTTGTAGTATTCATTTCACCTACTTTTGGCTTCATGGGTTCTGGTTCCAAAACCAGAATGTAAGGTTCATCTTCCTCCTTCTCCTTACGGATTTCTCCTAAATCTTCAGGAAAATCATCTACTCGAACATTAACACTTTCAATGATCTTCTTTGTCCGTTTGTTGTAACATTTGTAGGCTTTGCTCTTGGTGGAGTAACCAAGAAATATGCCTTCATCACTCTTAGCATCAAACTTACCAACATAGTCACCTCTCTTAATAAAACATCTGCTACCAAAAATATTAAAGTAGCTGACATTAGGTGATCTACCATACCAGTATTCATAAGGAGTTTGCCTCTTAATTCCATTGTCTTCACAGTATCTAGTGAATTCCTCTGAAGTAAATTCACCACCTTGATCAGTTCTCAAGCACTTAAGCTTTCTTCCACTTTCTTTTTCAACTAAGGCTCTAAATGCCTTAAACTTGCTAAAGGCTTCTATTTTGTCCTTCAAGAATATGACCCACATCATTCTTGAGCAATCATCAGAAAAAATCATAAAATATTGATCACCTTGAATACTCCTAGTCCTTATTGGTCTATAGAGGTCGGTATGAACCAAGTCTAGAAAATGTTTTGCTAAGGAAGATTTGCTCTTAGAATTTGAGGATGTCAACTTCCCTAACTAACATTCCTTACATAGAGCATTCACCAGTTTGTCCAATTGAGGAAAACCTCTTACTGATTTGGACTTACTGACTTTTACAATGTTATCAAAATTTACATGACAAAATCTCTGATTCCAAAGCTTACTATCTTCTACTTTTGCAATTTAAAACTTAAATGAAATAAGTTACCTTTTGTCTACTTACCAGTTGCAATCAGTTCACCTTTTCTTCCATAGATTTTGCACATCCCATTCTTGAATTCTAGTGGATAACCTCTATCATTGAGTTGAGAAACACTCAAAAGATTGTGTTTCTGTCTTTCAACCCAATAGACACCATCTTCACTGTTCTTTCCATTCAGAGAGATGGTTCTTTTTCCTTTTACCATGCAGGGTGAGTCATTTCGAAATCTCACAACACCTCCATCAAATTCATTCAAACTAAGAAACTTACTCTGGTCACCGGTCATGTGGTGTGAACAACCACTGTCTATAATCCAATCATCAGAACTATCCATGCGAGAGACTAATGCCTTATGATATAATGTCTCTTGTTTAATAGAAACAAAGACAATGTCCTCATTTACATCTTCTTCAGATTCCTCATCTATAATTCCTCCATCCAATGCAATGAGACAATCTCTTTTACCTTTGCCTTTGTACTTATTATACTTCTCACATTTCTGCTCATTATCTCCATTTGGACAGTTAGCAGCAATATGTCCAATCTGGTTACATGCAAAACACTTCAAAGGTAATTTACCTCTGTACTTACCTGTACCTCTGGGTAACCGCTTGGCCAACAATGCTTCAAGCTCAATCAGACTATCTTCATCATCAACTTCTCTGCTAGATCTGGACTCATGACTGTGACTAGCTTCTCTTCTTTTCCTTACTGGTGGGTTTGAAACTGAGGTTCTAAATGCAAATCCTGATCTCTGAACACTTCCATCAAAACCATTTAATTAAAATGCAGTTAATTTAGTAATGGAGTCAAGAGTTACCTTTGATTTATCAATAGACTTGAGTTTCTGAATGGATGCAACTTGGATAGCATAGACTGGTAGAAGGGTTCTCAACACCTTGCTAAGCACTATGGTATCCTCCAATGTATCACCAACACTTGATCTCACCAACTATCTCCTTGATCCTCTAACCATACTATTGAATATTCTCTCCTTCAGCCATCCACATATCATCAAATTTACCTCTCAGAATCTCCTCTTTGGCAATCTTTACATGCTCATCACTGTTATAGATATCCTTAAGTTTCTTCCACACTTCAAAAGTAGTCTCCAATCCATGGACATCAACATAGTTTGAATTGGACAAGAAACTAATATTGGCCTCCAATGCTTGATTATTCTCTTGTTGGTCCTTCTTTTGATCATCTGACAAAATCCCACTAGGCAAGTTATATTTAGTAACAACATGTTCCCAATATTGACTCCCTAAGCTCTTGATATATATCTTCATCCTATCACTCCAGATTTTGTAGTTTTCCCTATTGAACTTTGGACCTTCTTTCTTCATCATGTTCTCCAAGATATTTACCTCAAGATGTTAGGCTTAAACACAAGAGGACTTGATATACTCTGATACCAATTGATGATATGATGAATCAATAAGGATCTGATCAACTACTGAGAGGGGGGGGAGGGTGAATCAATAGAAATTAAAAAAAATAAACTTAAACCCAAATCATAAATCAATCACTAAACTAACCGGTTTAAACATTGTACCATAAACTGCAACTGCACTGTCAAGTTTATCGGTTGACTAGAATACTAATATAACAGTGTAACAGATCTGAAATTCACATACCATTTAACCAGAACATAAAACCACTTTACTAACATTAGTAATAACTCATTTTAGATCACTTCCAATCATCTAAGCATATCTAAGTGGCTTTACTAGTTAAACATATTAACCATATCAAAACGTATAACCACAAAATCATTCACCACTTGACACAAAGATTTTTGACATAGAAACCCAAATGGGAAAAACCACAGTGGGGATGAATACTCACAAGTATTTTGAACTCTTCTGAAGTTTTCCCTATTAGGAGCCAAGCCTTGTTAGAAGCTTTACAAAAATGCCTTGTTAGGAACAAATCCGGTTAAGGACCACTCGATTAAGGGATTGACTACAATACCCTATTAAAGGCAATACCCTATTAGGAGTAACCTCGATATAGGATTTCAAATCCAAGATAATGGATTACCTAGTTAGAGGATTTAGAAAGAACCAAGCCTATTAAATCTTACCTGGTTAAGGGATTTAAATGTTGTAATTGTTAGAGAACAACAGGGTCTTTACTGATCTAGTAATAACACTACTTTGCTTGATCAGATCCTTTTATGCTCCTATATTCCTTCAAAACATTCTGTAGATACTCCTTTTGGTTCGTCAATCAATCATACTACCACACTTAACCAAATTTCCAACACAATTACAAGTAACTCATCGACCTTAAAAATAATACAATAGATCGGTAACACGTCACAAAACCTAAGATCTCATAGAGATTACAAATATATCAGTTCAAACATGACCGTTGGATTACATTGCAATTAGTTGCACATTGTTCAAGACAACTTTGACTGCTCCTGGATCACCACATATTGGATCCTGTAACTCATCACGCATTATTCACTTCATGCTATGCATTTGCTCATTCCCAAGATAAAACAATTATCTCTACGTGCCAAAACCACTTTGAAACTTATCACGTGCATCATGAATATGTGGCATAATCATCTCTGATCACCATTAAATTATAGATCAACACAACCAATTCACCAAGCTCCACCGGTTAGGGTTTGGCATATCAACAGGTTAGGGGTACTGGTTGATCTCTCTGCTTCAATAGTAATACCAGTTTCCTTCACTGATCAACTACCAGTTGCATTACTACATCACTACCGATTACAATACAACTCCATTACCAGTTGCACATTGACATCAATGAAAACACTCCTTCATCTATGTAATCTTCATGCAATGCCAACACCAGTTAAATGCAAAAATTCTGACTATATCTACTCTACAACTCTACTCTATTTTCTATTTAGTTAGTTACCAGATCAAGAATGTACACATGAAACTGCGCTAAAAATATTTCTTGATCAATACTCACTCATATTACACCATACCACACACCAAAAATATCTTCTACATTGGCCAAATATATCCGCAATCATAAAATAAACAATTATCATGTCGGCCTATAATGTAACATGTAATCATGAGTCAGCTTGAACTAGATCACCAAAAAAATATGCAGATCATCCAAATGATGTTAAAATAATAACTATATGTCAGCCCTATCATCCCATGCATGAATCTGACCACCACAATCACTAGAAAGCTTCTAGACCAAAACTGCTCTACTTATCCTAAGATACCGAATATTTGTCACCGGATAACATTCACTTCCGGTTACCAAAAATTATAATTACTGGATAGGATTTCCGTGAAGAGTTTCCATCAATAACAACCCTAGACCATTATTTACAATCAATATCTACTGGATGAGTGTCAATTGCCAACAATCTCCCCCTTTGGCATTGAAGGCAACACTCATGAAAAATGAGTTTTGAAACAACTTGGATACCGAATCAAAATTTCTAAGGCACCCCCTTAGATCAAAATATCAAAAATTTTTATCAAAAGCTTGTCATTCACTGCACATTTTTCACTCCTACTCTCCCCCTTTGACAACAATGCCAAAGTTGGGGTGTTGCACAAAGACATATACAGGGATATCTATCGAATACACTATACATACTTGAAGATATTAGCAAAAAGAGTCTTCAAAAATCCCAAGTGGGTATCCCACCTAGTCTTCAAGTTATCCAAAACTGTGATGAATGCATTGAAAGAATAGGCATAAATCTCCACATCCTTCAATTCAGATGGAATAGGTCGAGCCATTGTCTTCAAGAAATCAACCTTGTTTCTCAACATGGTGTCCATCCGAGGAGCAATAAGGTTTTGGAGTTCACCAACTCTCCTCAAAATTCTATCTTTTCTACATCAAGGCTCGAGATTTGATCATTTAGAGCCATTAATTCTCCTTCTATGCTAATAGTAAGGGCTATATTAGAATCAATCAACTGTGATATTCCAGCTATCTTACCTTGGCAAATACTAATCTACTTGTCTATATCATCTGTGAACTTGGGCAATATAAGACAAGACATATATCTTACCACCTTCAGTAAGAGCCTCAGATCTAGTTTAGAGTCCTTTATTTAATCTAACTCTCTCATCCTCAATCAATTTTTGGAAGGTCTACATTCTCACTTCCTTGAATCTATCCACTACCTTCTTGGTGGTTTCCTTCTCGAGTGATTCAAAATTGGTACAAATATTGTTAATTAACTATAAGAGCTTACCAAAGGAGTTAGAATTTGGATCTAGTTGAACTTCTGGTACCACCTTTTACAAAACACTCACAGACATCTCAATCAGCTTCTTGTCCCCAGTCTTTGATTTCACTAAGCCCTAACTAGCTTGAGCCTAGATTGCTCCAACTATCATTAACCTTTCTGTCGGAGACATCTGCCCAATATCAAGAGGTTTATCAAAATTGATGGAGATCTATAGAAGAATTATTTTTCCTTTGTCCTTAGGAGTGTCAATTGCCATGACTACTAGTACATTGACAGTTTTCTACTCTCCCTCCTCCTGTACCTTATCCACCTCTTCTCTTCCTGCAAACTTTCCTTCTTTATCCTTTTCCTTTTCTTCAGCATGTGCACCGATGTCACCACTTGGTATAGTATCAACTTTAGGTATCTCTTTTGCCTCATCAACTTTCCCTTCCACCATTTCCAGGTGAACAACCGAAGGATTTTGACTATCTATATCATCAAGGGTTGAATGTGTCTAGTCTACTAGATGAGAGGTGTCATCCTTCTAAGATTCATCATCATACTTAGGATTGATTGGAAATCGATTGTCCTTTAGGAACCTTTTCCATATCTCTTTTGTTTCTTTCCTTACTTCCTCTATCCTACCAACCATAAGCCTATTGACTCTATTTTTTCTTCTGAATTCCTTCTGATTGGCCATCTCCATGAGTCGGTCAACTTATTGTTGAGATATGCAAGCATTGATATTTATCAATTCACGCTCTTTCATTTCCTTATCTAGTCTTCTTACAGTTAACCTTCTAGCATCAAGAATATTACACAAATCTTTCAGAATATTATGTTCTAACTCAATTAAAGACTTACTGAAGTTATGTAGATGCAATACAACATCTTCCTCAACTTCCCTTTTCTCATTTTTATAAAAATTATCATAGTATACACTGATGTTCTTAAGATTACCATCCTTAACTATTTCATCAGTTATCTCTTTTGCAATTAATGGAGGAATAAAGGTGTATTTACCTTCCACTCTATTGGATTCAAGGTCCTTATCAAATTATGTTCTTACCCTTCTTCCTCTTTTAGGCCTTTCAATTAGAGAGGGTTCTAAATTTGCCTTTTTACTCTGCACAACACCACTAGATTGTGGTTTCCTAACCACTCTGACAAACTCTCCTTTCTTATTGGCCTACTCAGCTTCTTCATCTGACTCAGTTTCAGATGCAACTGGAGATACAACAACATATGCCTCTTTGGTTTCTCCTTCTTCAATACTCCTTTTATAGATGAGCTTTGACCTGTAGATGACTTTGTCAGAGTAGAGACAGACTTGGTCTCCTTAGGTTTTGATTTGGAAGGAACCGGTTTAGCCTTTCTCTTCTTTGATTCCTCTTTAGCTTCCATTTGCACCTTATTCTCCCTCACTTTCTTGACTGCCTCTCTAGTGAATCCCATTTTCACAACCACTTCCTAAGCAATTTTAGATGCCTTCCTTTTTCTTGCTGTCTGGCTGTCTGGGTGAATTTCTCATGTAAATCCATATCCTTCTCCTTGAAGGTGCCAAATCTTGGTTCATTTGAGTCCACCGATTTGTTTAGAAGGTGTTGAGCATAGACCTCAAGTGTTTGGGTATCAATCTCATAGCCCATTGGCAAAATCCACACTGTTCTTGGTTCTACTACCTCCATATGGCATTGGTCCTTATCGACCATGAAACAAATAGTGTTTTCATACTTCTCTACCACTTCCTTAGGAATCCTTACTCTATTCTTCATTTTGCCTAGGAATATTTTAAAGAAGCTCCACAGGGAGGTCATCTAATTCTCTCTATTTCTTAATCTCTGCAGACCTTGTTTGATCTAAGAGGCCATCAGTAAGTCACAAGCCCATTGGACTCTCCCTATTCTAGGAATTTCATTCATGAAATAAAGTGCAAGACAGACAATTAGAGAACCAAATTAAAAATATATGCTTCTTATCAGATTCAATCTTCTTGAAATTATTGAGAAGCTCTTCAAGAAGGACTGAACATAGATCATATTGTATGTCTTCCTTCACTATTTAATACACTGCATAAATTGTAGTACCAGAGACAAAATTCAGTCTGCTAGACTGGTAAACTTAATAGACAATGATCATGGATGCAAATCTAATATCATGCTCTAGGATATCATCAATGGTCATAGATCTGTTGTCAAATTGAGCACCGGTTAGCTTTGTAATGGTTGGATTTTCTACCTTCCTCAAATTAGGTTTCCCACTGGTTTGATTCAGGCATGTGACTACATGGATTTCCTACTGGGTTATCTTGTATGCTTTTTCCAGCCAGATAAACTCATCGTGCACACGACTCAGAATGTGTACCTCACCATTCCTCCTCATCAAATGTTAGGAAGTGAAAAAACTACGTGAAACCCTTCCTTTGAAATTGTGCATATTCTGGCTTGGTATTTCTATCTTTATACATTATCCGCTCAGTATATAGGGTTAAGATGTCTTAATTTCTGGTTTCCTCAATTGTACATTGAATGCATGCCCTCACATCATCAACATGTAAAAATCCATATGGAATAGACAAAAAAGCACCATTTGGATCATCCTCAACAAACTTAAATGGATATTTCTTAAATTACAACCTTGCACATTCATAAACCTCTACTACCAAAGGTGTATTAACAGAAGAACATGCCATTTCAACAATTTTAGGGTTCAGAATACATTTTTGTAAATACCTTTTACTTTTGTCAGATGCATAATGGTCTTTTTCTAGATCTCCTTAAGCTTTTGATTGCCTTGAAATATGGTTTTCCTTTCTCTTTTGCTTCAACTCTTTGCTCGCAATGTGAGAAATGATTCACATTTTGCCCTTTTTAACTTCGCAAACCCTAATTTTAAGTTGACATAAATACACTGGTAAGGTTCAACCGGATGCCCTGTTCAACATAAAACAACTCACTGGATTCAAAGATTGATATGATGAATTCCAGATGATCATTTCCAAACATCTGAAATCAATCTTGATCAATCACAGATCTCTCCAGGGGGTTCTGCAAGATTTTTCATGAAAATGCCACCCCTTAAGGCCAAATTTCTTAGTTACCAAATGAAGAATTTGCACCTGATTCAAGTATAGATCCACTAGCTACCTTGGATTCATCTTTTCTAACCCACATCTTTTCATGCCTTTTCTTGATCTCTTCTACTTTTTCTTTGCCTTTCTCATCTGATTCGCCTTTGTTTACCAGAGCATTATTCTTGCTTCTGCAATACTTTGCAATGTGACCAATTTTTTTGCATGCACGACAAACAATTTTTTTTTGCATAGGTTTGAAATTCATTTTATTTGGTCTCATCTTGCATTCATTAGAGATATGTCCAAACATCACACAAGCATAGCATCTCTTATTTTGAAAATTGTTCATTACTACTCTGCACATGTTTGACTTGTGGCCTAAAATTATTGCACATACTAATTGGTAAAAGTAGGACTATTGTTCATATTGTTCATTCCATTATTCATCCTACTTCTACATTGATTTTCCATATGACCAAATTTATTGCAAGTAAAACATCTGCCATTGAATTTATGGGCATTAGGTTGTCTTAATAGAGGATTCTCTCTCTTCTTATGGTTAGGCTTTTCATTGCTCTATCCAGAACTAGAGGATTCTCCTTTCTCAAATCCAAGTCCTCTCATGTCTTTTTCATGTCTCTGACTTTCCAGGATCTCATCTAGCCTTGCTGAGCTAGCATTGAATTTGTCTTTTTATTCATTTGCAGTAGCAAGTTCATCTCTTAGGGAAACAATCTGTCTCTCAAGTTCTTGACCATTATTCCTTGATTGTGTCAATTCAAGCTTCAACTGATCATTCTCATTAGTAAGCTTGAACCATTCATCTGCTCTATCCTTCAGTGATTGAGTCAAACTTTCTTAATTCTTCTTTCGGTCTTGAATCTCCTTAGTTAGCTTCATTGTAATGGATTGCATCTCATTCTTCAATACAACATTCTCTCTAGCAAGCTTATCATATTCATCAACTTTGTCCTAATTTTCAATGATTTGATCTTCTTTCTCCTTCAGCTTGTCCATCGTCTCTTTCCTCTTGTCTTTTAAAGTGTTCACTTGATCTTTCAAATCCTTAATGAAATATTTTGCTGCATTCAAGTTTCTCTTATGGAAATTATTTCATTTCTTGTTGCATCAAGATCCTCAAGTGCCACACAAAGTTATCTCTGCAAACCAAAATCCATTGATTCAATCTCCCAGACTTTCCTTGAGTGATTGGGCTTCCTTGGAGGAACTAGGCTCTGATACCAATTGTTGGAGTCAAGGATCACTGAGAGGGGGGGGGGGGGGGTGAATCAATGCAATATCTACTGGTAAAGGAATTTTGTGACTTAATCTCAAACCACCAGAAGCATATGCAAGAAAGTAAAATGCAGGAACACAAGATAATCAACAACAAAACCATAACACCAGGATTTTTATATGGAAACCCAAATGGGAAAAATCACAGTAGGATTTGAACCCACAATATTATTCTACTATGGCCAGTAGAAAATAAATATTACAAAAGGTGAATGCACTAAAATTTAGGCATACTACCTAGAGTTCACTGCTCAATTACAATAAGGGCTATAACCTCGGAAGACTCACTACCTTACAAATCATTTACAATGATGAATTACAATGATTGAACTTAAAAATAGCATCAAACAATGCCTAGATGAGTTCTAGTTAAGTGCAAAAAATCTAACTGTATCTGCTCTACAACTCTGCTATGTTTTCTATTTAGTCAACTATCGGATCAAGAATATGCATATGAAAATGCACCAAAAATATTTCTCGATCACTAGTTTCTCATATCACACCATACCACACACCAAAAAGATCTTCTACATCGGCCTTATATATCCATAATCACAAAATAAACAATTATCAAGTCGACCTTTAATGTAACATGTAATCATGAGTAAGCTTGAACCAGATCACTAAAAACATATGGGTATCATCCAAATGATGTTAAAATTATTACTATATGCTGGACCTATCATCCCATGCACAAATCTGATCACCGCAATAATCAAAAAGCTTCTAGACCAAAACTGCTCTGCTTATCCTGAGATACTGGTTATCTATCACCAGATCACATTCACTTCTAGTTACCAAAATTCATAATTACCGGATATGATTTCTGTGAAGAGTTTCCATCAATGACAACCCTAGACCATTATTCACACATCAATATCCATTGGATGAGTGTCAATTGCCAACAATGTGAAGAAAATAATTTAAGGAGAAAAGCAACAGTTAAAGAGAAAGAGAAGAGAAGTGGATCAAGTAATGAACTAAAAAATGATCATTGGAGAATCAAGCAATAGAGATTTTTAAATTTTGGAAAAGGTATGATTAGATGAATTCAATCATAAGAAGATCAGAAAAATTGAGAGCAGTTTAAGTGAAGCAAATTTACAGAAGGTCAAGGAGTTAGGTCATAAATGATTGGATTTGTTGAGTGAATTCCCTTTGTTTGATAATGAGGATGTGATAAAATTAATCCTAAGTTGATGAAGGATGACTGTATGATGTTGGACAAACCCTATCCAATTTTTATGGACATCATTTCAACTATTACTGGTTTATGTGACAAAGGGAATGTACTAGTTAAGAAGACTATAAACAAAAAGGAAGTTGAAACCCTAACCAATGTGATGAGAGATTAAAGAGTGTTATTGATCGACAAAATTATAAATCTCATGGTGAGGTATGTTGTGTATGGTGTATCTTACAAAATTTATATCAGGAATAGGGAAGGTTCTACCCCAACTATTGTTGTGTATGTTGCGCACATGATTTTTGTGGAAGATCCAATATTCGATTTGTGTGAATTTTTGAAAAAAATAGTTGTTAGAGAACATCAAAATGAAAAAAGATTAAGGTTACCCCTTCCGGTTTGGATTGTTTCTTTTATGTTTAACAATGTATTTTCTGGTATCTTTATGAGCAAAGGAAAATGTCTTGTGGTAATCTCAAGTCTTGGTTGCTAGACAGATCTATCAGTATCTAACCAATTTGGAAAAGAGAGAAGAAGCATGTGAAGTTTACTTTAATGCATTTCAGGACATGTGGTGTATTAGTTTAATATCTCGTGCTACCTATTTTTCTATGGAGGGTCCGACCTTCGAAAAGAGGAAGTTGAAGGAGAAGTTGCATTTTTCGATTCTCCAGAATCTGAGAAGAAAAAGAAAGAACTAAAATTGGAAGATATAATTAAGTTAGATGATATGAAATCCCCTATGGCTAGAGAATAATTGGAGATCGCAAAACAAGAGAAAGATGATTCAAAGGAAGAAATAGATAATATGTAGAATATGTTGTGGAAATGCAATGATGCATAGAGAGCTCTATCTGAATGCATAAATAAAATGAGAGATTGTATCAATAGTGCCAGTAGAGTTTATAGGTATTGTCTACAATGGTCGGTTGCTATGGCGAAGTTCATAGAAAAAGTTGAATATGTTCTAATTAGGTAGAAGGAAGATTTTGTGAGTGTTTTCTGGAGAGTTAAGGATATTTTTGAGGCTAAGTTGGAACATTCTTCAAGACTTCTTAATGATGTAGTTGAGTATGAGAAGAATCGATCTACTCAAAACAATTTATCTCATTCTATTCATGTGTTGGTCGAATGCAAAGGCTTGTCTATTAGCATCAAACTGGTTGTGCATTCCTATAAGGTTCTCCTTCCAGATCTCAAGGAGAAATACAAGCATATTTTTCAGAAGAATAGCAGTTAAGGAATTTATTTTTGATAGACAATTTTTCCATTCTTTTTGTTGTTGAACACATTCTTTTTCTTTTTCATCAAAGGCACCCTTTTTTCTTGATGTCAAATAGGGAGAAAGGTAAATGAAGAAATGGGGAGAAAGATTAATGGAGAAACAAGGAGAAAAGGTAAATGGAGAAATGGAGAGATATGAGTCATGTGAGTAAGGGGGAATTATGTGCAAATATACATGTGGATATGTTTTTGAGATTATTCTTTTTGAGATGTTTTGCCATCAAAGGCAAAGGAGGAGATCATTAGATTTGTGTGATTGTTGTCATTGATGTCAAACTTGGTGATCTCGTTTGACCAGATGAAGTATATTGAGAAAAGCAGTGATGATGAATAGATAGTAAGTAGAGAAATGATATTGAATAGATATTGAGTAGCTAAGTATGTATGATCTATTGGAGTTATTTCTGGAAGATCCTCTTCTATAGAATCTTGTGTTTTTCTTATCATCATTTGTATCCAATTCTAGTATCAATTGTGTTAGTTTAATTGCTATTCAGATGTCTGTATTGGATTATGAATTATGGATCCTATGTTCTAGAATCTGTGGCATCTGTATCTTGAAGTTGGAAGCTCCTATGTTTGGAATTTGTGCTTATGGCCCCGTTAGACTTGTTCTATCCTATTAGTTGAGGTGCATATTTCAATAATTGAAGCCTATGAAGGAAGCATGTAGAAGATCAGTAAAGGCCAACTTGTTTACACTTTTGCTTTGATCAAAACATATTTTGGTAACATGTTGTTTCAAGATGTATTATTGTGTAATTCATTTGTGCTTGGCCAACATATTATCTTAGTAAATATTCTTACTGGTATATATATAGAAGATATGTGGAAATCTAGAGTGGTGTTTGATGAATAGCAGAGTATGAAGTGTGCAAGTGACAGAGTAGTGGTATGCAAGGTATGTGCACAAGAAGAGAAATAGCAGTATATGAGTAGTATGTAGTGTGAACAATAGAGTATGATGTATGTGTAATATTGAAGGTGAATGTGGAATATTGTGAGTGCAGATAGTGTTGCAGTGATCCCTTATCGGATCGGCTGCAAGCAATTTTGGACAGGTCAGAGAGATACCTTACAAGATCTACATTTAGTTGCTATGAGTTGTTATATGAGCTTATCTTGGAAATGACCTCATGCATTTGGAGATGCAATTTTCTTCAATTCATTTATTTCTATTACATTGACTTGCATTGTATTCTGGAAATGAGTCACCCTTTTGTAAACACCATATAAGTAGTTATATTATCTTGAGAGTTAACACTCTCAGTGGTTTCTCTCATTTGGGTTTTCCATGTGAAAATTTTGGTGTTCATTTTGTGCTTATGTTATTTATTTATTTTGTATTTTCTGATTCATGTTGATGAGATTAATTGATAAGGTTAATATATTAGTAGAAGTTTTATGTATGGGAATATTGATTCACCACCCCTCTAAGTATTCTAGTCCATTAAACCATTAAATAATTAGTATCAGAGCTCGGTCCCTTGTCAACTAGCTTAATCGCTTGAGGGAGATCCTTGTTGGTTGAATCATAGAACTGATGAGTATGACTAAATATTATCATCTGGATGAAGATTTGAAGACAACTCTTGAAGATCTAGAAAGTGTGGAGTCTAAGAATGAAGAATTGAAATAAAATATGAAGGTAGTGAATGAGTATGTATAGAAGCTGAGAGAACCAATCTGAAAGTTCAAATTGAGATATAAGGAAGTTAATAATTAGCTAAAGTGGGTGGATGAAACCATTAAAGATATGATGCTAAAAAATTAATGAGAAGAACAAAGTGGAAGAAACCCTAAAAGATTCAATTAAGCTAAAAATTGACGAATGTGAGAAGCTGGAACAAGAAGTGAAGAAGCTAAAGGTAGAAAGTAAAGTTCTTGAAAGTAGAAATTTTTTGGTAGATTTGATTAACATGCAGAAAGATCATTTAGATAAGGCTAGACTAGGATTTTAGACTGGAGAAGGATCAAATCAAAATGAAAAATTCAAAGGTAAGAAAGTTAAGGTTAAAGAAGAAAAGCAACTTGAAGATGCAAGCAAGACTTGTAATCAAAGATCTACTACAAGAAGACCACTAGCTCATCAACCAAATGCACAAAGGTATGCATCATTTAATGGTTATATTTTTTAATGCAATAAATTTGATCATAAGGCTATAGATTGTAGAAGCATTCAATGTTATAATTGCAAGAAGTTTAGTCACAAAGAAAATTAATGTAGAAACCATTTCATGAGTCAGAATCAAAGTCTGATTGGAATGAGTTGGATGAATATCAACTTTCATGGATATTGTAATCTATGAAATTGTTATGGTCACAAAGCTAATTAGTGCATATCTAGAACATATTCAACAAATTCAATGCGGAGGAATGTCAAATGTTATAAGTGCAAGCAATCCGAACATTATGCTTATCAGTGCAGAAATGAGCTTGGTATGGAGAAGTCTATGGAGAAGAATGAGGTCAAGTCTAGTGAATCAAAGAAGAAGGAATTCATAGTATGGAGAAAGAAAGAGGTGAAAAATGAAAGCAAGCCTGATGTACTGGAATCCGACAGAGGCACCTCTTCCTCCAGTAACTGAGATTATTGTTTTGGCTCAAGGGGACTTCTCAAGGAAAATCTTTCATCCCCCCTCTTTTGATATAGTTCATGTTGTGGGTTTGACATGACTATGTTTGATATGTAATCTGGTAATTCAATGAATATGTTGACATCATCAACAAGACAATTTTTAGTGGAAAAACACTAGGAGTGAATTGGCAAGATAAATATGGGAATTTGAAATCATTTTTTAACATTATGTGAAGAAAATTATTTAAGGAGTGGAGTAGTAGTTAAAGAGAGAGAAAAGAGAAGCAAAGTGAATAATCATAGAATAAAAAATGATCGTCGGAGAATTAAGTAGTGGAGATTTTTTAGATTTTGGAAAAGGTACAGTTAGATGAATTTAATCATTAAAAGATCAGGAAAATTGAGAGTAGTTTAAGTGAAGCAGATTTACAAAAGGTCAAGGATTTAAGTTAGCAAGGATTGGATTTGTAGAGTAAATTACCTTGGATTGATAATAAGGCCATGATTAGATTAATCCTAAGTTGAGTGCAAAATGATTGTATCATGTTGGACAAACCCTATCCTATTTATAAGGACATCATTTCAATTGTTACTCGTCTATGTGACAAAGGGAATGTACCGGTTAAGAAGATTGTAAAGAACAAGTTGAAACCCTAACCAGTATGATGGGAGATCAGAGAGCCTTATTGATCGACAAAACTATTAATCCTATGGTTAGGTATGTTGTCTATGGTATATCTTACAAAATTTATTTCAGGAATAGGGGAGGTTCTATCTTAGCTATTATTGTGTATGTTGTGCACATGATTGCTATAGAAGATGAAATATTTGAATTGTCTAACATTGAAAAAATATGTTGTTAGAGAACATCAAAATGACAAAAGATCAAGGTTACCTCTTTCGGTTTAGATCATTGCTTGTATGTTTAACAATGTATTTTCTCAGATTTTCACCCATGAAGGAAAATGTGTTGTGGGAGTCTCAAGTTGTAGTTTCTAGATAGATGTATCATTATATAATTGGTTTAGAAAAGAGAGAAGAAGAATGTGAAGTTTACTTTAAGTCATTTAAGGACATGTGGTGTATTGGTTTGGTATCCCTTACTATCGTAACTGCTATGGAGGGACCAACCTATAGAAAGAGGAAGATGAAGGATACTATGCTTTTTGGTTCTCTAGAATATGAGAAGTAGAATAAAGAATTGAAATAGGAAGATATAATTGTGTTAGATGATCTAGAATCCCTTGTGGCTAAAGAAGAATTGGAGATTGCAGAACAAGAGAATGATGATTCAGAGGAAGAATTAGATAATATGCAGAATATGTTGGACAAATCAAATGATACACATAGAACTCTATTTGAATGCATAAATGAAATGAGAGACTGTGTCAATAGTGCTAGCAAAGTTTATGGGTATTTTCTACAATGATCAGTTGCTACGACGAAGTTCAAAGAAAAAGTTGAATCTTTTCTATTGAGGCAGAAGGAATTGGAAGATTAAGTGATCATTTTCAGAAGAGATAAGGAGATTATTGAGGCTAATTTAAAACATTCTTCGGGACTTCTAAATGATGTAGTTAAGTATGAACATAATCCATCTACTCCATACAACTTATCCCATGCTATTGATGTGTTGGTCAAATGCAAAAGATTGTTTGTTAGCATTCTCTTTTCTTTTCATCAAAGGCACCCTTTGTCCTATTGTCAAGAGACACTGCACAGGTGGTCACATGTCATTGATAGTAATTAAGGTAAGCTATTCCATCCATAGTATGTGATCTAATTCTACCAGATGTCAGATTGAGTTTTGGATAAGGTTAGGTGAGCTAGAACAAGACATCCAACAATATACAACATTTTGGTTGGCATTTCATTTCTACTAAATATCTTGTGTTTCAAATCTCAAGGAAGAATTATGGAGGTGTTATCTACCATATTCCAGGTTTGTGGCCTCTAGTGTTGATTTTGGAGTGAGTTAGAAGATCTAATATATAGGTTCTTGAGTTGAACAGTGTGGTATGGACATTTTGGTTAATCATTATGTGGATTATGTGGATCGATTTTGGTTGTTATTTTTGTGTTGGAGGATGTTTATCCAACATATGGGCATTGTGTCAACAATTATTTTTGGTTTGTATATGCATTGGAGTTTGGATTGAGCTGATTTGGTATACATGTTTCATCATTTTCTTAAGTGTTCTTGAAGCTGACATGTTGAAGACCTAATTTGATGTTATAGATATATAAGACCAGTGGATATGATCACTTTGGACATTGATGGTTGTGTGGAAAGTATTTATGAGTGATTGTTCATAGTTTCACATACACAAGTTAAGGATTTGTGCTTCGAATTATAGCAAAACAACATAATAGGATAATATAAAAGAGCAGTGTAAGATTGAGTGTTTTGTGCTTAATCAAAACCATACCTTGGCATTTGTAGATGTTGTTTATCAGTTCAAACATTTCAATTATCTTTTATAATAATTTTCTAAGGCAATGATCCTTTTGAGGTTGTAGCCCTTATTATAATTTGAGCAGTGAGCTCTAGGCAGTGTGCTTGAATGCATGTGCTTTCCCCTTATGTAATATATTTATAATTCTGGTACACAATCTGGTGTTATGGTGTTGTTTTTTATTGCCTTTTTATTTATTTATTTCTCTTTTGTTCATTTTCATTAAGTGGTTAAAAGGACAAGTTAACAAGGTTAAAAATTGTAAAACACCGATTCACCCTCGCTCTCAATGGTCATTGATTCCAGCAATTGGTATTAGAGCCTAGTTCCTCAGAAGAAGCCTAACAACTTGAGGAGGATCTTGGAAGGTACATCAGTGGATTCTGGTAATATTCAACATCAGTGTATTGTGGCACTTGAGGATCTTGATCAAGCCCAAGATGAGGTCTGGGAGATGAAAGAAAATATTTAAGATGCTAAGAACTTCATCTAGTCATTGAAGGATCAGTTGAACAAGTCAAGAGAGAAGAGAAAGGAACTTGTTGATAAGCTAAAGGAGAAAGAGAGCCAAAGCATTAATGATTGAGCCATGAAGGAGAAGAAAAAAGAGTGTGAGAAGCTTGCTAGAGATAATGTAGTTCAAAAGAATGAGATTTAATCTATAGTGATGAGGTTGACAAAGGAGATTGAAGCAAGAAAGAAGAATGAAGAGAGCCTTAATCAGTCCCTAAAAGAAAGATCTGATGAATGTTGTAGACTCAACTGTGAAAATGATGAGCTGAAGCGTGAACTATTACAGTCCAAGAACAATGAGCAAGATCTTGAGAGGAAGATTATTGTTCTTAGAGATGAACTTGCTACTACAAATGAATATAAGGAGAAATTCAAGATTAGATCAGCTAGGCTTGACGAAATTCTTGGAAGCCAGAAGAGTGGACATGACAAGCGAGGACTTGGAATTGAAAAAGGTGAAAGCTCTAGATATGGTCAAGGAAATCCTAAGTCTCAGAAGAAAAAAGTTAAAAGGTCTCCGGTAAGGCAACCTAATGCTCATAAGTTCAATGGTAACTATTTTGTTTGCAATAAATTTGGTCATATGGCTAGTCAATGCAAAAATAAAGTGAATCAAAATGCTCCATCTTTCTTTGATCAATGTTTCAAATGTAATAAATATGGTCATAAGGGAAATGAATGCAAAAGTATGATGAATAACTTTCAAAATAGGAGAAATATCAGATGGTATGCATGTGGTAGATTTGGACATGTTTATAATCAGTACAAATCAAGAGGAAATCAAGGCAACTTCAGACCTAGTCAGAGAAATGTTGTTTGCTACAATTACAACAAATCCGGTCACATTGCAAGATATTGCAAAAGCACAAATATGAATAGGAAAGGTCCAACATACAAGAACAAGAATGTGAAGGTAGATGAGAAAGGAAAACATAAATTTGAAGAGATCAGAGATCAGATGAATAAGACATGGGTTAGAAAGAGTGATTCAGATACTGGAAGTAGGTCCACACCCGATTCCAATGCTACAAATTTCTTTGGGAATTAGATTGAGGCCTCTGGCCTAAGGGGAGTCTTCATGCAGATCTTTTCTCCCCTACCAGATGTTGGTGTTAGAAGATTGACATATTTTTAAAAGACTTATTATGATTATACAGATTCTTTGGAAGGAGTTCCAGAAGAGTATGAGCAGATTTGCAAAAGAATTCTTGTGAGAGTGTCTATGATACAGAGTATCTAGAAGAATTAGGGAAAAGTGCATTTATTACACCTAAAAGTTAGGTATGCAGAAGATAAAATGTGACTCAATCACTTCATTTCCCACTTTGCATTCGAAGCAATAGTGTTTGAGCGAGCTCTGAGAGAAGATTTCAGCGAATTCAAAGCAAGAAGATGATTCAACAAGAAACCCTAATCTGGTGGTCAAGGTATTTCTCGATGAAACTTTTTCAAGTTTGAAGTTTAACTTTTTTGAAATGGCTACCTTTGGAATTGCAACCCCTTTAGTTATGAATATTATTGAGACAACCTGACCAGATTTCAATAAACACCCATTTATATCCATGGAGGATGATCCGAAGAGTGCATTCTCATCCGTTTCACATGGTCTTTTGCATATTGAAAATGTTAGGGTTTTAAAACATTGAAATATTAAAGAGCTTGGAAGTCGTAATATCAGAATAGTTAGATACATAATATCAATCATTAAATGAGCCATCAAAGAAAATAGGTACCTACATCCATTAGCACACATACGAACTGCATCAAAGATGATCAAATGTTTAATAAATGGTCCACAATAATGATATGAAAAGTGCCAAGGAGATAAGCAACCATAGAAGCAAAGTCTATGAAGGGAAATGTATAGTCAGGAGAAATGAGGACAATATTATCATTCCAATAAGGGTTTTCTATAGGAGTATTTTATTTGTGTTATAAGAACTTAAAGTCAGTATGTCTCAGTGCAGATACAGTCACTGAATGAGCAGTCATAACAATCATATCATAATGGAAGAAGACATTAACAAGGGTTTAATGACAGTCATTATTGAGCATATAGTAGGGCATTACTCTGAGGTTTTGAGAGAAGATTGAACACAATAGCATAGGTCAAGCACAATCCAATAGTCATAAAAGACACCGGTTGCAAACAATAGAAATAACATCACATGAATCAAACCTTCATATCAAAGGCCATTGTCAATACACAAAATGTTTTTTTAAAGGTATTAAGGTTCAAACACACAGGTCATTGTGTTGTATCAAGAATAGGTTTGAGTTAAACATTCAGTGTTATAGACAGGAAGATACCACAATCTTTACAAGTTACAATAATGACTCATCCGAAAGAAGAAAGGAGTGATCACTACCAAATAAGTAGCCACAAAGATCATAGTGTAAAGATGGAAGATGTGGTGTACTAGGTTCTCAAACATGGGCATTCAAGTCCATTTATAGTGGCATGATGGTAGGGCAGTGATAATGTTTATCTCAGTTGTTAGAATGATCAACACACAATAGACACAATAAATGAACTCAATGGAACACACTAGTAATATGTATACATGGAGAGATACAATATAAAGGGTTCTCAAAATAGTAACTGAACCACATAGAGCTTTTGAAAGAGAAAATTAAAATACATCTCAAAACAATGATGGATAAAGTGTAGTGATAAATGAGGATACAAAGTCCTATTTATCTTCATTTCGTGGAGCATGCAGTCAAGACAATGAAACTAACAAAGGCTAGAACCCGAGAGTTATATAGAAGAAGTGATGGTTTCATTAGTAACAAAAGGTATAGGTTGAGTACTAGTAGCAATATGAAGGTCATATCGGTAATAGGGAAGCTAAGCCACATATCACATTGAAAACATGATCAATGAGCAGTCAATGTTTAATGACTATCTTATTTTCACATTAGTACTCAAAGGTTAGCAATGAAAAGACTAAGAGATTGTCATATGAGCTAATGGAAGATCCAATAAAGAAAATCTAGAAGTCTACTATCATCTATGGTCACCAAATCAGAACCAAAAAGCATTGTCCGAAGAATAGCTCCAAATAAAATACTTATGGCTGTCATAAATGATTCTTATACTTGCAAGCTACATGAATAAGAGTAGTCAAATTCCTAAATCAGATATAAGCATAGTAGAGACAGAGGGAGACCATAGTGCAATCCTCAAAAACATTGATTAATGTAAAGATGTCAAAGGTCAATGATCAACAAATAAAACTTAAAGAGTCTCAGTCATATAGAGACAAAACGTAAAAGACAGTCCCAAAAGATTGCAGTCATGACAATTGCCAACCAAGGATTGCATTCTACAATGAGGTAAAAAGAGAATTTAAAGGTTAAGAATAGATTCATAGCATACACAAATCACTGCCTCAAGTATAGCATGTCATGATCAATGTCACTACAATTCCAGCAGAGAATAAACAGCTATTACAATATACCAAGGCTCCAAGTGTGAAGCAAGTATTTCAAGACAGTCATCATGATAAAACAAGTAGTCATTGTTAACCCTATGTATTATATATTATAATGACAGTCATAGTAGTGAATGAATGAAGTCTTGAAGATTTTAAGGTAGGCATAAAGGAAGGAACAACCATTACAATCTCAGCCATGGTACAAAAGAGTGAAGCAATCACAAAATGCATCCAAAAATATCTCAATCACAACAAGATGCAGTCGTATTTCAGATTTCCACAAAGAAAGTCCATGTTGAAGAAAATAAGATTGTCATATTCCAAAAAACCATGAGAAGAGAACAATGATCTTTATAAAAGAAATATTAAATGGAATCCTTTTAGGACACAATGAGAAGTCCTCAATCCATTAAGGAATCAATTAGTATAAAGCACTCCACATTGAAATGATAGTTCACCATCATAAATAGCAGTCTTTCAACAATTTTGCTATCAACAATAGAGAACTCAAAACATTAGACTGCAACAATACAAAAGAGGTAGATCTTAGATCAATGCAACTCCCATAACTAAGCACATAGATTCCAGAAATAATGTGCACATTGACAGTCATAAAAGCCAAGCGCCATGAAGATATAAATAGTGAGTGAAGTTTTACATGGAGTGTTCCAGGCTTTGAAGAATCAATGATCATCTATACAAAATGATAGGAAAAGCTTCACCGTTAATGAGAACATAGTCCACTTTGGATAGATAATGAATTAACCCTCCAAGTAAACACATAGTTATGATAGCCTTCAACAAGATTAGAATACAAATATAGTTCTAGAATAGTGCATAGTTGCATCAGCTTTCACTATTCAAAGATATATTCCGAGTCATGCAGATCAGGGTATGAGAAAGAGATTTTGAAATTGAAACCCTAGATTATATGCATGATTAAAAGCATGGATTTTAGAAAAGAATCTTTCAAAAGATAAAGACACTAGGAAAAAAGAGTATGAGGCGCATACCTTGATCGAAATCATGCAGATATCAAGCCCTTGACTCCAGTTCAAACTCAATAAGTAGAGCATGCACGGTGCGAAGGCCACAACGACACTTCTTCAGAAAGTTGCCAAGAGTGAAAATAGTGAAATGCTTTTAGGGTTTGAAGATTATTCATGCATGCCCTAACCAGATAAAATGGACTTTATCTCTTTTCTTTTTTGTTTGAAGAAAACAAGTTGCTTTAAACAAGACCTTCTTTAAGTCTTTTTTAAAGATTTAAGCTATGTAATGAGCCCTAAGATAAAGGGTCGAGAGCTTCAAGCTCTTTTATTTTATTTACTTTGCATGGTTTATAATTAATATATTTTTATTAAGATTTATTATTTAAAATCTTAATAAAAATATATTAAGTTATAAAACAGTATTTATCATTTATAATTAATATAATTCTATTATGATTTATTTAAAAAAAATCCTAATAGAACTATATTAAAAAATAAAAAGAATAATAAGAAGAAATAAATATTCTATTTTAACACATTAAAATAAATTAAATAGGTGTTACAATAGGATTATTTATAAAGATAGAAGATAAAAATAGAACACTTATACATCATGCAGATATCAAAGAAAGAGGAGAGCTATTTTTGTCTTTAGCTATATTTGGCATTACCCAAGCATGTAGAACTACAGAGGGGAGATATTTTTGGCTTTAGTAGCTATTTTTAGCATAGGGATTCATGCAGATCTTCAGTAGAGGGGGTGTTTTATTTTTTCTTAGTCACTATATTTGGCATCATAAGCATGAATATTTGTCAAAGGGATTAGTGGTTTTTGGGCAACTATTTTTAGCTGCAGGAGCTATTTTTGATAGATTTTTGCATGCTTTCAACATGCTATTTTAGGCAAATTTGCCTAGAGTTTCTTCATGTAGGCTTTCAGTGCAGAGTTCATTTCTCTTCTATATATTCCATTCTCTCTTCATTATTGTGGAGTTTTTTCTTTCCTCAGCATGATTGTGGACTATTTTCAACCCCTTTCATGCTCAAGGATCACATTGTAGCTCATTTTTCTGAGATTGTAATAGCAGTACTTCTTTATTTTCAGTGAAATAGCAATGTTGTGTTATTGAATGGATGATTTGATAATTTATTGTGATTTATCAACTAATCATTTAATTTGTCTCATTCAATCAAGATTTAATGTGAGCAGTTGCATGATAGGTGTAGATTGTAGATTGTGCAAGCTGATTTTAGTGTTTTGTAGTTGTGAAAACAATATGTTCTCCTTCAACCAGATTCTGAATCCAATCCTTTCTATGAAATATTGATGCATTTGCATGCTTAGTTGAGTTGTGAGTAATTTAAGTTATTTGTTGAAGGTTTTGTGAGTTAAGCAGTTGCAGATTTTAGAAATAACCTATGGTGTATCACCTCGGAGGATAGGTTTAATTTCAATAATCCTTCTATCTCTTTTCTCAAGATAAGTTTGTAGGAGATTCATCAGACAGGAAGCTGACTTGATCTCTAAATGTTACTTTCAGGATAGGCATACCCACGGGCCTGAAAGTATTCCCATCTTTCACAAGATTGCTAGGTTTTACACTTAGCATTTTTAGGCGCAATCCTTCTTGATGATAGTTTTTGGCATGTCTGGTGGGACACTTTAAACTGTTTCAATTCAAAGCTTTTCCACATATTTCTAATTTTTGGTGTGAAAATCAGAAAATTCCAGCCTTTGGAGGCTAGATCTACCCACACTTGGTGACTCAGAATTCAAATCTACTGGTTTTAGCAGACAAAGTGCTGGTATGTTTAAGAAAAATCACTTATTTTCAGTTTTCAGCTCTTTATATGAATAAAGATGTCTAGTTTGTAGGGACAACATGTATACTCACCTCCATATTATGATAAATTTGTCTAGGAAGCTTCTTATCAGCCATACCCAGATAACCATAATGCTGGTTTTTATCCAAATAACCAAATTATAGCGAGCAATCGACATGCTCAACAGGCTTACCACCCACCCACCATAACTCAGTTCACATGGAAAACTAACCCAGCCTATAATTAGCCTCAAGGAGGTTATATTGATGCAAATCGGTATGCTTCAGAGCTTAGAGAGATCAAAGAAATAGTGCAAAAGCAATTCAAAGACCTACAATCCATCTTGTAAGGCTATGATGTGCATATCGATGAGATTAACAAGAATTTAGATCAGTAACAAGATGAGTGGGCTCATCAAGATTATCTCCATGAGCAAGAACAATTATATCTTCAAGCTCAATTTTATGAGCAGAAATTGGATGAATGGGTTAAGCAGGTTGCAAATCTTTTTGTAAATTAGTTGGCAGCTCAAAAAAGGCAATATGATGAGAAGGTCACCAAGTTAGAGGTACAATAAATACCTTCTCTTATTGCAAGATTTTGTGCTTAAACAAGAAGGCCCAACTGGTATTTTTTCAAACCCTTTCTTTGGTAAGAAAATCCCTTCATTTAACACCATGTGTCTCATGTATAATGAGCCCACATATGAGAAAATTCAGCCTACAATTACTCAAGAGAAGTCTTGTGAAGAAACTTCACAAGTTTATCTGATTGATCATGTTGAATCTCAAGAGTGTTGTTATGATAGACAAGACACATTAAAGTAGCAGGCTAATAGTATCAAAGAGGATGAACTAGTTTATCAAATTTATCTTTGCAAGCAATATATGGAGGACCAAAAAAGACAGCATGAAGAGCAACTTGCAAAGGTGATGGCAGCAAAAAATGAGCAAATGAAGGCTTTGTCAATTTAATTTCAAAAAGATCAGGTTCTTCCAGTGCCTAGTTTTGGCCAAGCACCTCTAGTCATAGTGGCTCCTCCTATCAAAGAAGAGGTAGCACATGCAAATAATGTTCAATATGAAATACAAAAAAGATGGTTTGAGGAAAAGCTTCAACAATAGATCACTGCAAAGGAGATGCAAATGAGGTTATTATCTTCTAATCAGGAGACTTCCAAGATCAAAATACCAAATTTCACACAAGGTAAGTTTCCCAAATCTCCTAAATTCTAGATTCCCAGTTTTAAGAATCTTCATTCATTTCAAGAACCTATCCTTGAACAAGTACATCCTCACAAAGAGATTATTAAGGAGGAACCTCACATGTTTGCATTCCCGAGCTTTAGAAAACCTCAAGAACCTCCACAATACAGTCTTGAATAACCTCCTTGTCTCAGTAAAAACAATCAAGCTTCTTATGAACCCAATAATGTGTTCATTAAAGAATCATTTTTGAAAGAGGTTCTAAATGATGATGAACACCATGTTCAAGATCTAGGAAAGGTTGATAGTTTCTAGGTTCTAACTGATTTGTTTGAAGAGCTACCATGTTTTGTGGCAAATGAAATTAAAGAAGCTCAGGTCACAACCATAACACTTTAGACTAGCAAGAAATAGTTCAAAATATTACTATTTTGACTATTCATGAAAGCTGCAATAAGGTACAAGACAGTCCCCTCTCTGAGAAAAATGAAAATAATGATGAAGAGGACTCATTTTGGGATGATCTAGAGGTTTTTGTTTTAGATTGAGACAATAAGAAGTCTTTTTCTAAAGACATTCAGTTGGAACAACAGGGTTGTGATCAACAAGAGCATGCACATGACAGTCACAAAGCATGGATTCATGAGCATGAAACAAAGGGAAACGTTGTTGAGCAGGTTCAAGAGGTTGATATGAATGCAATTTTGGCTCAAGAGGATGAAAACAAAAATTTATAAGGTTTTGGACAACACTTTCAAGTGGAAAAAATAGAGGTTGTGGCTAGGGAAATGATTGATGGGTAGGAAACCAATAATAAAATACCAACGTTCAACATCTCAAGGGGTTGTCCTATAAGATACCTCTCTTGCATTGAAGCCAAGCATGAAGGGGTTACTCAAGTAGAGAAGGTTGCAGCCCAGGAGAGACAAATGCCACTCACTCATTCCATGAAGATTGCATAGCAAATCAGAACAGTGAGGTAGGAAGTTTTGTTTTTATCCTTAAAGATGCATTGAAGTAGTTGATTAAGTATATTTTTACTGCACATCTTTAATCATTTGGTCATAAGATTCTGAAACCCAAGTTGGGAAGAAAAGGGTGTTATTTTTCAGATACCATGAATGGATTTGTTTGACCAAGTATCATTCTTGGTTAGGGTAGGTTAGCGTAATATTCTTTTTTTGCAATTTTCTAGGCCCAACTATAAGTAGAGCTGTAGTAGTTTCATTTCAATAGGTTCTTTCAAGCACACTGGAGCTTCAATTTTTAGTTTTAGTGCCAATTTCCAATTTCAGTCCAGTTTTCCATAAGTGCATAGGATGCACATGTTCTCTATCTCTGTCTTAAATAGAGTTACAAAAGTTTTCTTTCAGTTTGTTTTGCTGTGAAAAGTTGAGCTACAGGATATAAATTTTAAGATTCAAAGAGTTCTAAGAATTTGCAGAGGGCAGATTTGACTCATTCCCAATGGATATTCTAGGCTATTGGTTTCATCTTGTTTAGTAGGCAAACACCCCTGAGAGGTTGCCAAAAATGTTACCAAAATTTTGCACTAGCTAAATTTTGGTGGCCTAAACAGGCCTTATACAATACAATTGAAGAAAGGTACACAATTTGTTTTACAAAAACTTCTTCATTTTGTACATCATGGTTTAAAATTCAAAGTTTATTTTGTATATGCAAGTATTTCAGAGAAATAACAATAGAAGATTGCATAGAAATAGATTTTTATTTACAAAATGTGTAAGGTGTCCCACACACGCTGTGGGAATAGCTCAAACTGAAACCATAAACAAATATTTTCATACCATTATGAAAATAAACTATACAATAGAAGAGGAAAAGAGTATGAGAATAGGGTAGCCCATCATTGCCTAGAATGATGAGCCTAAACTTGAGAGAGTTGTCGAGCCACAACTACTCATCCACTCCAACTTCTTCCACTCATGTTCCAAGAGTACCTACAAGAGATTTAGAAAAATGATGTTAGAGCAATGAGGATTATCATAATTTCATACCCAAACTCAACATAAATATAGCTTATTTACATAAGGATATCAAAACACATGCCTACAACTATCAGTATGTCAAAATCAGAGGCAAGAAATCAATGCAGAGAAGATACCATAAGATAACAACAAGTACCATGATTTATCTAATTTGTTTATTTCATGTGTAGAGATAGGTTTTCATTTCATGAATATAAAGTATGTGGGTTAAAATGGGCTCCCACAAGGGTAGAGCTCATCATACTGAGTAGTAATTCCAGAACAATCAGATACAAAATATCAATCATTATATGAGCCATAAAAGAAAATAGGTATCTACATCCATTAACACACACATGGACACATGATGGGATCAAATCATTAGATGAAAGTGGGTGTACTAGTAGGTGCAAATACAATTACATCAAAAATGATAAAATGTTTAATATACGGTCTGCAATAACGATATGAACACTACCAAGGAGATAAGCAATCATAGCAGCAAAGTCTGTGAAGGGAAATGTATGGTCAGGAGAAATGAGGACATTGTTATCATTCTAATAAGGGTTTTCTATAGCACTATCACATTATAGAAGTATTTTATGCGTGTTATAAGAACTTAAAGTTAGTATGTCTCAGTGCAGATACAATCACTGAATGGGTAGTCATAAAAGTCATATCATAATGGAAGAAGACATTAACAAGGGTTCAATGACAGTCATTATTGAGCATATAGTAGGGCATTACTCTGAGGTTTTGAGAGAAGATTGAACACAATAGCATAGGTCAAGCGCAATACAATAGTCATAAAAGACATTGGTTACAAACAATAGAAATAACATCTCATGAATCAAACCTTCATATCAAAGTCCACTGTCAATACACATTTTTTTTTAAAAGGTATTAAGGTTCAAACACACAGGTCATTGTGTTGTATCAAGAATAGGTTTGAGTTAGACATTCAGTGTTATAGATAGGAAGATGCCACAATATTTACACTACAATAATGACTCATCTGAAAGAACAGAGAAGTGACCACTACCAAATAAGTAACCACGAAGAACACAGTGTCAAGCTGGAAGATGAGGTGCAGATTTTCAAACATGGGCATTCAAGGCCATTTACAAAGGCATGATGTTAGGGTAGTGATAATTTTTATCTAAGTTTTTAGAATGATCAACACACAATAGACACAGTAAATGAACTCAATGGAACACATAGGTAATATGTATACATGGAGAGATATAGTCTAAATGACTATCAAAATAGCAAAAAAACCACACAGAGATTGAGAAAGAGAAAAATAAAATACATCTCAAAACAATGATGGATAAAGTGTAGCAATAAATGAGGATATAAAGTCCTATTTATCATCATTTCATGGAGCATGCAGTCAAGAAAATGAAGCTAACAAAGGCTAGAACTTTAGAGCCATGTAGAAGCAGTGATGGTTTTATCAATAAGAGAAGGTATAGGTTGAGTAATAGCAGAAATATGAAGGTCATATCAGTAATAGGGAAGCTAAGCAACATATCACATTGAAAACATGATCAATGAGTAGTCAATGTTTAATGACTGTCTTATTTTCACATTAGCACTTAAAGGTTAGCAATGAAAAAACTAAGAGATAGTCCTATGAGTTAATGGAATATCCAATAATGGAAATCTGTAAGTCTATTAATATATGGTCACCAAATCAAAACCAAAATTCACTATCCAAACAACAACTCCAAATCAAATACTTATGGCAGTCATAAATGATTCTCATACTTGCAAGCTGCATGAATAAGAATAGTCAAATTCCTAAATTAGATATAAGCACAATAGAGACAGAGGGAGACCATAGTGCAATCCTAAAAAACATTGATTAATGTAAAGATGCCAAAGGCTAATGATCAGTAAATAAAACTTAAAGAGTCTCAGTCATATAGAGGCAAAATGCAAATAACACTCCCAAAAGATTGCAGTCATGACAACTGCCAACCAAGGATTGCATTCTACAATGAGGTAAAAAGAGCATTTAAAGGTTAAGAATAGATTCATAGCATACACAGATCACTACCCCAAGTATAGCATGTCACAATCAATGTCACTATAATTCCAACAGAGAATAAACAACTATTACAATATACCAAGGCTCCAAGTGTGAACAAATCTTTCAAGATAGGATAAAATAAGTAGTCATTATTAACCCTATTTATTAGATATTGTAAAGACTATCATAGCAATGAATTAATGAAGTCTTGAAGATTTTAAGGTAGGCATAAATGAAGGAGAAACCATTACAATGTCAGCCATGGTACAAAAGAGTAAAGCAATCACAAAATGCAGCCAAAAATGTCTCAATCACAACAAGATGTAGTCATATTTCAGATTTCCACAAAGACAGTCCATGTTGAAGAAAACAGGATTGTCATGTTCCTAAAAATCATGAGAAGAGAACAATGATCCTCATCAAATAAATATTGAATGGAATCCTTTTAGGACATAATGAGATATCCTTAATCTATTAAGGAATGCAAGGAGTATAAAGCAGTCCACATTGAAATGACAGTTCACCTCATAAATAATAGTCTTTCAACAATTTTGCAATCAACAATAGAACACTTAAAATATTAGACTGCAACAATACAAAAGAGGTGGGTTTGAGATCAATGCAACTCCCATAACTAAGCACATAGATTCTAGAAATAATGTGCACATTGACAGTCATAAAAGCCAAGCGCTATGAAGATATAAACAATGCGTGAATTTTTACATGGAGTGTTTCAGGGTTTGAAGAATCAATGATCATCTATACAAAATGAAAGGAAAAAACTTCACTATTAATGAGCACACAGTCCACTTTGGTAGATGATGAATTAACCCTCCAAGTAAACACACACAATTATGATAGCCCTCAACGAGATCAGAATACAAATATAGTTCCATAATAGTGCATAGTTGCAACGACTTTCACTATTCAAAGATATAGTCCAAGTCATGCAGAAAAGGGCATGAGAAAGAGATTTCAAATTGAAACCCTAGATTATATGCATGATTAAAAGCATGTATTTTGTAAAAGACTCTTTTAAAAGATAAAGACACCAGGAAAAAAGAGTATGAGGCGAATACCTTGATCCAAATCATGCAGATATAAAGCCCTTGACTCTAGTTCAAACTCAATAACTAAAGCATGCACGGTGCAGAGGCCACAACAACACTTCTTCAAAAAGTTGCCAAGAGTGAAAATAACTGTGAAATTCTTTTAGGGTTTGAAGATTATCCATGCATTCCCTAACCCGATAAAGTGGACTTTATCTCTTTTCTTTTTTGTTTAAAGAAAACAAACTGCTTTAAACAAGACCTTCTTTAAGTCTTTTTTAAAGATTTAAGCTATGTAATTAGCCCTAAAGATAAAGGGCTGAGAGCTTCAAGCTCTTTTATTTTATTTACTCTGCATGATTTATAATTAATATATTTTTATTAAGATTTATTATTTGAAATCTTAATAAAAACTTATTAAGTTATAAAACAGTATTTATCATTTATAATTAATATAATTATATTATGATTTATTTAAAAAAAAATCCTAATAGAAATATATTAAATTATAAAAAGAATATTAAGAAGAAATAAATATTCTATTTTAAAAATTATTAAAAACAATTAAATAAGTGTTAAAATAGAATTATTTCTAAAGATAGAAGATAAAAATAGAACACTTATACATCATGCAGATATTAGAGAAAGGGGAGAGCTATTTTTATCTTTAGCTATATTTGGCATTACCTAAGCATGTAGAACTACAGAGGGAAGATATTTTTGGCTTTAGCAGATAATTTTAGCATAGGGATTCATGTAGATCTTCAATAGAGGGGGTGTTTTATTTTTTCTTAGTCACTATATTTGGCATTCAAAGAAAACTGTTTTTTGAAAGGGATTAGTGGTTTTTGGGCAGCTATTTTTAGCAGTTTGAGTATCACTTTGGTGCAGTTTGAGTTGGAGAGATATTTTTAATTTTTTAGCTACAGGAGCTATTTTGATAGATTTTTGCATGCTTTCTACATGCTATTTTTAGCAAATTCTTCTAGAGTTTCTTCATGCAGGATTTCAATTTAGAGTTCAATTCTCTTCTATATATTTGATTCTCTCTTCATTATTGTGGAGTTCTTTCTTTCCTTAGCATGTTTGTGGAATATTTTCAACCCCTTTCATGCTCAAGGATCGCATTGTAGCTCATTTTTCTGAGATTGTAATAGCACTACTCCTTTATTTTCAGTAAAATAGCAGCGTTTTCCTTCTCAATAGTTCTTATATTGTGTTATTGAATGGATGATTTGATAATTTATTGTGATTTATCTTCTAATCCTTTAATTTGTCTCATTCAATCAAGATTTAATGTGAGTAGTTGCATGATAGGTGCAAGTTGTAGATTGTGCAAGCTAATTTTAGTGATTTGTAGTGAAAATAATTTGTTCTCCTTCAACCAGATTCTAAATCCAATCCTTTGTATGAAATATTGATGCATTTGCTTGCTTAGTTGAGTTGTGAGTAATTGAAGTTATTTGTTGAAGGTTTTGTGAGTTAAGCAGTTGTAGGTTTTAGAAACAACTTTTGGTGTATCTGTTGTTCTCCATTTTGAAAACTTATGTTTCTTCTCTTTAAAAGTAAACACTACTGCCTCTGTGTTGCAATAGAAGAGAACAGAAAAAGTTTGAAATAAAGAAAACAATACGAGGTTCCAAATTTAGGAAACCTCCTACACTTTAAGCTTGTAAAAGCTTGGGTAGGTGAACCCTTTTAAGACTAATTTCTCACAAAAATATTAAATGGTTTGCAGAAAACCAGTGTAAATTCGTACAAATTTTCCTTACTGACCAGTACAACTAAACCTAAATGGAAAGCTATTTTGACTTTTGAAAAGGACCACAAAATGTAACAGAAAACCAGCAAGTCAACCAGTGCCTTATCTTGGGCAATAGAGTCATCTACAACATACTACAACCTGACAAAAGAAACTAGTACACAAATCACAAGTTCCTGATCTATCAACTCTGAATATGCCTGACATATACAAAGTCCTAGTCTGCATTAGACTTCATCATCCAATACACACCAAAGATACTAATATCAATGAATTTGTTTAAAGTATATTTATATTTTCCTCCTTGAGAAAAAGACTAAAAACAACTTCATTAGATGCCTAGAAAATCATTCAAATAAGCGATCCTTGATTACTTATATGGAATAAACACTAGTACAATGACACAGAGACAATACAAGTCTGAGTTTAAATTCTCTGGACTGTATATTTCATTCCTCTATCAGAAGGTTACAAGTACTTCATATTTGACTCAGAAATGGCTAAGACAAAGGCCTGTATTAATTTTGCCAGAGTTTAGCTACAAAAATTTGTGTCCCTTTTCTAGGTAGCCTTGGTATCCTTTTATAGAAATTAGGATGCAACAAGCTGCAGACTACCTAGAAGAAAAATCTTACCCTAACAGTCATTTATTGCAAAAGTTATATTTCTGTGCCATTGCAGTTGAGGGAGAAATCTAACATTCTTTTTGGGATGTGTGCTTCATTAATTGACTTGGCATTCATTTGGAAAATGGCCAAAAGGGTAATTTCCTATTACCCAAAATTGGATACAGTCACCGTCAGCTTCATAATGCAAGCTAATTTTAGTGATTTGTTGTCGTGAAAACAATTTGTTCTCCTTCAACCAGATTATAAATCTAATCCTTTCTATGAAATATTGATGCATTTACTTGCTTAGTTGAGTGTGAGTAATTGAAGTTATTTGTTGAAGGTTTTGTGAGTTAAGCAGTTGCAGGTTTCAGAAACAACTTATGGTGTATCTGTTGTTCTCCATTTTGAAAAATTTTATTTTTTCTCTTTAAAAGTAAAAACTACTGCCTCTATGTTGCAATGGAAGAGAACAACAAAAGTTTAAAATAAAGACAACAATACAAGGTTCTTGATTTAGGAAACCTCCTACACTTTAAGCTTGTAAAAGCTTGGGCAGGTGAACCCTTTTAAGACTAATTTCTCACAAAAATATTAAATAGTTTGCAAAAAACCAGTGTAAATTCCTGCAAATTTTCCTTACTGACCAGTACAACTAAACCTAAATGGAAAGTTGTTTTGACTTTTGAAAAGGAACACAAAATGCAACAAAAAACCAACAAGTCAACCAGTACCTTATCTTGGGCAATAGAGTCATCTACAACATACTGCAACCTGACAAAAGAAACTAGTACACAAATCACAAGTTCTTGATCTATCAACTCTGAATATGCCTGACATATACAGAGTCCTAATCTGCATCAGACTTCATCATCCAATCCACACCAAAGATACTAATATCAATGAATTTGTTTAAAGTATATTTATATTTTCCTCCTTGAGAAAAAGACTAAAAACAACTTCATTAGATGCCTAGCAAATCATTCAAATAAGCGATCCTTGATCATTTATATGGAATAAACATGAGTACAATGACACAGAGACAATACAAGTCTGAGTTTAAATTCTCTAGACTGTATATTTCATTCATGTGTCAGAAGGTTACAAGTACTTCATATTTGAATCAGAAATGGCTAAGACAAAGGCCTGTATTAATTTTGCTAGAGTTTAGCTACAAAAATTTGTGTCCCTTTTCTAGGTAGCCTTGGTATCCTTTTATAGAAATCAAGATGCAACAAGCTTCAGACAACCTAGAAGAAAAATCTTACCCTAACAGTCATTTATTGCAAAATTTATATTTCTGTGCCATTGCAGTTGAGGGAGAAATCTAACATTCTTTCTAGGATGCGTGCTTCATTAATTGACTGGGCATTCATTTGGAAAATGGCCGAAAGGTTAATTTCCTATTACCCAAAATCAGATACAATCACCATCAGCTTCATAATGCTGGTGGATCATCTTGTGCCAGAGCATTGATGGTTCTACCTAAGAAAACATAGAGTCACACACCATTATGTCCTCTGCAGATCTCCCTGGATACCTCTCACCAACGCTTTTTCACCTTGAAGCAATGTCAGATGTAACTTGCACACTTCTACCGCTATTTCTTTTGAATATTTTAAAATTTTGGTGCCAACGGATTAGGAGGTCTTCTTTCTAAGCACCTCTCTTTTAGTCGCCATGTTGTGGCCTTTAAAGTTCGGATGTGTTTCCATTGAGGTATAGCGACAACCATCTGATCATGGGAAACTAACACACCCTTTAACTTTCTTGAATAATCCTCTTAGAAATAGTCCCCACCACTTGGTCTCTAGCTATTAAAAACTTAACCGCTATCACGAGTTTGCCATCGTAACCACTTACCTTAACTACTGGCATTAACCATTGTCGCACTTGGCCTGCAGAAAATCATCACCTTTTGTCTGAGAAATAACTTCTGAGATCCTGAGGTCATTGCCCCAACAATACTTGTCCTAGGCTACACTTGACTACAAAATCAGATTTCCTCAGATTGAGAGCTCTCCAATGATATATGACAAATCCATATTTGGGCAAAACTTCAACCCTCAGCCATCAATCCCTTTGCAGGTTGGTCCTTTAAAATTTTTCTTTTTCACCACATTCTGAAACTATATTTTAACTTGACATTCCTGCATAGGTTTCAACTACATGTCACCTCCTGGTTCGCTCTTGAGTCCCTCTGGACTCCACCTATCTTGCCACCTCACCAGTCACTAAGTTGCGGCTATTAACATTCGAGCACCTCCATCTTGTGGTATGGTGGCAACCGTAGATCTTCCTTGAACTTTCTTATTCTTTACTTCCTCCGAAATGTTCTTCCTATGGGTCCTACCACTCAGTCGCCAAGTTGCACCTCTTAGCCATCGAGCATCTTTCCATCACGACATGGTGACCACCATCAGATCATCCATCCAACCATCAGATCCCTCTTGACATGCCCACCGATTAATTCACCTAGTCTACTCTCTCCTTTGGCAGGCCTGTCATGTGTCACTTCCTGGTTTGCTCCGAGCCCACCTAGACCACCACTGCAAGTGCCACATCATCGATCGCCATGTCACAGGGGATAACCATTAGGCACCTTTGCATTGTGGTATAGCGACAACCATTAGATTAGCACAAACCTGCTCGGTCTCTACCTCTTCATCCATTTGTGCTATGTGTCAGTCTGCGACTGGCCATCAGATCCACCTGAGCACAACCTCATTCACCACCTCAACACCACCAGACCCACCACTTGTCCTGGTTTGTTAGGCCTTAGTCTTTTAGCCAAACCTCCCCTTCAGCAAGCCACTTTCATGTTTTATCGAAACCGCAATTTCATCGATGCCCTTATTTGATTGGCGGGACTAGTTGATATTTCTTTGATGTGTCCTTGTCGATGGAAATGAGATTTTGGCAAAACCATTTAGAGGTTCATCGTGGCTAAGGTTTGCTTGAAATTCACATCTGATGACATGCCACTTGTCTACCATGTGGCACTTCTTGATTGGCTCTGGGGTCCTTATCCTGACACCTTAGCACAACCTCCACTAACCGCCAGAATGAACCTCTTCATAACCGTCTGTCTTAATTGATTGCACTAACTACCGGTCATAGTTCACCACTAGTGGTTTGTCACCAAGTCACAACCTTTAACAATCAAACACCTTTAAATTATGGTATAGTGACAACCATGAGATCTAAAGAGACTTGCTCGATCTTTAGGAAACCCAATAGATACATAAGAAAAGACATAGGACTTAGGAAAAATTAAATTATCAGAACCCGCCCAGGCCTAGACTTAAAAGGGGGCCCTCTTGACAATGCACAAACCCTTCCACTTAAGTGGAAAAAGGCAATGAGGAAAGACCTTTAACAAAAGAAAGGGGAATTTTGAACCATGAACTTTGAACCACTTTGCAAATGGTTCAAAACTGACTTAACGCATTCACACTTGCTTATTAAAAAACATTACAAACCAAGGACTCACACAAGAGAAACAGTTGAACCTTGAAACTTGAACCAAAAAGGTTCAAGGGTTCAAGTTCAATATGAATTACAATAATGCGCTACAAAGGTTTAATTTTCTAAATGTTCTCATGAAAAAGAAAAAACCCTAAACCCTTAAGATTTTATAGGTCCCAATAGTATCACCTCTTAGGATAGGTTTAATTTCAATAATCCTTCTATCTCTTTTCTCAAGATAAGTTTGTAGGAGATTCATCAAACAGGAAGCTGACCTGATCTCTAGAGGTATACTTTCATGATAGGCATACCCACAAGCCTAAAAGTATTCCCATGTTTCATAGGATTGCTAGGTTTTACACTTAGCATTATTAGGTACAATCCTTCGTGACAATAGAAATAATGGTTGATATTCCCAAAAGTGTATGATATTTTAGAGATGAGAAGATAAACAACTAATAAGGAAGATGAGAGATTAAGATAATATGTGCTAGTCAACATATGCTCCATGATATCTAAAGAAGAAATTGGTAGAATTCTTAAGCAAGACAAGATTAAATTCATGAGCAAGACTAGAGTGAATAAGATAATGATTGGCAAAACATATGGAGTCATAAAGGACACTGAGAAAATTTTGAGGAAAGTATTAATTTAGAACCAATATGAAGTTATTCTAAAAAAAGGTCAAGATGATGGTCTTAAATATGGTCTGGAAACACAGAGCATGCCATCTCAAGGTGAGTAGACAAAGGGTAATAATCATTCTATTTTGGAAATATAATCAGATGCTTAGGTAGAAGTAAATTCTTTAGAAGAAGTTAGAGATGTGGATGCAGCAGATAAGGGTGAAGGAGAAGCAGGTAAAGAAAATGAGGTTGAGGATGCTTAGGATCCTTTGGCTGACACTGTAGATCTTGTTGAGATAATTGAGAAGGATGCAGTCCGGCTAATGCAATGAAGGTACCAGAAAAGGAGAAGGTTGAGGTTAAGGTTGATATTGATACTAAAGAAAGAGACACTGCAGGGGAAGTGAAGGGAAAACAGATTATTAATGATTTAGAATTTGTTCAAGGCCCTATCAACCTTGACTCTTTGTCCCCTATTCAGAAAATTCAACTAGCTTCATTTGCTTAGGCTAAGGCAAGTGAGGACCTGCTAAAATCTCATACAAAAGACAATGAGCTTCTTACCTTGGTATCTAGTATTCTTGGAAAAATAATGCCCACATTTCAAAAGAATAAGTCTGATAATCAATTCAGACAACTTAAGAGTTTGATAATTTCAATGGATACTCATTTTGAGTCTTTGGAGAAATCTGTTGAAGTAAAGGTCCATAGTGATTTCAATGAAAAAGGGCTTTAGAAATTGAAGAGGATTATTATTGATCATAGAGCCTCATTAGATTCTTGTGTCAAGAGTGTGTAGGATGCATTATCCAAAGGTGGTAACATTTACAAATCATGCCTATCATTGTCCAAGTTCACCAAGAATATTGAGGTGAAGTCTAAGGAGCATGAGGATCAATTAGCCCAGATATCTCAGTCTCTTGATCCTTTGTCAGTCCTTATGAGTAGTAAAGAAGATTAGGTAATACCTTTACTAGAAAAGATCAGGAGTTTGAGCCATGAAAAGGAAAGTGTCATTGGCCTATCTGTTCAATGGTTTCATATCCATATTGGATTTCCTCAAGAAGGGTTGAGATAGCCATTTGGATTCATTGAAGAACACTTTTGGAGACATCTACAAGTTTTTGTAAGTTAGGTCTGTGTGTATATATGCTCGTGTACAAAATTTTGTGTATACTTTTGGTTTCCAGAACCCCATCTTTGTCATTGATGTCAAAGGGGGAGTGTAGAAGAGTGAAAAGTGTTCTAATAAGCTTAGAGGGAGTCTTTTGAAGTCTAGTTGTTAGATTTTTGGTTTTGGTCCAACACTTAGTCTTTTTTTAGTAAGTGTTGCCATCAATGCCAAAGGGGGAAATTGTTGGCAAGAGACACTGCATGGGTGGTCAAATATTGTCATTGATGGAAAATGAAGTAAGTTATTCCATCTATAGTATGTGATCTGATTCTACTAGAAGTCAGATTGAGTTTTGGATAAGGTTCGGTGAGATAGAACAAGACATCCGACAGTATACAATAATTTAGTTGATGTTTCATTTCTATTGAATATCTTGTGTTATGGATCTTAGGGAAGCATTATAGAGATGTTATCTACCATATTATAGGTTTGTGGCCTCCGGTGTTGATTCAGGAGTGAGTTAGAAGATCCGGTATACAAGTTCTTGAGTTGAACAATGTGGTATGGACGTTTTGGTTAATCATTGTATGGATTATGTGGATCAATTTTGGTTGTTTTTGTGTTCAAGGATGTTTAGTCAACATATAGGTAGCATGTGGATAATTATTTTTGGTCTGCATATGCATTGGAGTTCGGATTGAACTGACTTGGTATACACATTTCATCATTTACTTAAGTGTTCTTGAAGCCAACATGTTGAAGACCTAATTTGATGTTGCAGATATATAAGACTGGTGGATATGATCATATTGGACATTGATGGTTGTGTGGAAAGTATTTGTGAGTGATTGTGCACAATTTTGCGTACACAAGTTAAATATTTGTGCTCCATATTATAGCAGAATAGGAGAACAGGGCAATATAGAAAAGCAATGCAAATTTGAGTATTTTGTGCTTAACCAGAATTGTACCTTGGCATTTGCAAATGTTATTTATCAATTCAGACATTCCAATTATCTTTTGTAATCATTTTGTAAGGTAGTGAGCCTTCTGGAATTGTAGCCCTTATTGTAATTTGAGCAGTGAGCTCTAGGCAGTGTGCCTAAATGCATGCGCATTCCCCTTATGTAATATTTATATACTTCTACAGAGTATATTGATATTTTGGGTCTCATTCCCACCATGGTTTTTCCCTTAACTGGGTTTTCCACATACAAAATTTGGTGTTATGGTGTTGTTTCTAATTGCCTTGTGTTTAAGCATTTCTCTTTTGTTCATTTACATCAAGTGGTTAAAAGGACAAGTTAACAAGGTTAAAAATTGTAGAACACTGATTCACCCCCCCTCTCAGTGTTCATTGGTTTAACATGTCCTTAATGTCAAATGGGGAGAGAAGTGAATGAAGAAATGAAGAGATATGAGTCATATGAGTAAGGGGGAGTTATATGCAGATATACACAAGGATATGTTTTTCAGATTATTCTTTTTGAGATGTTTTTTCATTAATGACAAAGGGGGACATTATTAAATTTGTGTGATTGTTGCCATTGATGTCAAACCTGGTGATTTGGTTGGACCAGATATAGCATATTGAACAGAGTAGTGATATTGAACAGATACTGAGAATCTAAGTATGTATGATCTACTAGAGTTACTTTCAAAAGATCATCTTCTCCAAAATCTTGTGTTTTTCTTAACATGATTTGTATCTAGTTTTGGTATCAGTTGTGTTAGTTGAATTTCTATTCGGATGTCTATATTTCATTATGATTTATTGATCCTATGTTTTGGAATCTGTGGCATTTGTATCTTGAAGTTGGAAGTTGTTATATTTGGCTATTGTGCTTATGGCTCTAATAGACTCTTGTTTTGTCCCATTAATTGAGGCGTGTATTTCAGTAATTGAAGCATGTGAAGGAAGCATGTAGAAGATTAGTAAAGATCAACCTGGTTACCCTTTTTCTTTGATCAAAACATATTTTGGTAATGTGTTGATCCAAATAATGTATTATTGTGTAATTCATTTGTGCTTGGCCAACATATTATCTTGATGTATGTGTTTATTTGTATATATATAGAAGATATGTCGAAATGTAGAGTGTTGTGTGATGGATGTAGTAGCCTAAATTGTAATCCCCTATAATTTAGTCCATGTTTTGGTCCCTCACATTAGCGTTCATCTCCCAATGCTTAATTAAGACCTGATTATGCTTACATCATGCAAATATAGCCTTATTTTCACTTTATACACCACATGGTCCCTTGTTCTAGCCCCAAAATAGGGTAGGACTAGGGCATGGCACTTTGGTCCTCACTAGGACCAAGGTGCACTCTTTGGTCCTCCTTATTTCAACCCCATTTTGAACCCCTCTTACATTATCAAATTTGAGTAGGAAATCTCTCTTTGTACTGGCCTATGTTGGAAAATTAGCATGGTTTTCAATGAGAAAGTATATATTGAGGATTTCCCCTCATTTGGAGAGACAAGATCATGATACAAGGATAGAAGGGAAAAATTATAATCATCAAGCATTCAAGCATTGAAGTATTTGTTGAATATTGATGCTACTAGGATATGTTGTTGTCATTGATGTCAACATATTCTTATGTTTTGGTGTTCTGATGATTACAGAGAGTTGATCAGGCTGGTTTGTCTATTTGGGATACTGAATCAACCAAAGATACTTCATTTTTTATTGATTCCATGATGTTGTGTGGAGATTTGATCAAGTTGTGGATTTTGGTACGAGGATTAGTTTTTTAGTGTTTAGTGTTGTAGTGTTCTGGTGATTGATCCATTGTGATCCGGTACATTCATATCTTGAGTCACAGATTTGGGAGAGTTTTTTGGGTGTTCATTTGTATCTTCATTTCAGATGGTTTATGATTTGGTGCTCTGCAAGTTATCTTTCTAGTATGAATTCTGCTAATTAGTGTTCTTGAGTGTTAGTGTGTTGATCGATGAAGATTTCAATGAGTGGCATTGGTGTAGCTATTGTGGATGATTCTAATGTGCAATTTGGTGTTTCTTGATCATGTCCTATTTGTTTTTGTGAGATTTTGCCAAGATTTAGATGCAATGGAAAAAACAAATAAGAGAGAACAAAATAGATGATAGGAATAAACTGTATTCTATCAAGATGCAAAATGTGATCAACTAGATCATCAATCATTGTTACATACAATGTAGATGAACCTACTTATATAGGCAAGGCTATATGGATATGTGAGCATACAAAAATGACATGTGGCTCAATAAGAAACAAGGGTAGGTAGGAAATAGGTGTGGTAGGTAGGAGAAACAATAAAATATCTTTGTAATTCTTTTTTACAAGATAATTTCAAAAGTCCTAACTTCTAGAGTGTTGGCTTTTCTTCCCCTTATTATCTTTGAAGAGCAAAAAGGATTTGTCCCCGAAAGGAAGATTCTGGATTCTATAATTCTTGTGCATGAGAATATCCACTTTCTTAGTGCTGCAAACAAAGAGGGATTTCTCATCAAGCTGGATTTGGCAAAAGCCTATGATAGGGTTGAATGGCAGGTTCTTTTTAGGATCATGGAGGCCTTTGGATTTGATGAGAAGGTTATTAAAATCATTAGAGAGCTGATATCTACACCAATTTTTTTTATTCTTATTAATGGATCTCCATCCAGATTTTTTAAATCTTCAAGGGGACTCAGGCAATTATATCCTATCTCGCCTATTGTTTTCACTATTTTGGCAGAATGTTTGAGTAGATTGATTCAAAAGTTGAAAGAGAATAGGACCATCAAAGGGTTGTAACCCTCTTTTTCTAATTTCTTATGCACACATCAACAGTTTGTTGATGATATAATATTGTTGGGATATTATTTTGTTAGCGAATCTTCTGCCTTCAAAGGTGCTCTTAGATCTTATTCCCTTGCTACTGGATAACAAGTTAATTGGGAGAAATCTACTATTTACTTCATCAACACCCCGTTGTTGAGGTAGCAGAGGATTGCTAACATAATTGGTTGTAAGGTTGAGCTGCTCCCCTCTACTTATTTGGGTCTTCCTCTTAGTTTGGCTCCTCCAAACTCTTTCTAGAATTCTTTAATTGATAAGTTCAACAAAAAATTGGCTGGTTGGAAAGGCTCTATGTTATCACAAGCTGGTAAGATTCAGCTTCTTCAAGCCGCTCTTTAGAATCTGCCTGTTTATGCTCTTAGTTTGTTTAGTATACCGGTCAAATTTGCAGAAGCTTCAGAAAGAATTCAGAAAAGATTTCTTTGGTCTGGTGTGGAAGATAAGAAAAGGATTTCTTTGGTTGCCTAGGATAAAGTCTATTGTCCTAAAAGCAATGGGGGGTTAGGTATTAAATCTCTTAAACCTGTCAACAAATATTTGTTAGCCAAATAGATTTGGAGGGCATATGGTATTAAGAGAGATTGGAGTAGGGTGTGGTTTGACAAATACATACATAATCAGCCCATTCATTCTCTTCTCTATTCTGAAGATATCCCTGCTAGATCTTTTATATGGATAGTATGATCAAATCTATTAAAGTTGCTAAAGCTGGAGTTGGATGGGTCCTTGGAAAAGGTAACAAAATCAGATTTTGGGAGGATGTCTGGATCAAAGATGAGCCTCTTTTTAACCAAGATTGCAGCTATTTCATTGAAGATTGTAAAATGAGGTTTGGTTCTATGGTCTGTAATTATTGGGAGGAGAATAAATGGGTTAGACTTGATGCAATTTATGCTAGATTTTCTTCGCTCGAGCATGATTTGATGTCTTTTTCTGTCAGCAAAGATTCTGATGATGTTTTCTTATGGAAGAGTAATCCTAGGGGTAATTTTACTATTGCCTCTGCTTATAAAAAAAATTGCTACTCAGGCCTGCAACCCTATATGGACTAAAGTTTGGAATAGATTCCTCATTCCTAAAGTTAATATGTTTTTTTGGCTTGCAACTCACAACAAGATGCTTACCATTGATAACCTGATTCGAAGAGGATTTATGATTCCTAATAGGTGTGAATTATGTTAGAAAGAGGCTAAGTCTGTGGATCATTTGTTTATTCACTGTTCTTTTACCTGGGAGATTTGGGGTAAAGTGTGGATGCAATGGAAAGTTGATTGGGTAATGCAGAATAGTTTTAAGGAAGTCCTTTGGAAATGGATTTTCCCTACCAAGCTTACCATGATTAAGATCCTCTAGTTCTTTGTCCTTCCTATGACCTGTTGGGATATTTGGAAGGATAGAAACAATAAAATTTTTAGGGAGACTAAGTGTTCTTCTCAGGTGGTTTTTGAAAATATTTGTAGGGCTATTAAAGAAAACATCAATACCATTCACAAAAGTAACAAACAATGTAGTTATATTGACATGACTGATAATGAGAAAATCATTCTAACTGAATGGAATTTGATAAACAAGGTCTGGAAATCTGATATGAAGAGTAGAAGAGATAATGTTGTGTGGAGGTTCCCTCCTCATGATTGGGTTAAGGTGAACTTTGATGGTGCAGCTAAAGGAAATCCTGGGAATGCTGGAGGAGGAGGGGTCATCAAAAACTCTTATGGATTTTGTGTTGCTGCGATTTCCTCTCCCTTTGGAGTTCAAAACAACCATGTGGCAGAAGCTTTGGCAATGTTAAAATGTCTTCAGCTTGCTCACAGATTTAAATTTAAAAGAATTTGGCTAGAGGGGGATTCCCTTAATATAATTCAGGCTATTAAAGGTATTAGTTACCCTTCTTGGAATATCAAAAATATCATTGATCATGCTAAAAATTTGTTAGATGCCTATGATAGTGTGATTATTACCCATACCTTTAGGGAAGGTAACAGGGTAGTTGATTTGTTAGCCAATGAGGGGGTCATTTTAGTGGATGATACTAATTATATCAGAGAATCATCATGTAAGAACGGAGCCTGAGAGCAACTATTTATGACAGAGTCCATGGTACATATTAATTTCATTATTACCTTTCTAGGTTCGGACTTCAATGATAAATTTTGGAGTGAGGCCGATTGTTAGTTGATTACCTATCTCAGGCGTTGTGATAATGAGTACTGGTGTGAAGGGCCTTATCATAAAAAGTGTTGGGTTAATTTGAATGTTTTAAAAGACTACTTGAAAAACAAGGAAATCACCTTGGTTTTTGATTCTAGCATCTCTGTTCTTGAGAATTTGGTCAGTTTGCACTCCTTTGAGGGTTTTGACTTGAACAACCATCACACTATGGGAGGAAATCTCAACCGTAATGAGCCTACCAGCTGTGATAGCTGGAAAGGTGAAAGGAAAATTTGTTGAAGGTTGCACAGATATGGCTTCACTGATTACATGGAGAAATTGCATGGGAGCAAGAAGTCTATTTCCCATGGTTTTGCCAAGGGCTAGAAAAATAATAAAGTTACTCTATTCGGTTAGACCTGGAAAGTGGATGAAGATTTGGTGGCTGAGGTGACCGGTTTGCAGAAGGATGGCATCAAGTTTTATAGAGATCGCAAGTTCTCGATGGAAGCCATCAAGAATTTCCCCAAAAATGAAGAAGAAAGGACTCAGCTCACCAAAAAGGATAATGCTTCCTATTATCTCCCTAACCAGGTAAAATCTTTTTGGCAGAAAATGTTGAAAGTTTTAATGGAGTACCTTATGATTGATTGTAGGTTTTCAAAAATCTAGAATTACCACTTTGTTATCCTTAACCATTTTTTCCATGTATCTAAGATATCGTTGTCTTTCTACTTGGCCTCCTCCCTTAATGATCATTTGGATGACCATGCTAAGAAACCTAATTCTTGCCCCATTGCTCACCAAGGCCTTATTTTGTTAATATATGAGCATTTGAAGGGTAAAGCTAAGGCTAATAGGGATGATCCCTTTGTGAAGAATGCCCATATTTCTGAGGATTATGATGGCTTTGATTCTGATGAGGATTCTTCTAATCTTCCTCCTAAAAAGAAGTCGAGGGTTAGTCAAAAAGATAAAGAAGACATTGAAGAGAATGTTGGTTCTAAGTAGGAGTAGGAGAAGGAGGTGGAAGAAGAGGTGGAGAATGAGCAGGAGAAGGAGGTTGAGGGTGAGGAAGGGTATGAGCAGAGAGAAGAGGATGTTGAAGAGTCAGAGACGAAGGATAATCCCTATATTTTGGATAGCAAAGATGATGTTCAACATAACATGGAGGAGGGAAACCCTAGGTCTAAGGATTCTGCCCTGGATATGGAGAATGTAGAGTCCATTCTGAATGCTGCTAGAAACAGCACTTTGGAAATGTTTAATTTCCAGAAGTGGGTGATTCATAACATCACTAGCATTCAGGAAAAATAGAGAGATGGATTTTAAAATTGAAAATTTGATTAAGGATATCAACATTAAAGGTAAAGAGGATAATGTGGAGGATACTAGTGTTGTAGAGGATGAAAAACAAATTCTGGACCGGTCGGAAAGTAAGATTATAAAGAGAGATTTGAACCACCTAGAGGATGTGGTGAGGATTCTCAAAGAGAAGGGTGAATCTGATAATGGTCTGATAAACAATCAGATTCAAAAAAATGAGAGGGCCTTGAAGAAATTCATGGAGCATAGTTTGGCTGTGTTAAAGGTGTCCTCTCAAAACATGAATGCATTGGTTTCTTTCTTGGAGAAGGATAAGTAGAATAAAGAAACTATGGTTATTGATGACGAGCTGACTTCTAGTTCTGTTCAACACTCCTCCAGATGTAGAACTAGGCAAAATGCAAGTGAGCTGGAGCTGAAGACCAAAGGCAATCAATAGATGCAGGAAAATAAAGACCTGAAAGAGGTAGCTAATGTGATGATTATGCTGGTCAAGGATGCAGAAGAGACTATAAAGATTTTCACCTGAAATGTAATTTTGGTTTAGGTGTGTCGGTCTCTCGCTGGCCTTTTATTGTTCTTTTCTTTGGCTACTGTCCTTTATGCTGTTCTTTTGCAACCTTTCTCTCTTTGTTTTGTTTTCTCTAGTTTCTCTATTGCTTCTCTTTTAGTTATGTAAGTGGGTTTCGTGTCCCTTAAAACCTAATTTTCCTTAATCAAAAACAAGGTCAGCACCATAAAAGGTTGAAATTATCCTACACACACTATCCCAATGTGGCACAAACAAACAAGTGTCTCATACCCAAACTACTATGAAATGAATTATCCTAAGTAAACTTAAGTAAGGTGTAATAATATCCATGATGAATAATTATTTACACCAATACCCCACCTTAAGTGCAACTTAGGGGAATGCGCTTAAGTATACAATACAACTAAGCAATGCAAGATGGGTCCCGACTACTAGGCCATGTTAGGTACCCATATACAAATGCAAATGCATGCAAACCAATGCAATGAAATCTCTCACAAAGCGGGGAAAGAGAGAAAAACCCAATGGGAATAAACCCTCCCCCAAAAGAGAGATGAAAACTATACAAGAGAACTCTCATAGAAGTATGTGAAGAACAAAACCCCATATGAGGAAAAAGTCCCCCCCATATGAGAGAAGAAGAGAAGCTAGGTAGCCCCCCCTCAATCTTGAATTTGCACCAATGATAGAAGCTCGATGATGTATGAAGAAACTGCTCCATGAACGTCGAACAACAATCCTCCCCTTAGGAAGAAACAAAACCAAAGGTGTATCCATGAAGTCTCCCCAATCATGAAGGGAAGATGTATGCAAAAAACTTATGATGAATGGAATCTCTGAAAACCGCTCAAGTGTCCTCATGTCGATGCTAAAATATACCCCCTCCAAAGGTGGTAAACTACTCCGCACTACTAAAAAAGGTACTCCAAGATCTAGTGGAGAAGAAAGTAGAACAATGTCCAAAGACTCACATGTCTCCTCTAAACATAAAGAGACCTCCTCCAACTACTACACATAAGAATCCACAATCATATCAACCTCAAAAGAATGATCATGTAGAGAATGAGCAAGAGGTTCAGAGTGTTCCCTTGCAACAATCAAAGAAGGATCATCTTCATCAAAGAGAAGATGAATCTCATCAATGATGTCTCCCAAATCTACAATGTAGGATTCCACAAACAAACCTACAATGTCTATCAAGTACTCATCCCATGAAACTAAAGTAGGAAGACAATGAATATCCTGCTGCACTGAATCACATGAAGGCAAAATTGTCGCACTATCTGCATCATCAGGTGCAATAGGTGATGTGATATCAATAAGAGGAGATGAAACAAAAGGCTCAAGAATGGGGTCACATGTGAGAATCCCCAAGTTCAAGTACCCAAAGTTCTCCTCAAAATTTGAACCATCACAAGAAGTGTGATCATCATGTGTAGAATCATCATATGTGAAATCATCATCATCAACAAAATCTGAAAAGGTGTTTAACCGAGATGCATGATCAACCACCCCAGTCGCAATGATAGCTCTAGCCTTCAAGTCTCTAATGAAAACTAACTCATGTGTGAACTCCACAATTCTCTTAGTTGTGCCATGTGTGATTTGATAGATGGAAAGGAGATTGTTTGTCAAATGGAGTACACACAACACATCATTGAAGGAGTTATCCCCAATGGCAATAGTTCCTTTCCCAATCACATCCATGTATGTATTATTGCTCATCAAAATCTGCAGCATGGTGCAAGATTGAAATGAAGAGAATATAGACTACAAAGATGCCATATGATGAGAAGCCCCTAAATCTAGAAGCCATCTCCCTAAATTATGACTTGTAGTAGCACAAAGAGATTTTCTTTTTCTTGTCCCAAAAGAGTGAGTCTTCCCACTTGTAGCAGCCATGAATGCTTGCCCTTTTCCTTTTGAATGTGTGGAAGTGGAAGTTGATGAATCATCCTTCTTGTAGACATAAGGCAAATCAATGTTATGCTTTTTGAGGATATGTGTGAGCTCGGCAATCTTCTTAGAATGGCAACGCCGCTCCTCATGACCAAACTTTTTACAATAGGCACAAGTAGGTCTCTCCCTCTTTGGTGAATTCTCCATCTTGGAAGAGGATGAATCTCCTTGTTGTGGAGAAGATGGTGCTTTGTCCTTAGGCTTTGATTGCCATTTCTTCTTGTTTGAGTTGTCCTTTCCTTAATTTCCTTTGTTCCCTTTATTTGCCACTAATGCTTGAGACTTAGAAGTCTTAAGAATGTCCATGCTTATCAACTTAGTTTGTTCCATCATCAACATTTTGGCAAAAGTATCAAATGTAGGCATTGTGTAGCTTGAATCCATTGTCATCCTATGGGTTTGGAAACTAGAAACAAATGCTACATATTCTTGTGGAAGCTTGCCCATCAAGTTGAAGATCAATTGAGTATCCTTCTTATAAATGCCACATTCCTTGATTTGTTCCCTCAACTCTTTTTTCCTTAGTGACATAATCTTGTATAGTATCAAAGATCTTGGGATCTAACATGGTGAGATCACTATCAATTTGATATCCCCTAATCTCATCAACTTGACCATACAAGTCTTGAAACTTTTTCCAAGCATCCTTGATTAGAGTACATTTCTCAATATGAAAAATGAGATCCTTTGATACATACTTCCTTAAGGTACCAATTGCCATGATATTTTTAGTGAGCCAATCCAAGTGACCAATAGGATCAGCGAGAGCAACAATAGTTCCATCAATATAATGAGTTAGTCTATTTTCCATAAGTTTACTTCATGCATCAATTTTCCAAGTAGCATAATTATGAGGAGTTAAGAGAGGAAACTTAGGAGAACCCATAGCAACAAAAAAGAGAAAACACAAGATAGAGAGAGACACAATCACACAAGACACCCCCCCAAATTACTCAATCAAGAACCCCCCCCCCCCCACCCCCCGCAAAAAAAATAATCATGATTTGGCACTTTATACTTATTGCATGTACAATGGGCCACTTGCAAAACAAGGCAAGGTGGACTTCTGATTTAAATTTTACAACTTCTCAAAATGAGATATAAGAGACTTCAACAAATACTTCTAGTGATCTAAACTGAGATCCAAGCAAAATACAAGTACCAAATAGGCCAAAAAATGACCAAATATTGAAAGTACAATTTCTACTCAAAATCACTGCAAACAATGGTAGATTATGAAAGTAGACAAAAAATTATGCACTTTTAAAAAAAAATGGCACCTGAAAAGGATTCCATATGAGCCCAAACGAAGCCTCCAAAGTTGTAAAAATCAGGATTTCATGATTTCAGAAAAACCAATATCTGAAAATCAAAAAACTACTGCACCACTATACAGATCACAAAATTCTATCCCAAAACAAAAACAAAAAGCTTGAAAAAAGGAGTCTGGATGAGTGAGATATCACTATTTGAAAATTGCCTCCAAAATTATAATTTCTGGAAAATTTCCGTCACAGCTTCAAACTTCAAATGCCTCTAGATTTGGCCTCCGAAGTCCGATTTGGATGAAACAAAAGGCAAAAATGACTTTTGTGGACCTCCTCAATCCAATCATAACCTTAGATTTGATCCATCATGCTTTAATAATAATATGCAATAGAAAGCTCCAAAATACACAACCCCAAATAGCATCAAATTTGTCTCAATTGGCAAACCAATGACACTCTAATGGCTCTGATACCATGTGAGATTTTGCCAATATCTAGAGGCAATGGAAAACACAAATAAGAGAGAACAAAATAGATGTAGGAATAAACTGTATTCTATCAAGATGCAAAATGTGATCAACTATATCATCAATCATTGTTATATACAATGTAGATGAGCCTGCTTATATAGGCAAGGCTATATGGATATGTGAGCACACAAACATGACATGTGGCTCAATAAGAAACAAGGGTAGGTAGGAAATAGGCATGGTGGGTAGGAGAAACAATAAAATATTCCACATGAGGTGGATCACCCACTAAAGGTGGAATTATCACTCCATAATAAGTGGATATGATAGAGTAGTAACAGGATCAACACCATAAAAGGTGGAAATTATCCTACACACTATCCCAATGTGGCACAAACACCCAAGTGTCTCATAACCAAACTACTATGAAATGCATTATCCTAAGTAAAATTAAGTAAGGTGTAATAATATCCATGATGAATAATTATTTACACCAACAATTTTGATGGTCTGTATTGACCGTTGTGCACATTCTTTAAGATGTTATGGGTTTGGTGATATTCTTCATGTTATGCATTATTTTCAGTGGTGTAGCTTGTTGCGGTTGATCTAGGTGAGATTTCTAGTGATGTTGCATGTTCATGGATTTGATTTAGGTCCATACTATGTCATCTATGGTGTTTTATTGGTCATGTGGTTGATTTATGTATCGTGTGGTGTAATTTTATGATTAGGTGTTGAGGGTTTTGAGTCGATCTTGTGGTCAAGGTTGATGAATTGTATAAATGGGTGTTAGTTTCATGTAATTCATGAATGGGGGTTGTGTCTGCATTATTAGTGAGTGGTGTATGTGTGCATTAGTGAATTTATCCTTTGATATAGTGTGTTGAGTAGAGATTGTTACATGGAAGACAAATGTGCTTAACCAAAACTGTCATCAAGCATTAGGAGATGTTATTCTTTCAGTTCATCTTAACCGGATTGTAGTCTGAATATTATTGTAAGGTAGTGGAGCTTCCTTGAGGGTTGGATCCTTTTGGGTCATTGAATTTTGAGCAGTGAGCTCTAGGTAGTGTGCTTGAATGCATGTGCATTCCGCATTGTAATATTTACACATACTACTATAGAGTATCATCTTATTGTGGGTAGGTTCCCACCATGTTTTTTCCCTAAACTGGGTTTTGTAGGTCAAAATCTTGGTGTTATATGTTCATCTTTACTATTGATACAGTTGTTTAGATTTGAGATTGTGCTTAAATTGAATGATTCGGTGAAAACTGATTCACCCCCCCTCTGAGTTTTCCTTCATTGTTGTTACCAAAAATTGGTATCAGAGCTAGATCCTTCGGAAGAAGCTTGACTACTTGAGGAGATCTAGAATGGCAACTTATGTGTTTAAGGAGAGTCCATGATTTGATGAAAATAACTACACTATATGGAAGGACCGGATGAAGGTTCACTCGAAATGTCTTGGAGAAGATTATTGGAAGATTACAAAGAATACCTCTAATGTTCCTTTGAATGGACCGGTTACTACTATTGAAATCAAGGATGCTGAACATAACATAAGAGCTAAGGAATCATTATTGAGTGTCCTAACTGATTCAAGAATGACTAATGTGATGGGTTTACAAATTGCACATGAGATCTAGGAGAAATTAGAAACCTTGTATGAAGTAGATAAACATGTCAAAGTTGCTAAGTTACAGAGTTTGAAGGAAAAGTATGAGATGTTCAAGATGGGAGAAGATGAGAACATATCTACATTTATGGATAAAGTGAGTGAACTTGTCCTAGGTATTAGATGTGTCATTGGAACTCTTGAAGAAGATGAGATCATTGCTAAGGTGTTGATATCTTTGCCTCCTTCTTAAAAGCCTAAAGTAGCTGCTATTAATTAGATCCAAAGTGTTCCTACTGTGAATAGGGATATTTTGGTTGTTAAGCTTTCTTCCTTTGAGTTGAGAGAGTTTGGAGAATCACATGGAAAATATGAGATTGCATTCAGAGCCTTTGTATCCAAGAAACAAAAGTATGATCTAGGAGAAAGTTCATGTTGGGTTTCTAGATATGAAAGAGAAAAAAGAGAGATGGAAGAGAAAGAAAAAGAATTGGATGAGCTTGAAGCCCTTACTGCTAGAAGATTGCCTAAGGGAGCCGGTAAGTATGATGGAAAGTTGCCTTTGAAATATTTCTCTTGTAATAAGATAGGAAATTTTGCTTCTAGGTGTCCTGAAAGAATGTGTAGGTATGATAAACATGATAAACATGATAGATCTAACAAGAATGACATATATGAGAAGCATGATAAGCCCTATAAGCCTAACCATAAGTACAGATATCAAAAGAGATGTTATTATGTTGCTAATGAAGGTATGACATATGAAGAGTCAGATAATGGAAATTAAAAAGATGAGTTTGTATTTATTGCTATCAAGGAAGATGATCCGGTACTAGTGAATTCTACAAGTTGCATTGTTGAGGATAAATCTTTGGCTGCTAAGATTGAAGAGAAAGATGAATGGGTGATTGACAGTGGCTGTTCACATCATATGAGAGGTGATAAAAGCAAATATGTGAATATGGAGAAGTATGATGTTGGTATAGTGAGGTTTGTAGATGATAAAGCTTGTGTAATCCATGGTAGAGGTTCAATTTCTTTTGATGGTAAGAATAATATCTATGTTGTCTTATATGTTAAAGGTTTGAAGCATAATATTTTGAGTGTTGGATAGATAGTTGACAAGGGATATGATTAGAAATTCAAGAATGGTAAATGAAAGATTCTTAATGCCTCCGGTATAGAAATTGCATCAAGGACTAAGACTAAAAGTAATATCTTTCACTTGAATGCTGGTGAGAAAAGTTGTTTGATTTCTTAGATTGATGAAAGTTGGTTGTGGAATAGAAGGATGTGTCATGTTAATTTTGACTACATTATTAGGATAAGTTCTACTCAAGATGTTAGAGATTTGCCTAAAATTGTGAAGCCATCTAATCCAGTATGTAAAGAGTGTCAGTTGGGAAAGATAACAAGAACTACATTCAAGAGTAAGTTATATTCATCTAATGGATTGTTAGATCTTGTGCATACTGATTTGTGCAGTCCTACACGAGTGAGAATCATGCAAGGTGACGGATATTTCATGTTGCTGATTGATGATCACTCTAGGATGATGTGGGTTATCTTTCTAAGGGAGAAATCATAAGCATTGGAGGTGTAGACACCTAAAATTGTCCTGTCTAATTAAATAAATATCTTTATTTAATTATTTTAGCCTAATTCTTCTATTAATTAAATGAATCTTTATTTATTTAATAAATTCATTTATTCCTTTCTAGCCTTATTTCTCATTTAAATAAATACCTTTATTTATTTAAATTGTCCTTTCCTAAATTCAATAAATACTTTTATTTATTTAATTGATCCCACTTCTTCTATTAATTAAATAAATATTTATTTAATTAATTCATTAGCCTTTTCTACCCATGACACATGTCATTCATCTCTCAATTCCTACACTACCTACCCTCTTATTATTTTCTTATTTTTTCTACCTACCCTCTAATCTTAGCCGACCATCTATCTTTTACACCTCTCAATCTTATCCCTCCATTTCTTATAGTGTCTTCTATATAAGTAGATTCTTCCTTCATTATCAACCCTAATCAGATAATCAATCCCTTCAACCATTCTAGCATTTGAACTTTCATATGCGATCAAGCCTACTTGCAACCACATTTTTGTTCTTTGTTGAGCTCTTGTGCACACATAAAATCTGAGAGCAAATATATCAAGAAAGATCAATGGAGATTCAAACCCTATTGGACATGTGATGGTATAATCTTTGTGATTTTATTTGATTTGCATTGTCTTAGGTAATCTTTATATGTTATGGTGGATCTTTGTTGTTGTTAGGCTAGGGTTTTGTGGTTGAATTAATTTAGTCTTTCAATATTGTTGTTTCTATTTTCACCATAAATAGGAGGAATTCAAGATATTCAAAGCTAAAGTGGAAACTTAGACAGGATTGAAGCTAAAGTGCCTGAGATTTGATAGAGGAGGAGAATTCATATCTGGTGATTTTGATTCATTTTGTGAGAAGAATGGAATTAGAAGACAGTTTTCTGCTCCTAGAACCCCTCATCATAATGGATTTGTTGTAAGGAAGAGCATAACCATTTTGGATGCTGCTAAGACTATGCTGATTGAAGGAAATGTTGCACAAATATTTTGGAAAGAAGCTATTAGCACTGTTGTTTACACATTCAACTGGGTGCATATAAAAGGTGATTCTGGTAAGAGTCCTTATGAGTTATGGTTTGGTCATGTTCCTACAGTTAGATATTTCAGAATTTTTGGAAGAAAATGTTATATCAAGAGAGATGAGGATATAGGAAAGTTTGATGTAAGATGTAATGAAGGAATCTTTTTGGGTTATTCTACTAAGAGCAAGGCCTATTGGTGTTACAACAAGAGACTAAAAAAGATAGTGGAGAGTGCAAATGTGAAGGTTGATGAATGTCATGGAAAGGAGATCAGAGCATGTAGATATAAGTTTCATGACCAAGATGTTATTTCAAAGCCTGTGTAGACTAAGATCTTAAAGCAGAATTCTCTAGTAGAGATAGTTAATCCATATTTTGTTGCTATCGGTGAAGAAGTTCAAAAACCTAAGAATCAGAACAATCAGAAAAATTTGAGGTATGCGGGAAAATAAATCCTTGTCAACCCATGCCAAAAGTGGGTCCTGAGTCCTATGATTCAACTTATGGCTGAGTCCCAAGTCCCAAGTCATACGGTAGAAAATTGAATATTCCGCCTCCACTAGGTCCCGCTTTGCCAATTGGGAAAGCTCTGTATTTTGTAGTTGTGGGTGTGTGGGACCACTCCAGACTCAGTGGGACTGTCTTTTCCACTTTAGCGAGTCCCGAGCAAATGAGAGGATGTGAACTATGTTGTTTCTGAGTTGAAAAATTGATACTTGGTGAGGTGCCCTGATTAATCTCACTGAGTCCCCGAGTAAGAGGAGAAAAGACATGTGTGTTGGCATATGTGCAGAGTTTGATGACATGATGGGATTGTATGTTTTCATTGATGTCAATATGCTGAAGTATGAACTGATATATTGAAGTAAGAAAACTGGCAAGTGAACTGGTATGATGGTATGAACCAGTATATGCAAATTGGCAAGTGAACCGGTATGATGGTATGAACTAATATATGCAACAAGTGAATCGATATGTTGGAGTGTGAACTGGTATATGCAAAGTTTGTATCAGCGTTTTATTTGATATGACTACCGGTTGGTAGTCTCAGCTTCAGGGTTTCTAGTTGATGCATTCCAAGTCTATGTGATTTGATCGACAACATCTTGTGATAAGTTAGCATTGAAATGAAGATTAGATTGCGTTTCCATATCAGCCTTGTGCACATGAAGAATCTCCTTGAGGATCTTGCATGAAGAAGATTGATTCTATCTACCTCAGGAATAAGCAAAATCTTAGTAAACGGTGGAGAGTGCGTGATGGGTTATCATCTTCCAGAAGCAGTGAAGAACATCTTGAGATTTGTTCAAGATTGTTTTACCCTATGTAATGTGTTCTAACATACAGGATTGGACCAACTATATTGTTGACCTAGATGCTTAGGGTTTTAGGTTTTGGCCACCGACCTAATTGTTGTCTATAAGGTTGATGATGATTTTTATTTTGAAGTTGTTGGAAAATGAATGTATGTGAAGTGATTCTTGATAGACTAGAGAAGTGAGTAGAGATCTGTAGAGTGTGATTGCAGATGTAAAGGAACTGAAGTGGATCTACCTTGGCATTAAGTGTTGTTATCAGATTAGTGTATTACCTGTTGACTTCTAACCATTTCAGCAGATGGAAAATCCCTTTACCGGGTAGCTTTAAAAAGATTTTTGCAAATCCTTTAATAGGGTGACTCAAAATCATTGAGTTATTTTAATCCTCTTACAAGGTAACCTTTAACAGGGTTTTAACCTCTAATTGGGTATTTAGGCATCCCTTAACCGGGTGATCCCTAGCAGGATCGGTTCCTAGTAGAACCTATTATAAAGTCTTTAACTGGACTAGGCTCCTAACAGAGCAGACTTTAGAAGAGTTCAAGAACAACTTGTGGGTACTCATCACCATCGTGGTTTTTCCCAGTTGGCTTTCCACGTGAAAAAAAAGTGTGTTATGTGTGATGCTTTTTCATGTGATGTTTTAGTGTTTTCTGTTAAGCGATAATGCACGCTGATCCAATGGTCATTGTATTTCTGATGTATTACTTGCTTAAGCATATGGGTGAAGTTGAGATGAGATAATAGGTTTTGAGAAGATCTAGATGTTACTGGTTTATGTCTTTTACATTCATACTATGTTTTACCGGTAGTGCCTTGATTTAGACTGGTGATATTGTTTACTAGTTGGTGCAGTCTTTGTAGTTTAAGTTGTTTAAGAAGTTTTTGTCCATATTGATTCACCCCCCCCCTCTTAGTATCTGTTGGGTATTTACTATTCATCATTATTCATCAATGTGTTGTATGCCAAGTAAAGGTTTAGCTGGAAGCTCGGCACTCAGTGAGATGCCTAGATTTGGCTTCACCGATTCTTGAGTAAGGGGAATAAATGTGTTATGTGACGACTGAAAAAGAATGCGAATTATCAACCCAGCTAGATATTCAGGATATCTTCAATGAAACTTGAGTTGTGTTCAAACATGGTGAGGTTGATGTTTTTCCAGTTGGAAAGCCTATCATATGAATGTATCATGACCATTAGTATGGCCTGAGTCAGTCAACATGCCAAAAGTGCTAGTGTTTGAGTTTTGTACTCAAACAAATATCAGAATTGTAGAGATGCATAAGATAGTTCACACGTTTTTGAAGGAATATAATCATGAAAAGCTGATTTTTTGTGATCGTGATCATTTATGTGAAGCCAGAGTTGTGATGAGTGGTATATAGTTGTGCTCGTAAGGATGATGGGAATGTTCTTATATCCAGATCAATGTGAAGATGAATAAGTCATTGGTGTATATGATTGAATGGGATGGATATTAAAAATTTAGAGATGTCTATAGTTATGTTAAGGCCTTGTGAGAAATGGATTATATTGCAGAAGAGGTGCCGAAGTCCTGAAAGGAGACATGTGAGAAATTTGTCATACAGCCAAAGGGGGCTTGAAAATGCACTAGACTGCCAGAGAGGAACAAGATGATTAAAGTGCTTATGCAATACTATTTTATAGTTTGCATCTGACTAGATTTCCTTTGGCGGAAAAATTTTCCCTTTGGGTGCAAAAGTGTGGGGAGACAGTGGGCAACAAAGACACTGAGGAATTAGGTTGGAAGCGCTGCAAAACAACACTCTAAAAGTTCTCCCCTACCAGGACGAGTAGTGGAAGCCACTCGAGCTGGTATCTTATGCATCTATAACCACCCATGGTTGGTGGTAATGTGGTTGGTCCCCTTTGATGCTCTCCAATCCTAGGTATGAAGGCTACCACACATGGCGATCTAGACGGTTACACATCAGGACAAAATAGAGGTGACTGGATCCATTCAATACCTTTTGGAAAGAAAAGGCTGATTAGATGAATAAGCTGGATATATGTAAACAACCTATAGCTTGTGCATTCCTTGTGCTATAAAATGAATACCAAGGCTGTATTAGGGGTCCGAATTTTCATTTTTTCTAGGCAGTGAAGATAGGGCTATGTATATTCTATCGCTAGAGAAAAATTTCTGAGGGAATGAATGTAAATTTTTTTCAATAATTTCAATTAGTATATGTGAAGACTATTAAATTGTTGCAAAATTGTCTTCATTTGCATTTCCATATTTCATGTGAATTGGAATGTTAAGGATGTTTTGATTTGTCTTGATATATTTTTATGTCAATGTGTGACTGTGTATATGGGTTTCCTTCAAGGAAGGAACTAAAGTCTATATGCAAATCACTGTGAATCTAGGAAATAGTTAATGGATTAACAAGAATGGTTTATGTAACAACAAAAGGAGTTGCATTAATGTAAGGCATTGATGTTTGAAAAGATCACTAATTTGAAGCCAATTACTATTAGGATTTACATTTGTGACCTAAGAATTGACTATGTGCCTTGGATAGACACTGGCCTATTATGGTCTAGGATTTGTTTCAGAAATTCCTCTTTAATCAATCTTCCCTCTAACCCTTTCCCTTTCTCTTAAATTTTTTTTTATTATGTGTGTTCTTGGATATTCTTAGAGGTAGAAAAAATGGGATTTTAGCTCAAGTCCAAAGCAACGCATGTAATGTCCTTATGTATTTGAGAACATTCTATCTTTTGTAGGCCTGTAGGTAGAGGTGTTGCAAGTTTGTTTTTTATGCAAGCCCAAAATAGGAACACCCTCCTAGGAATTATGGAGTTTGAAGTGAAGAAGGTTGTAAGAGCCTTGTTATTATTGGAATTCCCTGTCCTTAGTATGTTGATAGTATATAGACCACATTGAAGGTTTTATCCCTAACTCGAGATGTGATGAAATCCTTAGGATTAAGGGTTGCATGAGAAAACACCAACAATATGATGACTCTATTGGGGACTATATAGAATCTCTGGTTAAAAGTTAATTTAGTTATGATATAGGAGAGATTACAATGGCCTATTTGAGTCACCAACAAGATGGCGAATCTACTAGGGATTGAACTACAAAATTATCCATGAGGAAAGATTCAAAGTAAAGTGCAATCTAAAAATTTATTTCAGATCTGGAGATTTTAACCTAGAGATGATTTTATTTACAATTGGTTTGAAGGAGAATAAGTGACTCTGCTATTGATGAAAAACCCAAAATGAAATTATGCTTCAAATGGTTTCTAGCTATTTGAAAATTTTCCTCTATCAAGGAGGTGACAACTCTGAATGAAGAACGTAATGGAGATGTCAAGAATGTTCCATATCTCCAAAACTTTTAGTCAACAAAGAACATGAACAGCTACTGTAATTTATTTCCATGTATTCTTCAAGTTTTCATGAAGTAGAAAATCTCCCTATTAGGTGAAGTCAGGAACTAAGTTAGGGAAAGAATAAAAATAATTTTGGAATACTTTTCAATTGTTATTTGCATTATGTGTATGAAGAAGTATGCATGATCTGTAGATCTATGCTCTTGAATGAGGTCTTAGTATCATGTTGCAATACATCATGCTTTTTGTATCATGCAATTTTTAAGAACTCTTGATTGTATGAGAAAATTAAGAGCACTAGTTCAAGATGTCTTAGTTTATGCATCCACATATGGTTCCAAGTGCAACCATGGTTTGTAATCAACCCCAGCTGTGTAATCTAAAATGTGATTTCAAAAGTGAGAGGTATAAGGCCATTGATTTTAGTCATATTCATGGTTTCCTACATGTGATACCAGTTGATATAAGGTGTGAGATACCAAAGTTTAGTTTCCTACATGTGATACATGTCATCATTAAGTTGTTTGTGCAATCCTTGAAGGATGATTCTAGGGAATGGTTTTTAAGTTTACCATCAGGATCAATCAATACTTGGGATGGATTCAAGTCAGTCTTCAATAATCAATTTGTTGAAAGAGTATGTGAGTTTTCAGTCATTAGTGAGTTCATGGATATCCATATTACAGAAAATGAATTGGTTCTTGAGTTTAACCTCAGATTCATAAAGGCATTGATGAAGATTCCTAAGAGCTGTAGACCTAACCATACAATGGAACTGGTTATTTACTTGGGTGCATTTGAAAAAAAGATGAGCTACAGGTTAAGAAATGAAGATCTTGAAAGTTTGCATGAGGCTTTTCAAATTGAAATGAACATTGGAAAGGTTTCCAAGTATGGGATGATTAGAAAAATCAAACCTGATAAAAGAGCTTCATATGCAAGTAAGAATGGTTGTTCAAAGATCAATAATGACATTCCTAATAATTACCAGCTTGCTTCCCCAAGTTGTAGTTCATCCCAAAGTGTTGATGTGTTTCAATCAACAACTATGCACCATGTTTCAACCTTCAAACCAAATTGAATCTCAGACTATTGATCAACAACGTGCAATTATTCTTGACTCACTAGCACATGTCCAAATCTTAATTGACATGGGAGCATGAAGGATTGCTAGAGATGAAGAGGTTACACCAACATTAATTCAATTGCAGCCTTGCGATGTGCCTTCACTTCATGATATGATAAATGATGTACGCTATCCTAATGTCCATTATGGTAAATCTGAAATAGAATCATGTGTAGCATTTGAATATGAAGGTGATGCTGATGATATAAGTGAGAGTTCTAAATCCTCTCATATTGATTTCACATATGAAGCGGATTGTGAGGAATGTTCTCCTATCACTCAAGGTGATGAAATAATTGAAGTGAATGCACTTCAAGAAGTGGTGCCTAATACAATTGGGGAAGATCAATTGGTAGATTGTCCAAGTGAGTCTGGAAATGATTTTTAATTTTTGTAAATCCTTTATATGATGAAACATTAGAGGAAAATCAAACAATGTTCTGCCTTGTAGTGGTTGAAGAAATTTCTCATTGCTTTACGAATCCATTGTATGAAGATGAGACATGTCCAGATGGTGGGAGCATTATTTCATTGTGTGAAATGGACAATGATGCTAATGAAATTGACATATCTGATTTGTCATTTTTTTATGATCTTGACCATGATTGTGATACTAAATGTGATAGAGATCAACATGATGCATACAAATCTGAATGTAGTTTTCACAAGGATGGATGCATTGGCGTTGATCAAGAAGTTATATACACCCTTTCTTAGGATGGTTTGTGTGAAGGAGATAGGGTAAATAATTGGTATGTTCTTGAGATGAAAGTGAACAAGGATACATTTGACGAGATAAGGCAAATTGAAATATGTGATGAGGTAAAGCCAGACGATCCTATTCATGTGGTGGAAATTGAATGATTTTTTTTTTAGATCAACTGGATGATAATTTTATAAGGAATGACAATGCTATTGGCAATGAAGGATACCTCATTGAATTTAAATGTGCATTTTAATGTGATCATGAAAAATATATCTTAGATTGTGATATATTTCAATATGTGCATAAATTTATGATGCCTATAAGTGTTAAGTGTATTGATGATGATAAATATGGAGAATGGATGCATAATGTCAGTTGCAGTAAGCCTGATCAAATGATTTTCAGTAATTTTTTCAGATTGAACATATTGTTGTATGGTGAAAATCAGACTTATGACAAAGGAAAGGTTTTGTTCTACCTTTTTGGAAGTCTGATACTTGGAAGCAATGTATATAGTGGTTATGAGCCCAATGGATAAGGCATGGTCTACTTCTCCTAGAGATCTGAATTCTTACCATGCCCACAAGGGGTATGCATCCCCAACTAAAGCCACAGTTAGCCCTGAATTTTGGCCCCATTAAAGCTTATCAAGCTCTAATCATTTTTTTTGAAATCAAACTGGCGGGAAAATAAATCCTTGTCAACCCATGCCAAAGGTGGGTCCTGAGTCCTATGATTCAACTCAGTGTACTTGACTTTTCCAGGGTGTCTCTCGGGAGAGTACTCGACACTCAGCAGAATGCATTTTCCATTCTATCTGAGTCCCAAGTCTTATGGCAGAAAATTGAATATTCCGCCTCAACTAGGTCCCGCTTTGCCGATTGGGCAAGCTCTGTATTTTGCAGTTGTGGGTGTGTGGGACCACTCGGGCCTCGATGGGAATGCCTTTTCAACTTCAGCTAGTCCTGAGCAGATGAGAGGATGTGAGTTGTGTGGTGTCTGAGTTGGCAACTCGATACTCAGTGAGGTACCTTGATTAATCTCACCGAGCCCCTGAGTAAAAGGAGAAAAGACATGCATTGTATGCTAAGTAAAGGTTTAGTTGGAAGCTCAAAACTAGGTGTGATGTCCAAATTTGGCTTCATTGAGTCTTGAGTAAGGGGAAGAAATGGGTTATGTGATGATTGAAAAAGACTGAGAATTGTGTTCAAATGTGGTGAGGTTGATGATCTACCGGTTGGAAAGCCTATCATATGAATGTATCATGACCATTAGTATGGTCCGAGTCAGTCAACATGCCAAAAGCACCGATGTTTGAGTTTGGCACTCAAATCGATATCAAAATTGTAGAGATGCATAGGATGGATCATGCGTTTTTGAAGGAATAAAATTGTGAAGAGCTGATTTTTTGTGATCATGATCATTTATGTGAAGCCATAATTGTGATGAGTGGTATACAACTATGCTCATAAAGATGATGGGAATATTCTTATATACAGATCAATGTGAAGATGAATAAGTCATTGGTATATATGATTTAACGAACCAGAGATTAGAAATTCAAAGATGTCTACAACTATGTTAAGGCCTTATGAGAAATTGATTATATCACAGAACAGGTGTCGAAGTCCTAAAAGGAGATCTGAAAAAAAATCTGTCATACAACCAAAGAGGGCTTGAAAATACATCAGATTGCTAGTGAGGAACAAGATGATTAAATTGCATATGCAATATTGTTTTATAGTTTGCATCTGATTAGATCTCCTTTGGTGGCAAAATTTTCCCTTTGGGTGCAGAAGTGTGGAGAGACAATGGGCGACGCGTGTTGGCAAAACAAAGAAGGAAATATGAGAGCAGGGGGGATGAATCATTTTTTATCGGATTAACAAACTTAGCCTCAAATACAAATCTAGTTAACTGCAACAACAACAAAGATAAGCAAATTGATAGCACAACACACAACACCAAGATTTTGATGTGGAAAACCCGATTAAGGGAAAAACCATGGTGGGAACCTACCCACAATAAGATGATACTCTGTAGTAGTATGTGAAAATAATTACAATAGGGAATGCACATGCATTCAAGCTTACTACCTAGAGCTCACTCAAAATACAATAACCCAAAAGGCTACAACCTTCAGGGAAGGTTCACTACCTTACAAGGAAGTCTCACTGACTTACAAAATAATCGGACAACAATCCAAAATCAAATGAACCAAAGGAATAGAATCTGCAAATGCCTGATGATAGTTCCTGTTAAGTACATTTGTCTTCTCTACACCACTTCAATCTATTCTTAATCACAATGTCAAAGGATGTATTCTCTTATTCGCACCTTTACCATTTTCTAATAATGCAGACTCTTAATTTTTTTTCTAATTTACATGACTATACCATCTATATATATTGATCATATCCACATGCTCTTTGTTGAATATCCCAAGAAAATTCCTTCATCACTTCTTGTATCAAACTTTCCTATATCCTCATCTCTCTTGATATAACACTTGCTTCCATTTTTTTTGAAATATCTCATAGTAGGAACATGACCAAACCATAGCTCATAAGGAGTCTTATCGGAATCACCTTTTATATGCACTCAGTTGAATGTGTAAACAATAGTGCTAATAACTTCTCTCCAATATATCTTTGGTACATTTCCTTCAATCAACACGGTCCTTGCAACATCCAAGATAGTTTTGTTCCTCCTTTCAACAACTCCATTATGTCGTGGGGTTCTAGGAGGAGATAATTGTCTTATAATCCCATTCTTCTCACAGAATGAGTCAAATTCATTGAAACAAAATTCTCCTCCTTTGTCAGATTTAAGATATTTCAGCTTGACTCTAGCCTCAGTCTCAACCTTTTCTTTGAATATCTTGAATTTGTCCAATGCTTTTGATTTTTCTCTCAAAAAGGTAACCCACATCATCCTGGAATAATCATCAATCAGTAACATGAAATATCTGTCACTTTGCACACTTCTTATACTTGTAGGTCCACATAGGTTAGTATGCACAAGATATAGAAATCCATTAGATGTATACTACTTACTCTTGAAATAAATTCTTTTTTGCTTTCCCATTAGACATTCCTTACATACCAGATTAGTAGGCTTAACAATTTTAGGTAAATATCTAATTGCTTTAGTAGAACTAATCTTAATCATTGAGTCAAAATTAACATGACACATTTTTCTATGCTAGAACCAACTTTCATCAATCTGAGCAATCAAGCAACTTTTATGTTTGGCATTCAAATTAAAGATATTACCTTCAGTCTTAGTTCCTGATCCAATCTCTATACCCAAAGCATTTAGGATCTTGCATTTTCCATTATTGAATTGCAAATCATAACCTTTTTCAACCATTTGTCCAACACTTAAAATATTATGCTTCAAACCTTGAACATACAAGACATCATTAGTGTTATGCTTACCATCAAAGGAAATAGAACCTCTACCATGGATCGCACAAGTTTTGTCATCTCCAAATCTTACTATTCCACCATCATACCTCTCTACATTCACAAATTTGGTTTTATCACTTGTCATATGATGTGAACAACCACTACCAATCACCAATTCATCTTTCTCTTCAACATTAGCAGCTAAATCTTTCTCCTCAATAATGCATCTTGTGGAATCAATAGGTACCGATCCATCTTCTTCAATAGAAATAAACACAAATTTATATCCTTCTGATTTTTCATATGTAACACCTTCATCAGCGGCATAATAACAGTTGTTCTGATGTTTATACTTTTGGTTAGACTTGTAAGGCTTACCATACTTCTTATGCTTCTCATATATATCATTCCTATCATGCTTATCAAATTTATCATGCCTATCATACTTAGACATTCTCTCTGGGCACTTAGAAGCAAAATTTCCTATCTTATTGCAAGAGAAACATTTCAAGGGAAATTTTCCATCATACTTACCAGCTCCTTTAGGCAATCTCCAGGCAATTAATGCTTCAAGCTCATCCAATTCTCTTTCTTGCTCTTCCATTTCTCTTATCTCTCTTTCATATCTAGATATTTTGCATTCTTCATGATCATACTTCTTCTTTTCCAGATATAGATGCTCTAAATATTGTCTTAGACTTTCCATGTGATTCACCAAACTCGCTCATTTCAAATGCAGAAATCTTTCCAACCAACATATCTCTTGTCATAGTAGTCACACTATGGATCTCATCAATAGTAGCTACCTTATGTTTGTAAGCAGGAGGAAATGATCTCAACGCCTTAACAATAATTTCATCTTCTTCAAGGGTTCCACCAACACATTTGATAGGACAAGTTCATTCACCTTAGCCATGAAGGAGTTTATGTTCTCATCTTCTCCCATTTTCAGCATCTCATACTTCCCTTTCAAACTCTGTGACTTAGCAACTTTGACTTGTTTATCTTCTTCATAAAATCTCTCAAGATTCTCCCAGATCTCATGTGTAGTCTGAAGTCCCATCACATTAGTCATCTCTGAATCAGTTAGGGAACTTAGCAATGCTTCCTTAGCTCTAATGTTATTTTCAACATCCTTGATCTCAACAGCACTAACCGGTCCATTCTGAGGAACATAATAGGCATCCTTTGTAATTTTCCAGTAATCCTCTCCAAGACATCTCAAGTGCACCTTCATCTGGTTTTTCCATATAGAATAATTACTTCCATCAAATCTCAGACTTTCCTTGTTAAAAATAACACCTCCAATTGCCATCTCGGATCACCTCAAGCGATCAAGCTTCTTCCTGAGGATCCTTCTCTGATACCAATTTTTGGCAACAACAAAGAAGGAAAACTGAGAGAGAGGGGGGGGGGGGGGGTAAATCAGTTTTCATCGGATTAACAAAATTAACCTCAAATACAAATATGGTTAACTGCAGCAACAAAAAGATAAGAAAATTGATAGAACAACATGTTGAACACTATATTTGAAAATAAAAAATATAAAAAAAAAAATGTATATTCCCATAGGCGTGAAGACTAAAAGATGTTTCGGCCAGCAAATTATATTGAGCACTACAAAAGAAGTTTCATCGAAAGAGTATTTTCATCGAAACGAGGTATAGAAAAAGTATTTCAGCAAAAGTTACTTTTGATGAATGTAGAAAATCACTCATCGATACTCTAAGTTTCATCGAAAAGGTAAAAAACGAAAGGCAAAAAGGCAAAAGTGATTTCGAAGGAATATCATTACCGAAGAAACTCATAAAGCATTCATCGAAACGCAAGTTTTCATCGATGACATAATGTCGAACAAAAGCAAAGGTGTTTCATCGATAAAGGAGGATATCGATGAAAAAGGAATGTCGATGAACATACATGGGCCCTCACCGAAGAAAGAAACTCATCGAAAGAATGATTTCGATGAAACTTGCGAGTGACTTATCGAAAAGGAGGTCTATCGATGAAAGAATGACTTCGATGAGTCTTGAAAGTGGCTTCTCGACATGGGCTACTCACCGAAAGAATAGTATCGAAGAAAACGGGCTTTCGATGAAAGATTTAAACACTCGGCCGAAGACAAGGGTTTCATCGATAACTTGAAATATGATCACTTTGAGCGAACTGTACTTCCCACGAAAGAGTTAAAGGCCCAAGTGAAGAATGTCACATTTGCAATTAAGTTTAAACACTTGAGTAGCCATTGTAGACGCAGAACATTAAGTGTGCACAAGTTGCCCATACGATTACAGTTGAACTGATTGAATTTTCATAAGAACCAGATCAATGCTAAAAGACTGAAAATTGCGAAGAACTTGTGGAAACTTGCGAACGATAACCAGAAGAGCTGAGCATTTCTCCAAGTAAGTGTTGTTTCTCATATTTGCTATAATCATGGAACCTTCGTCTTCTTCTAAAAAGAGTAGGAAAGGAAAAGAGTTAAACCCTGAAGAGCAGCCCAAGAGACAAAAGAAGGAAGGAAGAGCTCTGACTCAGGATTTATTAGACCAATGTCCCTCATCTAGTGTAAGGTCCAAAAATATCAAAAGTGAAGAAGAAGGATTGGAGGATAGATTTGAAAATCTAGGAGATATTTGGACTGAAATCAGAGGACATGAGTTATTCTTATTTAGTTACAAAAGAAGGGATGCTCTTGAACCCATAAGTAATCTATGGAAGAAGAACTTAGGAAAATTGGTAGTCCCAAATGTGTTTGTAGATGTAGAATTAATGAAAGCTCTGGTAGATTGTTACAATCCAAGAACCAAAACCATATGTGATTACAGAGGGAATACATTAGTAGTAATTAACAAACAGACTATTGATATGGTGTTTGATTTGGACTGGGAGGTCGAGGAGAGTATCGATATGAAGAAACTTTCACAAGAATTCTTTAGTTTGGAAAACATCTATAGGACTTGGAGGCTACCTATTCACAGGCCAAAAGTGGGTGGGTCATTTGTTCCATTCAGCAAAGATGACAAGGTGTCGTTTGATGTCAACCATTTCCATCCTTATTTTAAATATACCTACTATGCTGCAGCTCAAGTATTAGGCCTAGAGGCTCATCCACTCATGGATATTGGGGTTATGGTTCTATGTGCTGATTTACAGTCAAAAGACCCTAGGTCATTTGATTTTTCCACTTATGTTGCAGATGCTTTAAATCATGGATTGGAAAAGTTGAAAGGGGACCTTGTGAATGTTCATTTTTCATTGTATTCCTTGTTAATGCATATCATTCTTTATTGTGGACAAGAGATTAATTTCTGGTCAGATGATATCTGCATTCGATCCTATGATAAAAATGGTTTGAAGAAGCCAGTTCAGTTATGGGTATCTGCATGGGACCAGAGGTTCATGAACAACCAGTACTGGCACTTTCAAGAATATTTTGTGAAACCTCTTAGTGCAGCTTTTGGGCAACATAGGGATTACACTTTGTCCCCTGAAATCAAGAGATTCCTCAGACCAAAGGACTTCTCTCCAGAGTCACAGATTGATCATAATTGGGGTGATTGGTATTGCCATAACAATCACACAGAAATCAGGGTATTTGGATATGAAGGAAAACCCCACATGCTCCCAATTACAGTGCCAAACAAGGTGGTTAGCCTCGAGATTATAAGACAATTGTCTATTGTCAGTGCTAAACACCTTACAGATTCTGGTAAACAATCCATTGTTCCAGGTTTATTGGTTTTTTCTGATTTCATTGTTAAAAGTTCAAAAAGTTATCATTTACTGCAGAACAAGTTAGACTACTATGGCATGACTCTGGGTGAACCTAGAGAGAACTTCGACCCTGAAGGATATATAAGAGCTGCCAGAGTATCACAAAAACTTAAAGTTGGAATACATGTGGCCAAAATGCCAGATGACCTGGTTAAGAATCTTGAAAGAGAGGAGGCCAAAGCTTTGAGAGAAAAGAGTGAGTTAGTTTGGGAGGCCTACAAATGGAAAAGGGTAAGGGGAATGATAGATGGAGACCTAATTGGAAATCTCCAAGATCCTCTGGAAGTGGCTAAAAGGCTGCTTCAACATGAAGCAGAAATCATGCATAGAGTGCCTTCGCAATTCCTTCATTTCATTAATACTGAGAAGGATAGTCAGCCCCTAGCCCACATGTCACCAAAATCGACCGCCAGTAGTATCCCAGCTGATTCTCCTAGAGAAGATTATCCTCCTGGTTTCGAAGCAGAGATGAATATGGACACTGGTGAAATTAACATCAAGGATGTCGTCGATATAAGGATGACTGAGCATGAAGATTTTGTTGCTGATGATGGATTCGCCTCCTCTAGGGAATTTCTTTCATTTTTATACCAATATAAAGGAGCTCATGTAAAACGAAGCATGGCTGGAAGACCAGAGGAGGAACATATGAAGAAATTGGAGGATGAGATTGATGTCCTCATGAAAGATATGACTCCTGAGAAAGGGAGGAAATTACTGAAAGAGGCCAGTGTAATCATCTTCTCTGGTTGGGATATAAACTCAGCACTTTTATTTGATGGCTTCCTGAAGAAACAAGACTTAAATCAACAGGTGTTGCCTCAGGAGATAGACAAATTGTTCTTAGGCTCTGGATATGATCTAGACAAGAAATCTCTCCTACAATAGGCATTATATCCAAAGGGGAAGAGGCCTATCGTTGTAGACATTGAAGAAACCTTTGGGCACCTCATGGTTCATCAGGTTGGTAAGACAGACCCTAGGGTCACTGCTAAACTCAACTTGGATGTTGCTAGATTGAACCTGGACCAGACAGAATTTTTGGTCAGAGAAAACGTCACATATAAGGGGTTATATGGAAAATCTAAAGAGGAGAATCAAAAGTTGCAGGAAAAAGTATTGCAACTAGAGACAGGGACTCCTATCAGTGAATACACCTCATACCCTGCGGGACGTAGCTTGGACGATGTCTCTGATGCTTTGTACTGGAAGTATCAAGCAGAAAAGGCCAATAAACGCATAGAAGGTATCCAACAAAGGATGGACAAACTGGTCAACGACATCATAGGACATCGGTTTAACACCATGCTCTTGCAGGTTGAACCATATTGGAAAGTATATAATGGAATGATAAAGGCGTTAACAGAGCATGAGAGACTAAAAGCACGACTGCATGAAGTACTGAATAATGTCGATGCCATGACACTAGAGGAAAAAGTTGAGGGGACTGCGTATATGGGGAATCATGTCAAACTTGAGGATACGCTAAGGAGAGACCTGAAGGATTTGGATGATGAGAAACCTGTTGGAATGCCCTCCATCTACAAAGAAGGAGAAGTGATATCCCTGGAGGATTTGCGAAAAGAGCTCGTCAGCGTCAAGGATTGGGCCTTGTCAGAAATAGATCGAAGTAAAGATATGGCCCCTACTGTCAACCAGATGATATTCAAGTATCTATCGTAGGGAGATGAATTAAAGAAACAAAGTGCTCGAATCAAAACCTTCAAGGACGATGATTACATTCATCATTTAGGACTTCTAAATCTCTTTTTTCTTAAGTTTAGAAACACTGAAACTAACGATTAGTATTCCGAAGAGTCGTGTCTCTTCATGAAAAGCCTTCATCCTCATATATATATGAGAATGATTTTTGTAATATGGTGATAGGGATTAGATAGGATGAAGGTAGCGATAAATGACAGCTTGTAAGTCTTCTGTATACGAACCATAATGGAATACAAATTTTGATCAATTATCTCTCTGCATATGTGTTATGGATCATTTCATTTTCTTTTGGCAATCGTCTGTGATTTTGTCTGATAAGATAAGGTTATTCATGTTCTTAAGATCGAATTTATGCTTTGTATTATAATGTTGCAACAAAAGTTTTGCTTGTGGATTGTGATTGTTCCTTGCAGAGCTTAATTGACTGGTCCCTTAAGGGTAGGGTTAAATTCACTCAATCAGCATATGATATAAGCATTTATTTGGTTCCAAAAGAAATAATAACTGACAGGTTCATAAAGGGATGAATTAAAAAAATGTCTCACAGGTTCGCATCATAAGTCCTGAAGAAAAGTGTAATGACTCTGTAACCCAAGCAGCAAAGAAGGCACTGGTTAAATTACAAATTACATTCATCATCTCATTCATAATTGATTGTTTTAACAGCGATAGAAGTGATTAAGAAACATAAGACAAACAGTTATTACAACAACAATCTTGAACTCATCTGCTATATCTCCATTCAAGGAACTCATGCCATTTCAAGATCAGGAGATATCATATTAGGTTAATAAATCTGCTATAAAAGGCACTGGTTATTGGTGACATTCAATGAATAGGTATACTCGCCTAGGTCCTGCAGAGCCTAAAGTGAGAGAGTTAGTAACCAAACAGGTTCACTCTATATGTTGGCCAATTCAATTGGAGGGTTTGATCATAGGAGTTGGCATTTCCTTAGAACCTATCCAATCTGTTGATTTGAGACCCAACAGATTGGCGACTCCGCTGGGGATAATTAAGACTCTGTTGTGGGAGAGAGCTCAGAAAAAATAAATAATATATATCCTCTAGGAAAGAGGTGGCGACTCTGAAATAAGAATATCAATGCACGGGAGAAGATCGGTTACAAAAGGACAATCTTTATCCCAATTAGATTTCTCTCAACGAAAGAACAAAAATAAAGAACCCATGAATGATTCCATGAGAGAAAGATACAACTAGTATAAACATGAAAGTAGCCAACATTCGCCCTTAAGAGAACAAGATAGAACAACAACTTCAAGCCCGGTGAATGAAGATTTGGTTGCAGCATATAAAGCCCAGAAGAGGCGATATCAAAATCCCCCTGGGTTTGAGAATCATGAAGCACGGTCCAGACAATACACACCACCTCCATCAGGATCAAGTATGGCAGATCCTGCAGATAGATTTACAGATTTAACTGTAGCGTAAGAATTAGGATTCATCAAAACATAAGATATATCAATCAAAAACACAAAACATGATAACATAATCAAAAGAATACTCAATGCAAATGAACCTAATTCCAAAGCACATTCAATAGAGGTATGGAAACAAAGCATTCAAAAGTAAAACTATGCAAACCATATGCTTCTTCCATGCGGCTCCATTGTTGTTCTTTCCTCTTCAATAGTTTTGTGGATCTCACCTACAAGTGCTCACACAATTTGAAAGCAAAAAGGCTCAAGAGTACTAGAAACGAAGGTTCGGTAAAAATTCGAGATTCATGAAGGAATTGATTGAAGAAAACATCCAATTTATAGAGAAATTGGATAAATGAGCAAATTAGTATGAAAGAGATTTGAATAGAAATTCAAATCAATAATAGCATATCTATGACAAATTGCTATGCAAAGAGGCTTATGACAGATTTTATGACAAATTGCTATGACATTTTATGACAAATTCTATGACACATTTCTATGTCAAGAATTTTATGACAATTTTGGACAAATTCTATGACACATTTCTATGTCAAGACAAAACTCTATGACAAATTGCTATGTCAAGAGTATGACGCATGAAGCACACAAATAGGGAGAACTAGAGACAAGATAATTAGGTGGAATTTGAATTAGAAAATTAGAAAATAGGTGGAAATTAGGAATTAATGAAAATAGGAAATTAGAAATTAGTGAATTAATCAATAATTTTTCATTTATTAATTAATTCACTCACAAAGAGGAATAATTAGCCAATTAAATGAATATTTAATTGTAATGAGAAAACTTAGGATTAATAAATAATTTAGTAATCCTAAAGGAAGAAATGGCAAATTAGGTTAAATGAATAAATCATAAAACCCTAGAAGTTGAATTAGAAGTGCGAGGATGACAATTAGATCCTGATTGAAGATAATTAATGTCGATCATGATTTTGATTTTATAAATGATCAATGCAACAAAATGATTTGATTGAGAAAATGCGCCAATTGACGAGGAACAATGACAAATTGATCCAAATTGACACAATTGAGACAGATAACGATCGATGACGAATTGATCGCAATATGACAAGATTGACAAGGACAAAGATCGACCAAAATCATGACTGAAGGTTGTTGTCGACAAGACCAAATTCGAAGGCGAGATGATAGAAGAATGACTCGATGCTCGCAAATGATAAAGATCAAGTGCGAATCATAGGAGAAATGTTAATGTGACGCAAGAACCTAAAATGAGGCAATGCGCAAATGTTAAAGTATGACTTCGCAAGCGTTGACCATTTTTGGGTGTCTACATTTTGCCCCTCTTTGAGACAATGCGCTTTTAAGCGTTGTTTCAAAGAACAATAATGAAAATGCCCCGGATGCTGATAATGACATATGAAAATGCCCCAGATAATAATAATGACATATGCATGCCCCCTCGAGGAATTGGCCGGAAACATGCAGAAAAGAGGCCAATTGATCGATAAAAATGATAGAAAATGATAGGAGCAAATGGACTGCCAAGACTGACGGAAGAAATGTTAGTAAGAAATGAGATAGAGGACAGTTAGAGATGACGAAAAACTTGCTTTCAGTAATGCACTTTGTAGGTGAGAACCTTTATTTTAATGTAGCAAAATGGATGCGTAGCATCATGGCATTGAAGGCCAGAGCTGAAATGCAACCCTTTTTGCAAAAGACAGACACAGCAAACGACAATCACAATCAAAAAAAGAGACCATGAGCCATCCCGGTCACTCTAAATCACTCAGTGACATCATCGAGCAACATAGGAACATGATCGAAGCCCAAGATAAATCCATAAGAAGATAAGACTCACAAATTCAAGCAAATCAAACAAACATCTTGATCTTTATTGTCAAAAGTTGAAAGTGCTAATAGGATGATCATGCTGTCTGGTTTCAGGAAATGTGATACCCCGTCTAAGACAGGACACAGTCTGGTTTCGAGTATACCACACCCTGTATAAGACCCATGATAATGTAACAAGGACAAATGATTTTGATGCTGATATTCGATTGTATGACAATTGTGATCAGTTTGAACGTTTGATTTTGATTGAAAAGTTCATCTGGTTAAAGCATGATTTCATTAAAGCACAGTGTTTGATTGCGAGTGTCATTGGATGTATGCTCAGTGATTTGTCTTATGCACAAAGGGGATAATTATTTGCAAAAGGTTTGTTTTTTTTTTTTGCTTTTTGGAGTTTTACAATTTTTTTGTGTTGTTCATTTTTCTCAGGACTTTATGTGATTTTTTTTTTTTTTGGATTATTTCAGGACATTATTTGAATTTTTATTATCTTATTTCAGGTCATTTTTCAATTTTTATGAATTTTTTTCAGGACATTATTCGATTTTTGTGACTTTTTTCAAGACTTTATTCAATTTTTATGAATTTTTTCAGGACTTTTTTTCAATTTTTTTAGGATTTTGTTCAGGACATTTTTCAATTTTTTATGAATTTTTTTAGGACATTATTCGATTTTTTTTTTTTTGAAATTTTTCAAATTTTTGCCCCCAGTGTCTAGCAAGGCAAGGAATATGACAGGTGAATAAATAGGCTTGCTGAAATGAAGGTGGATAGAGAGAAGACAAAGGCCTTTTATCACGGAGACAATACGGATGCAATTTCCAAGGACTATGACGTGATGGGACAAGAGACTGGATATGACAATGTATAGCAGTGACATGGCATGAGGGACATGTCAAGAAGTTTTTGAAAAACATGTTTAAATTTTTGTGTCCTTATGTCAAATCAAGATCGAGGAATGAAAAAGAGTGTTTGGATAGTGATAAGATATGGATAGGATAAGCAAGACCAAGAATGGATAAGGGACATGGACTGAAGGTCAGGATAGGCTAAGGGATAGTGGCAGAAAGTTGCAATAAGACAGGGAATATGGATGAAAGGTTATAATAAGCAAATGGATAAATGACCAAAAGCTATGATAGACTAAAAGCTGCAAACAAGATGTGTGATGCTCATGATTATTCTCAGCCTTGTCAAGATCAAAGGTGGAAAGAGGAAATTGGACATGAGGGACAATAGGATATGAAGGGTAATGACAGGGGTTTGATAGGATAATGGAACAATGAAGGACAAAAGGATATGAAGGAGGAAACCTGCCCCCAAGCGTGGTGTGCAAGAAGTTCATAAATTACGCATGACGCCTGTTTGCTAGGTTTTCATCATGGTACTTGCCCAAGGCGCCTGTTTGCCAGGTTTTCACCAGTGGACGAATTATTTTTCTTTACTTTTTTTTTTCATTTTTTGCTTTTTTTCATAGAAGATGGACACATGATAGGGGATGGAAGAAGGACTCAAGCGTCTTTTTTTTTGGGATAGTAGCCTTGAAAAGAATGGACCATGACCTTTAAAAGTATGCTCAAAGACGTTGGTAGGATAAGGACATGGAAAATGAGATGAAACTAAGGCCAGGATTTATGCAAAGGATTGGACCAAAGGGATGGAAGGATGGAAAATATGTATTGGATAATGGATAGGGTGTTGGAAGAATTGGGCTTTAGTGGATGGAAATGAAGGCAAGATCGACATTGGCACACACCTTGAGGGGTGATGGACTGATGGAGGACAAATGTATTTTGGATATTGAGATTTTGATAAAGGAACGACTATGGATTTTGGGACATAAGGGCCCAAAACGGATGAAGAAGGTGGTGGAGAAATAGACTTGGAAGGTTTTGATGGAAGAATAGCAACTTTGGATGCCAATTTTGATGTTTCTTTAGGCTTTTGTGCTTCAAGGAGCTTCTTGGGGATCCACATGGTTTTTGACTTTTCATGCTTTTGTGGTTCCTTGGAGTGCATTGCTTGCACAAGGGATTTAGGAACCCATATAGATTTTGACTTTGCTTTATTTTTCTCAGTGGGCCTTTGTGGCCTTTTGGATATTTCTTTTTCTTTATAGATCAATTTGTTCTTTGTTTTGACATGTCGATTATATTGGACATGTTGATCCTTGAATACATGTGGATTTCTAGACTTATGACTTTTATGCTTGGCATCCAAATTGCTTGGATGAGGGAAAGAATGTTGGTGTGGATGGGAATGATATGGAGGCATGTGGGATGGATGGAAGGGTCTCCAAGATGTGTGCCTTTGCTGATGTTGCATAGGAGATGGAGGAATGTAGGGACCTAGAATGGATGGAAGAGATGATGGGGAAGGTGGACATTTTGATTTTGACTTTGAAGGGATACCAATGCCTTGAGTGTGAGCTCTGTAGCCATGACCATTAGTATATTCTTTCACATGAAGGGGTTCTTGCTTGTGAAGGTCTACCCCTTTGCCTTTATCAATATTTTGACTAATAGGACCCTCTTTTCTTTGGGAAGAAGACGCGAGTCCATTATGAGGTGGATATGATATGAGAGAAACAATGAGATCTTGAAGTGGATCGGATTGCACCAAAGTGGAAGAACCCATTATGCATGTCGAGGGTTCATGAAAATCTTGCACTGACATGTTAGAATCATGAGGGGGATTAGGATCATGAGGGGGACTAGGAGTGTGTAGTGGACATGGTTCAATGACAGGCTCTTCAAGAGATAGAATGGGGGGAATAACAGGATCACCAAAAGAAATGGGATCTTGGGGTGGACACGGAGGATTAGGACATGGAGATGGAGGAACAAGTGGATCTTGTGGAGGATCTGAAGGAATAATTTGATCTTGTGTTGGAAATGAATTTGGAAGGATACTTTGATCTTGACAAGGAGGAAGATCATTGGATTCCTCTTTAAAGGTGCTTTGCTCTTGACTTTTAATGGGATCATCGGAAAGGATGGAAGGGATATCATGATCTTTCTCAGGAAGTGGAATGTCAATAGGATTTGAAAGGACATTGTGTTCATGAAATGGAAGGGGATCGTTTGGGATTGGATGGACTGGTATATCTTGATCTTGCTCGGGGAATGGAGTGTCAATAGGACTTTGGATAGGATGGACAAGAATAGGGGAATCATCGTGAGTGTCTAGGGAAATGGGATCTTGGTCAAAAATTGGATGGGATGATATAGTTTGATCTTGATCTTCATCTTCTTTAGGACTCATTTCTTCATGCTCTAAATTATCCTCTTGACATGAGGTTGGACTTTGAATATGCATGGGGGATTTTGGCAAGGGATTAATGCTTTGGCATGAAGGAAAGGCAATTTGAACATTTGTAAGATCAAACATTCCAATCGTAAAGCTTTCTTGCATCTTAGATTTGGGTCCACTTTTTGGTATTCGAGGAATCACTTCTTGTTGAGGGACACCTGTCATCAACATTTGTGTGGCCTTCATTTGATCTGGTGTTAAAGGTGTTGCATTAAACAATGGATTGTTTATTATTTTGAATGTGGACTTTTGAGGAATAGTCACTGTCAATGCCTTTGAAGCACGTTTACTCATCAAGGTAGGTTGGGTTTCTTGTTGCACATGTTCTTCATTTGGGTGCGGAAAGAAACTTAACAACTCACCGCCTTGTCATTTTTGCACATTAATTTGCTTACTTAAGGAGGTCATATTACTCATCATGTCAAGATATTTTTGTGGGAACCTCTTAAAGAGCTTATTCAAGAATTTATCCATCTTTTTTGTCAACTTTGGATCCTTAAGGTACATAACAACATCATCAGAGACATCGAAATCTGATGAAGAATCTGGTAAAATATTTGGATTTGTTTCTTGCTGAATGCCTTGGTCTGAACTGAATCCTTGTGAAAGAGTTTGGTCTTCATATAATGTTTGAGTTTGAATGTCATGTTGCAAATTTGGTTGGTTCCAATTGAAAGGCGCACTTCCTCTTGGAGTTGGTGGAACACTCCCATGTCCTGGTTTCATAGGTACAAACAATGGTTCATATAATGGTGGTGGTCCGAGTTGAACCGTTCCATATGGTGGTAGAGATGTGTTTGATGAACCTTCAACTTGCACTGGTTGACTAGTTTGAAATTGCGAATTGGCTATGTTGTCCATGGGTTGATACATTGGTTCACTCATCTTTTTAGATCTTGATCTTGTCTCAACAGGCATGTCACTTATGCAAATGCAATGTTTTTTGGAATTTTCAAGGATAATGTATGATATGCAACTAAATGCAAACTAGATAGACGAGCATGCAATCTATGTTTTTGGTTGTTTTGAAGATTTTGACAAACTTTTGAAATGCAAATCTAAAAAGAGACCCTTAGGAAATTGAAATGATGTCTAGACCTCAAAGGACAAAAGGACTTAATTGACAAAGGACAAGATGACAATGTCTCCCCTAATATGCTTGGATACTAAGCTAGGTTTGACCAAATGATATTGATGACAAAATGACAAAAGTTTGACAAGGTCTATACTTCTTAACAATGACTTAGGGTTTTATCAAAGATTTGGATTACTCAAGTATGACAAGACCTAGTTTTGACACTATATGCAAAGGGACACTTAATATGCAAGTGACCTTAATATGATATGATAATGAGTCAAACTTAATGAAGAGACTTAGGGTATGCAAATATAAATGTATGACAATGATATGACTCTAATGCAAGAGGACACATGCAAAATGGATGACTCTTATTGATATGCAAAGGAGTATGACTTAGGTGAAACTTAACTTTGATAATTGACAATGACTTTGAAAAATGCAACCCAGGATGAACCTAAATGCAAGTGACATGAATGTTAAGACAAGATTTGGAACAATGTTGGATCATCATGCTAGAAGATGTGCTTTGAACCTTGTTGAACTTTTGTTGGATGAATGTCTCTTGGGTTTAATCTTATGTTATATCAATGTATTTGTTTTGTTCTTGAAATGGTATTCAACTTTTGACAATCAAAGAATACAAGATGTCACAACTTAGACTCAAGACAATCATGCTCATTTCCACATTCCTTATGGCAGGCAAAGACATTAGGTACTTGAGAGGTAGACTCATTATGAGATTCAAGGAGAATACATAGATGCTTGACCCCACGGGCTCCCCTCCATGGCACTCACTTCTCAGGGCAGCCAAGCATCAGTCCCCATGGAATCTCCCCATGGCGAACTTAGTATCTCTTCCAAGTATCCGAATTTGTCCTTCTCAAGCAACTAGAAGGGTTTTTGGCCTCTAAAAACAAGGTATGTAGTAAGGATTTATGTTAAGCGTTACTCCTTGATGTCATGCAAGCATGATTGAGACATTAAGCCCATCAAGATACCAAACAAATGTAGTCGCGCAAGCACGATTTAGACCAAGAGGCCCTACTTAGATGTTGATATGAGAAAGAGTTTCAAGGGGCATCACTTCCCAAGTAACTACAATTCCCACGTAACACTTCCTTCAAAGCTTTCGCTCATCAGGTATTTGTTTATAGTGAGTTAGAATGCCCAGGAATTCTAGCCGTACTCACTTTGGGTTGTTCCCTTCTCACGATTATCACTTGCTTGCTAAAGCAAAGTGGTCGGGAAGGTAGGCCCTCTAATGGAGACAAACAATCAACAAGACAAGCATGGTATTGAAGATCTGGATTTCTGATCACCCTATAAAGGATGAGAGCATACTCTCCTACTCCAATGTCATACTTAGAAAACAAAGCAAACAAGGGTTCATTTCCAACCTATTTAAAAAAATCACTAAGTGCCTAATTAGAAAACTCAAACACACAATTTGGTTGTTTCTCCAAGGCAACCTGCAAAACACATGTCAGAAGTTTGATTTGTAGTCTTTGACCATCGAATCTGCATAACACACGTTAGTAATTTGATTTTTAGTCTTTGTCATGCGTACGCCAAGATCCTGCACAAATAATCAGTACCAAAATCCAAAACACAGATGATCTTATTTATAAAAACTATCAAAATTTCAGTCCACTTTGAGAAGGCATAACTCTCTCATCCTAGCTCCAAATTACAAACCGTTTAATGCGTTAGAAAGGTATTCAAATAATCTAGAACCAAATTTCGGAAACATTGAAGATATCTCTTCATGTTTGCACAACATTTGTCCAAAAATGCACTGAAGACCCTCAAAATTGCAATTTACTAAAACATAGAAAAATTTTCAAGTAAAAACTGCATTTTTTACCTCTGTTCTGGACTTGACACAGGCACAGAAGTTATGACACAAGCGCAAGTTGTACAACACAAGTGAAAAAGTCTTCAACACAAGCGCAATATGTTTGAACACAGGCGCAAGATGCTTCACACAAGCACAGAAGTCTTCAGAATACCCTGCACGGCCCTGTTTTTGAGTTTTTGACCTGCAAATCAACTTAGAAGCACTCCAAAACACAGTAAGATGGTTAGAAGGTTAGTATTCATGTCGGGTTCACCAATTAATGTAGCGTAATAATTAGGATTCATCAAAACATAAGATATATCAATCAAAAACACAAAACATGATAACATAATCAAAAGAATACTCAATGCAAATGAACCTAATTCCAAAGCACATTCAATAGAGGTATGGAAACAAAGCATTCAAAAGTAAAATTATGCAAACCATATGCTTCTTCCATGTGGCTCCATTGTTGTTCTTTCCTCTTCAATAGTTTTGTGGATCTCACCTACAAGTGCTCACACAATTTGAAAGCAAAAAGGCTCAAGAGTACTAGAAACGAAGGTTCGGTAAAAATTCGAGATTCATGAAGGAATTGATTGAAGAAAACATCCAATTTATAGAGAAATTGGATAAATGAGCAAATTAGTATGAAAGAGATTTGAATAGAAATTCAAATCAATAATAGCATATCTATGACAAATTGCTATGCAAAGAGGCTTATGACAGATTTTATGACAAATTGCTATGACATTTTATGACAAATTCTATGACACATTTCTATGTCAAGAATTTTATGACAATTTTGGACAAATTCTATGACACATTTCTATGTCAAGACAAAACTCTATGACAAATTGCTATGTCAAGAGTATGACGCATGAAGCACACAAATAGGGAGAACTAGAGACAAGATAATTAGGTGGAATTTGAATTAGAAAATTAGAAAATAGGTGGAAATTAGGAATTAATGAAAATAGGAAATTAGAAATTAGTGAATTAATCAATAATTTTTCATTTATTAATTAATTCACTCACAAAGAGGAATAATTAGCCAATTAAATGAATATTTAATTGTAATGAGAAAACTTAGGATTAATAAATAATTTAGTAATCCTAAAGGAAGAAATGGAAAATTAGGTTAAATGAATAAATCATAAAACCCTAGAAGACGAATTAGAAGTGCGAGGATGACAATTAGATCCTGATTGAAGATAATTAATGTCGATCATGATTTTGATTTTATAAATGACCAATGCAACAAAATGATTTGATTGAGAAAATGCGCCAATTGACGAGGAACAATGACAAATTGATCCAAATTGACACAATTGAGACAGATAACGATCGATGACGAATTGATCGCAATATGACAAGATTGACAAGGACAAAGATCGACCAAAATCATGACTGAAGGTTGTTGTCGACAAGACCAAATTCGAAGGCGAGACGATAGAAGAATGACTCGATGCTCGCAAATGATAAAGATCAAGTGCAAATCATAGGAGAAATGTTAATGTGACGCAAAAACCTAAAATGAGGCAATGCGCAAATGTTAAAGTATGACTTCGCAAGCGTTGACCATTTTTGGGTGTCTACATTAACTAGACAAATGATGGAGGCAGCTGCTGAGATGAGAGATTCAGGAAGGACTCAGGAATGTTTGGAGCTGTGTGCTAAGTTGGGCATAAATGTTGGTGAGGATGACTTTAATAAAGATGTAAACAACTACAAGAAAAAATATGCTCAAGGAGTGGGTAAAACAAAGGGTAATGATTTCAAAGCTTATGAGAATCCCTTGTTTGGTAACAAAAGGGATGATCATGTGCAATCAAGTGCACCACCAGTCCAGCAAAATTCACATACAGGCTTCACCACTCATAATCAGTACCCCCCCCCTGGTCAATTTTATAACCAACACCCACCCCCTAATCAGTTTTAGTATCAACACCAGAATCAATACCCTCTTCCTTATCAAAATCAAATGCCCTTATATGGTAATATGAACCAGAACTTTGTGAATCCTCATGGAGGGCATGGACTAATAAATATGGAACAAATGAGGTAGTTTGATTTTTCAGGAATGATGGTGTACCCATATGCTATCCCAAATGAAATTAGGACAACAATACCAAGGTTCACAGGAAGTAATGCAGTTTCAGGTGAGGCTCATTGTAAAGCCTTTGATGCAGTAATTGAGGATTTTGGTTTACCATATGAGGATGTCAAGATCAAGTTGTTTATGCAGTCATTAATAGAAGATGTGAGAGATTGGTTTAGAACGTTGCCTGATGCATCCATTAGAAATCTTGCAGAATTCAAAGAATTGTTCCTTGAGCAGTATGGAGACCATAACAGCCCTGAATTTGCCCTGCATGAAATCATTAGCATAAAAAAGGAGCAAAATGAATCAGTGATAGATTTTAACAAAAGATTTAACAGGGTTCTAAACAAAATCCCTAATAGGATGAAACCAGTACCTGAAGTGAGCATTCTGTATTACATCAATGCTTATGATAGTAAAACAAACTATGAGCTGAGAACCAGAAATCCTAGAGATCTCCAGGATGTTATGAAGGATGCCATTGTTATAGAAAACAATAGAAAGGCTGCTGGTAAAGTGGGAAAAAGAGAGGATGCAAGGTTATACAATCCTAAGGCACCCAAGGCTAATAGAGATGAAGATAAGCTGGACAAAGTTTTAAATGCCCTAAAAGATTTATCTGTAAGAGTAAACAAAATAGAGAAGCAGCAATACTACCGTCCTGAGAGACCTAGACTACATGACATGCCTTATAACACCACATGGAAGGATGGAAAACCAGTAGACAGGAACCACAGAGATAATCAACAAATTCCAGATCCTTTAAAAAGAACAGTAAATTATACTCAAGACGATGACATGTGGTGTTATGCTTGCAATATGCCACACGCTTCTTCTTTGTGTGCAGTAGCAAAAGGATTGCAAGAGGAGGAGGATAGTTACGAAGAACATATGGCTGATTCAACGGTTAACATGATATCATTTGCCCAAACAGGAAGGTCAGATTCCATGAACATTGGTCAATGCTCTGTCTTACCTGTGACCACCAGCCAGAATGAAAGTGTCAAGCTCAGAGTCCCTACTGAAGAAGAGAAAAGAAAAATTACAGCTTATGCTGTTGCACAAGCAAAAAGGACTTATGATTTAAGAAATAGAATGGTGAATCCAGAGCAGGGTAAACCTACTAGTCTTTTTATGAAAGAAACTGATGAGACACTTAAACGAATAAATAAGGCAACTAAGACTAAGCAAGATAGTAATAAGGGTCCTGATGTTCAAAAGAAAGAAATAGTAAAAATTCCTTCATCACAACACTCTACCTCATTTGATATTTCAGTTGCATTAACACAATTAAAAGTTTCTGTTCCATTGATGGAAATAATGAGGTTTCTTGAGTATAGAGAAAAAACTTTGGAGATGATTTCAGGTGTCCAAGAAGAAAAGATTAATGAACAGAAACAAGAGGTCCCAATAGGTGACAATAATGAACAAATGGCTCCAGTTATATATTTAGGGTCCACTATAACTAAAAACCCAACACAAGTAGACCCATTTTATCTCACTTTGGTGATAAACAACAAAAGGGTGAAGAATTGTATGATCGATTCAGGAGCAGCCATAAATGTCATGCCTGTTGGGGTGATGAAAGAACTAGGATTGGAAGTTGACACTACCTTTGGAAAATGCTATGCCATGGACAATAGATCAATCCCAGTGGTTGGTATCATGAAGGATGTAGAGTTCAGATTAGCAGCTTGTCCAGAAGCATCATATAAAACAGATATCACAGTGGTAGATGTTCCTCCAAATTATGGAATGTTGTTGTCTAGACAATGGTTGAATATGATTGGTGGATATGTGCAGTTGGATTTGTCATGAAATAAAAATTGACAGGGAACCTCGGTCCACATATATCATAGAAGACATGGAAGAAACAGTGAACCAAGTATTTTTTTTACAAACTGACATGGACAACTTCTAGGTACAGTTAACAAGACCTAAAATTAAAGAGTGGGTCCCCATTGAGTCATGTCTAACTAAAAAGGATGGTCAGATATGGAAAATGTTCTTTGATGGGTCTTGTAGCAAAGAAGGGAGTGGGGTTGGAATCCTTTTTATCTCACCCACAGGGGAAACTTACAAATATTCTTTCAAGTTGTTGTTTGAGTGTACAAATAACATTGCTGAATATGAAGCTCTACTCACTGGTCTTAACATAGCAGTCAAACATGGGATCAAATTGCTAAGTGTCTTTGGTGATTCAGAATTAATAGTCTCACAAGTAAAGGAAAGATATGCCTCAAAACACTTAAGACTGAAACAATACAGGAATGCTGTGTGGGATACCATGGAGCTTTTTGATGCTTTTCAGATAACCTGGATAGATAGGTCAAAAAACATCATGGCAGATTTTTTAGCAAATATTGCATTAAAAGGCAATGATATAACACTAACTGGGATATCTGAAGTGGAAGTGAAAGTAAGACCATCTGTTCCTGAAAACTTGTATAATTGGCAAGTGTTTCAAGATGATGCAGATCTGTTGAACTTCTTACAGTGTGTTGATCATTATCAAACTCAAGCTATAAATTTTAATGACTTTGTGGAGAAAACTGAAGGTAAGGAAACTTTATTTGGACATGAAATTATACAACTAAAAGCAAATAAATTACCAAGAGGCCTAGTAGCATTAGAAAGAACTTTTAATGCTCAAGATGTGATTGAAACCAAAGGGTCAGCTGTTAAAGAGAGTGATATTGAACAAATCAATCTAGGAAGCAAAGAAGCCCTCAAAAATGTTTTTATTGGAAAAAAATTAACTCCTACTATGAGGCAACAACTGATAATATTGCTAAAAAGATACAAACATGTGTTTGCATGGTCTTATGAAGATCTCAAAGCTTACAGGGAAGATCTCTTTCAACATGAGATACCACTTAAACCAGAAGCTAAACCATTCAGGCAAAAGCAGAGACCTATTAATCCTACATTGTTACCAAAAATGAGGGAAGAAATTATAAAGATGAAAGACACAGGAATAATTGAACCATGCAGATATTCCACATGGGTTTCTAACTTGGTACCAGTCAGGAAGAAGAATGGGGATATTAGATTATGTGTAGACTTTAGAAATTTGAATATATCATCTCTAAAGGATAACTATCCATTGCCAAATATGGATAACATGCTGCAGAGGGTAACAGGGTGTGAGTTGTTGTCTATGATGGATGGATTTTCAGGTTACAATCAGGTGAAAGTTAGAGAAACTGAGAAATATAAGACAACCTTCACAACTCCATGGGGCACTTATGTTTATGCACGAATGCCATTTGGATTGACCAATGCTGGAGCTACTTTTCAAAGGGCAATGGATGTGGCTTTTGCAAAATTGATTGATGTAATCATGGTGGTATACCAAGACGATCTGACTGCATACTCAAAGAAAGCTAATGATCACTGTGAACACCTTGAGAAGATATTTAAAAGAGCCTTAGAATATGGAATTTCCTTGAATCCTAAGAAATGCCACTTTGGTGTTGAAGAGGGAAAACTACTTGGACACATAGTATCCAAGGAGGGGGTAAGAATTGACCCTGAGAGAGTAGCAGCTATCAATGAGGTTCCCATCCCTCGAACTATCAAAGCCATTCAATCATTCTTGGGACAAATTAATTTTGTGAGAAGGTTCATTTTGAATTTTGCAGACATAGTAAAACCTATAGTAAGGATGTTGAAGAAAGAGGCCCAAATTGACTGGACTGAAGAGGCAATTGATTCTTTTGTGGCAATCAAAAGAGCAATTTCTGAGGCACCAGTACTAATTTCCCCAGATTTTGGTAAACCTTTTATGATATTCTCATTTGCCTCTTGTCACACTATAGCAGTAGTGTTGTTACAGAAAAATTCAGAAGGGTATGAGCAGCCCATTGCATACTTTAGCAAGTCTGTGAGCCCTTCAGAAGTAAAATATGAACTGAATGAAAAGCAAGCTTATGCTTTGGTCAAAGCAGTGAAACAGTTTAGACCATACTTAGTAGGGGCTGAAGTTATAGCTTACGTCCCCAATGTAGCAGTAAAAGATATCTTCAGATAGATTGAGGTCATGGGCAAAAGATGCAAATGGATCAATCAGATACAAGAATTTAACATTGAACTCAAAATTTCACAGGTTATCAAAGGACAAGGGCTGGCCAAACTCATGACAGGAACTGAAATTGAGGAATCTGGTGTGAATCAGGTTGGATGGGAAGAAGCTAACTTCAGTATTGAAAGAACAACATGGTACACCGATATCATATACTATCTCAAGCATTTGAAATGTCCAGATGGCATGACTGATAATCAGAAGAGAGCTCTGAAGCTAAAATCAGCAAGATATGTAATTATCAATGGGGACTTATATTGGAAAAATAGAGATGGGATATTGTTATTATGTCTAGACAACTACCAGGCAGATAAGGTTCTTCATGAGATGCATTATGGGGTTTGTGGTGGCCATTTCTCGGCCAAGACTACAACACATAAAATATTGAGAGCTAGATATTACTGGCCATGTGTCTTCAATGATTCTTATAGATATGTCAGAAAGTGCGAAGCTTGTCAAAAGTTCTCAAACAAAACAAAGTATCAAGGATCACTCCCATTGAGACCAATGTTGGCTGAGGAACCATTCCAACAATGGGGAATAGACTTTATAGGGGAAATATCAGAAAAATCCAGTGGAGGACACAGATGGATATTAGTTGCTACAGACTATTTCACCAAATGGGTGGAGGCAATACCTACCAAACATGCCACTAGCAAGGTGGTGATAAAATTCTTAATGGAGAACATTATTACTAGATTCGGTGTTCCTGCAAGGATCATCTCAGATAATGGCATGTCCTTTAGATCAGAGGAATTCAACACTTTTTGTGAAGAATATGGCATTAAGATATCACATTCTTCTCCTTACCATCCCCAGGGGAATGGACAAGCTGAATCAAGAAACAAGAATATCCTAAAGATCATTAGGAAGATGTTGGGATAGAACAAAAAAGCATGGGATTCAAAGTTGAATCTTGCACTATGGGTAGACAGGATAACTGTGAAAAAATCTACAGGAAAGTCTCCATTTGAATTGGTTTATGGCAAAAGGGCCAGACTACCTTTGGATAATCTCTTGCCTGTACATAGATTTATGATTCAAGAAGGGATAGATGTTGAAGATCCATCACAAGAAAGAATAATGCAGTTAGTACAACTTGATGAAGTTAGGGCAGAAGCTCAAAGGCAGAATATCAAAATTCAAAATCAAATGAAGAGGTTATATGACAAGAGGACATCAAACAGAAAATTTTGTGTAGGTGATTGGGTTTTAATGTGGAATGCCAGGAATTAGGACAAAGGTAAGCATGGTAAATTTGAAGCTTTATGGATCGGCCCATATGTGATCATAGATAAAAAAGGGGAGAATTCCTATTTGCTCCAAAACGCAACAGGGGAGGTCCAAGAATTGCCGGTACATGGGCAATTCTTAAAAAACTTCTTTTCTTGAACATTCTGTATCACATGTACAGTAGATTAGGATCCATTTCCATTGTAAATACCATCATAAATCTGCGCTAACCAAAGATTCTGAATTCTTGAAGACATACTCAATATGCCTCCATCCTCAGTCAGAGCCGCTGTTGAACACTATATTTGAAAATAAAAAATATATAAAAAAAAATGTATATTCCCATAGGTGTAAAGACTGAAAGATGTTTCGGCCAGCAAATTGTATCGAGCACTGCAAAAGAAGTTTCATCGAAAGAGTATTTTCATCGAAACGAGGTATAGAAAAAGTATTTCGGCAAAAGTTACTTTTGATGAATGTAGAAAATCACTCATCGATACTCTAAGTTTCATCGAAAAGGTAAAAAACAAAAGGCAAAAAGGCAAAAGTGATTTCGAAGGAATATCATTACCGAAGAAACTCATAAAGCATTCATCGAAATGCAAGTTTTCATCGATGAAATAATGTCGAACAGAAGCAAAGGTGTTTCATCGATAAAGGAGGATATCGATGAAAAAGGAATGTCGATGAACATACATGGGCCCTCATCGAAGAAAGAAACTCATCGAAAGAATGATTTCGATGAAACTTGCAAGTGACTTATCGAAAAGGAGGTCTATCGATGAAAGAACGACTTCGATGAGTCTTGAAAGTGGCTTCTCGACATGGGCTACTCACCGAAAGAATAGTATCGAAGAAAACGGGCTTTCGATGAAAGATTTAAACACTCGGCCGAAGACAAGGGTTTCATCGATAACTTGAAATATGATCACTTTGAGCGAACTGTACTTCCCACGAAAGAGTTAAAGGCCCAAGTGAAGAATGTCACATCTGCAATTAAGTTTAAACACTTGAGTAGCCGTTGTAGACGCAGAACATTAACTGTGCACAAGTTGCCCATATGATTATAGTTGAACTGATTGAATTTTCATAAGAACTAGATCAATGCTAAAAGACTAAAAATTAAAAAGAAGTTGTGGAAACTTGTGAACGATAACCAGAAGAGCTGAGCATTTCTCCAAGTAAGTGTTGTTTCTCATATTTGCTGTAATCATGGAACCTTCGTCTTCTTCTAAAAAGAGTAGGAAAGGAAAAGAGTTAAACCCTGAAGAGAAGCCCAAGAGACAAAAGAAGGAAGGAAGAGCTCTGACTCAGGATTTATTAGACCAATGTCCCTCATCTAGTGTAAGGTTCAAAAAGATCAAAAGTGAAGAAGAAGGATTGGAGGATAGATTTGAAAATCTAGGAGATATTTGGACTAAAATCAGAGGACATGAGTTATTCTTATTTAGTTACAAAAGAAGGGACGCTCCTGAACCCATAAGTAATCTATGGAAGAAGAACTTAGGCAAATTGGTAGTCCCAAATGTGTTTGTAGATGTAGAATTAATGAAAGCTCTGGTAGATTGTTACAATCCAAGAACCAAAACCATATGTGATTACAGAGGGAATACATTAGTAGTAATTAACAAACAGACTATTGATATGGTGTTTGATTTGGACTGGGAGGTGGAGGAGAGTATCGATATGAAGAAACTTTCACAAGAATTCTTTAGTTTGGAAAACATCTACAGGACTTGGAGGCTACCTATTCACAGGCCAAAAGTGGGTGGGTCATTTGTTCCATTCAGCAAAGATGACAAGATGTCATTTGATGTCAACCATTTCCATCCTTATTTTAAATATACCTACTATGCTGCAGCTCAAGTATTAGGCCTAGAGGCTCATCCACTCATGGATATTGGGGTTATGGTTCTGTGTGCTGATTTACAGTCAAAAGACCCTAGGTCATTTGATTTTGCCACTTATGTTGCAGTTGCTTTAAATCATGAATTGGAAAAGTTGAAAGGGGAACTTGTGAATGTTCATTTTTCATTGTATTCCTTGTTAATGCATATCATTCTTTATTGTGGACAAGAGATTAATTTCTGGTCAGATGATTTCTGCATTCGATCCTATGATAAAAATGGTTTGAAGAAGCCAGTTCAGTTATGGGTATCTGCATGGTACTAGAGGTTCATGAACAACCAGTACTGGCACTTTCAAGAATATTTTGTGAAACCTCTTAGTGCAGCTTTTGGGCAACACAGGGATTACACTTTGTCCCCTGAAATCAAGAGATTCCTCAGACCAAAGGACTTCTCTCCAGAGTCACAGATTGATCATAATTGGGGTGATTGGTATTGCCATAACAATCACACAGAAATCAGGGTATTTGGATATGAAGGAAAACCCCACATGCTCCCAATTACAGTGCCAAACAGGGTGGCTAGCCTGGAGATTATAAGACAATTGTCTATTGTTAGTGCTAAACACCTTACAGATTCTGGTAAACAATCCATTGTTCCAGGTTTATTGGTTTTTTCTGATTTCATTGTTAAAAGTTCAAAAAGTTATCATTTACTGCAGAACAAGTTGGACTACTATGGCATGACTCTGGGTGAACCTAGAGAGAACCTCGACCCTGAAGGATATATACGAGCTGCCAGAGTATCACAAAAACTCAAAGCTAGAATACATGTGGCCAAAATGCCAGATGACCTGGTTAAGAATCTTGAAAGAGAGGAGGCCAAAGCTTTGAGAGAAAAGAGTGAGTTAGTTTGGGAGGCCTACAAATGGAAAAGGGTAAGGGGAATGATAGATGGAGACCTAATTGGAAATCTCCAAGATCCTCTGGAAGTGGCTAAAAGGCTGCTTCAACATGAAGCAGAAATCATGCATAGAGTGCCTTCGCAATTCCTTCATTTCATTAATAATGAGAAGGATAGTCAGCCCCTAGCCCACATGTCACCAAAATCGACCGCCAGTAGTATCCCAGCTGATTCTCCTAGAGAAGATTATCCTCCTGGTTTCGAAGCAGAGATGAATATGGACACTGGTGAAATTAACATCAAGGATGTCATCGATATAAGGATCACTGAGCATGAAGATTTTGTTGCTGATGATGGATTCGCCTCCTCTAGGGAATTTCTTTCATTTTTATACCAATACAAACGAGCTCATGTAAAACGAAGCATGGCTGGAAGACCAGAGGAGGAGCAGATGAAGAAATTGCAGGATGAGATTGATGTCCTCATGAAAGATATGACTTCTGAGAAAGGGAGGAAATTACTGAAAGAGGCCGGTGTAATCATCTTCTCTGGTTGGGATATAAACTCAGCACTTTTATTTGATGGCTTCCTGAAGAAACAAGACTTAAATCAACAGGTGTTGCCTCAGGAGATAGACAAATTGTTCTTAGGCTCTGGATATGATCCAAACAAGAAAGCTCTCCTACAATGGGCATTATATCCAAAGGGGAAGAGGCCTATCATTGTAGACATTGAAGAAACCTTTGGGCACCTCATGGTTCATCAGGTTGGTAAGACAGACCCTAGGGTCACTGCTAAACTCAACTTGGATGTTGATAGATTGAACCTGGACCAGACAAAATTTTTGGTCAGAGAAAACGTCACATATAAGGGGTTATATGAAAAATCTAAAGAGGAGAATCAAAAGTTGCAGGCAAAAGTATTGCAACTAGAGACAGGGACTCCTATCGGTGAATACACCTCATACCCCGCAGGACGTAGCTTGGACGATGTCTCTGATGCTCTGTACTAGAAGTATCAAGCAGAAAAGGCCAATAAACGCGCAGAAGGTATCCAACAAAGGATGGACAAACTGGTCAAAGACATCATAGGACATCGGTTTAACACCATGCTCTTGCAGGTTGAACCATATTGGAAAGTACATAATGGAATGATAAAGGCATTAACAGAGCATGAGAGACTAAAAGCACGACTGCATGAAGTACTGAATAATGTCGATGCCATGACACCAGAGGAAAAAGCTGAGGGGACTGCATATATGGAGAATCATGTCAAACTTGAGGATACGCTAAGGAGAGACCTGAAGGATTTGGATGATGAGAAACCTGTTGGAATGCCCTCCGTCTACAAAGAAGGAGAAGTGATATCCTTGGAGGATTTGCGAAAAGAGCTCGTCAGCGTTAAGGATTGGGCCTTGTCAGAAATAGATCGAAGTAAAGATATGGCCCCTACTGTCAACCAGATGATATTCAAGTATCTATCGTAGGGAGATGAATTAAAGAAACAAAGTGCTCGAATCAAAACCTTCAAGGATGATGATTACATTCATCATTTAGGACTTCTAAATCTCTTTTTGCTTAAGTTTAGAAACACTGAAACTAACGATTAGTATTCTGAAGAGTCGTGTCTCTTCATGAAAAGCCTTCATCCTCATATATATATGAGAATGATTTTTGTAATATGGTGATAGGGATTAGATAGGATGAAGGCAGTGATAAATGACAGCCTGTAAGTCTTCTGTATACGAACCATAATGGAATACAAATTTTGATCAATTATCTCTCTGCATATGTGTTATGGATCATTTCATTTTCGTTTGGCAATCGTCTGTGATTTTGTCTGATAAGATAAGGTTATTCATGTTCTTAAGATCAAATTTATGCTTTGTATTATAATGTTGCAACAAAAGTTTTGCTTGCGGATTGTGATTGTTCCTTGCAGAGCTTAATTGACTGGTCCCTTAAGGGTAGGGTTAAATTCACTCAATCAACATATGATATAAGCATTTATTTGGTTCCAAAAGAAATAATAACTGACAGGGTCATAAAGGGATGAATTAAAAAACTGTCTCACAGGTTCGCATCATAAGTCCTGAAGAAAAGTGTAATGACTCTGTAACCCAAGCAGCAAAGAAGGCACTGGCTAAATTACAAATTACATTCATCATCTCATTCATAATTGATTGTTTTAACAGCGATAGAAGTGATTAAGAAACATAAGACAAACAGTTATTACAACAACAATCTTGAACTCATCTGCTATATCTCCATTCAAGGAACTCATGCCATTTCAAGATCAGGAGATATCAGATTAGGTTAATAAATCTGCTATAAAAGGCACTGGTTATTGGTGACATTCAGTGAATAGGTATACCCGCCTAGGTCCTGTAGAGCCTAAAGTGAGAGAGTTAGTAACCAAACAGGTTCACTCTATATGTTGGCCAAGTCAATTGGAGGGTTTGATCATAGGAGTTGGCATTTCCTTAGAACCTATCCAATCTGTTGATTTGAGACCCAACACAACACACAACACCAAGATTTTGACGTGGAAAACCCAGTTAAGGGAAAAACCATGGTGAGAACCTACCCACAATAAGATGATACTCTGCAGTAATATGTGAAAATAATTACAAAGGGGAATGCACATGCATTCAGGTTCACTGCCTAGAGCTCACTACTCAACATACAATTACTCGAAAGGCTACAACCCTCAAGGAAGGTTTGCTACCTTACAAGGAAGTCTCACTGACTTAGAAAATATTTGGACACAATCCAAAATCAAATATACTGAAGGAATAGCATCTGCAAATGACTGATGATAGTTCTAGTTAAGCACATTTGTCTACTCTACACCACTTCAATCTTTTCTCAATCATAATGTCGAAGGATGTATTGTCTTATTTGCACCTTTACCATTTTCTGATAATGCAAACTCTTCATTTTTTTCTAATTTACATGAGTATACCATCTATATATACTAATCATCAACCTTGACAACAAGGTCGGACAAACCCTCAACTCTCAATTACAAAATTACATCACATGATACAAAGATTGACCACCGCACCAATATAATTATATAAATGGCATAGCATGGACCTAAACCAAATTCTCAAACACACAACAACACCAGAAATCATGCCAAGATCAATTGCAACAAGCTAGACCACCAAAAAGGTCTCATATAGCATGAACTGCACCACTGGATGAATAAAACACCAGAACCATGCACAATGATCAATGTAGATCATCAAAACAAATAGGACATAATTAGGAAACACAAGTAAGAATGTTAGAATCATTTGTAATAGTTGCACCAACACCAATTATCAAATCTTCATTGATCAACATCCAAAATTAAAGAACACTCAAACAACAACAACTGTTATTAGGAAAGATAACTTGCAGAGCACTAAATCAAGAACAATCTTAAATCAAGATACACATGAACATCCCAAACAATCTCCCAAAATCTCAACTCATGATCTGATCACACTAGAATAGACCAAACTCTGCAAAACACTGATCAAAAGAACCAAATTGTAAATTGGATCATATGATATGATCAATTAAGCTCCCAAATCACTAAAACAAATACATAAAGATATAATGATACTAGAAATACTCCATACAACAAACCATGATCCAAATGAACCAATTTGCAACCACCAGAGCAATAAAATCATAAGAATATGTTGACATCAATGACAATAGCATATCCTAGCAACAACAATGTCCAACAATGCAGAAACTTAGGAATTGGGTTGGTAGCACCGCAAACCCACACTCTCAAAGTTCTCCCCTACCAGGATGAGTAGTGGAAGCCACTCGAGCTGGTATCTTCTGCATCTATAACCACCCATGGTCAGTGTTGACAAGGTTGGTATGGTGGTAGGTCCCCTTTGATGCTCTCTGATCATGGGCATGAAGGATACCACACATGGTCATCCAAACGGTTACACATTATGACAAAATAGAGGCGATCGGATCCATTCAGTAACTTTTAGAAAGAAAAGGCTGATTATATGAATAATCTGGACACATGTAAATAGCCTGTAGCTTGTATCTTCTTTATGTTATAAAAGGAATACCAAGGTTGTATTAGGGGTTCTGAATTTTTCTTTTTTTCTAGGCAGTGAGGGGGTATGTATATTCTATTGCTAGAAGAAAATTCCCGAGGGAATGAATGTACAAATTTTCCAGTAATTTCAATTACTATATGAGTAGACTGCTAAATTGTTGCAAAATTATCTCCATTTGTATTTCCATATTTAATATAAATTAGAATGTTAAGGATGGTTTGATTTGTCTTGATATATTTTTATGTGGATGTGTGACTGTGTATATGGGTTTCCTTCAAGCAAGGAACTAAAGTCTATATGCAAATCACTGTGAATCTAGGAAATAGTTTATGGATTAACAAGAATGGTTTATGTAACAACAGAAGAAGCTGCATTAATGTAAGTCATTGATATTTGAAAAGATCACTAATTCAAAGCCAGTTATTGTTAGGATTTACATTTGTGACCTAAGAATTGACTTTGTGCCTTGGATAGACAATGGCTTGTTATGGTCCAAGATTTGTTTCAGAAATGCCTCTTTAATCAATCTTCCCTCTAACCCTTTCCCTTTCTCTTAAAGTTTTCTATTTTGTGTGTTCTTGGATATTCTGAGACGAAAAACAAATGGGATTTTATCTCATGTTCAGAGAAATGCATGTAATGTCCTTATGTATTTGAGAACATTCCATCTTTTGTAGTCATGTAGGTAGAGGTGTTGCAAGTTTTTTATTTATGTAGGCCCAAAATAGGAACACCCTCCTGAGCATGATGGAATTCAAAGTGAAGAAGGTTGTAAGAGCTTTGTTACTGTTGAAATTCCCCATCTTTATTCTATTGATAGTATAGAGATCACATTGAAGGTTTTATCCCCAACTTGAGATGTGATGAAACCTTAGGATTGAGGGTTGTAGGAAAAACACCAACACATGGGAGCTTGTTTCGAGACCTAAAGACAAGAATGTGATTGGCACTAAATGGGTGTTCTAGAATAAACTGAATGAAGTTGGTGACGTGGTTAGAAATAAAACAAGATTGGTATCTAAAGGATGCTCACAGATGGAAGGAATTGATTATGAGGAGACTTTTTCTCTTGTAGCTAGAATTGAAGCTTTTAGATTATTGCTTGCATATGCTTCTTATAAGGACTTCAAGGTGTATCAAATGGATGTTAAGTCATCCTTTTTGAATGGTGATTTGGAAGAGGAAGTCTACATTGAGCAACTAGATGGATTTTCACTATCAGATGAAGGAGACATGGTATGCAAATTGAAGAAAGCACTCTATGGACTTAAGAAAGCCCCTAGAGCTTGGTATGTTAGATTGGAAAGGTATTTGATGAAGTTGGGATTTTGTAATGGTACTGCTAATATTAATTTGTACTTTAAAGTTGATAATGACAATATTTTCATTGTTGGAGTTTTTGTTGATGATATTATTTTTGGAGGAGATGATGACTTGAGTATGAAGTTTGTTGATGATATGCAAAAGGAATTTGAGATGTCCATGATATGTGAGATGAAAATTTTCTTAGGATTGCAGATTACACAAATTTACAAAGGCATTTTCATTTCTCAATCTAAGTATGTGAGGGAATTATTAAGGAAATTTGGGCTAGATGATTCTAAACCTGTTGGCACTCCTATGGTGACTGGATGCAAGTTGTCTAAGCATGATGAATCTCATAAGGTTAATCAGAGTTTGTATAGATCTATGATTGGTGGATTGTTGTACCTAACTCAGAATAGACCATATATTATGCATGTTGTTTGTCTTTGTACTAGATTTCAATCACATCCTAAAGAGACTCATGTTACTGCTGTGAAGAGGATTTTTGGATATTTGAAGGAGATAGTTGACTATGGTTTATGGTATATGAAGAATGATGATTTCATGTTATATGCTTATACAGATGTTGACTGGGTAGGTAATGTTGATGAATGAAAGAGCACTATTGGTGGAGCTTTCTTTCTAGGAAAGAAGTTGGTTTCATGGTCCATAAGAAAAAAGATGCCAAATCTCTATCTACTCTTGAAGCTGAATACATTGTTGTTGCTAGCAACTGCACTCAAGTAGTCTAGATGAAGTAGATGTTGAAGGATATTAGAGTTGTGTATGATGAGCCTACTATTATATACTGTGACAATTCAAGTGCTATAAATATTTCCAAAAATCCAGTAATACATTCTAAAATAAAGCATATATCAATTAAGTATCATTTCTTGAGGGAGAAAGTCAGTGATGAAGAAGTTAGATTTGAGTATGTATCTACAAAGGATCCAATTGCAAATATTTTCACTAAGCCTTTTCCTGCAGATATATTTGTCTATTTGAGAGACAAGTTAGGGGTCTTTGCCCCTCTTGATGAAAGCTAGATGCATTGAGTTGCATCAATTTGGTGGACTACAAAGTCTTATCTTCTTATCTGGATTGATGAGTGGGTGTTGCTACTCAGTTGGAGTAGTCAGTGTGTGGTTCAAATTTGTGAGTTTATCCTAAGGGGGAGAAATTTTCCTTCTTAGAGGGAGAGAAGAATGATTTTTTATTTTATCTTTGGCATTGTTGTCAAAGGGAAAGAGAAGCATGTGAAAAAATTCCCTATCCTTCAAGATTTGTGTGCATGATCTTAGGGGGATTTTGTTGGTAATTATTGATGTTGAGTTATTCCTTTGCATTGATTGTTTTTCACATTCATATTTTGTCATCAATGCCAAAGGGGGAGATTGTTGGATATTGTTGTCATTGATGTCAACATATTCCTATGTTTTGGTGTTTTTGTGATTGAAGAGAGTTGATCTGGTTGGTTTATCTATTTGGGATGTTGAATCAACTAGAGAAACTTCATTCTTTATTGATTCCATGATGCTATGTGGAGATTTGATCGCGTTGTGGATGTTGGCATTCTACACTCTATGAGAATATGGTTGATGTTGTCTTTGATGGCAACCAACCAGCAACAAGTTTCTACATAGGCACCAGCATCGTAGACATCATCATCACCAAGAGGCACTGACATCAGCTGACACATTCACCGGTATCTAGATTACACTGGCAATGAAGTATACTGGCTCTCAAGCTGACATGAGACAAAGTTTTGTTTATATGAATTGTATTGTAAATGTAATTAATTATTTGTAAGCCGACCTGAAGTATTGTAAAGACTCATATATGCATGAGATCTTATAGATCATTTTGTATAGAAAAGGATAGGAGGTTATTATTATTGGTATATGTAAAGATAGCGAAAGGTTGTTGGTTAAGGTATTTGACTGAGCTTAAACCAATACTGAACCAAGCATTAGAGATGCTATTTTGATCAGTACATTGTATTGGATTTAATTATCCATTTTGTAGTCAGTGAGACTCTTCTATTGAGCAGTGAGCTCTAGGCTGTTGGCCTTTCTGCATGTGCAGGCCCATGTTGTAAGTAATATTTATTCATATTGGCCAGTGAGTAAATATTATGTGTCACAAATACCACCGAGGTTTTTCCCACACTAGGTTTCCTCGCCAAAATATTTTGTGTTATGTTGTGCATTTATGTTGTCTCTGTTATTTCTCTTTACTGCATTATTTCTTGTTTAGTGGTACATTGATTTGGGTTGCAAAGTTATAAATAAGTTTAAATATTTCACTCACCGGTTAGACACTGATTCACCCCCCCATCTCAGTTTCTTTGGGACTGTCATTGAATCTAACAATTGGTATTAGAGCTTGGTCCTCTATTTGCAAAAGCCTAACAACTTGAGGAAGATTCTGAAACCGGTACCGATGGAGAGTTTGAGAAAATAGTTGGAAGGAGCTCTTGAAGATTTTGATGTAGAAAAATTGAAGAATATCAAACTTGAAGATGATCTGAGGACTACTAAGGAATTCATTAGAGGACTTCAGGATAACTTGGTTATAGCACAAAACAAGAGGAAGGAACTTCATGAGCAAATGCAGAAACATGATGATGAAAAGGAAACTCTTAGTGATATTGCAGACAAGTTGAGGCAAGAGAACACCAACATGAGGAATGAAATGCAAGATTTAACCATGAGACTATGTAAGGATATTGAAGATAGAAAGAAGAATGAAGAAGACTTGACTAGGAGACTTTGTCATGAGAATGATATGCTAAAGACATATCCGATTCACATGCAACATGATAAAGAGGAGCTTATGAGACAAATTGGCATTCTAGATAATGAGTTGATCATTGCAAATGAACACAGACAAATTCAAGAAAAGTTCAGAAAGATTTGATGACATGCTGAAAAGACAAAAGCTTGATGGAGATAAAATTGGACTCAGATTTGAACATGGAGAAAGTTCCAAGACTACAAATAATCAAGATCACAGTAAACCGATAAGACAACCTAATACTTATAAATTTAATGGGAAATGTTTCAATTGCAACAAATTTGGTCATAGAGAAAATCAGTACAGATTTAGAAATAATCAGAATAAAAACTTACCCACCAATCAATGTTCCAAATGCAATAAAGTTGGTTACAATTTAGAAAATTATAGAATGAATGTGAAATGCTATGTTTGTGGTATATTTGGACATTTATCTAATCAATGCAGAACACAAATCGGTCAAGGATATGGAAAAGCTATTCAGAGGAATAATGTAACTTGTTATGCATGTAACAAGATTGGGCATATTGCAAAATTTTGTAGAAGCAAGACTATACTGGCGAACAATAAAGGATCCAATGAGAAGGGAAAAGAAAAGGTAAATGAAATAAAGAAAGAATTTTCAAAACAATGGATTAAGAAAAGAGATCAGAGAGTTGATGAATCTGTCTCTGCACCGGTAGAACAAAGTAACCCTCCACCGGTAGGAGATTCTTCATCTAACTAAGAAATAATCCTTAGCGGATATTGCAGCAAGTTGAAAATCATGCATTCTACCCTCAATTGATTATAAGAAGACACATTTCTTCTTTACCGATAGATGTGTTAAGATTTCACTTAACTAACAAGCATTAATGTGGTTTTTAAAGAAATTTTTGGTTATAAAGCACCGTAAAACCCTCATTTCAATCCACCAAGCATCCAAGCATTTAGAGAGTATGAAATTGAGCAAAGGCATCCAATGGCAAAGCAACAAAAGTGTTATTCAGCCATTCAAGGATTTCAAGCAAGAGGTATTTATCTTTTGAAATGGCATCTTCATCTTCTGCACCTGAGTTTATTGCAAACCCTACTGTGGTAGAAAACATTAAGTACCCTAGGCCCATGTTTAAGATCATCCCTGAAATTGCCAAGCAAGATGATTCTATCGGATCTTTTTCAAAAATTCTAAAGGGAGTCACTTTTACCGAAGACCCTAGAATCTACATTCACTGCAACATAGAAAATTTAGGGACTGATGATTTGAAAAACATGTAAAATGATGTTATTACTGATGAGCAAGGTTTGGTTAAATTGGAGCACAAGATTGTAGGAGACCTAGGATTTGTTAAAATACTAAACATACTTGAATTTCCAAAGGAGGTAGTTTGTCTTGTACTGAGCAGAGTTCAAGGAGAGTTTATGTGGCTTGACTCTATTTTTTAAATCTCAAAGGAAGCAATCAAGGTAGTTACTGGTTTACCCTCAACCGATAGTAGGCTCGACAAAACTAAGAAGATACCTAACAAGGGTGTTATGAATTTAACCAAAGCTACATCTGACAATAGATCTCTTAGGGTTAATGACATTACTGATGCAAATGTAAGATATGTGAGCATGGTACTTGGCTATAGAGTAACTCATACAAATAAATTAAACTTTGTTTCCATCTTATGTATTCATAGTGCATATTGTTAGGTCCTAGAGACAACTGAGAGGGGGGGGGGGGGGGGGTGAATCAATTGTCTAATGAATTTAAACCAAAAAAATAATCAACTTTTTGCTTAATACCGGTGAAACAGTCTATTATACCCGTGGACAGTTTTACTAGATAATTGTAATACCGGTAAAGATCAATGCATAAAACAAAAAGACAAAGTCATCCACAACACATAACACGAATTTTTGTACATGGAAACCCTGTAAGGAGAAAAACCACGGTGGGAAACCTTACCCACAATCAGATGATACTACTGCAGATAGTAAGTGTATACAAATGGGGTCTGCACATGCAAAAAGGCCAAGCGCCTAGAGCTCACTGCTCAAACACAAATAGGAGTCACACTGACTACAATTGGATGGTTAAATCCAATAAGAATGTACTGCTCAAAATAGCATCTTCATATGCTGGATTTAGTACTGGTGTAGTTCTAATTGTCTTCACAAAAACCCTCCTTTAACTTCAAATGATGTCTGCATGTATAGCTCTACTTATTCTCGCATATACCTTCACACAATCCTTTTCGCATTCCACATATCCGATCTTACAAATAAGATCTTACATTTATACCATACCTTAAGACCAATTTTAGTAGGTCGGCTCTAAAGGATAATACAATAAAATTAATTTACAAATCAATTGATACCCGATGCAATAACTAATTCACCATGTCGGCTTAATGCATTTACAACAATAATAAGTCATCTTCATAGTGTGCCATGCTGATCTAGAAAAGATAAACTTGCCGGTGTAACCTGGACCTATTTGTCAATAACAACAAATATGCAAATATGAATATGCCAATTAACAAACCTTCAATACAAAGTTTCCAAACGATGTCTTTGACATAATCAAGTGATTTCAATATCATTCCAGGTGTTGGTGATCATTATATCCTACCAGTGTACCTGGTGACTGTTCATAAGTCATTTGCTTGCCAGTGAATGTTGTTGATTCTCCAAAGTGCCAGAGTTGATAAATGTTTAGTAGGTGTTGACATCAATGACAAAACCATACCAAAATACCAACAATCTCCCCCTTTGGCATTGATGGCAACACAAGATGGAAAAACCATCAAAGTGCCAAAATAGAAATGCCAAATGCCAAATACCAAAAACCAACAATCTCCCAAAAAGAAATCATAACTAGAAATCAAAATATAGATACAAAGAGTAATAATCTCTCCCAAATAACAATCTCTCCCCCTAGGAGAAACATGTGTTTTCCTTGTGTTTTTCCATACCAATCTCTCCCCCTTTGACATCAAATGCCAAAGTTATTACCAAGACAAGTTCATATACAAAAGACCAATCAATTTAGTATACCAACTACTCCCCCTGAGAAGTAGCTTCCTCATCAAAGCCGAAGTAAAAGATTTCTCTTTTAATTCTGTTGGTTGATGACAAACATCAACTTCCTAAGTCTCTATTGGTGGGGGTATGACCCCAAGATAGTATCTGAGATATTCAAAAGTCTCCTTAGGCAAAGGTTTAGTGAAAATATCTACAATCTTCTCTTTAGTATTCACATAAACCAGTTTTATTTCCTTTGCTTCAACATTTTCCCTTAGAAAATTCAGTTTGATAGAAACATGTTTGGTTTTAGAATGTAATACCGGATTCTTAGATATATCAATTACTGCAGTGTTATCACAATAGATAGTTATAGGTTCCTTGCACTTTACCTTTATGTCCTTCAACATTTGCTTAAGCCATAATACCTATGTACAGTTAGTTGCTGCTGCAACATATTCTGATTCTATTGTTGATAAAGATGTACAACTTTGTTTCTTACTTAACCAAGAAACTAGTCTATTTCCAAGAAAGAATGCTCCACCAGTGGTGCTTTTTCTATCATCCACATCTCCTGCCCAATTTGCATCTGTGTATGCCCATAATTCAAAGTTTTCATCTCTAGGATACCATAATCCAAGATTTATAGTGCCTTGTAAGTACCAGAAAATTCTTTTTACTGTTGAATCATGATTTTCTCTAGGATTACTCTAAAATCTTGAAACAATACATACTACATTCATAATATCAGGTATGGTTTGTGTCAAATACAGTAATCCTCCTATCATAGATTTGTATCTAGCTGGATTAATGGGTGTAGATTCATCCCTTAGTGATAATCTGTCATTTGTAGTCATAGGTGTGCTTACCGGTTTAGAGTTCTCCATCCCAAATTTCTTTAGTAACTCTTTTAAGTACTTGGATTGACTCAAGAATATACCTTTATCAGTCTGAGAAATTTGCAATCCTAAAAAGAATTTTATTTCTCCAATCATAGACATTTCAAATTCTTGTTGCATTTTAATAGAAAATTCTTTACATAATCCATCTTCTCCTCCAAAGATTATATCATCAACAAAAACTTCTATAACCAAGATATCATCATTAGTCACTTTATAATATAAGTTGCTATCTGCATTACCTTTAGAAAAAACAATTTTCAAAAGATACTTATCTAACCTTGCATACCAAGCTCTTGGAGCTTGTTTCAATCTATACAAAGCTTTTCTTAACCTGCAAACCATATCTTTGTTGTCTGTCAAAGAAAATCCATTAGGTTGTTCAATGTAAACTTATTCTTCAAGAACTCCATTCAAAAATTCACATTTAATATCCATTTGATATACTTTGTAGTTCTTATGTGCTGCAAAAGCCAAAAATAATCTAACTACCTCAATTCTAGCTACCAATGCAAAGGTTTCATTGTAATCAATTCCTTCTTTCTGAGAATATCCCTTACACACTAGTCTTGCTTTATTTCTGATTACCTTTCCATCTTCATTAAGTTTGTTTCTGAATACCCATTTGGTTCCAACTGCATTTTTATTTTTAGGCCGGGGAACTAATGTCCAAGTGTTATTCTTCTCAATTTGTTCTAATTCTTCTTCCATAGCTTTAGTCCAATATTTATCTTCACATGCCTCATTTACTGATGATGGTTCAATTTGAGAAATAAAACATACCTCTTCATTTGCCAATCTTCCTCTTGTCATAACTCCTTTATACTTGTTTCCAATTATTTGATCTTCAGAATGATTCAGTCTTACATACCGGGGTATCTTTGTTTGTTGTTGTTCCTCAGTTATAGTGGAATTTTTAGATGATACCAGTGTAATTGGATCTTCATTCTATACTGGTGGGTTTAGTGTAGGTTCATTTGTCAAAAATTTTGTTGCTGGTTCAGAGTCTATATACCTTGAAGTTCCTTTGAATTGTTCATCAATCTTCACATTTGTACTTTCAACAATTTTCTGCAATCTTTTGTTAAAACATATATATGCTTTACTCTTAGATGAATAACCAAGAAATATTCCTTCATCACTTCTAGGATCAAATTTCCCAATATACTCATATCTTCTGATATAACATTTGCTTCCAAATATTCTGAAATATTTAAGAGTAGGAGTATTACCAAATCATAGTTCATGAGGGGTCTTACCGGTTTCACCTTTGATGTGAACTTTGTTGAATGTATAGACCGATGTACTTACTGCCTCTCTCCAATATACATGTGGTAGATTTTCTTCTGATAACATACTTCTAGCTGCATCCAAGATAGTTCTATTTTTCCTTTCAACAACTCCATTATGTTATGGTGTTCGAGGTGCTAATAGCTATCTTTTGATTCCATTCACTTCACAGAATGTATTAAATTCCTTAGATGTAAATTATCCTAATTGATCTAATCTTAAACATTTGATTTTCTCACCAGTTTCATTTTCAACCATTGCTTTGAACAGTTTAAACTTTCCAAGTGCTTCTGATTTTTCTCTGAGAAAAGTAACCCAACACATTCTAGAATAGTCATCAATGATTAACATGAAATAACTATCACCTTGTAAGCTTTTAGTTCTAGCTGGACCACATAAATCAGTGTGAATTAAATCAAGAGCATTATTGGATTTTTCTGGAATACTTTTGAAACTAGCTCTAACTTGTTTTCCAAATTGACATTCCTTACATATTGTATTGTGAGGTTTGACAATTTTAGGTAAATCTCTAACTGCCTTAGTAGTACTAATTTTTACTATGCAATCAAAGTTTACATGACAGAGTCTCTTATGCCATAGCCAACTTTCATCAATATGTGCAATCAAGCATGTCTTTTCACTATTATTCAAATGAAAGATATTACCTCTAGTTTAATTACCGGTTGCAATTTCTAAACCAGTTCTATTCATGATTTTGCATTTACCATTTTTGAATTGTAACTGAAATCCTTTCTCAACTAATTGACCAACACTCAAAAATTATGCTTTAATCCTTCAACATAGTAAACATTGTCAGTGTTATACTTACCATCAAGAGATATTGTACCCTTACCTTTGATCAAACAAGTTTTATCATCTCCAAATATTACTAAGCCTCCATTGTATTATTGAAAGTTCAAGAATTTACCTTTATCTCCTATCATATGATGTGAGCATCATGAATCAATGATCCACTCATCCTTATCTTCACCTTTAGCTGCCAGGGCTTGTTCTACCAGTTGGAATGTAGGTGTCAGTTGATCTTCTGTTATAGCAACAAAAACCGATCCATTGTCTGCTGGATCCTCCTCAGAATCATCAGTCACTCCTTCATCAGCAAGATAACAAGATTTGTCTTTATTCTTCTTAAATCTATTTCTCTGATATTCAGGGTTAGGCTTGTATGTCCTTCTAGCTTCTTCTCTTAGTCTAGCATGTCTATCAGGGCATCTTGAAGCCATATGACCAATCTTATTACAGTTAAAACATTTAAAGGGTGCTTTACCTTCATACTTACTTCCAACTAGACCTTTAGGCATTTTTCTTGCAAATAGTGCTTCAAGTTCTTCAAGTTCTTCATTTTCTTTCCTACTTTCTTCAAGTTCTCTTGCATAAAAGGCTTTCCAATCAGATTTGTCAAATGATGATGCAGATGATGTTGATGCTTTAAAGGCTAAATCTGTCTTTATAGTAGCAACAGGACCAAATTCTTCAATTTCAAAAGCTGAAAGTTTTCCAATCAATGTATCCCTAGTTACTAATGTATTAGGCATTGTTCTTAACTCATTTATAGTAGTGACTTTCATTTTATATGCCGATGGAAATCCTCTTAAAACTTTTGAAACAATTTCATCCTCACTTAAGGTTCCTCCACAACATTTAATACCCAAAACAATTTCATTTACTCTTTCCATAAAAGCATAAATCCTTTCATCTTCTTCCATTTTTAGATGTTCATACCTAACCCGGAAGCTTTCAAGTTTTGCAATTTTGACTGTGGAATATCCTTCATTTAGTGTTTCCAAATGATCCTGAATAGCTTTAGCAGTAGACCTATCTGATAGTCCCATGATTTGCTGATCTGTTAATGTGCTCAAAAGTGCTTCTCTTGCTTTGCAATTATTTTCCTCATCTTTAGTCAAGTTAGGTGGATTGGGTTGACTTTGAGTAGGAGCAGTATAGCCATTCTTTGTAACATCCCAGATGTCCTTTCCAATGCAATTTAAATGTGTCTCCATTCTGATCTTCCATATGCCATAGTTGGCTCCATCAAGTTTAGGATTGTCCTTCTTGAAATAGTTAGTAGACATTGGATCTCCCCAAGTTGTTAAACTTCTGCAAAAAGAGAACTAGGCTCTGATACCAATTGTTAGGTCTTGGAGACAACTAAGAGGGGGGGGGTGAATCAGTTGTCTAATGAATTTAAACCAAAAACAACTTAATCAACCTTCTTCTTAATACCGGTGAAACAGTCTATTATACCGATGGACAATTTTATCAGATAATTGTAATATCGGTAAAGATTAATGCATGAAACAAAAAGACAAAGTCATCCACAACACATAACACCAATATTTGTATGTGGAAACCCTGTAAGGGGAAAAACGATGGTGGGAAACCTTACCCACAATCAGATGATACTACTGCAGATAGTAAGTGTATGCAAATGGGGTCTGCACATGCAAAAAGGCCAAGCGCCTAGAGCTCACTACTCAAACACAAATAGGAGTCACACTGACTACAATTGGATGGTTAAATCCAATAAGAATGTACTGCTCAAAATAACATCTTCATATGTTGGATTCAGTACTGGTGTAGTTTTGATTGTCTTCACAAAAACCCTCCTTCAACTTCAAATGATGTTTGCGTGTATAGCTCTTCTTATTATCACATATACCTTCACACAATCCTTTTCACATTCCACATATCTGATCTTACAAATAAGATCTTACATTTATACCTACCCTAAGACCAATTTTAGTAGGTCGGCTCTAAAGGATAATACAATAAAATTAATTTACAAATCAATTAATACCCGATGCAATAACTGATTCACCATGTCGGCTTAATGCATTTACAACAATAATAAGTCATTTTCATAGCGTGCCATGCTGATCTGGAAAAGATAAACCTGTCGGTGTAACCTGGACCTATTTGCTAGTAACAACAAATATGCAAATACGAATATGCCAATTAACAAACCTTCAATACAAAGTGTCCAAACGATGTCCTTGACACAATCAAGTGATTTCAATATCATTCCAAGAGTCGGTGATCATTATATCCTACCAGTGTACTAGATGCCGGTGACTATTCATAAGTCATTTTCTTGCTAGTGAATGTTGCTAATTCTCCAAAGTGCCAGAGTTGATAAGTGTTTAGTAGGTGTTGACATCAATGACAAAACCATACCAAAATACCAACACATATGAGATGGTCAAGAACAATGCTAGGATTGATATCTGTGAATGGTTTAAGGATTAACTGATTGATAACCTGAAGAAGATTAAGGGTGACAAGAAGTGGACATTTAGTTTTGGCAACCTACTTGTGTGTTTGATGCTTTACTTCACCAAAGAGATACCCGACATTGGTCATAAGGACTTTGGTTATAATATCCTGGTAGGCAAGCAAATCATGGAAGCTATCACTGGTATGGGCTCTAAAAATGACAACATTATGGAAGACTACTTCAAAAACTTCCAAACTAAGATGAGAGCTAGAGAAAGGTTACCACATAGCATAGTAGATAAGTATGATAAGAAAATTTGCTTTGTAATCAAACGAGATGAAACATGGATGGAAGTTGTTACTCCTAGAACTATTTGGATAACAGAAATGGGATATGAAGTTGACCTTAATATTCTTGAAGCTTATGCTAAGACACTTCTTGATGCACCTAAGGAACCATCTGAAGAAAGTTTTGGTAATGTTGAGACCATTGAGAGTGTTGTTTCGATGTAGAAGAAGAGAAAAATAAGAGATAAGTTTATTAGAGATGCATCCAAGATGGCTAAGGAGGTTAAGGAAAATGTAATGAACTTGAGTGGTATATCTTCTCGTGAACTGGAAGGACTAAAACCGGAAGCTCATGTTTCACCGGTTGTCACTTCTTCGGATACAGATAGTGGAAAAGAAGTTGAGTTCAAAAGAGTGGAGAGGAAGAAGAGAAAACCCTCAGTGGTACCTTCTCCTTCACCTAAAAAGGCAAGGACATTAAGGAAAAAGCAGCAGGCTGTAAGGGAGCCTAAGAAGAAGCTAACACCAAAGAAGAAACAACAAACTAAGACACTAGATACCCTTACACCGGAGGAACTGGTAAATGAGATAACACAAGATGTTAATCTTTGCAATGTAAATAAATTGTATCATTCATTCAAAGATTCTGACAAGGACACAATAGAGGCTAGTACTATTTTTCATTGAGACATCTATAAGAAGGTTTTGATTGAAGTTGTAGATGATCTGCCAAATGACTTATATTTAAGATTAGAACCTAAAAGAATGTCAATGATGGAATTAGACAAAAATTTAAAAGTTGAAGCATTATTGGTAGTACACCCTGTAAATTTTATAGAGGAAATTGATGAACTAATTTCTAAAGCAAACAGGTCAGTTTTTGTGAGTGGACACTGACAGGTTAGCCTAATGGCTGGGAGAGTGAAAGAAATTGGTGATGAAATTGCAGACAAATGGGACATATTCTTTGTTGAAAAAGAAAAGAAAGAGGAAAGGGAGAGACAAAAAATGGACAAATCTTTTCCTAAGGTATACCAGAAGGACAAAGGTAAAAGAAAAATTGGTAGTATACTTGTTATAAAGGTCACAAATAACATTCCTCCACCAACACAAGATACACCACCATTAACTTCTAAGACACCAGTACATACAAACAATCAACTGGATAAGGCAAGTGAAGAATTAACTCACGATGACACTAACCCGGATTCTGAAATTCTTTCCACCATGAAAGTAGATACACAAGATATTAACATTGTTGTGGATAAAGAGACTACAAAGGTTAAGGCAGATGATGTTAAGAATAGTGAGATCTTTGAGTCATCGATACACACTATTGACTCTTAGAACACTAAGATACCAGCACAAGCTAAGCAACTGGAGACTGAGAAACCAACAGAGGATAAGGTAACTAACACTGAGAAACCAGAGACAGAGAAACTGACAATTGTAGAGGTACTTATACAAACTGAAAAACCAAAAGAAGCAGAGGTAATGACACAAATAGAGAAACCAATTGAAAATGTAACTAAAGAGGAAGAAATTGATAGAAATAAGGAAGAAATAGTGAAGGTAATTGGGCAAGTATCTGTTAAAAGAAAATATACTAGAGAATTCATACCCACTAATGTAACATATTTTTTATTGGATTCTATTAAGAGGATAACAGATTGCAATTCCTTAGCATTTAAGGCTATTGATGACACATTACCTATCTTGAAGATGATTGCACCAACCTGTAAGATAGATCACATTGAGGATTCTTTAGGTAAATTGGACACATTGTCCAAATTTATTGCTAAAAATGTTCTAACTATAGATAAGGTGAATGAGGATACTATAAAGAAAAGAGTAGACAAAGAGAAAGGTGAATTCTTTGAGAAAACCATCAAAGACTGTACTAAGCACATGGATTCACTATTACTAGTACTTAACTCAACAATTTTGGAATATAAGGAGCTATATAGAGAAGCTTGAAAGCCTCACCACCTGACTAAAGATATTGATGAGGAAATTAAGAAAACACAGAAGGAGATAGATGACATTGCAGATAATATGATAGGTTCTTTGGGACTTATCTTAGTTTTTGAACAGGAAATGGTAGTTTTTTAGGAGAAGTTGGAGAAAATTGAGAAAGAGAAAGAAATAATAAGGTTAAAGGCCCACGAACTAAAAAGAAAACTTGGTCCAAGATTGGAAAATATTATTACTCAACAGGTTGAGCTATCAAAGGCAACAATTCAAGGAGAACGGTCACCGGAGCAACAGATGCACTATCTGACAAGCATGATCCAGCAAACAAAAACCATTCTTTCTAAAAATAATAAATTCATGCAGAGCTTGAATCTAATTTTAGCAGACATTTTTCAACTTGTATAGAACCGATTATAGGCTATGAGGTAGCATTTTTGTATTCTTTGATTCTTTTTGACATCCTTTTCCATTGATGTCAAAGGAGGAGTAGTATTGAAGAAAAATAATGCACAAAGGAGATCACTTGCTTAGGGGGAGCACACTCTTTTTAAGATCAAATTTTGGACTTCATTTTTGGATAACAATTTTGGATTTTTCTCATGAGTGTTGCCATCAATTCCAAAGGGGGATATTGTTGGCATTCTACACTCTATGAGAATATGGTTGATGTTGTCATTGATGGCAACCAACTGGTAACAGGTTTCTACACAGGCACCGACATCACAGACATCATCATCACCGGCAGGCACCAATATCGGCTGCCACATTCACCAACATCCAGATTACATCGACAATGAAGTATACCGGCTCTCAGGTCGACATGAGACAAAGTTTTGTTTATATGAATTATATTGTAAATGTAATTAATTTTTTGTAAGCCGACATGATGTATTGTAAAGACTCATATATGTATGAGATCTTATAGATCATTTTGTATAGAAAAGGATAGAAGGTTATTATTATTGGTATATGTAAAAACAATGAAAGTTTTTTGGTTAAGGTATTTGACTGAGCTTAAATCGGACTGAACCAAGCATTAGAGATTCTATTTTGAGTAGTACATTGTATTGGATTTAATTATCCATTTTGTAGTCAGTGAGACTCTTCTATTGAGTAGTGAGCTCTAGGATGTTGGCCTTCCTGCATGTGCAGGCCCATGTTGTAAGTAATATTTATTCATATTGGCCAGTGAGTAAATATTGTGGGTCACAAATCCCACTGAGGTTTTTCCCACACCAAGTTTCCTCACCAAAATATTTTGTGTTATGCTATGCATTTATGTTTCCTTTGTTATTTCTCTTTACTGCATTATTTCTTGTTTACCGATACATTGATTTGGGTTGCAAAGTTATAAATAAGTTTAAATAGTTCACTAACTAGTTAGACACTAATTCACCCCCCCCCCCTCTCAGTGTCTTTGGGACTGTCATTGAATCTAATAGTGGATTCCAATATGAGGATTAGTTTTTTAGTGTTCAGTGTTGCAATGTTCTGGTGATTGATTTGTTGTGCTTTGGTATGTTCATATCTTGAGTCATGGATTTGGGAGAGTGTTTTGGATGTTAATGTGTATCTTTATTTCAGATGGTTCATGATTTAGTGCTCCACAAGTTATCTTTCTAGTCCAAATTGTTGTTGTTAAGTATTCTTGAGTGTTTTGGATTAAGGAAAAAATAGGTTTTGAAGGGACCCTGAAACCCTTTACAAAATGATTCTAAGAGGAATAGAATCAAAGATTATCATCCAAAACAAAATGGGATACAAGGAAAAGCATTAGAAACAACAACCAAAGAGACAACAAAAGCCTATCTGGGCACAAAAATGTAGTAAGGAAACCTAACCCAGACACAGACAAAAGAAACAACCAAAAAACAACACAGACCTAGTTACATAAGGCTTTTGAGGGTCTCAGCCTTAAGGACATTCATTGTATTAGCCGCAATCTTCATAGCTTTGTAATCCACATTCTTAATAGCTGCCTTTTTATTCATATTCCCATAGGTCCTTTTGCAGGGTCCTTCTCCACTCTAAGCCGCCTCAACATCATCCCCAATGATGACAACAACCCTATCCTGCTGCTCTAGACTATTCACCATAGTGTTCATAATAACCGCAAAATGTTTGACAATATTTTGATTGCTTGCCATAATAGTTTTGAGGGTGTCTTGGATTTTATTATAGCCTTCCTCAGCATGGGTAATGTGATCCTCCAATATTTTCTTTAGTTGATCAGCCCCTTCACCCATCTTCTTGATGCAAACCATAACCAACTTCTTCTCATCCTATGTCCAATTCACCATATTATTCTGATTAACTTGAGTAGAACTAGAAGGGATCACTTCCATTTTTCTTCCCAGGGCTCTTTGGTTGATCCTTATATCCTTTAGTTCATGGAACAACCATTTGAACATGTTGAAAGTGTCAATAGTGTGTTCATGAGCCATGCCCAGTACATTATCATAATCCTCCCTCTTATTGTTAAGCTTGACAATCTTGAGAGAAAGGTCTTCAATTTCAGTCGCACCCACATTACCAGTCTCCTTATTAGATGAAGGAGAGGTCATGACATTATGGCACTCAAGTTCCTTACCATTTTCTACCTTCTCGCTAGAAGAGGGGGAGCCATTCTCATCAAAAGTGGAATAGGAGGACATAACAATTTTCTTTTGGCCTTTTATACCCTTCCTCACCTTAGGTTTTGAACTCGAGGGTATTTTAATTTTAGGTTTTTTTAGGGGGGGGGGAATTCCCTTCAAACCCAAACCCATAAGCTTCATTGTCATACTCACTCTCACTAGTATATTCATTCTTAGAAGCAATGTGGATACAAACATCAAGAGGAGGAAGAGCATGGAAATGGGCATCAATAAGGACCCGCATGCCTTTGTGCAAGATAGGAAACTTGGAAGGGTTCTTGCGGTGGTCACTAAAATTAACCCTAAGAGAAGACATGAGATAGAAAGGGAAAGGCACCTTCACACTATGGCGGAAATGATTCAAAATAACAAAGTGATGACCATACACCCTAGTATAATGACCATCGAAAGTAAGGTAATTCATGACTACCTTAAGGAGCTTCTGCCAGAAAGACTTAATGACCGCAGTATCATAGTAACAGGTCATCTTTTTAAAAAATTTGGTCCATTCCGCCTCCTTGGGGAAATTCTGTACAACTTGCTCAATATACATTGTCTTTGTAATACTTCATACCATCCATAGATAACCCTGTGACCTGTGCTATAAGAGCTTCATCAACCAAGACCTTTCGATCATGAAGAACAATCATTCCATCCTTTTGATTCTGAGCAAAATAGTTCATGACATCCTAATTATGCCCTTGAAGCCTCTCAGTGTAGGGGTAAACCCCCCTTTCTCCAATATCCACCATAGCTTCTTTTCATTCTTCAATTGTACACACCTAGGCAACTCAATTCTTTTTCTTGCACCACCCATTCTAACTTGCTCTCTATAAAACTCACTGCAAATAATTTTCAGAGTGAAAGTTAGACTCCAAAAAATGTTTAAAATAGTTCACAAAGCATGCAAAATAAGTTCGCATTGATTCTTATGTCCTCTCTGGCCACCTGTCTCAATTAGGAAAGTTTTAATAACTATAGAAACACTCAGAGTCATTATGGAACAAGCTATAATTAAATTTACTCTCCTGACTTCCCTCGTGGAATAAATGCATAGAAAATTCTGAGTCCAGTCTGTCACCTTGGGTCCAACTAAGTTGTTCCTTACACATCACTCCTCTATTGGCAAGGAAGTCGGCCACCACATTGGCTTGTTAATATACATGAACAATAATGCATTTATCAAAGGTTTTAATAATATATTTTTCCTTCTTCATCCATATATCAACATTCCAAGCCAGAGTAGATTAGCCCTTTAGGTAGTTGATAATATTCTTTGAGTCTCCCTCGACCCAAACAAGCTTAAAGTTGTACTTTTTAGCAAGTTTTAAGTTGTGATAGGATCCTATAGCTTCAATGACATTATTAGTCTATTTTCCAAGAGGGATAGTAATAGCAGAAATGAAGTTGCCATAGTGATCTCGTAGCACCCCCTCACAACTAGCTTGAACAGTGTTCCCTCTAGCTGCACCATCAAAATTGATTTTCACCCATCCTTGGGGAGGAAAATTCCAACTAATGTTGTCCCTAGGATTGACCATTTGAAGAAGATGACCAAAATCCCAATCCTTGAAAACATTAGCTTCATACTCCTTAAGGATTCTAATTTGAAAAAGAACATTGGAGCTAATAGTTGAGAGATTATCAGATATGGCTCTAGATATTTTATTGAAAACAATATCATGAGGGAGATAGATATTCTTGAAGATACGATTATTACGTTCTTTCCATAAACCCCACACCATGTGAGGAAACCCAAAGGACCATAGCTTCTTCAAGATAAGATTTCTTGAGGGCAGGTTCCATTGGTGAACAAACTCCTTTATGGCCCCTGGGAGAGTCCAACAAAAACCCCATTTCTGAAGCACCAATCCCCAAATCATAGAAGTGTGAGAATAGTGTAAAAATAGATGATCAATAGATTCAACATCCCTCATGCACAAGTAGCATCTATTTGGGATAGAAAAGCCTCTCTTAACAATATTTTCTGTTGTTAAGATTTTATTAAGAATGAGGAGCCAAATAAACATATTGACCTTAGGGGAGAGGTCCTTGATCCACATCTTAGAACACCAAGAGACATGGGGTTCCTTACAACAATCCATAGAAGGAACAAAAAACTTCCCATTAGGAGTGAATTTCCAAAAACCATCATCTTCCACAGCATCCTCTAGACCAAAAGAGTTTAGGGAAAGCTACAAATGAGTTAAAGAAGTATTAACAACATAAAGGTTCACCCACTTACCCTCCTTCCGATAGTCAGCCACCTTTAAGCCAAAAGATGCCACACAAAGATCCCTTAAAGATCCCAAAGTAGGATCAGAAGCAAGCGAGTGAATCCCGATCCAACAATCATCCCAAAACCAGATACTTCTGCCATTCCCCAACTTCCAATAGGCTCCCCAACTAGCCACTTCCCTATTCTTGAGGATATTGTTCCAAAGATGAGACCCAGCGGGGATATGAAAATAACTCAAAAAATCCTACAAAGAATGAATATTAGAGAGGTATTTATTGTTCCATAAAGTGTTCTTGAGTGTTAGCGTGTTGATCAATGAAGATTTAAATGAGTGGTGTCTGTGCAGCTATTGCGGATGATTTTAACTTGCTTGTTGGTATTTCCTAATCATGTCCTATTTGTTTTGATGGTCTACATTGAACGTTGTGCACTTTCCTGAAGATCTTATGGATCCTGTGATATTATTTTTGTTATGCAATATTTTCGGTGGTGTAGCATGTTGCGATTGATCTTGGCGGTATTTCTAGTGGTGTTGCATGTTTGTGGATTTTATTTAGGTCCATACTATGTCATCTATGGCATTGTATTGGTCTGATGGTTGATTTGTGTATCGTCTGATGTAATTTTGTAATTAGGTATTGAGGGTTTTGAGTCGATATTGTGGTGAAGGTTGATGAATTATATAAATGGGTGTTAGGTTCATGTAATTCATGACTGGGGGTTGTGTCTACATTATCAATGTGTGGTTTATGTGCACATTAGTGAATTTATCCTTCGCTATAGTGTATTGAGCAGAGATTGTTGCAGGTCAGACAAATGTGCTTAATCATAATCGTCATCAAGAATTAGGAGATGTTATTCTTTCAGCTCATCCTAACTGAATTATAGTCCGAATATTATTGTAAGGTAGTGAACCTTCCCTAAGGGTTGGAGCCTTCTAGATCATTGAATTTTGAGCAGTGAGCTCTAGGCAATGTGCCTGAATGCATGTGCATTCCCCATTGTAATATTTACACATACTACTGGAGAGTATCATCTTATTGTGGGTAGGTTCCCACCGCTATTTTTCTCTTAACGAGGTTTTCCAGGTCAAAATCTTGGTGTTATGTGTTCATCTTGGCTATTGTTGTAGTTTTTTAGATCTGAGATTGTGCTTAAATTGAATGATCTGGTGAAAACTGATTCACCCCCCTCTCAGTTTTCCTTCATTGTTGTTGCCAACAGTATTCATCATCGAGCATCTCTAGAGATCTTCAATGCTGCATTGTTCATTCATCAATTATGGAGCATCATCACATCAATCATATGCAAGCATGTGTGTGTGATTAGGGTTTTGTCATGTGCATGCCATTTCATACAACATATGTGATAACATTCAAGAAGAACAGTATCATTATCAGTCATTTTAGATCTGAGGTATATATTTCTATTATTTATTTTAGTATTTGCAATATTTCAATCAAGGTTAATTCCTTAATTGGGGTTTGACTTAGGCAAGCCCCAATTCTCAACCTCTTTCCTGTTCTTTCTATGTGTAGGAAATAAGTACGGAGTTGCGATCTTCAAAATTGGCATTATTTGTAGAGATGAATAAACCCCTTTTGGTGTGTGAAAAGGTAGGAGGATCAGGGTGAATTTTGCTCTAGTCCCAACATTTTTGGAGCTTTCTTGATGATCATATTAAAATCTTCTTATATTCCTTAGATCCAAGTGCGTGCCTCAATCTGACATCTATAACTCACTATTTCTGCATTTTTACCTTCATTTTCAGCACTTTACCATAATTTTAGAAATTCAACTCACAAAAGAGGGTAAACAAATCAACCCCTTGAATCCAATCAATATTCAGTCCTTATCCTTGTTGTTTTGTGATTTAATCTATTGGATCTTATTCTTTTGAATGTAATAGGTCCCTAATAAACAATTCGCATTTTTATCCTTCTTGTGGTGGAAACACTAATTTTTCACCCACATTACAATGAGTAGAAGAGTATGAACTGTGTGAGTGATAGAGTAGTGGTATGCAAGGTATGTGAGAAAGAAGAGAAGTAACAATAAGTGAGCAGTATGGAGTGTGAATAGTAGAATATGATGTATGTGTAAGAGCAAAGGTCAATGTGGAATAGTGCGAGTGCTGATAGTGTTGCAGTAATCCCTTACCGGATTAGTTGTAGGCAATTGTGGACAGGTTGGAGAGATCCCTTACTGGATCTAGTGTGAGTTGTTATCTGAGATTATCTTGGAACTAACTTCATGCATTTTGAGATGCAGTTTTCTTTAGTTTATTTATTTCTATTGCAGTGAGCATTCTACAAGTGAGCCACATTGTGTTCTAGCAATGAGCCATTTGACAATGAGCCACCCTTTTGTAAACACCATATAACTATTTATATTATCTTTAGAGTTAAAACTCTTGATGGTTTTTCCCATTTGGATTTTCCATGTATAAAATCCAATGTTCATTTTGTGGTTATGTTGCTTATTTATTTTGCATTTGTTGATTCATGTTGATGAGATTAATTGATAAGGTTAATATATCAATAAAAGTTTTATAATTATGGTAATACTGATTCACCCCCCCCCCCCCCACTCTTTGTATTTTGATCCATTCAACCATTCAACACTAAAAATTTTGTAGGCAAAAAAAGAGAAACATTCTAATAGCTTCCATCCTAGCAACTAGAGCAAATGTTTCTTCAAAATCAATACCTTCTACCTGAGAAGCCTTTACATGCCAAATTTGCCTTGTTCCTTATGAATTGTCCTTGTTTATTCAATTTGTTCCAAAACACCCACTTAGTTCCTATCAAATTTTTATCCACCGGTCTAGGTACTAGCTCCCAAGTGTTATTCTTCTATATTTAATTCAATTCTTCTCCCATTGATCTTTTTGAACACAGAGTCCCACTGAGAGGGGGTGAATCAATGGTTCGTGAACTATTTAACCTTTCAAAGCAGCTCTAGAATACCTATTAATAATTTAAGCACTAAACAAACAGACTGGTAAAGCAAGAAGGAAAGCTAAATAGATCAATCATACAAATGCAACTCACAACACTAGATATATGAGGAGAACCCAATATGGGAAAAACCTTGGTGAGAAAAGTTGTTGGAGACTACTGCTCCAATCCAGCCTCACAAGTAAAATACTGGATTACAAAGATTTAGGGAACCAACCCAAGGAGCACCAACCCCTTCTTCTTTAGGGAACCAACCCAAGGAGAACCAACCCCTGCACCAAGCTCCAACTTGGCGATGTATATTGAAATACAATTTAGATACAATTAAGGCTTCTTGTTGCAAATTAATTCTGCAACTCTTGATCAAATATCTTCATGTCGGTTGATAGTCTTTTCTCCTCCACTAAATCTGACACTACCGGTTATGAGATTGCTTTCTCTAATTCTTGGCCCCTATTATCACTCTTTCTTTCAGACAGTCCCACCACACACTGTGTCACACCTGGATGCTGCCTTCCTCTACTACACCTTGTCGGTTTAGCTTAATTATGAAACTATAGTTATATTGGTACTCAATCACTACCAGTTAAACCCTCTCATAGGCCTATTTTCTCACTTAATCTACAACTTTCTTAGATTAAATTCTAGGGCCACAATCCTTCTCTTAATCTCTCTTCTCTCTTTTCCTTCTCTGAAAAGGAGAATATTGTGGGTTCCTACACCAGGTTTCCTCATTAAAATACTATGTTATGGTGTGTTTCTCATGTTGTTGTTATTGTTCTTATTTACTGCATTATTTCTGGTTTACCGGTACTCAGCTTTAATATGCTTTTCATGTTTTAAATCAAGTAATTTGATATACCGGTTAGATACTGATTCACCCCCCCCTCTCAGTATCTTTGGGAATCCTAACAATCATATGGTTCCCATCTTTCTTTATGTACAAATTGCTATCAGCACTTCCCTTTTTGAATCCCTTCTCCTTCAGGTACTGATCTAATCTTGAATACCATGCTCTAGGAGCTATCTTTAGACCTTACAAGGCCTTCTTCAATTGACACACAAATGTCTCATCATCATGCAACAAAAACCCTTCCGGTTGCTCCATGTACACTTCTTCTTCCAAATTTCCATTTAGGAAGTCAAATTTTACATCCATTTGGTATACTTTATAACCCTTGTAGGCAAAGAAGGCTAGAAACATTCTAATTGCTTCTAATCTAGCTACTAGTGCAAATGTTTCTTCAAAGTCAATCCCCTCTACCTGAGAGTATTCTTTGCACACCAGTCTAGCTTTATGCCTAACAATCTTTCCTTCTTCATTCATCTTATTCCGATAGACCCATTTTGGGCCAATGATGTTCTTGTCTTCCGGTCTAGGGACTAATTCCTAAGTCTTGTTCTTCTCAATTTGTTGCATTTCTTCTTCCATGGCATCCATTGACTCTTGTCTTCTACTGGCCTCATTGATTTTTTTGGGTTCAACTTCAGTCATGAGGTATAGGTTGACTTGTTCATCATCCTAGGAAAATCTTCTTCTAGTCTGTACACCATCACTCTTATTTCCCAGAATTTTCTCTTCTGGGTGATTCAGTTGTACATACCGGTTGGGAGCCTTCTTGGATGCTTCCTCTAGTTCAATGTCTAACTAAGATTCATCATCTTCATCACCTGAATTATCATACCGGTTAACCTATGGTTGACATCCTTTGTGCATATCCTCGTCACCTTTTACATGCACACTGTCAATGACTCTTCTTAGTCTTTTGTTGTAGAATTTGTAGGCCTTGTTGTTGTAATACCCTAAAATTGGTCATCTAAACCATGGGCCCCTAATCTCGACAACATCACCAAGGTCCTAACCAAAGGCAATTTAATTAATCTTGAGCACATTATTAATTCTTTAATTATCAAAAATCACATGGCAAATCAACTACTCAATATTAATTAAATATTTATTTAATTAATTGAATCATTTCCAATAATATCATTTTGATCAATTATCCCATTTTAATTTATTAAATATCCTTGCATATTTAATTAATTAATAAATTTGCCATTCAATCATGCAAAAATGATTAATTTATTACAAAAGAATTAATTTATTACAAAGAGTTGAATTAAAAATAAAACAAAAAAAGAATTGAATTGAGAGAGAAATCAAACTTGAGATATTATTTCTTTTTCTAAATTTAGAACTTGAAATCAGAAAAAAATTTAATTGAATTATTGAATTATTCTCTAAAATCGGAACTCAAAGCTTTTCAAAATAGAAAAAGAAGTTTAGTTGCATTGAAAAGACCTTTTTCTTGAATAAATTAAAGAATTATCTATTTTTATCCTATATGCATGGAATTAATTTATTATTATTTTCCAATGCAACTTGGACTTCTAATTTGAATGCATTTCAATTAAATTATAATTGGAATCTATCTCAAGGTTAACTAAACATGATTTCTCAATTATTTTCAATTAATCCTAAATTGAGCTTTTTCTCTTCTGATTCTCTATAAATTCAGTCTTCAACTCTCATTCCAGTTCACCCCAGAGATTTTTGAGAACACGCTTGGAGATTATTATCACACTAATTTCACTCTAGAGTCATTGAATATTATTGTGCTTTTTAGATTATTTGCATCCATTTTCCATTCATTATTGCTTGCATCCATTGTTGCTTGAATTGATTGTTATTGCTTGAATTATTCATCCATCTTGCATCCATATAGCTTAATATCATATAGATTAAATCCTTCGTCTTGGTGTAGTCTAGTCACTGGTATTGCTTATAAAAATTTGAGAGCAATCTTATACTCGCATCTTTTAGAAGGCAATTGGTTGCTTTGCTATGGTTTATTTCTTATTGATTATTGATTATTAACCATGCATATAATGACTTAATTGAAGTGTTGTGCTTGCAGCTACAGGTTCACTTTTTCACACACACATCTCTGGCGCCCACCGTGGGGCTCGAAGACTACATTTTTTTTCGGCCTCTAAGACTAACTGTTTTATTTTTTGTTATTTTCCAGGTTTCAGATTTTTTGGTTTTTCATCTATACATCTCGTATGACAATTTTTACAGACTGAAACAATAAATTGCAGGTGTCACACGAATTGCAAATATCTTATCATACGAGTAGATCCTCTGTCGTACGAGTAGATCCTCTGTCGTACGAACATAAATCCTCTGTCGTACAAGCTGAAATCATCAGCAATCTTATTTCGTACAATATTGCATCCTGTCTCATACGAGTCAGGGGTTTGTCGTACGATTCTGTATTTTCTGGTAAAAGAGGCAAATTTCATAATTTTTTTTCATTTCTGATTGATTATTCTGACAACTGACCCTAATTGTTTATCTGTCTATCTCAGAGTTTTTCACAGCCTAACTAGTTTTTGCAGAATGCTTGTCAAAGAATATGCTTGTCGCACAAAGACAATATGACTACTGATTCATTGTCTTTGCAAGTTGCCTAAGGAGAATCGACTAAACATCATGTATTCTTTAAATTCATTTTTTAGGAACCTAACTTACTATCTGGTTAAAGAACAGATTTGTCTTTTGTGCTTTTAGAAGATTTTGAGAGGTAGGAGAGTATGCTCTTGTCTTTTTCTAGACAATCAGAAATCCAGACCCTTGAAGCTTTTTCTTTGATTGAGATTTGTACATCTTTAGCAGCCCTGCCCTCCCAAGGGGTTGAAAAACTCTTAAAGTCGTTACGGTCGGTGTGAGGGGAATGACCTAAGTGGGAATGGCTAGACGCCAAGTACTACAACCCACTATAAAATAAACGTGATTTGATGAAAATCAAGTCAACGATAATGCTCAGGAATAGCTCTCCTCTGTACCTTCGGGTTTATTAAACCTTGGTTTTCAAGGCTGGGAGACCTCTTCATTAAGTTTATACCTTGACATGTCGAACTGATCCCTGACTAAATCCAATTTAAAATTAGAAGCTACCTGGTTCATCTCTGAAAGGGGGATAATCTTTGTGCAAGAGAGATAGTGACTCTCCCAAGATACTTGTCATTTCATGCCCCCATTAGCATTTGGAGTCAGATAATACGACGTTGAGAATCCATTGCGTGAGACTCAGTGGCTATATTCTGATTAGCTGTTGGGTGTGTATCTGAGTCTACAAGAAAAGGTTTTCTTTCCTCACCAAATTCCTTAGGGTTTGCATGTTGTGATTGGAGTCACTTTACATACTACTTGTTTTCTGTGTTTTCATCCCTGAAACAAAAACTGAAATACCAAAAATTAGTGAAGACTAGAAATAAACTCAATGAGTCAAAACTTTGTCCGTGTCAAAAACTAGTCCATTCCTAAGTCAAAACTCTGTTCATGTCAGAAACTAGTCCATCCTAAGTCAAAGTTCTATCCGTGTCAGAAAACTAGTCCATTTTAAGTCGAAACTCTGTCCGAGTCAGAAATTAGTCTATCCTAGTAAAAAATCAGTCCATCTCAGAATTGGTCATACTCAGTTATCATACTCAACAATCAGGAAAAACTCAATTCCTAGGCTCTGTCCTGTGGACAGTCGTACGAGTCTGATAATTCATCATCCTATAACACATCCTGTGTCGTACGAGTTTTCTGGTTTGTCATCCTAGATATAATCCTATGTCGTATGAGTTATTTTATTCTGTTGTCTAGCTCTGTATCCTGTCTCGTATGAGATAGAATTGCCCTCAGTCTTTTGTCATCCTGCAAATACCCATTTTTCATATGGTATGAGGTAGCAACTCATACCAAACATAACTATTGTCATCCTGTAGCTGCTAAATTGTCGTCCAGTCTAGAAAATATTATTGTACGAGTCTCTGGTTTTGTTAGAATAGAATAGTCAAACTTGCCTAAAAATAGCTTACAACAAACATAATACTGGTTATCATTTTCTTGAGCATAAATAGATCAAGATAGTGTACCTCTGCCATTTGCATTGCATGATTTGGTCGATCACCTTTCAGCTAGTCCAATCAAACTACCTATCAAATTTTAGTCACTTAGATAACATCTTATACAAGATAGATCATTCCTGAAACCAGACTGAATCTTACACTATGCTTAAAATCAACTTAGGTAATGTCTTAGACAGGATAGATTATTCCTGAAATCAGACTAAATCTCAGTTGTTTCTCCTAAACAATACTCTAAACAGAACAACTAGCTCTGAAATTGATCTTGACCTCTGCATCAAAAAATGACTTTAGGTCACACTAATCCATAAAAATGCCTATTCAAACCAGGAGTTCTCATAAGAAACAAGCCAAAGGAAAAGAACAAACCTTCACCTATCAAGATAATCCATTCTACGTGAAGGATCCACTCACCGACATGCCGTCGTCATCGGGTGGAACAATTTTTGATGAACCGAAATCTCCCACTATACATGAGATAGAATACAATGATGGAAACAAAAACGACCATAATATTCCTGAAAATCATAATGACTCCTCATCATCAAGTGAGATTGACGAAGATGTTGAACCTCCAGAAAAAGAAATCCTTGACTGTCAGAAAGACAAAGACTTCAGAAAAATGATGAAAACTATCATGACCACAGAGAAGGAAGACTATTTCTTAGAACTAGCAAAACAAGGTGCCAAACTTCCTATTGGATATGATGTTCAAACACTTGTTACTAAAAGGGAAGACTCACCTATACTCATGGTACACAAATAGTTACTAGCTTTGTGGATGGAGGTCACAGAACTGAAGAATAAGGACAAGTCCCTGAAACAATATTCTCTGGAAACAATATGTCCCTTTCCATTTGATAAGAATCTACAAATGCCTCCATTTCCTTCACGAGTGGAAATCCCAAAGTTTGACAAATATAACGATACCTCAGATCCTCAAGATCATGTTAGGGAATTTAGTGTTGCTTGTATGGAATTCATGCACGATCAAACGTACCTCATGCGTCTCTTCCCAAGGAGTTTAGGGGGTCAAGCAATGGAATGGTTCTCAAGTCTACCCAAAGGAATAAAAACATTCGAAGAACTAATCCAACTATTTTTACAACAATACTCATACAACATTCGACATCCTGTAACTATGATCGATCTTTGTAATACTCAACAAAAAATAGGGGAACCTCTTCTTACTTTTCTCCAATGCTGGAGAAAGATGTTCTCTAGGTACCCATGACCTATTCCAGACTCTGAGAAAATGGATATATTTGTCAATAACTTAGTCCCTGAACTGAAATATAGCATACAAATGCAAGTACACCCATCATTTAATAAAATGGTAGATAATGCCATTTGAATGGAGGATGTGCTCATAAAGAAGGGAGATATCACACCTTGGAAAGAAACACAAACAGGATCTAGCTCTAAAGAGAAGAACAAGTATTGGAAATTTGCCAAAGATAACAATAAGAATGTTGTTAATGATGGAGTAGTAGATGCTGTCAAAACCAACTCAAAATCCACAATATTCAACTTGGCTAGTGGTACACAAGAACTTAAAGCTGCAGAGATTACAACAGAGAATCCGCCAAAGAAAACAAAGGAATGGTTCAAAGAAAAGCCTTGGCTTTCCAAACCTAAGCATGATTTTACTCCTCTTGAAGAATCATATGAATCCGCTTTCAAAACTCGATTGGCAAACAACTTGATAACACTACCAGATAACTCTAGACCATATGATCCTGATGTCAAACCAAGATGGTGCAGAGAAAATGAATACTATGACTTCCATCGGAATAAGGGTCATAACATAAACAATTGCATGAAGCTAAAACATGAGATTCAGGATCTCATAGATGCTGGTAAAGTTGTTATTGGGAATCATCCAACCAATTTTGATCATAAAGCATTTAAAGACCCTTTGCCTGCTTACAAACAAGGTGATTCCTCAAAGACCAAAGGAGGTGCCAAGGTAAATTATACTTATGCTAGCCAGGACAACGTTATCAACATGATTGAACCTTCACACTCGAAATATTGCAATGTGATTATAGTTCAAGATAAACCAAATGAATCATGATATGCAAGAGCTCTGACCCGATCTCAAAAGAAAGTTACCCTCCAAGGAGCTAGTTCTTCCAACTCGGCTCAAGAAATGTCAAATCCAACAGCCTTGCCAAACAAACAAAAGGAATCAACCTTGGACAAATTTAAAAGATTAACCTCATCATCATCCTCTGGATACAGCGTGGTTGAATAGTTAAAAAGGACAAATGCTCAAATTTCAATTTTTGAATTGCTACAGCTCTCATCTACTCACAAGGAAATCCTAGACAAAGCATTGCTCACTACCAACGTTCCAAAAGATTTAGACATTGATCAGTTTCAGTCTATGGTGGGTCATCTGACTTCACCTCACTATTTGACCTTCTCTAAAGAAGATGACAATTCATTATATCATCCACATAACCAGCCATTACATATTGAAGCCATGATCCACAAACACAGAGTTAAACGTGTTTTGATAGATGGAGGCGCGAGGTTGAATATTTGTACTTATCATCTGCTTACACAACTAAGATTCTTTGAAAATGTCATTGATCCAAGCAAGAAAATAACAATTAAAGCCTATGATGAAGAAGAGAGGACCTCCAAAGGTCTGGTATCATTACCAATCAGAGTGGGACTAGTAGAGAGAGATGTCCTTTTCCAGGTTCTCGATATTCCATTGTCTTACAATATATTATTGGGTAGGCCATGGATTCATGAAATGAAGGCAGTACCATCAACATATCACCAATGCTTAAAGTTTCCTTATAATAGAGTTGAAGTCAATATTCCTACTGATCCAAATATCATCTGTAATGCATTGACAAAAGGTGTAGATACTTTTGTGCCTCATAATAGGGCAGCCTCTCCAAACGAATATCCAGAAACATTGATGAAAGACTTAGAAAAGAGATTGAAGATTATAGATATCGGCATGGATGGCTACAAGATAGAACCGGTACTATCATTAGTTTCTCTCCCTCCATCACCAAAATAGTTGGGCAAGCCATCAGAGGCTATGAGAACATAAAATTCAACTCCGAATACTATATATGATGGTCTCTTTATATAGTCTTCTACCTCCTTGGTGGATGAAATAGAAGAGGATGTTGTGCTTAACTGGCTTTCTAAGGAAGATAGTCCAAATGAGGAGGTACAACATTGTGAGATTTCCTCAAACCAATATGGTCATGGTTACAAAATGATTCAGCACATGGGGTACTCAAGTACTGGTCCTTTGGGCAAATAAAAAGAAGGTATTACCGAACCAATTTAGCTACAAACCAAATCCACACATGATAAGGCTAGACTAGGATATAATCCGAAAAAGACATCAGACCAAAAACATGTTTCTAAGTCTAAGTGCTTGAAAAAGATAACGCCTTTAACATTACATGAAGCAAACACTAAACAAACAAAAGTAGAGTGTAGACAAGAGAAAGAGGAATCAACAGTCAAGAAAGAAGAAATAGTCAGTGCTCAAGCTTTGATGGTATCAGCTACGATAATACAAGAAGTTGAGGTTCCTGAGGATATAAGAGATGAAGTCGTAAGAATCAAAGAATTGTTTGCACCATTAAAAGTTCTGGTCACATATACTGGCAGGCAACAAGTAGATGATTCGGAGACTAATTCAAACGAGTATGAATGGGGTCTTAACTATCTTTCAGACACATCCACTACAGAAACTCCAGAAGAATCTAGTGGTGTCATAGATGATACTCAAGAGTTGATGCGCATAAAACTAGAGAGGGAAATACAAGAAATTAGACAAAAGAGGCAAGCAAATTATGAACAAGGATTGAAAGAAGGAACAATACCAGAAAGCTTCTCATCTATGTGTCCTTATCCTAAAATAGAACAAATCAGTTATGGAACTACATAGGAAGAGTTAGAAGCTACAGAACAAGAACCAGTCATTAGTCCAAAAGAAGCTGAATGGAGTAGATGACAAAAAATCATAGAAACAATGAGATCATGTCAACAGGTGTGTCAAATACAAATGACAAATGAACCACAACATGAAGGAACTTGTAACATTAAAGATGTTAGTATTGATACCATACATATGCTTACTACATCACCTGAAAGAGACTTGGAAACTTCATCCAATGACTCTGATGACTCTGATGACAGTCCTGTTCATGATGATATCCACTCAGCCTCAGATTCTGAATCATCTAATACAAACAATGAAAAGTTGCCTACTAGTCTTATTGCTATTAAACCATGATATGATGTCCAATCCGGTGTAGTAAACGATGTTACAAGTATGTCTATTGGATTAGATCGATTAAATATTAACGTGAACTTTAATAATCATGATTTGACTCTTCTTGGTCTCGAGACACTTACGTAAGGTATTATTCTGGAACTTGACTTTTCGATCTATAGCTGTGATAACAATACCATGAACGCTCTTGAACCTATCCAAAATTTGTCCTTAGTACATCCCAAATTGATTGACTGTACTTTACAGAATCAACCCATGGATATACCTAATTTTGCCAATGACTATACATTATTATCTCAATGTAGTCGAACCTATAAACTCTTCCACCAGTGAATAGAGTGAAAATATGACTGAAGTAGAGATCAAGTATCTTAGTCACAAAAACAAGAAAATTAAAAATAAAAGATCTGATGGCAAAAACCATATTGTGGTGGTGTCAGAATCTAAAAAAGAGAAAATAAAGGATGTACCTAAAGGTGAAAACCTCTTTGAGGTGCCTGAAGGTGAGATACTTGGTATACTACCCAGTCATTTTCAGGAGCGGTCTTCCATATTGATCGAGAGCCAACTCAACTAGTGAATATAGGGAATCAAGAGACACCACAAATCATTCACATAGCTCAATCACTATCAACAGAAGAATTGAAGGAGTTCACTCAGCTATTCCTAGAAAAGAAAATAAACTTTGCATGGACGTACTATGATATGCCTGGCTTGGATCCTGATCTCATTATGCACCATCTCTCAATCACACCAAGAGTAAAACCAGTTAAACAAAAACTCCGTAAGATGCACCCGCATGTCGCACTATTGGTCAAACCTGAACTAGAGAAACTGCTCAAAGCTGGATTTATCAGAGCAATAGATTATGCTGAATGGATTTCCAACATAGTGCCTGTGTCGAAGGTAGATAAATCTATCAGAGTTTGTACAGATTTTAGAGATTTCAACAAAGCATGTCCAAAAGAAAACTTTCGATTGCCAAATATTGATATGATAGTCGACATGACGGCTGGGTATGAGATGTACTCACTAATGGACAGATTTTCTGGTTACAATTAGATTAAAATCGCTCTTGGAGATCAAGAAAAGATAGCTTTCACCTGTGCATGGGGAACCTTTTGCTGGAATGTTATGCCATTTGGGTTAAAGAATGCAGGGGCAACCTATCAAAGAGTAGTTACAACTATCTTTCATGACATGATGCATAAGAATATGGAAGATTATGTTGATGACACCTTAGTGAAGACTATAAAAAGATCAACACATATTCAAGAGATAGGTCCAATACTTGACAGAATGGAAAAGTTTAAGCTCTAATTAAATCCAAAGAAGTGTGCATTCAGAGTGACATCTGGTAAACTACTTGGCTACATCATTTCATAGAAGGGAATCGAGGTTGATCCTGAGAAGGTCCAAGCTATAATGGAAATGCCGCCTCCAAAGGACATCAGTCAAATGAGAAGTCTATAGGGACATCTCCAATCCATTAGAAGATTCATTTTTCAACTAGCAGACAAAGCTCAACCCTTTACAAAAGTATTGAGAAAAGGAATAATATACAACTGGGATCAGCAATGTGAACAACATCTTCAACAGATAAAAGAGTACCTATCTAATCCACCAATATTGATGCCACCTATTCAGGGTGAGCCACTAATCTTATATATATCAGCAACTGATTCATCACTGGGGGCACTTCTGGCACAACAAGATGACAACAAAAAGGAAAGAGCTATTTATTACATCAGCAGGACATTAGTGTCTTATGAAATGAGATATAGTATAATATAAAAATCATGCTTGGCATTAGTCTTTGCATCACAGAAATTGAGGCACTATATGCTAGCGCATTCAATCAAGTTGGTGGCCAAAATCGATCCACTCAAGTATCTTCTTAATAAAGAAACACTCACCGGAAGATTGGCAAAGTGGGTAATGATCCTTACAAAGTTTGAGATTGAATATGTGGAACACAAAGCCATAAAAGGACAGGTAATTGCTGATCAAATTGTTGAAGCTCCACTTGAGGATACTCAACCACTACACATTGAGTTCCTAGATGAATCAATAATGCATCTTACTCAACAACCCTAGAAGATGTTCTTTGATGGTTCCTTTACTCAAAATGGTTTAGGTGCTGACATACTATTCATTACTCCTCAGAAGTATTCAATTCCAAAGTCTTATAAGATTTTGTTTCCCTGCACAAACAACATTGCAGAATATGAAGCTTTGGTGAATGGAATAAAACTAGCCATTTAATGGAAGGTTGCTGAATTACATGTCTATGGAGATTCTCAGTTGGTCATCAATTAGATCAATGATACATATCACACTCAAGATGAGAAATTGATGCCTTACAAGAGGATGGTGGATGATTTCAAGAAGTACTTTGCTTTTGTATCATTCCAACAGATTCCTAGATTAGTGAATAGAGCAGCAGATGCTATGGCTACCTTGGCATCTATACCTTAGCTACAGGAATCCAATTTTCACTTTGATTTTCTGGTGGAAGAGTTATATTACCCTGCTTATGGTTCTCCTGAGACCCAAATAGTCTGTTCTATTATTGGACATGACTCATCCTGATACAACCACATCTATTCCTATCTATGCGATCAAATTATCCCTGAAAACCTTACTCGTAACGAGAAAAGAAACCTAACTCTAAACGCTTCGTGGTATGTTATCATAGCTAACGATTTATTTAGACAAGGTTTGGATGGTACATTGCTTAGATGTCTAGAAACTGAAGAATCTAAATGTGCATTATCGGAAGTCCATGAAGGTATTTGTGGATCTCATTCGAATGGTTTTACTTTAGCTCGAAAACTATTATGGGTTGGCTACTACTGGCCAGATAAGGAAAAAGATGCCATTAAATTTGCTAAGACTTGTGAGAAATGTCAGCTTCATGGAAATCTCATACAAGCCCCGGCAAGGGACCTCATACCATTTATAACACACTGGCCTTTTCAGTAATGGGCCTTTGATCTCATTGTTCAGATATATCTAGCTTCATCCAATGGACATAAATTCATTATAATTGCCACTGAATATTTCACCAAGTGGGTAGAGACAGTTCCACTCATCAAAGCAACTGGTAAACAAGTAGCCTTGTTCATCCTAAACTATATAATTTGCAGGTATGGGATACCTTCATCCATCATGACTGATAATGGAGGACAATTCAAGAATAAATATCTGGACGAGCTTTGTGAGAAATTCAAAATAAAGCAACACTGGTCATCAGTATATTACCCTCAAGGTAATGGACAAGTTGAGACCTCTAACAAAAACCTACTGACTATCTTACATAGAATAGTGAACAAGTCTGGGAAGGATTGGCATCTGCAGCTCAATCCTGCACTATGGGCTTACAGAACCAGTATCAGAACACCTATTGGGGCTAAACCTTTTTCTTTGGTGTATGGGTCCAAAGTAGTATTACCTATTGAAGTAGAAATACCATCTCTAAGAGTTTCGTTGCAAGGTCTTGTTACTGATGAAGATCATAGAATATCTAGATTGCAAGAACTTGAATTGTTGGATGAGTGTCGGCAAGTGGCATTTGATCATCTCAGAGTGTATCAAAAGAGAATGTCTAGAGGGTATAACAAGAAGGTTCGACAAAGAGAATTTCAAGTTGGTGACCTAGTTCTGAGAGAGAATCCAAAAAATCAACAATTTCACGACAATAAAGGGAAGTTTGAACCCAACTGGTTGGGTCCCTACATTGTTACTATAGTATTCGGCTCTGGTGCCGATCAACTCTCAAGCTCAGAAGGAGAATAGCTCCATGAATCGATTAACACCATCCACTTGAAGAAATTCTTTGCTTAGCACTCTCTGCTCTAACAAACTTGTACAGTTGGAAAAAGTCCTGAAAAAATAAAAAAAAATGGAAAAAATCCTGAAGAAATCCAAAAAAAAAAAGAAAAAAGAGAAAAGAAAGAAAAAAATATATAAAAGAGAGAAATTGCCCTAGTGAAAACCTGGTAAATAGGCACCTTGGTAAATAAAAAATGAATCTCTGCCAAGCAAGTGAAAACCTAGCAAATAGGCGCCTCTTGTACTCAAGCGCTCCATCTATCAATGCAATGTTGGCATTTCCCGCTTTCAAGCATCTTTTGCTTTTGCTTGTACATATTTTCAGTCACTTTTGTGACATCGTGGTTCGTTGGAACCCTCATGACTTGAAACTGATCAATGTCCTAGTCTTAGGTTACTCGACTAAGCACATTACATATCCTAAGTAGTGTCAACCAAGTCATTCTTCTATCAGTGAAACCTGGTCGTCCACTCTGAGTCAGTTACATGTCTCCTAACTACCAAAGAGTTTATCATTGAGTTCACAAGAAAAACAACATAACAGAAAACAATCACTAAATAGTTTCAGCTATGAATGAAAATTTTCTTTGTATGTTGTCTTTTATATTGATTTTCGATTATTGTCCCTCTGAGTAACTCGAGGAAGTCTATTGTGACTAAGAGAAGCAAGGATTGGGGGCATAATATTTTCTTTGTTTTCTACTTGTAGGAATGATCCCGATGATCTGGAAACATGTAAATTAGCTGGGTGTCTATGATAAGAGCCTTCACATTAAGGTGAAATCACCTCACATACCTCGACTCCGCTTATTTGTATGCTACAGGGACGTCCATATCATTTCTTTGTTTGTTTTGAGGGAATTTCTTTATGATGCAATTTGGGTCCCAGCGAAATCTATCCAAGGATATGAATGAAAAAAGGGTCATTGCGGACAAGATAATTAAAATTGCATATTGAAAAAGAAAGGAACTCTAACCTGCCTATTGTTTTTGTTATGCTCAGTGATGAATCTTAAGTATTTTAAATCCAGTGACTAGGTTTAGGTTTCATTTCACATATCATTTTGCATTTTTGTGGATCTAGAGTGATTTCGGTATGGTAATAATCTCTTTATCTTCTGAATGAGAGCTGAAAGAATCATCATTTCTTACGCTAAGTGGTCTATTTATCATTATTTCTTCGATCGAGTACTTGTCTTTTGAGATGTTTAGCTGCATACATAACATTCATATAGATTCATTCATTTCATTATTATTCATTTACATTGATCTTATTGCATAGAAAAATGAAAAATTGCATTACTCATTACTCATCACTCATTTTCATTCATTTATTTGCATATAAAAAGAAACCAAAATATAGACATCCATATTCATTTGCATTACATACATTCTTGCTGAAATAAATGCATACATATAGAATAAAGCATATAGAAACATCTCATAGTCGATTGACACAAGTACAATGAAGTCAAAATAGATCTCGTATATATATCATATCAAGTATAAGGGTACAAAATGATGTCCAATGACATGTACAAACTCCCATCGGAGCAAGAATCGTATGGGCTACAAAAAATGGGTGTGTCTACAAAAAATATCCTAGCTACAAAAAGAATCATCTAGTTGGCGCTCTCTCCCTCATTGCTTGGTGGAGGAGGAGGAGCTTGATGCCCTAGATCCTGTCGAGGTGCTCATGCTTCCTCTGATCTAGCCATATACTGTGAATAGGGTTGCACCTGTTGTGCAACAAGAACTGTGACACTATATGCCACCACATAATATGCAGCCCTATTGCTCTGGAGAAGCATCTCCTATTGTAGAGACTCTATCTCTGCTCTTGACTCGGATCTCAATGCTGTGATTTGGCAATCACACTCGGCCCTATCCTCGACTAGCTGTCAGTCTCGCTTTGCCAGTTGAGTCTGAGCCACTGTCAACTATGATTGCAACTCTGCAAGGTGTGCTCTCATCGACCGTCCTGTGTTAGCTCCCTACTCTCTCACAGGCTCTCCGCCACCATCTCCACCACCATATCCACCTGTGGCTCCACCTTGCTCATCTCGCTATTGTCGGACCTACCTCAGAGTTGCTCACTCCTCCTCTCTACCACCCAACCTCACTCCTACTCTCCCAAGGGATCCACCCTCATCCCTCTGTTGTCCAACATCAGCTTGCACTCTACTGCTGCTAGCACTAGGATCACCACCAGTCCATCGTGGAGCATCTAGTCTCTGGCCCTGTCCCTACCTATGGCCTTGTCCCTATGCCTGTCCCTATGCCGGTACGGGGGCATCATCCTCCACATCCTCAATATGAGGAGCATGCTCTCCTGGATCTGTAAACTGAGGGAATGGATGCTGCTGAAAGTAATCCCTATACTGGGGCAATACCCTCGCATCTGCTATATCATCCAGGTAATCCCACCTCAAATGGTGTAAACCTGTCAGCTCTTGCATTGCTAAAGCATAGGATAGCCTAGGTGACCATCCCTGTCTCTCCTCATCGGCATATCGAGCATACATTGTATACTCCTGAGAGATCCCCTAAGGCCGACCATACTACCTCATCACTTGTGAAATGACGAATCGCTCCACAACAGTCTGTGATCTCCCAATCAATGGGCGTGTAATAAACAGGTCTCTCTGAACTGCCTGCCAGTCATCCCATGACTCCAACCCTCTATATGGTCTCCATATGATAGTTATTAGATCATCGAGCTGCCATCATCAGAAGTCTATCTAGCCCAGATGGGGTTGTGTAATATATCTGGCATACCTATAAATAATCGACTGCCCTGGCTCTCTACTGTCATCAACTATTAGCCGACAAACGAGAAGGTTCTCACAAGCCCACACCTGTAAAATGTACATCACTGTAGCCATGCTCCGCCCATCTCTGTAGACAATCTCATGCATCTCTCGATACATGTGGGCCAACAAACAAGAGCCTCAGCCAAGTCTCTGAGGGGTCTCTATCAACCTCTCCAACATCTGTCCCCATCTGCTCTAGAAACCTTGTTGCCCTCTGTTTGGCATCAAAAAGCAACCAATGAAACCTGCTAGGACACATGCTAGCAGATACTCCTCACTGTACCTGCCCATCAATATATCCCAACTCATGGAACGAGTCAAGGTATCGGGATCCCTGAATACATTCCTAAGAGCCTGTAGTCTAGGTAACGTAGTATCATAATCCACCTTATCCCCAGCAAAAGGGATACGAAGGATCTTGTACACATCCTTGGGAGTGATAGTCAACTCCCAACTGGCAAATGAAAGGTATTATGCTCTGAATGAAACCACTCTACCAATGCTATGAGCATCCCGTGGTTCACATGGATATTAGGTAACCTCATTAGGTGAGTCAAGCCACACATATCAACATGAGCCTGCTCAACCTCAGACAAATCATGAGCTAAAGCCATAGTGGGAGGATATACGCATCTAAAGAGCACAGGAGGTAAGCACACCTGCAAAAAAACCCAACAAACGATCATCAAAAAACATTCCAAATGAGCCTACAAGAGAAGTTAAACATCACGCAAATCCAAATAAGTCAAATGCAAAAGCAAAATTTCATGTTTACACTTTCAAAAATGATCACTATCTTTCGAATGACAAAACACAGTCAAGGAACATATCGTATGAGTCAGGAATGGCTCTCGTATGAGAAAATAGCTTTGAACGACAAACTTTTACACATCGCATGACAAAATGGTCTTTTAACAGACCTGTCGTACGACACAAGGGTGAATCTCATACGACAAATCTAATGGCTTCAAATGATAAAAGAAAATTTGCCAATTTCTCGTACGAGATAGGATCCTGTCTCGCATGATAAACCGCAACACCCAACCCAAAACCCATGAAAAACATGAAAAATAAACAAAAAAATTCAAAATTAGAAACATAAACAGGCTAAAGATCGATCACTTACCACTGGCTCGTAGTTTTGGGGTCAATTGTGATGTCTCTGGCGCTCAAATCGATGCTGATGAGTAGGAACCACCATTTTTCTTCACAGAAGGCTTTTTGAATTTTCAAACTTGCAAGGTTAAAATGATTTGAAAATGACACTTTCGTCCTATATATAGCCTAAAACCTAATTTTTCAACTTGCTCCTATGGTAATGAAAATTGTACCCTTAGCTAATTTGCCTGCTCTGATTCCATTTTCGGGATCAAAATCAAAATTCGAGATCATCTTGCTAGTCAATTTCAGAATTTGGACCACTTAGCGCTCTTTTCATCAAATGCTCATTTTTTCTTCAATTTGCACTCAATTTCTCAATTTCAACATTGAATCTCAATTTTAAATTTATGAATCAATTTTGCAATCAATTCAATCTTCAAAATTCTTCAAAATCTATTTGTGCTCACATTACTTATCATTGCTCAAAATTGCCTAAAATCAAACACTCTCGCTATCTTTCAATTTTGCTCCTGAGGGGGCATACAAGTGACCTTATGACCTTACATCTTTAAATGTCAAGATAATTTTTCAAATCTTTGTCAAAAGTCGAGCAAAATCTTTTCAATTAAAGAAAATCAATTCTTATTGCTAAGGGGCATCTCAGCTTCATCACTTCACATCAAGTTGAGATCTCTCGATCATCTGAATCGAATCAATCGCTAGGGGCATATCAGTTTCATCACTTCAAATCAAGCTGATATTTGTCTTTCATCTGAATTATTCTCTTAACATTAATCAGTTTCATCGCTTCAAATCAAACTGATTATTCGTTTAAACTCAATCAAATTTTAAAGAGTTTCTTTGATCACACTCAATCTAAGTAGGTGTTCAGTATTCGTTTCTTGATCAAGCTGAATGGTTCATTCTTTGCTCATCATGTCTTGATCAATCAAGTTTAAGATCAATTTTTATCATCACTCACTACATCTAAGATCAATTAAGTTCTAGATCAGTAAGATCCGCTTCTTGATCAATCAAGTTCAAGTTCCGTATCTTTGTATTCTATCGTTCCTCAGTTCAATCAAGTTCGGGATTGGTATCACTTTAATTAGACTTCATTCAGCTTTGTCACTTTGAGTTAAGCTAAACACCTTGCTTTTCATCTAGTTCATGATCAATCAAGTTCAAAACTGGCATCTCCTAGACATCACACATTCTTTGAATCAATGCGATGTTCGCACATTAATTCAAAAAGGGGCAAATGTAATACCCTAAAATTGGCCATCTAAAACATGGGCCCCTAACCTCGACAACATCACCAAGGTCCTAACCAAAGGCAATTAAATTAATCTTGAGCACATTATTAATTCTTTAATTATCACATGGCAAATCAACTACTCAATATTAATTAAATATTTATTTAATTAATTGAATCATTTCCAATAATATCATTTTGATCAATTATCCCATTTTAATTTATTAAATATCCTTGTATATTTAATTAATTAATAAATTTGCCATTCAATCATGCAAAAAGGATTAATTTATTACAAAAGATGAATTAATTTATTACAAAGAGTTGAATTGAAAATAAAACAAAAAAAGAATTGAATTGAGAGAGAAATCAAACTTGAGATATTATTTCTTTTTCTAAATTTAGAACTTGAAATCAGAAAAGCAATTTAATTGAATTATTGAATTATTCTCTAAAATCGGAACTCAAAGCTTTTCAAAATAGAAAAAGAAGTTCAGTTGCATTGAAAAGACCTTTTTCTTGAATAAATTAAAGAACTATCTATTTTTATCTTATATGCATGGAATTAATTTATTATTATTTCCCAATGCAACTTGGACTTCTAATTTGAATGCATTTCAATTAAATTATAATTGGAATCTATCTCAAGGTTAACTAAAAATGATTTCTCAATTATTTTCAATTAATCCTAAATTGAGCTTTTTCTCTTGTGATTCTCTATAAATTCAGTCTTCAACTCTCATTCCAATTCACCCCAGAGATTTTTGAGAACACGCTTGGAGATTATTATCATGCTAATTTTGCTCTGGAGTCATTGAGGATTATTGTGCTTTTTAGATTATTTGCATCCATTTTCCATTAATATTTTCTTGCATCCATTGTTGCTTGAATTATTCATCCATCTTGCATCCATATAGCTTAATATCATATAGATTAAATCCTTCATCTTGGTGTAGTCTAGTCACCGGTATTGCTTATAAAAATCTGAGAGCAATCTTATACTCGCATCTTTTAGAAGGCAATTGGTCGCTTTGCTATAGTTTATTTCTTATTGATTATTGATTACTAACCATGCATATAATGACTTAATTGAAGTGTTGTGCTTGCAACTACAGGTTCACTTTTTCACACACATAGTTGTTAGATGAGTAACCAAGGAAGATTCCTTCATCACTCCTAGAGTAAAAACTTCCTAGTTCATCCATATCTTTCTTGATGAAGCACTTGCTTCCAAATACCTTGAAGTATTTGACTGATGGCTTTTGATCATACCACAACTCATAAGGTGTCATTTTGTTATTTGTACTTAATTGAACCTGGTTCAAAGTATATGCAACAATATGAACAACTTCCTTCCAATATGTGTCTGACAGACTGGCCTCATTTAACATGGTTCTAGCCATCTCCTTGACTGTCATGTTCTTCCTTTCTACCATACCATTTTGTCGTGGTGTCCTAGGTGTTGAATATTGCCTTCTGATTCCATGTTTTTCACAATAATCTTCAAATTCATTTGATGTAAGCTTTCCACCCTGGTCTGATCTTAGTCATTTTAACTTGCACCCACTTTCTTTCTCCACCACCTTCCTAAAGATCTTGAATCTTTCAAATGCTCGTGACTTATCTTGCAGGAAGGTGACCCATGTCATTCTTGAGTATTCATCAATAAAGATCATAAAGTATCTTTCTCCTGCAAGTGCTCTTGTCCTAGTTGGACCACATAGATCTATATGCACAGTTTCGAGTGGTCTTGAGGTGTTGTGCTCTTTTGTCCTGAAGCTCACCTTACTTTGCTTACCTTTCACACATTCATCACAAAATGTGCTTACCGGTTTGATGATGGGTGGAATATTCCTCACACACTCCTTTCTGCTTACTGCAACTAGGTTATCAAAGTTTATGTGGCCTAATCTTCAGTGCCACAACCAACTTTCATCTATTTGTCCTAACATACATTCAGACTCATAGAATTCCTTCAAATTGTAAACATTGCCATCTGTTCTCTTTCCTTGTGCCACAACTTGAACTGTACTATCTTTCTTTATTTGGTAATCGGTTGAATCAATGGTGAATTTTTAACCTTTGTCACACATCTGACTCACACTTAGTAGATTGTGCTTAAGGCCTTCCACATAGTATACATCATGTGCCTTCAATTTTCCATCAATACTTAGAGTGCCTTTTCCCTTTATTTTGATGGATGAGTTGTCTCCAAACCTTACTGAACCACCATTCCAGTCTTCAAGTTTGATTAATTTCCTTTTGTCACCAATCATGTGGTTGGAGCAACCACTATCTACAACCCATAGATTTTTCCTTTCAGCATGTTAGGCAGTCTGCACTGTGAGACTTGATTCTTCCTTTTTCCTTTCCTTTCTCAACCCATACTGGTTTGGTTTCCTTCTTCTTGTCAGCTGCTATATTGTGCTCAGGTTCAATTACCAGTTCTTGATCAGGATTTGTCTTCTTCTACTTGATCTTCTAGTTTTTACACAACTTTGCTATGTGTCCAAATTCTTGACAGTTATAGCATTTTATATCTTCATATAAGGGAACATCCTTAGAATTATTGTGGGGTACCAGTTTATTCTTCCTACAATCAAAACTCTTATGACCATATCCATTGCACTGATAGCAGACAACATTCATATCATAGAGTGCATTAAATGAATTTCTACTTTCCTAACTCATAGAGGGCTTATTGATTAATCTACAATTAGCCATTTTATGCCCAAATTTGTTACACCGGTAATAGTAACCATGAAAGTTTGAAACATACTGGTTAGGTTGCCTTGGTACTAAATGTGACTGCCTCATCGGGGGTCTTCCCTTCATGTTGTTGAATCTGGTGAAACCTTCATGATCAACCCTTGCATTTCTCCTTGGATCTGCATATTGATACAAGATGTGTGGTCTCCGATTCATTGTTGTATACCGATTTGAGTGGCGATTTCCAATAGCATCTACATATGTCTTTTTGCCGATATCCTTGCCTACAGTGAATGTCTTCTTTTCTTCACCTTCAAAAGAAGAGGTGAAATTTATTTCTTTGCCGGATTTATCTTTGTGGGTGGAGCTTTGACCTACTTCAAATCCTAAACCACCAGTGTCTTTGGATTGCTTCTGTTTGGTCAGCATTTTGTCTAAGGCCTCGGTGCTGCCTTCATATTTGCTCCTCATTTTTATTTCTTCCTTACATTCTTCAAGCTCCTTTATGAGCTTCACTATCTTTGCTTCCAACTCTTGACTCATCTCCACCGGTTTCTTTGTGAGGACAATTTGCAGCAAAGTGTCCAACCTTCCCACAGTTGAAACATTTAAGTGGTAGCTTTCCTTTATACCAGTCGGATCCTCTTTTGAGCTTCCTCACAAAGTTTGCTACTTCTACATTAGAATCTTCACTGGATTCTTTATGAGTAGCTACTTCTTTCCCCTTTTTGGTGATGTTGAATGCTGCTTCTTTCCTTAAGGAAGTATCACCAGTTGTTTTCATCTCATAGGCTGTCAATGAGCCAAATAACTCATCCATTGTAAAAGTCTTTAGATCCTTGGCTTCTTTTATGGTAGACACCTTAGTATCATACTTGGGTGTGAGAGATCTAAGTACCTTCTTGACAAGAATCTCATCTACAATCTCTTCTCCAAGTCCCCTGATGGTGTTCACAGTTTCATCAAATCTGTGAAGATAGTTTGCAATCTTTTCATCATCTTTCATCTTGATGCTTTCAAGCTGGCCCCTTAGTGCTTGCAGCTCGGCCTCTTTGACTTTTGTATCTCCTTCAAACAACCTCTACAATTTATCTCGTCTCCTTTACTGAAGCATAGTGCATGACTTTGACAAACTCATTATCAGACAACCCACTCAAGATAGAATGTTTGGCCTTTGCATTATTCTCATACTCCTTTTTGGCATCTGGATTAGTGGGAGGAACACTAGGAACAACATACCCATTCTTGATAGACATCCACACATCAAAACCCAAGGAGCAAATATAGGTCTCCATTATTCTACTCCAGAAGGCATAGTTGGATCCATCAAACATGGGGGCTTTTGAGGAAGCAAACTCATTTCTTGCCATTGTGTTCAAAGTCCAAAATCTACCCAAGGTTTAAAGATAACCGGGAACCTACGCTCTGATACCAATTGTTGAACATAGAGTCCCACTAAGAGGGGGGTGAATCAGTGAATCTTGAACTATTTAACCTTTCAAAGTAGCTTCAAAGTACCTATTAATAATTTAAGCACTAAACAAACAGACTGTTAAAGTAGGAAGGAAAGCCAAAGAGATCAATCATACAAATGAAACTCACAACACCAGATGTATGAGGAAAACCCAATATGGGAAAAACCTCAGTGAGAAAAGATGTTGGAGACTATTGCTCCAATCCGGCCTCATAGGTAAAACACTGGATTACAAAGATTTAGGGTACCAACCCAAGGAGCACCAACCCCTTCTACTTTAGGGAACCAACCCAAGGAGCACAAGCCCCTGCACCAAGCTCCAACTTGGTGATGTATATTTAAATACAATTTAGATACAGTTAAGGCTTCTTGTTGCAAAAAAATTCTGCAACTCTTGATCAAATATCTTCCTATCGGTTGACAGTCTTTTCTCCACTAAATCTGACACTACCGGTTGTGAGATTGCTTTCTATAATTCTTAGCTTCTATTATCACTCTTTCTTTTTTACAATCCCACCACACATTGTGTCACACCTGGATGTTGCCTTCCTCTACTACACCTTGTCGGTTTAGCTTAACTATAAAACTACAGTTATATCGGTACTCAATCACTACCCGTTAAACCCTCTCATAGGCTTATTTTCTCACTTACTCTGCAACTTTCTTAGATTAAATTCTAGGGCCACAATCCTTCTCTTAATCTCTCTTCTCTCTTTTCCTTCTCTGAAGCATCATTATTCTCTATCTCGAGCTCATATATTTATCATCATGGTTTCCCACCAAGACACAATTCAAATTCAAAGCAGTTAGGGTTTCCTTTTCCTAACACGATCTGTATAGGATCTGATCCAATCTATCTTGGGTCGATCACCTATACTCCAGGGATGCATCTATACACATTTTCCATTACCCAATACATACTTTCTAAAGATAGCAATCACGTACAAGATTTCCTATCTTGAAATCTGTTGACTCATAAAATGCTCAGTTGTTTTCTTTTTGAGGTCTCCTTGCAATCAAATTTCCTTTGCATTGATCTACGGGCCAATTGCTCCCTAATCTTCCTATGTTATCCTTTCTTCCTTGAGCTACATCAATCAGTTACAATCGCATGATTTATGGTTGTTTCATTAATGTTGACTAACTGTTTTAGAAACCACGTTGATGGAGGCTTTATCGACCTCTACATGTTTGCCACCTCAGCTTCACATGGCATCATAATGATTAATCACTTAGCTCACCAATACACTGTTGGTTCATACTTGATCATTCAACAAACTCATATCGGTACATCCCTTTACCAGTGAGACTTTCTTCTTCTACTAACCAGTAGTGCACACTTCCCTGATAACACATCTAACTTTATCATTCCGCCTCTTCAACAAAAATAGGAAGTCAACCTTTAGACCGATGTATTTCTCTACTGACTGTTACTCAACAAGTTAATATGTACACAGTCTTCATCCCGGTTTATTCCTTACTAGTAAGCCTTCATTTTGTCTTCTCACTCTGATGTGAATTGCCATCATACCGGGCACTCCTTCGTTCTTACCGCTTGACATCAATGGCAACTTAATGCCAAAATGACAACATTTTTTACCCAACTTTCTTCTCTGGTCACTTTTTCATAAGATTTAGGTTCAATGAGTGAAATAAAATAGCAATTAATTTTCTCATTTACCTCCTTAACACTTCTTTTTGTCTAAACTCCTTTGTTCTTGTCTTTGATTATTTGATTTTCTGAATGATTCCTTTGAACATATTTTGGGGTCTTGATTGCTTGCTTTGGTTCTTCTTTGTCTTCTTCTATTTCATTTATTTTTTCTTCATTATTTTCTTCCAGATCTATCTTTTCTTCTACAACAAAAGGAATAATCTCAAATTTGATCTCCTAAATAGACTCAAGGGTAGTCTAATCTCATAACGCGTATACTTTCACATTTGTACTCTCTATTATCTTGTTTAATTTCTTATTGTAACATTGAGGCTTTTCTATCTATAGCATATCCCAAGAATATTCCTACATCTTCTCTAGTATCAAAATTTTTGAGGTCATTCTCATCTCTTCTGATATAGCACTTACTCCCAAAGATTTTGAAATATTTCACAATACCTATGGTCTTCCATACCACAACTCATAAGGTGTCTTGGTATGATTTACTCTTATCTAAACCCTATTAAGAATGTAAATAGTAGTATGCATAGCTTCTTTCTAGTACACATTATCCAAGTTAGCATCTTTCATCATAGTTCTAGCCATCTCAATAATAATTATATTCATCCTTTCTACAACACCATTATACTGAGGAGTTCTATCAGCAAAAAGATGTCTCCTAATACCATATTTCTCACAAAAATTGTGAAATTCATTTGAAGTAAATTCTTCACCTTTCGGTAAAAGCACAAGGCTATGTCACACTTTTATAAAGGAAATGGCCAACACTGATTAAAGTTTTTAAATTGAATCAATAAAAGTTGCTATATATATTTTGAATTTTGAAATGATGTAAATTTATTAAATTTATATTTTTTAGTGTATTTTATGTTTGTATTTTCTAAAAGAATTTTAAAAATGATTTGAATATAGTTTTTTATAAAGTAGACACTAAAATTTAGCTACTAATAAAATGTTGAAATTGAAGTTACACAAGGCATCACACTTTACATAGTAAATTTTATCAATTTTTTCTTCAATTTTTTTATGTGTATTTATAACTTGAAATTTTAGTGCATGGATATATTTTTCACTATTTTTAATAAATACATATTTTTATAGAAATTTGAAAAGTTGTGTATACTAAAAATATTTATTTCCATTTGACACCATATTTTGTCTTAATTATTTATTCAAAATAGAAAAGAACTATCTCATAATGACATAGATCTTTTCTCTAATGCATCATATATTTTTCATAAATTTTAAACAAATTTAAGTATTTTTCCTTGACAAGATAATCAAACTTATATTTTAGTGTTGATGACCTACTTTCAATTAAAATAAAATATTAAAATAAAAATTAATTAAAATATTAAATGATATATATTTTTCAAAATTAACTTATAGCTCTACAAAAGAGTATATTTACATTTAAAAATATATATTATTTATAAGAGTAGGAGTTGTTGAAACATCAAGTATTTAAAAAACCATTTTTTTGGTAATTGGACCCTAAGTGGTATAAAATATACATTTAGTAGATACTTTCACTTGGAAAAATTGTGGCCCATTTATAAGTTAGCTATAATGAATCTATATAGACCATATGTTTGACTGAAATTAAATTTTAATTAAAAATACTTAAATTCATTTATGTTGATAAGTTGGCCTGAAATGTGACATAGGTTTGTAATTTTACCCCTCTATCAGATCTCAAACACTTGATTCTAGCATCAACTTGATTTTCTACCACTAGAAAACTTTAAATCTTTCAAAAGCTTCATATATTTCTCTAAAAAATTTAACCCATGTCATCTAAAATAATCATCAATGAGTAACATAAACTACCTTTCACCATTAAGTTCACTTGTCCTTGTAGGGCCACATAGATCTATATGAATTATCCCTAATGCATATGTCATAGAATACTCCTTATTCTTAAAACTTCTCTTTGTCTTCTTCCCAACTGACATTCTCAGCACACAGTGTCAATTGGCTTGATATTTTTTGGTAAATCTCTTATTGCCTTAAAGTTATTGATCTTTATCATGTAATCAAAGTTAACATATCCCATCCTCTTAAGTTATAACCAACGTCCATTGCTTTGACTCGGATAACATATGTTTCCACTTCTATCCATTATATAGTAAACATTTTTCACTTGTCTTGATTCCTTCTACTTCCAACCTTTTGGTTTTTCCTTTTGTAAAGGTGAAAAATTATGGTTTCACCATAGAATATAGTAAAACCACTAATTTTTACTTAATTACCATTACATTAGGGAGGGATAGGAATTTGATAGATCTAATCTTGGGAGATCAACATTCTGATAAGATTTTAGGCTCCTAAATGGGGCTCTTCTTTCTCTTTAATTAAATTGTATTTGTGAATTATAGAATATTAGGGTTAAATAATGAATTATTGAAGAGATTATGCATAAAAAATGAGCTAAATTCATCATACAGAACCACAAATCTAGATTTGAGAAAAGGAATATAATTCGGATCTGCTCCCTAAAATTCAACCTAAATTTTCGGAACCATGGTGATGGTCACCTTGGTTTTCCTAACTTTTTGTCATCCATAGGGGAACTTGTTCGTCTCTATGAATCTTTTCATTGCTTCGAAACACAACTCTGTAAATTTTCCTACAAACAGTGAAAAGGGGAAAATTGTTGGTAATAGGGGTTTGCCTTAGGTCAAACCTTGGTTTTGGAATTAACCATGAAATAAAATTGAAATGTAAATGAAGTATTGAAGTAAAAATGCTTTCCTTTTGAGGGTAAGGCTGAAAATGTCTTAAACACTAATGATATACCTTTAATGAAGTTATGTTTGTCTTCACAAGGAACTAGAGTTTCATGTAGATAGTTTTCGTAAAACATAGAACATGAATGTCATCTTCAATGCTTGAATCTTAACTTTACTTCTACTCTAATGCTTGATAGAATACTAAATGCTTGCTCACTTGAATGTAGGATCTCAATTTCTCTCTCTTGAGTTGATCGTGAATTCAAATTATGAGTGTTAGGTTTAAAATGAGAGGAATAGACCTCCTTTTATACTTGCTCGTCAAAAAACAAATTAAATTTTTTGACACGGGCTTACACAGGATCTAGGTCCCCACCCAAATTGGGTGACCATTATGAGGCCCCAAAATGGGGCCTTTTAAGAGGACCATGATGCTAGGCACCATAGTCCTAGACATCAAGGCTCTAGGATTAAGGGGAGGAAAGTGTAAGCAGTGAAAACTTGAGTTTGGTAGCTAGTGTGAGCAAAATGAGAGCTTCAATTAGGCCTTAGGAGATGAACACTAGAGTGAGGCCCAAGTGAGGACAAAATTGTAAGGGAGTACAATTTAGGATGTTACACATTTTATAATTATACATCTAGTATCAATGAGCATGAATTCATAACCTTTATTACAAATCTAACAAACACTCAAAAAAGTATGTCTAAAACCTTGTACATAACAAACACAATAAATTTTATGCTTACCATCAATCTAGATACTTCCTATTCCAAAAATATGTGTAGCTTTATCTATTACAAATTTTACTAATCCACCATCATACTTCTTTAGAGTGATAAATTTGTCTTTGTCTTTGGTCCTATGATTCGAGCATCTAGAATCAATGATCCATGATCTTGGTTCAACTTTAGCATGTGGTGCAGTCTTTTCTTTTGATCTTCTAGATCTATCTTGATTCTTCTCTTCTATAGCCAAGAATAAAGATTCTTCATTCGATTCTTTAGCATCTTCTTCTTCAGACAAATGTTCCTCCATAAAGAAAAAACTCTTTTCCCCTTTATCTCTATCATCTGTTCCTTTCTTAAAATCATGTGTTCTATATCTACTTTTCTTGTAAGCATCATTAGATTTTCCATAGCCTTCTTTATATATATATTTAAAAGATTAATGATCAATTCTTCCACAATTAAATCATTTCAAGGGAAATTTACCTTTGTACTTTATAATTTCTCTCTTTAGTAATATTACAAAGTTTCCTTCAATCTCATTCAATTTCTCACTTGTTTTTAGTTCATCTCCTGATATCCTTGAACATTAAATGTTGATTCTCTTCGATAGGATTTTATATCTTCCATCTCTCCAATTTCATAGGTAGACAATGTTTTGATAAGCTAATCAATTGTGTAGTTATTCAAGTCATGACATTATTCAATAGCACACTTCTTCGATTTGTACAGTTTGTTCAATGTAAACAAGATGTTTTGTATGACATCACTTTCATCTTGCATTCCACCAACAACTGCAGTAAAAGGAAGTATATTGGTAGTAAAAGGAAGTATACCGGCACCCAGGCCGACAGGAATTTTGTTTATACTATATTTTGTAATTAATTGTAAAATCATTGTAAGCCGACTTGGCAAGTTGTAAAATGACTCATATATGTATGAGATCATTATAGAACATTTTGTAAGAAAGAAGATAGGCGAAATAAGGTAGACCTATTATGCGAATTATAGGTTAAGGGTTTGTGTATGAAGCAGAGCAAAACCGGTACTAAATCTAGCATAGTAGATGCTATTTTGAAGCAGTACAAGACATTGGATTTGCATAATCCATTTTGTAAGTCAGTGAGACTTCCCATTTTGTAATTGAGTAGTGAGCTCTAGGCACTTGGCCTTCCTGCATTTGGAGGCCCCTATTGTAGTAGTAATATTCTCTTATTGGCCAGTAAGTGAATCTTGTGGGTCACAAAATCCACCGAGGTTTTTCCCACATCGGGTTTCCTCGTTAAAATACTGTGTTATGGTGTGCTTTTCATGTGGTTGTTGTTATCTCTATTTATTGCATTACTTTTTGTTTACCAGTATACAGTATTGATATGCTTTACATGTTTTAAGTTAAGAAAATTATCCAGCCGGTTAGATACTGATTCACCCCCCGCTCTCAGTATCTTTGGGAATCCTAACAATTGGTATCAGAGCTTGGTCCTCTATTTTTAGAAGCCTAACAACTTGAGGAAGATCTTGACACCAATAGAGATGGAAAACTTGATGAAGCAATTAGAAGCAGCTCTCTCAGACTATGATACAGAAAAGTTGAAAAATATCAAACTTGAAGATGATCTAAAGGCTGCACAGGATATTATTCAAGCACTTCAAGAAAATATTACCATTGCAAGAAACAAGAGAAGAGAACTTTGTGAAAAAATGCAAAATGAGAATAATGAAAAAGAAACTCTTAGTGATCTGATGAATAAGCTGAAACAAGAAAACATGACAACAAAGAATGAGATGCAGGATATGACTATGAGATTTTGTAAAGAAATTGAAGATAGAAAGAAGAATGAAGAAGACTTGACTAGAAGATTGAATGATGCTACAAATGAAAACACAAGACTTCATTATGAAAATGATATGTTGAAGACAGATTTGATGCATGCACAAAATAACTCAAATGAACTCATGAGACAAAAAGGTATCTTGGAAAGAGAACTGGCTACTACAAATCAACACAAGGAAAAATTCAAGAAAAGCTCAGAAGAACTTGGTGACTTGCTAAAAAATAAAAAACCAAATGGTGACACTAATGGCCTTGGATTTGAAGTTGGTGAAAGCTCTGGTACTGCAAACACACATGATCATAGAAAACCGGTAAGACAACCAAATGCTTATAAATTTATTGGAAAATGCTTTAACTGTAACAAGTATGGTCATAGAGAAAATCAGTGTAGATCTAGAAATTATCAGAGCATCAATACACCCACCACTCAATGCTCCAAATGCAACAAAACTAGTCATAATTCAAAAAATTGCAGAATGAATGTAAGATGTTATGTTTTTGGAAGATTTGGACACTTATCTAATCAGTGTAGAACACAAACTGACATAGGATATGGGAAAGCTATTCAGAAAAAAAATGTGACCTGTTATGCTTGCAACAAGAATGGACATATTGCAAAATTTTGTAGAAGGCATCACCGACAAGTAATAATGGTGCTAGTTTGAAAGGTAAAGAAAAGGTTGAAGAGGTAAAGCAAGAATTCTCAAAATAATGGATCAGAAAGTCAGATCTAAATGTTGATAGGAATACTCCTCCACCGACAGAATAGAGTAACACTCCACTGGTAGAATAGAGTAACACTCCACCGACAGGAGACTCTTCATCTAACTGAAGAAAATTCCTTTGAGGGTTTAGCAACCAAATGTGAAACATGCTATTATTCCCTCGGTTGATGGTGAGAAGTTGAAATTACTTCTATACTGGCAGATAAGTTAAGTCATTACTTAACCGAAAAGCATTAAATGTGGTGGTTGGTGAAATTAACATTATAAAACAAGTGTTTTGGCTCCATTTTCATTTCACCGAGCATTCAAATCTTTGAGAGCAAAAATTCCAGAGCAAAGGCATTCCAAGCAAAGAAGTGAAGCAATTCATCAAGCAATCATTCCTTAAGGTAGATAAAGGTATTTATATCCATGGCTTCTTCATCTGCTCCTAAATTCATTGCAAACCCTACTATTGTTGAAGTTATTAAATGCCCTAGACCCGTATTCCAGTTAGTTTCTGAAATTGCCAAGAAAGATGATAACATTGGTGCATTTTCTAAATTTCCTAAGGGAGTAGTTTTTGCTGAAGACCCTAGAATGTATATACATTGTCATATAGAGGAATTGGGTGATGAGGAAATTAAGAATATATATAAATCTGTAATTTGTGATGAATCTGGAAATGTCAAACCTGAACACAAGATAGTTGAAACCCTAGGTTTCACTAAAATTCTCAGTATCTCGGATTTTCCCAAGGATTTTATAAGGATAGTACTAAGCAGGGCACATGGTGCATTCTTCTGGTTGGACTCAGTTTACAAAATCACAAAAGAAGTAGTAAAGGTTGTGGCAGGGTTACCTTCCATCGGTAATAGGCCTAACAAAACAAAGAAGGTCTCAAATGGCCTAGTGATAAACCTAACTGGTGCAACATCTGATAAGAGATCTTTAAGTGTAAATGATGTAACAAATATCAATGTGAAATTCATCAGTATGATCTTAGGCTACAAAACTACACATGCAAATAGGTTAAACTTAGTCTCTAGCCTATGCATTAAAAGTGCCTATGATATGATTAATGATAATGCAAGAATAGATGTGTGTGAATGGCTTAAATATGAACTGATTGACAATTTGGGAAAGATAAAGAAAGACAAAAAGAGAACATTCAGATTTGGAAACCTACTTGTTTGTCTAATGTTGCACATAACCAAACAAGTACCTGATATTGGTATTAGAAATTTTGGTTTTGATATACCGATAGGCAAATAGTTGTTAGATTTACTAAACAACATGGGAGAGAACAGAGAAAAGAACATAAATGAGTATTTTCAGGAATTGAAGGCCCGAATGAAGACCAGAGTTAGATTGTCACAAGCAATTGTGGAAAAATATAAGGATGAAATATGTTTTGTAATAAAGAAGGATGAAATTTAGATGGAGGCAGTTATCCCAAGAACCATCTGGGTTACTGAAATGGGGTATGAAATTGATGACCACATAATAGAAACATATGCAAAATCCCTCCTAGAAGCACCTAAGGAACCTAAAGAAGAGGTATTTGGCAATGTTGAGACTATTGAAAAACAAATTCAATCCAAGAAAAATGTTAAAAAGGTTGAGGCAACAGTTAGAAAAGGATCCAGGCAAGCAAAAGCTATTAAGGAAGATGTACTTAAACAAACTGGTATTACTGAAGATGAGTTAGAAGCACTTCAACCAGAAATTCACCTTTCACTGGTTGGAACTTCTTCAAAAAGTGACATACCAGCTACATTCAAAAGAGTTGTGAGAAAAAGGAAATCTTCACCGGTCTCTTCACCTTCTCCTAGAAGAACAAGACATAACAACAGGCAGTAAGGCCCCCAGCAAAGAAATTAACTCCAAAGAAGAAAAAGGTGACTCCTAAGAAGAAGTCCATAGCTCCTATTGATAAATTACTAGATGAAATTACTGAGGATGGTAAATTTTAAAATATCAGAAAAATGTATAACACATTATCAGATGATGACAAAGATAAAGTCAAGAATAGTGTAATATTGCACTTAGATATTTTAAAGAAATTTTTGATGCAAGGTGTTGATGAAATACCGACAGATCTCTACAACAAACTTGAAGCTAGGAGAGTAGGTATTATTGAACTTGATAAGAAAATAAAAATTGAAAAATTACTTGTTTTACATCTTGTCAACTCACCTGATGAGATAGATAAATTGATCTCAGAGGCTAACTGGTCAGTATTTTCAACTCCTCACCGACATGTAGCACTAATGGCAGGGAGAGTGAATGAGGTAACATAAGAAACAACTAATGCATGGGACATATATCTTGTAGAGAAGGAAAAGTAGGAAGAGTATCAAAGTCCTAAAACCATCAAGGTATTTCAAAAGGTTAAGGGAAAAGGAAAGGTTGGTGGACCACCCAACATAAAAATAATAGACAACTTATCCCCACCACCTCTAGATACTCCACCGGTAGTTACTACTGACAATCAACTGGCTAGTGAGAGTATGGACATACCACATGAGGACACAAATCCTGATTTTAAGGTGTTATGTACAATGAACATTGACACTCAGAAAGTCAATATTGTGGTAGATAAGGAATCAACAGGGAAAACAGATGTGGCAACTGGGCCAGCGGCAATAGGTAGCACAGAAGAAGAACCAGCAGTGGACAACATTGAGAAACAGGCAGAGCAACAGGCTCCCTCACAGGAATAGGTTCATGCAGAGATAGTGCCGCTGGCAATAGCTGAGCAACCTAAACCTTTTCTTAGAGAAATGCAAACACAAACTGACCTACTAGAGGTCACTACAAGCAAAGAAATTACTCACACTGGTAGAATATAGATTGTTGGTTCTTCCAATGCAGAATTCAGACCAATAAATGTGACAAAAGTTCTTTTGGATTCTATCAAAAAAATAACAGAGTGTAGCTCACAAGCATACAAAGCTATTGATGATACAATCCCAATTTTGAAAATGATAGCACCAAAATGTAATATGGATAATAAAGATTTTTTGAATCAACTGGACACATTGTCTAAGTATATTACTAGCAACATTGTGACAGTTGAACAAATAAATGAGGAAGCATTCAAAGAGAAACTATAGAAGGAAAAACACAAATTCTTTGAAGAGGAAATAAAGAAGTGCATGAGACAATTTGACACTCTTTTACCGGCACTATGTAATACACTAAAAGAGTTTAAAACTTTGTACATAGATACATGCAAAACAAACTTTTTGACAGTAGATATAGACAAGAAGATCAGCAAGGTACATGAAGAAATAAATAAATTAGCTGACAACTTCATTAATTCATCTGAGCCATTATCAGTTTTTGAGCAGAAAACAACAGGTTTTGAGGAGGAACTTCTAAAATTGGAAAGAGGGAAGGAAAGTATAAAAGGAAAGGCAAAAGATCTAAAATGGAAACTTAGTCCAAGATTGGACTGCCTCGCCTCCTTGAGAGAAGAGATATCTGAGGCTCTAGTTCAAGGACAGAAAACACCAAAATAGAAAATGCAACACCTCACTGATACACTTCAGAGGACAGAGGCCACATTAAAGGACACTGAACGGTTCACTGAGAGCCTAAATCTGGTATTGGTAGACTTTTTTTAGATTATAACCAACCGGTTACAAGGATGAAGCTGGAAACCACACTCAATCAAAACTTTGACAACCTTTGTCATTGATTCCAAAGGGGGAGTAGTGGTAATGAGAAAAATAATCAGCAAATGGCTCATTAGCTCAGGGGGAGCACATATTTTTTTGGGTACACAATTTTTGGTAAGACAATTCTGGCAGATTCTTTTTGGATGACACTTTTTGGATTTTTCTCATGAGTGTTGCCATTAATGCCAAAGGGGGAGATTATTGGCAAATGCACACTCCAATGAGATATTGTAGGCGACTGAAGGTTTTGTCATTGATGGAAACCTTGCAATCATATGATATTGACAAGACAATATACCGGCACCAGCAACAATAGACTCTACACCGGCACATAGAACACCGGTAGTAAAAGGAAGTATACCGGCACCCAGGCCGACAAGAATTTTGTTTATAATATATTTTGTAATTAATTGTAAAATCATTGTAAGCTGAATTAGCAAGTTGTAAAATGACTCATATATGTGTGAGATCATTATAAAATATTTTGTAAGAAAGAAGATAGGTGAAATAAGGCAAACCTATTATGCGAATTATAGGTTAAGGGTTTATGTATGAAGCAGAGCTAAAACTGGTACTGGATTTGGCATAGTAGATGCTATTTTGAAGTAGTACAAGACATTGGATTTGCATAATCCATTTTTTAAGTCAGTGAGACTTCCCATTTTGTAATTGAGCAGTGAGCTCTAGGCACTTGGCCTTCCTGCATGTGCAGGCCCCTATTGTAGCAGTAATATTATCTTATTAGCTAGTAAGTGAATATTGTGGGTCACAAATCCCACCAAGGTTTTTCCCACACTGGGTTTCCTCGTTAAACTACTGTGTTATGGTGTGCTTTTCATGTGGTTGCTATTATCTTTGTTTATTGCATTACTTTTTGTTTACCATTATACAGTATTGATATGCTTTACATGTTTTAAGTTAAGAAAATTATCCAACCGGTTAGATACTGATTCACCCCCCCTCTTAGTATCTTTGGGAATCCTAACAATCTCTAGATCTACCTCAAGCGGTTTTCCAAAGAGGAACCTTTCTCTAATACCAATTGTTGAGCACCCAATAGGACTGAGAGGGGGTGAATGAGTCTAAAACTTTAAAATAAATTATAAATAAATAACATTAACTTACTTAGAAATAAAACATTAACCATCAACACATAAGCATCAACCATCAACACATGAACAAAGAGGACCAACAACTGAAGGAATTGCAAATTTAAGGAATTGCATATCTAAGGTGCATAACCTTAAGCAAGATACAAAGAGGATTGCTCAACTGAAGATCACTTCTTCAAGACAAGATACAAAGTGTTGTTGAAAGACTCATTATCAATAAAAAACAAATGAAATAGATGAATTGAAATTGAGATGGATTCTCTTGAACATGACATTTTCCTTGAACAACTAAATCAAGCAACCAACATCATGGAAAACATCCCTAATAATATTCATTGTCACAACACACTATCTTGCAAAATATATTACCTTCAGATTTCTTCTCAAGCTGACTTTTGCATCATCACAAACTCAAATCTACTTGCAAATCATTCGCATAAACTTCTCACACAATTCACTTCTCATCCACACAATAATTTATCCATCTACATATCTTAAATATGAGATACAACATTGAAATCCTAATTAAGGGTCAGCCAAAATAGAATAAGCAATATTACACAAAATAAGCCACTTGAACCTAAAATACTTAAAGTGGTTCACTCCAAGAGAAAGAGGGAACCAAAACATAGTGTAATTATATCCTTCCATGATTGACTGAATAATCTGCACACACTAACATGTACTCCAAAGCCATTACCAAACTTAACATCTATAAATAACAATCAGTCAGCCACATAACCTCTTTCAATGCAAAATACTCAATGTGGGTCTCCACAATGCCTTGGTGAGACCCAAAATAAAATCTCAACACAACTTCCAACACATATTTGGACCAAAATAATATGATCCACTAAGCCACAACACAATTAGCATCATATCCGTTTCTAAACCACCCTGAATATAGGATGACACAACCAACACCAAAAACATTAACTGCAACATAAAACATAATTTTCATAACAACCAAAAGCATATAAAAAACAACATCCATCTGAATCACTAGGTTTGACATCAACTGCAACCATACAAGCTCATGCTATCAACAAACTCCAACAATATCCAATAGGTATGCCAATATGGATTCCCTTCTTCTCTTAGCATGATTCACTAGGTGTCATTCAGATCTGAATATCTACATTTTGTGACAGGATGACTGTCATTTTCTACTTGTGCTCTATTTTGACAACTTGATCATTATAGGGAGCACCTCATCCATCATTGGTAGTGTCAAATATTCTTTTTATGAGATATTTTCTATGAATGGCTTGGGCCTTTTGCATTACTTTCTCAGGATTGAGATATCACAATCTTCTTCTAGAATCACTCTTGCTCAACCCAAGTATTCTATTGATCTTCTAGCATGATTCCACATGGCTAATTGAAATCCTATGCCAACTCCCTTTCTTTTAGGAGTCAAGCTTGAGGCTAAGTGTTCCACTCCACTTGTTGATGCCACATTGTGTCATCAACTTTTTGGGAGTCTCATCTTCTTGACTCACACATTCCTTGATATTTCTTTTGTGATTGGCATTGTTTCACACTATGTAGGAACCACATGAGCTCCATTGGAAAGTTTCCAAATGAATCTTTCAATAAATATAGGGTACACATCACTTTGGGTTTCACTATGCAGTAGGTAGATGACTTATCTTGATTGGTTACACAGACTCTAATTGGGTTGGTGATCTTGATGATTCTAAGTCTACTTCAAGCTATAGATTTAATCTTGGTTCTAGACCCATTTGTTAGCAAAGTAAGAAGCAACATGATGTTTCTCTTTCTTCAACTATGGTTGAGTATCTAGGGGCTGCTAATGCAACTATTGAGGCTATTTGGCTTCAAAATATTTTATCAGAGTTTAGCTTCAAAATATTCTATAAGAGTTTTCACATTGCCTAGTGGTTAGGACCCATCTTGCATTGTTATCTTGAGTCTACATTCCCCTAAGTTTCACTTAAGGGGGGTGTTGGTGTAATTAATTTATTTTATTTATCTCTAGGATAATATTACACTTTACTTAAGCTTACTAAGGGAATTGCATAGTATTAGTTGGAGCATTTCTACTTTAGGTGAAATTGTCCTTTCCTAGGATGCATTGTTACTTGTGTTGGGTGGTTAATTTCCAACTAACTCTTACCTACCCTTGCATCTCATTAGGCCACATGTCATTATTGTGTGCTCTCATTCCCTTTTCTCTTGCCTATATAAGTAGGCCTATGTACATTGTATGTTGATCGACCTATTTGAATCTTGATGAGAATACAATTTGTTTTTGTCTATATTCTTATCTCTTGTTTGTGCGATTCAATTGGCCTCTAGATATTGGGTTGCTAGTCAATTCTTACAAATACAAATATTAGCAATAGAGAATACTAAAGAGGGGAAAAACCTAAATCTAATGGTTAGTTGCACAAATCATATAAAACACAAATGAAAGAATTCAAATAAGCAAATAAACCATTATAACTTAGTTCTCTTTTCTTCCTTCGATTGAGCTTGATGAAGCAGATACACCCTTTGCTTCACTTGATTTGATTTTATCTTCAAAGGGTGATGTGTGGATTGCTCTCCACTACACAATAAGATATGATGATGGAATGTTGGCTAAGTTAGATCAAAGGTGCATTTTCTATGGCAATATTTTGGCATAACAAGGGTGCAATGGATGGATTTGGAGCTCGATTTAGCAGCATAACAATACATAAAAGATGGATTATTTTTTAGGAGAGGAGAATCCAATTTAAATAGATTGGAGGAAGCCAAAATGGGGGGCCAAGATTTATTTAAAATAGATGGTGTTGGAATTATGGTGCATTTTGTATGACCGGTGAAATGGTTGTCATTGTTGGCAACATCAGCTTCTACGTCTCTACAGTACATCAGTAAAGGAGTAAAGGGTAACCGATGAAGAACAAGAGTCCTTATTCCTATCAGAAATGAGTAAACTAGTATACAGGGGTTAACTGGCTAAACAGTGAGTAGATGAGTATACAAAAGTTAACCGGCTAAGCAGTGAGTAGACTGGTATACAGGGGTTAACCAGCCAAGTAGAAAGTAGACCAGTATAAGGTGTTGCAATATGATGAAGCAGTGACAATGTATGTTGTCATTGATGTCAATATATGCTCAAGCAAGTGAACTAGTATGCACCAGTATGAAGATTGGAAGCGGTTATGGTCAACAAGGATGGAGTGGACCAGTGTCGGGGTTCACTAAGTGTGACTACCGGTTGGTAGTCTCTATTCAGTTCTAGGGTTTTTGGTAAGGCCTGTGCGGTGCAATCGATGGTGTTTTATGAATGATAAGGATAAGGATTAGGATGCCATGTCAGTTATGTGCACATGAATAATTTCCTTGAGGATCTTGCGCATGAAGATCGAATACATTGAATGCCTATCTCGAGAATGCACGATTTTCTAAGTGGTGTGTGAAGAGCGCATGATGGGTTACTATTTTCCAAATGTGGTGAAGATTGGATGATGCAGAATGTCTTGAGATCTGTCTGAGATCATTTCATTCTATGTAATGTGTTTGGACAGTCAGGATTGGACCGCTTGTAATTGTAAACCTAAAATATTTAGGGTTTAGGGTTTATACTACTGACCTAACTTTTGTCTATAAGGTCGATGAGTTTTGTTATTATAAGTGTTGGCAAAAGTTGTGTGTATGTCTGTGTGTTGGAGATTAGATACTTGCCAAACCAGAATGAGGAATCTGCAAAGTGAGATTGCAGAGGAGAGGAACTAAAAAGGATCCACCTTAGCAAGGAGTGTTGTTATTAGATCAGATTTTTACCTATTGTCTTCTAGATATTTCAACAGAAGGTAAATCCCTTGACCAGGTAGCTTTAATAGGCTTTGTTGTAAATCCTCTAACCAGGTGGGTCAAGTTCATTGAGTTATTTAAATCCTCTAGCGAGGTAACCTTTAACAGGGTTTCAACCTTTAACAGGGTATATAGCCATCCCTTAACCAGGTGATCCCTAACAGGATCGGTTCCTGACAGAACCTTATTGTAAAGTCTTTTACCGGACTAGGCTCCTAACAGAGTGAACTTCAAAAGAGTTCAAAACAATCTTGTGGGTATTCATCCCCACCGTGGTTTTTCCCGTTTGGGTTTCCACATGAAAAATCTTTGTGTTATGGGTTGTGAGTTTTTCATGTAATGATTGTGTGTTTCTGATTAAGCTAGTTATGCATGCAGTGTTAAATGGTTATTGTATTGTAGATACAACTCATGCATAATTATATCAGTAATGTAGTCATCAAGATTTGAGATTTGTAGTATGTTGTCTGAAGTATCTGTGTTTAACCAATATAGCCATGGTTATGCTTAGTGGTGAAGACAATCGGTCAGCTGTGTTTTAATATGATAAAGTGTTGTGAAGTTTTTGTGTAAACTAATTCACCCCCCCCTCTTAGTATCAGTCAGGACCTTAGCTACTCATCATTATTTATAAATTGGTATCAGAGCACATCCAGGTGCTCAGTGATATAAGCTTAACCACTTGAGACAAAAGATCATGTTGTAATGATGAAGAGGGAAGGTCCTAAGTTCAACAGAGACAACTTTACAATATGGAAGGACAGAATGAAGATATATATTAGGAGTTTGGGTGCACAACACTGGAGCTATGTTGAGAATACCTATGGAATCCCCACTGGCACTCCAACGGACGATCAGAAAAAAAAGATACAAGAAAATGGGCAAGTCATGAAAGCCCTTATTAGTACCTTGTCTGATATAGAGTTCATTGATGTACAAGATAAGGACAATCCAATAGATCTATGGGACAAACTGGAATCCATCTATGGTAGTGATGAACATGTCAATAAGGAAGAAAACCTTAGAGGAAAGTTTGAAGATATGAGGATGGTTGAAGGAGAGACCATTCAACAGTATGGCATAAGAATCAAGACAGTGGCTAGAGAAATCAAGAGCACTGGTGGAACAATTGATGATGCCACTATTGTCAGTAAAGTTCTGAGATCACTTTTACCAGTCTATGCAATCAGGGTTGCCACTATTCAGGAACTAAGATCTATTGACAAAACCAATGTATCCTTAGAATCTATTATTGCAAATTTGATTTCATATGAATTGAATAGCTATGATGGTAGTGTTCAAAAGATCGAGTCTGCCTTTAGAGCATTTGCTTCCTCTGTACTGACCAAGAAAGGAAAAGAGGTCAGTACCAGTTATGAATCCAAGCCAAGAAGAGATATGGATGATGAGGAGATTCTGATGGAGTTTGAAGCTCTTCTTGCCAAGAGACTTCCAAAAGGCACCAATAAATACATAGGTAGGCTTCCTCGAAAGTGTTTTTCCTGCAATAAGATAGGACATATAGCTATTAACTATCCTAACAATGACAATAAGGATAAATCAGAAAGGTTTAGAAATTATAAAGGAGGAGGTAGGAGAAATTTTCTTGTTGCAGTGGATGAAGGTGTTACCAATGAAGAATCTGAGGATGAAGAGAGTGAGGACAAAGTGTTTGTAGCTGTCAAGGAAGAGGCATCTGACCAGAAAGCCCTTGTCTCTCACATTGACAACTCTAATGAGTGGATCATTGATAGCAGGTCTTCTCACCACATGACTGGTGGCCGGAGAAAGTTTTTGACTCTGGAAGAATATGATGGAGGTGTTGTCTGGTTTGGCAACAATGCACCTTGCAAGGTAAAAGGAAAAGGATCCATCTCACTGAATGGAAAGAGCAGTGCGGATGATGTCTACTGGGTGGAAGGCCTTAAGCATAACCTTTTGAGTGTTGCTCAGCTGAATGACAAAGGACTTATTCTAGAGTTCCAAGGTGGAGTCTATAGAATAATTGGAAAAAGTGGTGAACTTATTGCCACTGGTAAGAAGACTAGAGGAAATCTATTTCAACTAAATTCCAAGATTAGTCAGTGCCTGATGGTGAAATTTGATGATAGTTTCATATGGCATAGGATACTTTGTCATGTGAATTTTGAAAAAAATGTAAAGGTGAGTAATACTTAAGGCAGTAAGAGGGTTGCCTTTGCTAAGCAAACCAAAGAATGCTTTGTGCAGAGAATGTCAACTTGGGAAGATGTCTTCCTCAACATTCAAAGGTAAGTCCTTTTCAGCAAAGAAATTACTTGATCTTGTGCACAGCGATCTGTGTGGTCTGATGAAAACAAGAAGCATTTAGGGAGATCAGTATTTCATGATTCTTATCGATGACTGCTCAAGAATGATGTGGGTCACCTTCTTGAAAGACAAGTCTGAGGCATTTGGAAAGTTCAAAGCCTTTAGAGCATTATTTTAGAAGGAGAGCGACAGAAGAATAAAATGTCTTAGAACCGATCAAAGAGGTGAATTCACTTTTGATGAATTCAACAATTACTGTGAAGAGAATGGCATCAAGAGGTATTTGTCTACCCCAAGGCCACCACAATAGAACAACATAGCAGAGAGGAATAACAAGACTATGGTGGAAGCGGCTAGAACTATGCTGATCCAAGGAAATGTTCCTCACACATTTTGGAGAGAAGCCGTGAGTACTGTAGTCTATACCATGAACCAGGTACTCATCAAGAAAGGTAAAGACAAAACCTCCTATGGGTACTAGAATGGAAGAACTCCCAATGTGAGTTATTTCAAAGTGTTTGGGAGTAAATGCTATATCAAGAGAGGTGAGCATCTGAGTAAGTTTGATGCTAAGTTTGATGAAGCTGTATTACTTGGATATTCCACTAAAAGCAAAGCTCTAAAGTGCTACAATAGAAGGACCCAAAATATTGTTCAGAGTATCAATGCCAGGGTTGATGAATCCCCTGAGAAGGCTGAGGAAATCAACAACAAGGAAACAGAAGATGAACCTAGTTTAGCCTTCTAGGAACCAGTTAAGAAAGAAACAAATGACAAACACTACAAAGACCTCATTGTTTCTGTACCAGTAGAAGCTTCAACAGGTGAAGAAGAAGAAGCAGAAAAAGAAGAGGAAAAGCAAGCAGAACCTGCTACGGTCATTCCTAGGTATGTAAGACTGCATCATGATCTGAAGCAGATCATAGGAGACAAAGATGTAGGAATACTTACAAGGAGAAAGGTGAAAGAAAAGTCTTGCATGATTTCAAAATTTGAGCCTACTACTAGAGAGGCACTTACCGATGAAGATCAGATAAAGGCAATAGAAGAGGAGTTGGAACAGATAGAGAAGAATGCAACATGGTCCTTGGTACCTTGACCGGAACACAAGAATGTCATTGGTACCAAATGGGTCTTTAGGAATAAGTTGAATGAAGAAGGCATAGTGGTAAGGAACAAGACAAGACTTGTATACAAGGGATATGCTCAGGAAGAAGGAGAAGACTATGGAGAAACCTTTTCCCTAGTGGTTAGACTAGAAGGTGTCTGAATGTTACTTGCATTTGAAGCATTCAAGGGGTTCAAGGTATACCAGATAGATGTGAAGTCTACATTCTTGAATGGAATCCTAGAAGAAGAAGTGTATATTGAGGAACCAGATGGGTTTGCTTTGTCAGAAGATAGTAACATGGTGTGTAGATTACACAAGGCCCTGTATGGATTGAAACAAGCACCAAGGGCATGGTATGAATGGTTAGACTCTCATCTTGTGAAGATAGGATTTTAGAGAACAAGTGAGGACAACAACATATACCTGAAATTTGAACGTGATTAGATACTGATCTGTGAAGTATTTGTAGATGACATAATCTTCGAAGGACATGAAGAAATGAGTCACACATTTGCAGATGAAATGAATAAAGAGATTGAGATGTCTCTCATTGGAGAGATAAAGTTCTTCATTGGTCTACAGATTCAACAGATGAAAGAAGGAATCTTCATTACCCAGTCCAAGTATATCAAAGAGGTATTGAAGACCTTTGGCATGGAGGAGAGAAAACCGATTGGAACACCGATGGTGACCAGCTACAAACTGACTAAGGAGGATGACTTAGTGTTGGTGAATGAGAAGGAGTACCGATCAATGATCGATAAGCTACACTATGCGGTGCACAACATATTAGATATTTCTCATACACCGGGCATAGTGGCCCATTTTCAGAAGAGTCCAAGAGAATCCCACTTGGTAGTGGTAAAGAGGATTCTTAGATACCTGAAAGGGACAGTTGATTATGGATTGTGGTATCCATACAATGGCAACTTTGATCTCAAAGTGTTTACCAATGCAAATTGGGCAGGTAATGTGGACGACCGGAAGAGCACAACCGGTGGAGCGTTCTTCCTTGGTGAAAGACTAGTCTCATGGACGAGCAAGAAGTAGAGTTGTATTTCCTAGTCTATAGCTGAAGCGGAGTATGTGGCAGCATTTATGAATTGCACCTAGGCAATCTAGATGAAGCATGTACTGAAAGGCTTCAAAATGACTATATCTAAACCGGTGAGTATTTTCTGTGATAATACTAATGCAATAAACATTTCCAAAAATCTGGTACTGCATGCTAGGACCAAGCACATTGAGCTCAAGTATCATTTCTTGAGAGAAAAGGTTCAAAATAAAGAGGTTGTATTAGAACATGTTTCCAGTAAGGAGCAGCTAGTAGACATATTCACTAAGCCCTTACTGAAGACTACATTTACCTATTTGAGAGGTGAATTAGGGGTTCTGCCCCTTCATGAAGTAAACTAAAGTTGTGTGCTCCACATTATTTAGGTACTACCATGTCAGATCTTATAGTATTGATGTGTTGAAGGATGTTATTCCATAGGGGGAGCATCATAGTGAAGCCTAGAAGCTTGTGCCTCCACTTTGGCATTGCTGTCAAAGGGGGAGAAGATATTTGATGATGAAGACATATGGTAGAGTGCACACTAAATAGTCCAAATGGTGGTGGTGGTGATATTTGAACTGGTATATGTCAACTAGTATATGTCTTTTAAGCATGGTGCAGATACTGAGCAATGATACACTGAGTATTGTCATCAATGCCAAAGGGGGAGATTGTTGGCATATGATGAAGTAGTAATAATGTATGTTGTCATTGATGTCAATATATGCTCAAGAAGGTGAACCAGTATGCACCAGTATGAAGATTGGAAGCGGTTATGGTCAACCAGGATGGAGTGGACCGGTGTCGGGGTTCACTAAGTGTGACTACCGGTTGGTAGTCTCTGTTTAGTTCTAGGGTTTCTGGTATGGCCTCTACAGTGCAACTGATGGTGTTTTGTGAACAATAAGGATAAGGATTGGGATGCCACATTAGCTGTGTGCATGTGAAGAATTTCCTTGAGGATCTTGCGTGTGAAGATCGAATGCATTGAATGCCTATCTCGGGAATGCTCGATTTTTTGAGCAGTGTGTGAAGAGCACATGATGGGTTACTATTTTCTAGATACAATGAAGATTGGACGATGTAGAATATTTTGAGATCTATCTTAGATCATTTCATTCTATGTAATGTGTTTGGATAGTCAGGATTGAACCACTTGTAATTGTAAACCTAAAATATCTAGGGTTTAGGGTTTATGCTACCGACATAACTTTTGTCTATAAGGTCGATGAGTTTTGTTATTATAAGTGTTGGCAAAAGTTGCATGTGTGTCCACGTGTTTGAGATTAGATACATTCCAAACTAGAATGAGAAATCTATAGAGTGTGATTGTAGAGGAGAGAAATTGAAAAGGATTTGCCTTAGCAAGGAGTGTTGTTATCAGATCGGAGTTTTACCTGTTGTCTTCTAACCATTTCAACATAAGGTAAATCCCTTGACCGGGTAGCTTTAACAGGATTTTTTGTAAATCCTCTAACTAGCTAGCTCAAGTTCATTGAGTTATTTAAATCCTATAGCAAGGTAACCTTTAATAGGGTTTCAACCTTTAACAAGGTACATAGCCATCCCTTAACTGGGTGATCACTAACAGGAACTGTTCCTAATAGAACCTTATTGTAAAGTCTTTAACCAGACTAGGCTCCTAATAGAGTAGACTTCAAAAGAGTTAAAAACAAGCTTATGGGTATTCATACCCACCGTGGTTTTTCCCATTTAGGTTTCCACGTGAAAAATTTGTGTTATGGGTTGTGAGTTTTTCATGTAATGATTGTGTGTTTCTGATTGAGCTAGTTATGCATGCAGTGTTAAATGGTTATGGTATTGTAGATACAACTCATGCATAATTATATCAGTAATGTAGTCATCAAGGTTTGAGATCTATGGTATGTTGTCTGAAGTATCTGTGTTTAACCGGTATAGCCATGGTTATGCTCAGTGGTGAAGACAATCGGTCAGCTGTGTTTTAATATGATAAAGTGTTGTGAAGTTTTTGTGTGCGTTGATTCACCCCCCCCCTCTCAGTATCGGTCAAGACCTTAGCTTCTCATCATTATTCATCATACAAGAGGTAACCGACTAGGCATAATTCGATCAGTACATAGGCGACAACTTGCAATACAGGAGTCTCAACCGACAGACTTAGAAACATCCGATTGAATAGGCAGTCTTCTCTATTCAACCAGTGAGCTTTTCGGCATGAACGACATTGGTTATCTTGACTGATATTCTTGGAATTATTTTTTGAGAGAAATTTGAGGTGCAATAATAGATTTTTGAATTTGATTTTTGGAGAAAAAGTTGGTGCTAGAACCAAATGCTAATATATTCACATCTTTCATTATGATTATTATTGATTAGGTGTATGAGAAAGAGATCTATGTGAATGTTAACAGGGTGAACAAAATAGAGTGCAGGAGATTGAGGTATGAATTGATGAAGCCAACACCGATCAAAAGATCAAATAGATCAATCATATTTGTTGCCTTCTAATAATTGTAGCATTGTAAATCTCTTAATGGGGTGAACCTTAATTGGTTCTTTATGTAAAATCTCTTAACCAAGTCACCTCAGATATGAAGTTGTAAAATCCTCTAGTAAGGTGAAATTCAACAGGTTCTAAGGTATTCTTAACTGGATATCAATCACTTCTAATAGGGTGATGTTCTCAGAAAGAACTAGTTCTAAGCTCTTAACAGGGCACTCTTTTTCACTGTTGTAAAAGAGATTGTGGGTTATCCCCACCATGGTTTTCTCCCTCTAACTGAGGGTTTCCACGTATAATTTCTAGTTTTATGTGATGCTTCTTTGTGCATGCAAATTTCTTTTCTTTGTTTTTCTCTTCTTTTATGATTAATGCAATGTTTAAGTTAATTTGGAAGGATAGTTGCAGACCGGTCAATATGAAAGTTTGAATTGTGAATAAATTATTTTGTCTAATTCACCCCCCCTCTCAGTCACCTGTTAATACTAACAATTGGTATTAGAGCATAAGTCCTCTAAAGAAAAGTTTGGCAGCTTCAGGAAAAAGATCATGGAAGAATATCGGTATCAGAAGCAGATTGATGAAGCTAATGAAATGATTTCTCAGTTGAAAGAAAGATTGAGAAAATCACTTGCTAAAAGGAAGGAACTAGATCTAAAACTAAATGAGAGTCAGGATATCATAGATCAACTCTCTGAACAAAGTGGATCTGAAGAAGCAAAAGAAGTTGTCTCAGAATTGATGGAGAAGAACAAGAAGATAACTAAAGAAATCACATATCTAAAAATAGAGCATGAAAGTCAGGCCTTGAGAATGACTGAAATACTAGAGGCCAATAGGATTATAGATGAAAGAAAAAGAGATGCAGAAGAAGTTTTGTCAAAATATGAAAAAGCCAAAAGGCTTGCTGAATGAGCCCTAAGAGAAAATGATGCAATCATCATTTAAAAATATGAAGAAATCTGAATTCTCACTCAGGAGAATAAAGCCATGCATGAGCATCTGCATGAAAAAGTAGAGGAAAAGGAGAAGTGATGAATAATGATGAACAACAGATACCCTAACTGGTACTGAGAGGGGGGATGAATCTGTACATACCAAAACTTCTCCACAACTTATAATGATAACCGGTTGTCTTCATTACTAGACTTAACCATGGAAATACCAGTTAAACACAGTAAGAATTAAAACATCTAAACCAGTAAACTAAATACTACAAATATCATTCAACACTTGATAACCACTTCACCCATAATCATATGTATGTGGTATATCAGTAATACCATAACTATTAGCTCTGCGTGCATAATCACCAAAACAAAGACTACTTAATCATCACATGAAAATGCAAAACTCATGACACACAGATTTTTCACGTGGAAACCCAAATGGGAAAAACCATGGTGGGGATGAATACCCACAAGCTTGTTTTGAACTCTTTTGAAGCTCGCTCTATTAGGAGCTTAGTCTGGTTAAATACTTTTACAATAAGGTTCTGCTAGGAACCGATCCTGTTAAAGATCGCCCGGTTAAGGGATGGCTATATATCCTGTTAAAGGTTGAAACCCTGTCAAAGGCTACCTTGCTAGAGGATTTAAAGAACTTAATGAACTTGAGTCACCTAGTTAGACGATTTACAGTAAGCCTATTAAAGCTACCCCGCAAAGGGATTTTCCTTCTATTGAAATGGTTAGAAGACAACAGGTAAAACTCTGATTTGATAACAACACTATATGCTAAGGCAGATCCTTTTCAGTTCCTCTACTCTGCAATCACACTCTGCAGTTTTGTCTCACTAGTATGGCAAGTATCTCATCACTCAGATACATACACAACTTTGCCAACAACTTACAATAACAAACATCATTGGCCTTATAGACAATAATTAGGTCGGTAGCATAAACCCCAAACCCTAAGTATCTTAGGTTTACAATTACAAGCAGTCCAATCCTGACCGTCCAAACACTTTTCATAGAATGAAACAATCTCAAACAGATCACAAGTCATTCCGCATCATCCAATCTTCACCGCACATAGAAATCGGTAACCCATCACGCTTTCTTCTCATACCGCTTAGAAGAATGTTCATTCCTGAGGTAGACAATAAATGTAGTCGCTCTTCACATGCAATATCCTCAAGGAAATCCTTCACGTGCACAAAACTAATGTGGCATCTCAATCTCATCCTTATTTCTTAGCTAACTCATCACAAAATATCATCGATTGCATCGCACAAGCTAGATTTCCAAACCGGAAACCCTAGAGCTGAGACTACCAACCAGTAGTCACACTTAGTGAAACCCTGACACCGGTTCACTACATCTCTTCATACAATCTTCATACCTGATCATCAATTACAACTGCTTCCAATCTTCATACTGGTTGACCTATACTTATTGACATCAATGACACCATACGTTATTATCATAGCATCATGTGCCAACATACCGGTTCATCAAATGCCAAAAATATCCCCCTTTGGCATTGATGGCAATACTTACATAGCGTAGCATTGCAACAAGAAACATCATAGACCAATGTAACTAAAATATATTCATTAGATATCATACAATAGATATCTTCTCCCTTATCTCATATCTTCTCTCCTTATTATATATCTTCTCCCATATTATATATATTCTCCCCCTTTGACAACAATGCCAAAGTGGAGGCATAAGCTTCCATACTCCACTATGCTTCTCCCCCTATGGAGTAGCATCCTTCAACACATCAATCCTAAAATATTTGTCACTGTAATACCTGACTGATATGGAGCACACATCTTTAGTTTACTTCATGAAGGGGCAAAACCCCTAATTCACCTCTCAAATAGGTAAATGTAGTCTTTGGTAAGGGCTTAGTGAATATGTCTGCTAGCTACTCCTTACTGGAAACATGTTGTAATACAACCTCTCTGTTTTGAACCTTCTCTCTCAAGAAATGATACTTGAGCTCAATGTGCTTAGTTCTAGCATGCAATACCAAATATTTGGATATATTGACCTCACTAGTATTGTCACAAAATATACCCATCAGTTCAGATATAGGTACTTTAAAACCATCTAATACA